>NW_022900951.1:92164662-92277114 GCF_012274545.1 Fukomys damarensis
AGGGAGGGAGGGAGGGAGGGAGGGAAGGAAAGGAAAGGAAGACAGACACAGAAAGGAAAGGAAAGGAAAGGAAAGGAAAGGAAAGGAAAGGAAAGGAAAGGAAAGGGGAAAGGAGGAAAGAAAGAAAGAAAGGAAGGGAAGGAAAGGAAAGGAAGACAGACAGACACAGACTGGCTAAGTTGTTGCCAGGTGAAATTACTTGAACATTGTTATGACAACCTTGTACTTTCTTTATAGATTTTTCCCCCTTACTTTGTTTTCCTCTTTAGAATTATTTATTTACATTGAAGAGATGGTTTTTTTAAGTGATCATCAGGCAGAGTAACTGGTATGATTTTGAACTTTCCTTTGATCCTAAGGATTTGTACTATAAAACATTATTAAATATTCTGTCTCCCCTCAACTAAAATCACATAATTAATTTCTTTAGCATTAAATATAGATCTAGAAAGTGTTAAGTAGAAATGCCTTTTTCTATATTCAAATTCATAAAGCTATTAATATTCCATATTTTATTAAAGTTTTATATGCATGATATTCTTTGTGCAAATGACATGGAACATCAGAGATATTCTACAAGTTAGTTTTGAGAACTGGTATATAAAAAGTAGAGACAGTGGAATTCTATGTTTCCTATAGAAATGATCTTGAAAAATGTCATTATGACCTAATCGAGTCATAGAATATATGTTTCATATGTTTTGTATAATCGGGGTCCTTTGCAGGAGAAATACAACGTTGGTTATAAGGCCCAATCGGAAGCAAAAGAGCATCAGCCAAAAGGAAATCAAGACAACTTAGAGAGATCTCATGGTCAATCCAAGAGATCTCGTAGTAAATCCGAGAGATCTCATGACCACTCAAAGAGATCTCATGGCAGTTCAGAAAGATCTCATGCCCACTCAGAGAGATATCATGGCCGTTCAGAGAGATCTCATGCCCACTCAGAGAGATATCATGGCCACTCAGGGAGATCTCATGGTCGCTCAGGGAGATCTCATCATCACTCGAGGAGATCTCCTGATCAATCAGAGAGATCTTATCGCAAGTCAGAGAGATATCGAAGACACTTTCCAGGAGGAGGATTCAAAACATCATTCGAAAGTGATTCTCAATTTGACGGGTAAAAACACAATAAATACTTAATCATTATTACAATGTGTTGAGTAATGTGGAAAGGTAAAGGCATGCTTTAAATTTCATGAAAAATGAATTTTTCCATTTTTTGTTGTGGTTTAAAACATATAATATTTACCATCTTAATCAAATTTTTTTGCTACTGGGATTTGAACCCAGGCATGCACACTAAGCACACGCTTCTGCCACTAAGCTATGCCCCCTGTCTCATCTTAACCATAATTAAGGTTATGGTTTAGTGGTATTAATTACATTCATATAATTGTACCACAGATCATTAGAACTTTTTCATCTTTTAAATCTATAACTCTAAACCCATAAAACTCCTCTTTTTCACTCTGCCCTCAATCCTTGGTAACTACCATTCTACTATGAATTAGACTACTTTATAAGGAACTTTAGATACCTTCAATAAGTAGAATAATGTAGCTTTTGCCTCTTGTGACTGCTTTATTTAACTTGGCATAATATCTTTGAAGTTCATCCATGTGGTAGCGTGTGTCAGAATGCTAAATCATGCTCCATTATGTGCCACATTTTGTTTTCTCCTTCATCCAGCTATAGGTATTTGGGTTACTTCTACCCTGTGAGTATTATGAATTGTGCTTCTGTGAACAGAGGTGTGCAAATCTCTTTGAGGTCCTGCTTTTGGTTCTTTTTCAAATACACTCAGAAATGAGAATGCTGGTTCCTATGGTTGTTCAGGTTTGAATTTTTTAACAAGCTTCCATATTGCTTTTCACCATTTTACAGTCTTGAGTGTTTCCGAGTTCTCCACATCCTTGCCAACATTGGTTATTTTCTATATTTCTGAGATAAGCCAACCTCATGGGTGTAAAGTGATATCTCATTGTGGTTCTGATCTGCATTTCTCTGATTACTAATGATGCTGAGTATCTTTTCATATACTTGTTGGCCATTTATATGTTGTCTTTGAAGAAATATCCATTTAAGTCTTTTGCCCATTTTAATTGGGTTGAGTCTATGTTGTTGTAGGAGTTCTTGTATTTTCTAGATCCCTTATCAGATATGATTTAGAAATATTTTCACCCATTATGTAGATTATTTTCACTTTGTTGGTTGTGCCCTTTGGTACACAGAGGTTTTAAAATGGTGATATAGGGCTGAGGATGCAGCTCAGTGGTGAAGCGCTTGTTCAATATGCATGAGACCTTGGTTTCAATCCCCAAGAGCCCAGATAAATTAATTAATTAAATTGTGATATAATCCCATTTGTGTAATTTTGGTTTTATTGTTTGTGCTACTGGTGTCCCTTCCATGAAATCACTGCCAATTCTAACTTCATGAAGTTTTTCCTTTATGTTTTCTTTTAGAGGAGTAGTTTTCTTTTGTTTTTCTGGTACTGGAGATCAAACACAGTGCCTCATGCATGCTAGGCAAGCACTCTATCATTCAGCTACATCAACAGCACTCTTCTAGGAATTTTATAGTTTTAGGTCATATAGGTAAGTTTTGAATTCATTTTGAATTAACTTTTGTATATGGTGTAAGACAAAAAGACATTCCTTTGCTTGTGATCCAGGTTTTCCAACACTATTTGCTGAAGAGACAGTCCTTTCTCAGTTGTGTGGTCTTGACACCCTTGTTGAATATGGCATGACTATATACATTAGGATTTATCTCTGAGCTTTCTATTATAATACAGTGGTCTGTTTTTCTATCTTTATGTCAGTATGATGCAATTTTGATCACTGCAACTATGCAATATGTCTTGATGTGAGATAGCATAATCCCTCTAAATTGGTTTTTCTTTTTGAGTTTTGTTTTGGCTATCTGGGGTCCTTTGAGATTCCATATGAATTTTAGGATGACTTTTTTTTTCTGTAAAAAATGCCATCAGGATTTCAATAGGATTTACATTGAATTTGTAGATCACTTAGGGTAGTATGGACATTTTCACTGTATTGTCTTCCAGTCCAAGAACACTGGACTCCTATCCATTCATTTATGTTTTTTAAAATTTGTTTGAGTGATATTTTTAATGTGCAAATATTTTATCTTATCTCTTTGGTTAGGTCTATTCCTAAGTATTTAGTTCTTTTTGATGTTATTATAAATGAAATCATTTTCTTAATTTCTGCTTTGAAATTACCAATTGGTAGTATACAAAGCTGCAACTGGTTTTTGCATATTGTTTTTATCCTGAAATTTGGCTACTTTTATTTATTAGTTCAAAAAGCTTTTGTGGGGTTGGGAATGTACCTTAGAGAGGTAGGATGTATGCTTTTCATGCATGAGGCCCCTGGATCCAATCTCTAGCACTGCAAAAAGTATAAAAAACAGGTGTGTGTGTGTGTATGTGTGTGTCAGTGTAAAACCTTTAAGGTTTTCTACATATGAGATCATGTCATGTGTAAGCAAATAATTTTACTTCTTTCAATTTGGATGCTTTTTTGGAGGCAGAGTTTAGCTATATAGTTCAGACTGGCCTTGAACTCACTATGTAGCCAAGTCTGGCCTTGAACTTGTGATGATCCTTCTGCCTCAGCCTCCTGAGTGCTGGGATTACAGGCAAGTACCATCACACCTGGCTAATTTAGATGATTTTCACTTATTTTTCTTGCCTAATCAATCTGTATAGGGCCTTTAGTACTATGTTGAGAAGAAGTGGTAAAAGCAAGGATCCTTTCTCTTTTTTCTGGTTTTAGAGGAAAACATTTCAGTCTTTTATAATTAAATATGATGTTGGCTAACAATTTTCATAAATAACCTCTACTATGTTGAGATAGTTTCCTTCTATTCCTTGTTTGCTGATTATTTTTTTCATAAAGGGATGACAAATCTTATCAAATGCTTTTTCTGAACTATTGCAAAATGATCATATTCATTTTTCCTTTACTTTGTTAAAGTGGCATATTTTTTTCACGGATTTTTCTTTTTTCTTTTCTTTTTTTTTTTTTTTTTTGGTACTGGGGATCAAACTTGGGTCCTTGCGCTTGTGAGGTAGGCCACCGAACCACTGAGCTAAATCCCCAGCTTTCATGGATTTTTGTATATTGAACCATCCTTGCATCCCATGAGTTAATCCCACTCGGTCAAGTTGTATAATCTGTTCATTGCATTGTGTAATTTGGTTCGCTAGTATTTTGTTGAGGATTTTCATGTCAACACTCATTCAGGATTGTGCTCTGTGGTTTTCCTGTAGTATCTTGTTTAGCTTTAATGTCACAGTGCTGGCCTCATTCATTGAGCTTTGAAGTATTCCTTTCTCTTCCTCTTCCATTTTGTGTAAGAATTTTGAGAGGATTAATGTTAATTCTTCTTTAATTGTTTAGTAGAGGGGAGAGGGTTGTAGCTCAGTGGTAGAGTGCTTGCCTGGCATGTACAAGGCACTGGATTTGACCCCCAGTACCGAAGAGAAAAGTTGAATAGAATTGTCCAGTGACATCTTCTTCCATTGCATTTATTTGGATGGTTTTGATTACTGACTCATTCTCCTTGCTCATTATTGATATTTTTGGAATTTCTATTTCTTCATTAATAGAAATCTCAGTAGATTATGTGATTCTAGAAGTTTATTTATATCTTACTAAGCTGTCCAATTTTTTAACATAAGATTATCCACAATATTTTTTACAGACCTTTTTATTTCTGTGACAACAGTTGTAATTATCCTCTTTCATTTCTACTTTCAGTTATTTGAGTCTTCTCTCTTAATCTAGTCAGTGATTTGTCAATGTTGTTGAACTTTTCAGAAACTAATCATTATTGTTATTTTTTTACTTCATTTATCTCTGCTCTGATCTTTACTATTTCTTTCCATCTGCTATGTTTGAGTTTAGTTTGTCTTCTTTCTCGTCTCTTGAGATACAAATGTTAAATTTTTCATTTAAGATCTTTTTTTAATACAGTATATGCATCAGAGCTATAAACTTCCCTATTAGCACTAATTAGGCTGCATTTCATAAGTTTTCATACATTATGTTCTCATTTCTGTTTCATTTTCAAGGTCTTTTCTGATTTCCCTCTGACTTTTTTGTCCTATTGATTGTTTCAGCGTGGGCTGTTTAATTTTTACATATATTTAGGTATATTACAATTTTCCTTGTGTTGTTGAGATAAGAAAAGTTACTTTGAAGCAGAGGGCAAAGTTTAGTGGTAGAGTATTTGCCTAGCATGTGTGAGGCCTTGGGTTCAGTCTTCAGTACTGATTTTTAAAAAGGAGCAGGAGAAATAAGAGAGGGACAGGGAGAGGGGATGAGAAGAAAGCTGGGCATGGAGACACACTCCTGTAATGCTAGCAGTCTGGAGTATTGTAGGTTTGAGCCTAGCCTAGGCAATACAGCAACTTAGCAAGATCCTATGTCAAAAAAAACCCCCAAAAAACAAAAACAAAAAAACGGCTGAGGATGTAGGTTCATTGTGAAGGCCCTGAGTGTAATCACCATTACTAAAAAGAAGAAAGAAAGAAAAAGAAAAGTCCTTTGTATGGTTTCAGTCATCTTGGATTCTTAAGACTTACTTTGTGGCCTAACATATGGTCTATTCCAGAGACTGTCCATGCACTCTTGAGAAGATTTTCACCTATTCTTGAGTGGAGTGTTCTTCATATGTCTTTTAGGTACAATTAGACTATACCATTCTTGAAGTTCTCTATTTCTTTTTTGTTTGTTTGTTTGTTTGTTTTTGTTTTGTTTTGCTTTTTGAGACAGCATTTCACTATGTAGTTGAGACTGACCTGGAACTCACTAGGTAACCCAGGCTGGTCTCGAACTCACAGCAATCCTCCTGCCTCAGGCTCCCGAGTGCTGGGATTACAGGCATGCACCACCACATCCGGCTTCTATTTCTTTATTGCTCATCTGTCTGGTTGTCCCACCCAAAATTAAAAGTATAACATGCAAGTCTACTAGTATTATTGTCTTCCTGTCAGTCTGTTCCTCCTTTCAGTTTTGTCCAGATTTGCTTCATGGAGATTTGGTGCATAGATATTTATAATTGCTTTATTTTATAAGTTCTTTCTTTTATTATTAAATAATGTCTTTCTTTGCCTCTTGTGATATTTTTGATTTAAAGTTTAATTTGATATTAATATAGTCAATTGTGCTCTCTTTTTGTTACCATTTGCATAGAATATTTTTTTCTATCTCTTAACTTTCAGCCTATGTATGTCCTTAGGTCTAAAGCGAGACTCTTAAAAAATGAAATCTTTGGTGTGAAAGTAAATTGGTACAATTAAGAAGGTTCCTCTAAAAACCAAAAAGAAAACTCATATAATCCAGGTATCCCACTCCTAGGTATATATGCAAAGTAAATGAAGTCAGCCTAAAGAGAAAGTGCATGCATATATATGTGCTTATTGCAGAATTATTTACAATATCTAAGATAAGAAATCAGCCTAGGTCCCCATTAATAAATGGGTAGATTTTAAAAAGTGGTATAAATGGAATATTATTCAGCCATAAAGAATAATTAAAACCTGTTATTTACAGGAAAGTAGGTAGAACTGGAGGATATCATGTTACATGAGATAAGCCAGACACAGACAAGTATAACACAGACAGACAGATGCAGACAAGTATCACATGTTTCTGTCATATGTGAGAACTGGAAAAAAAATGCCCTGAAAGTAGAACCAGTTAGAAACTGAGAAGGAAGCCAAGGAAAGAGGAGACAGAGTAGAAGTGTGGACATAATCAATGCTTGGTATATGCATTATTAAAGTATCACAGTGAATCCCATTAGTTTGTGTGATTAATATATGTTAATAATTACAATAATAAAAAGTATAGGCTCTTGAGTCAGACAAAAAACTCCTGTACACAGCATATGTTGGATCTTGTTTTTTTTTTTACTCTAACCAATCTTTTAAGTGGAAAGTATAATCCATTTACGTTTAAAGTAATTAGTTATGGGAAAGATTTACTACTGACATTTATTACTTGTTTCCCATTTGTCTTCTAGCTGCTTTGTCCCTCCTTTTCTTATTGTCTTCTTTTGTGCTTCATTGATATATTTGGTATTAATATTCTTTGATTCCCTCATCACTTCTTTATATGTATTGTGTAACAGTTTTCTGCATGAATAGCATTGCATTTATATAAAACATCTTTAAGTTAAAACATTCTGTTTTAAACCAATAGCAACTTGACTTCAGTTGCACAGAAAAAATCTATACCTTTACTTCTCCACTTATCTCCACTTTATATTATTGATACTACAAATTAAATCACCTTATGTTATATACTCATTATGAATTCATAATTCCTTTGTTTTGGTATATAAGTTCTATGCACCAAAATTATAAAAGTACAGGTTGTTATGTCTATTTGTGTATTTACCTTTACCAGAGAACATATTTTCATGCAGCTTCGTGTTGTTTTCTATCATCCTTTCAATTAGGACTCTCTTTAGAATTGTAGAACAAGTTGAATGGTAATGGCCTCCCCTGGGTTTTGTTTGTTTACATAGTCTGGATTACTTGTTTTTGTGGAAGGTGCTAGGGATTGATCTTGCAGTCTTACACATGCTAAGCACATGCTGTACCGTTGAGCTACACTCCCAGCTCCTGTATTTTTTAAAAATTAATTTTAACGGTACATTTTCAGTGTACAATATAATGACATTCATCATTGGAAAATTGCACTTTAACATAATCTGTCTTGGTTCTTTATTTCCCCAATTCTCCTGCCCTCCCTTCAAACTCTCCATCCCTCCCTATTTACAAAGACTTTGTTTCCATTTTTTCATACTAATTCCTTTCTCTTCTTTCCTTTCCCCTACCCCATCAATTTCCACTTCCCCTTCGCCCCTTTTCTTCCTAATTTACATTATCTTTTATACCTTTTAGTCCTTATTTACACTTTCATTTTCTCATACTAGAGAAACTATTCAGAATTTACACATGTGTGTCCTATTTATTTCACTTAAGAGTATCGCCTCAATGTGCATCCATTTAGCTATCAATGTCTCTGGTTTCTCATTCTTTATGTCTGAGTAGTACTCCATTTTATAAAGAAAGAAAAGAAAAAACATTTTCTTTATCCAGTCTCCAACTGAAGGGCAATTGGGCTGCTTCCAAGTTTCAGCTACTACAAATTGTGCTGCTATGAATATGGATGTACATATATTACTGTGGTATGATTCTTTTAATTCTTTGGGGAAGATACCCAGAAGGGGGATAGCTGGGTCAAATGGTACCTCCAATCCTAATTCTTTGTGTTATCTCCCTACTGATTTCCACAGTGGTTGCACCAGTCTACACTACCACCAGCCACAGAGCAGTGTTCCTCTTTTCCAATAGCCCTCTCAACATTTATTATTGGTTGATTTCATGATAGCAGCCATTCTTTCTGGGGAGAGGTAGAATCTCAGTGTTGTTTTCATTTGCATCTCTCAAATGACCAGTGATGTTGAACATTTTTTCATATGTTTATTTGCTATTTATACTTCTTTGAGAAATGTCTGTTCGTTTCAGATGCCCATTTTTGAATTGGGTCTTTAAATGTGGTAGGTATGATTTTTTAAGTTCTTTATATATTCTAGATAGTAGACCTTTGTCTGAGGAACAGCTAGTGAAATTTTTTCCCCATATCATGGTGTTTCACACTGTTGGTGTTTTCTCTTGCTGTGCAGAAGCTTTTTAATAAGAGATTCCACTTGGTGCTTGTTTGTGCTAGCTTACCAGCAAACAAGGTTTTGTTCTTAAAAACCTTTCCCTAAACCCTAGAGTGTAATTTTACTCTGATGTTGATTTCTGTGTGAATGATCTATCTGTTGGTGAAAGTGGAGTGTTAAAGTCACAAATATTGTTGTTTTCACTTGCATCTCTCGTATGACCAGTGATTTTGAACATCTTTTCATATGTTTATTTGCTGTTTCTACTTCTTTGTCTGAGAAATGTCTGTTCATTTCAGATGCCCATTTTTTGATTGGGTCTTTAAATTTGGGAGTTCTGATTATTAAAAATTCTTTATATATTATAGATAGTAGACCTTTGTCTGAGAAACGGATGGTAAAAAATTTTTTTCATATTGTGGGTGGTTTCTCTTGCTGTGCAGAAGCTTATTAATAAGAAGACATCCACCTTGTTGATTGTGCTAGCTTCAAGCAACAGGTTTTGTTCATAAAATCTTTTCCTATCCCAGTGTTTTCCAGAGTTCTATCTATCCTCTCTTCTGGCAGATTTAGTGTTTCTGTTTTAATATTTAGATCTTTAATCCATTTCAAGTTTACTTAGTGCATGGTGACAGCTATAATTTTTATCTTTGGCAAGTTGAAACCCAGTTTTTCCAGTACCATTTATTAAAGAGGCTGTCTTTCCTCCAGTGAGGGTGCTTGGCTCCTTTGTCAAAGATGAGGTGGCTGAGTGTGTCTGGAGTTGTTTCTGCATCTTCTAATCTGTTCCACCCTTCATGCGGTCTGCTTCTTTGCCAATACCATGCTGTATTTATCACAGTAGCTTTGTAGTATAGTTTCAAATAGGGATTGAGATACCCCCTACCTTGTCTTTATTGCCTAGAATTGTTTTTGGTATTCTTGGTCTCTTCTTGTTCCACATGAATTTTTTTGATTGTTTTCTCAAAGTCTGTGAAGTATGCTGCTGGAATTTCAATTGGGATTGCACTGAATTTATATAGCAGTTTTGGAAGTTTGGCCATCTTCACTATGTTGATTCTTCCTACACAGGAGCGAGGAATGTCTTTCCATTTTCTAATATCCTCTTCGATATCTTTTTTTCAGAGTGCTATAGTTTTTGGAGTAGAGGTCTATGAATTTTGTGGATGCTGCTATAAAAGGAATTGTTTGCCCCATTACTCTCTCAGTGAGTCTGTTCTTCATGTACAGGAAAGCTACCGATTTTTTTATGTTAACCTTGTATCTAGCCACTTTATTAATTTGGTTATTAAGTCTAGACGACTTTTGGTGGAGTTCTTGGGGTCTTCTATATAGAGTATCATTGTCATCTGCAAATAATGACAATTTGACTTCTTCCTTTCCTTTTATTTCTTTCTCTTCTTTAATTGCTCTGGTTAATGTTTCCAAAACTATATTGCACAAGAGTGGTGATAGTGGGCATCCTTCTCTTGTTCCTGGTTTTAGTGTGAAGGATTTCAGTTCTTAACTATTTAGTATGATACTGGCTGTTGGTTTTTCATAGATGGCTTTTATCAGATTGAAGTAGAGGCCATCAATTCCAATTTTCTGTAGGGTATTTATCCTGAATGCATGTTGGATTTTGTCAAACGTTTTTTCTACATCTGTTGAGATGATCATAATGGTTTTTGCCTTAGCCCTATTAATATAATGTATTACATTTATTGATTTGCATACATTGATCCATCCCTGTATTCTTGGGATGAATCCAACTTGTTCAGTGTGTATGATCTTCTTGATGATTTTCTGCATTCTACTTACTAGTATCTTATTAAGTATTTTTGCTCCTATGTTCATTAGTGAGATTGGCCAATCGTTCACTTTTTTGGATAGGTCTTTCTCTGCTTTGGGGATCAAGGTGATGCTTTTTTCCAGGAAAGAGTATGGGAGTATTGCTTCCCTTTCAATTTCACTGAAGTGTTTAAACAGTAGTGGCAGCAGTTCCTCTCTAAATGTCTTGTAGAATTCAGCAGTGAAGTCATCAGGACCCAGGCTTTTCTTAGTTGGTAAGTTTTTAATTATATTTTCAATTTCATTGATTGACATTGGGTTGTTTAGAATTTTTAGGTCATCTTTGTTCAACTTTGGTGATTCATACATATCTACAATTTTGTCCATTTCTTCTGTATTTTCTGTCTTATTGGTGCATAGCTTCTCGAAGTAGGTATTGATGATCCTCTGGAATTCTGCTGGGTAAAGTTCTTTGTAATTTCACCCTTTGCATTCCTAATTGCATGGATTTGGGCCTTTTCCTTCTCTTTTTTGATAAGGTTGGCTAAGGGTTTCTCAATTTTGTTTTTTCTTTTGAAGAACCAACTTTTGGCTTCATTGTTTTGTTTTGTTTTGTTTTTTTGTATAGTTCTCTCAGTCTGAATTGTATTGATGTCTGCTCTGATCTTTATAATTTTCTCCCTTGTATGTGCTTTGGGTTTTTCCTGGTCTTCTTCTTCTAGATGCTGGAGGTTCAGCATCAGGTTATTTAATTGAGCTTGTTCTGTTTTGCTAATGTGAGTATTCACTGCTATGAATTTCCCTCATAAGTCTGCTTTCATTGTGTCCCATAGATTGTATATGTTGTATTGTCCTTGTTACTTAATTGTAGGTACTCTCTGATTTCTTCCTTAATTTCCTCTGTGACCCATTGGTTATTCAGAATTGTGATGTTCCATTTCCATGTGTTTATGAAATTTCTTTTGGTTTCTTTTGATACTGATCTCCAATTTAATCACACAGTTGTCTGATAACATATAGGAGATAACGTCAATTCCTTTGCTCTTACTTAAACATGCTCTATGAGTGAGTATGTGGTCTTTTTTGGAGAATGATCCATGTACAGCTGAAAAGAATGTATATTCTGATTTTGTGGTGTGACACACTTTGTAAACATGTGTTAAGACCATATATTCAAAAGTTTGATCGAGTTGTATTTTGTTGTTTATTTTCTATCTAGTTGATCTATCTATTTGTGACAGTGGGATATTGAAGTCCCCCACTACTATTGTATTAGTGCTTATTTGATTTTTCATGTCCATTAGTACTTATTTTATATAGTTGGGCACAATAGTGTTTGGTGCATATATATTTATGATTGTCATATCTTCCTCATGGATTGTTCCCCTTACAAGGATGTAGTGTAAGTCATGATTAATAAATGCACATCTATCCATAAAGTGCAGCTCTAACATGTTGCTTGTCTCAGTGACTTCCAAACTTGGTTGTCAGTTATTTCAGCTCTCTGAGTCAGATAGAACAGATACCAGTTCCTTAGCCAGCCCCTGGACAAGCTAGAATATTGGATGCATGAGTGTTCTTTTGTCTCCATGCCAAGGGAAGCATCCCAGTGTGAGAGACTCCTCACAATTACTCTGAGTGATACTGCATATGGGAAGGACCACAGGTAAGTACACCAAATTAGACATATTTTTCCTACTACTTTTACTGGAATCTCTTCTTGCTTTTATATTTGCCTAGGTGCCACAGACTCTCAGCTAGACAGTAGACTTCTCACAGAGGTATTGTTAACTTGCTGTTTCTATGGGAGAAGGTGGGCTGTACTTTCTCAGTCCACTATAGTCTCATTCTGCTTGGGTTGCAGTAACAAGATACCAGATTGGGTTTTTTAAATAATAGAAATTTCTCACAATTCTGGAGGCTAGGAGTCTGAGATCAGGTTATAAGCATGTTTTTTTCTGGTGAGGGCCCTTCCTGGCAGGAAGATGGCCATGTTACTGCTGTATATCCATACATGGCAAAGGAAAAGTGAATTCTAACAGTTCTTTAGGTTTCTTTTTTGAATTACATGTTTTTAATTACTATATGTTTGTGATACATAATAAAGACATTGATTGTGTGGAATTAGTATACTCATATGGAATACCAAACCTTTCTATTTCCCCTTCCTATCCTTTTTCTCCTAAATCCCTAGATCTCTTTCCCAACTCCATAAAATCTATCTCTGTTTTTTATCATATCTGTTTTTATCTTGCTCTTTATTTATACTTTGGATTTCTCATATAAGAAAACCCATGTGATTTAATTTCCATGTCTGATTTATTTTACTTAGAATTATGTTCACAAAAATGTACCCATTTTCCTATACATGATTAAAATTTTTCCTTTATGCCCAAATAGTACTCCATTGTGTATATGTACCACATTTTCTTTATGTATTCATAGGTTGATGGGCATATAGGTGACTTCCAAGTTTACCTACAGTTACGGACATAAGTATGCATGTATTAATGTAATTTGATGATTTTAAACCTTATGGGTCAAATGAAATTTCTGTTTTTAGTTTTTAGAAGAATCTCCATACTGATTTCTATAGTAGTTGTACTAGTTTACATTCCCACCAAAAATATAGAACAGTTCCTTTTCTCCCACAACCTCACTAGCATTTGTTGATTTGTGAGTTCTTTTTTGTTTTTCTTTATCCCAGTGATCTAACTGGGGACTTTGTGCTTGTGAGGCAGGTGGCAGAACCACTGAGCTAAATCCCCGGCCCTATTTTGTGAGTTCTTGATAATAGCTATTTTTTCTGGAGTACAGTAGACTAGAGAGTTGTTTTGATTTGCATTTCTCTAATGGCCAAAGATGCTGATTATTTTTTAATGTACTTTTTGGGCATTATTAGTACTTCTTGTTTTTAGAAGTGTCTATTCATTTCCATTGCTCATTTTTTGTAATATGTTATGTATTCTAGATATTAGGGCTCTGTCTGAAGAGTAATTGGTAACAATTTTTTCCCATTTTGTAGGTTGTCTCTTTACTTGGTTGGTTGTTTCATTTGCTATTCAGAAGCTTTTTAATTTGCTATAATCCCATTTGCTGATGGCTATTTCTTGTGCAATTGGGATTCTATTTAGAAAGTCCTTACCTATGAAAATGTCTGCAAGAGTTTTACCTATTTTGTCATTCAGCAGATTCATTGTTTCTGCTTTATGTCTTTGATCTATCTTCATTTGTTTTTAGTAAAAAATGAGAGATAAAAGGGTCTAGATTCATTCTTCTGCATGTAGATAACCAGTTTTCCCAGAATCATTTGTTAAAGAGGCTATCTTTCTCCAGTGTATATTTTTGGGCCCTTTGTTGAACATCAGATGGCTAAAGGTACTTAGGGTTCTTTCTCCATTTTTTTCATTCATTAAGTTTATTCGTAAGTTTTAGGTATACAGTACAGTTACATTCATCATTGGGATCTTATACTTTTACATGATGTATCTTGGTTCTTATATTTTCCCCGCTCCCTTGCCCTCCCTTTATCCTCTCCCCCTCCCCTATTTACAAAGACTTTCTTTCCAATTATTCCTTTTCTCATATTTTTTCTTTTCCATTCTTTCCTTTCTCCTACCCTTCCTACTTCCCCTATACCTTTAGCCCTTCTCTTCCTATTTCACTTTATCAATTATACAACTTGAATCTTAGTTACACTTTTAGTTTTTCACACCAGATAAACTATTCGGTATTTACACATATGTCCTATTTACATTGCTTAGGAGTATGGCCTCAATGTGCATTCATTTAGCTATAAATTTCTCTTCTCGATCTTTATGGCTGAGTAGTACTCCATTTTATAGAAAAAACACATCTTTGTCCAGTCTCCAGTTGATGGGCAATTGGACTGTTTCCATGTTTTAGCCATTACAAACTGTGCTGCTGTAAACATGGGTGTGCATATATTGCTATGGTATGAAAGATACCCAGCAGAGGAACAGCTGGGTCAAATGGGACCTATAATCCTAGTTTTTTTAGGTATCTCCATATTGATTTCCACAGTGGTTGCACCATTCTGCAGTCCCACCAACAATGGAGAATGGTTCTTTCGCCCCACAGCTCTGCCAGTATTTGTTATTGGTTAGTTTCTTGACAGCAGCCATTCTTTCTGGGGTGGGGTGGAATCTCAGTGTTGTTTTCATTTGCATCTCTCAAATGACCAGTAGTGTTGAACATTTTTTCATGTATATATTTGCTGCTTT
Organism: Fukomys damarensis; assembly: GCF_012274545.1. Taxonomy (NCBI): domain Eukaryota; kingdom Metazoa; phylum Chordata; class Mammalia; order Rodentia; family Bathyergidae; genus Fukomys; species Fukomys damarensis. The sequence goes on from NW_022900951.1 coordinate 92,179,392, forward strand.
GCTTTTTTGTCTGAGAAATGTCTGTTCATTTCAGATGCCCACTTTTAAAACGGGTTTTTATATATGGGGTGGTCTGATTTTTTGAGTTCTTTATATATTCTAGATAGTAGACCTTTGAGTGAGGAACAGCTGGTGAAAATTTTTTCCCACATTGTAGGTTGTCTTAGCTCTGTTGGTGGTTTCTCTTGCAGTGCAGAAGCTTTTTAATAAGGTAGGAACCCAGTTGTTGATTCTTTGTGCTACTTCCCATGCTGAGGGTTTGTTCATAAGTCTTTTCCAGAATTCTGCCTAACTTATCTTCCAGCAAGATTACTATTTCTGTTGTAATATTTAGATCTTTAATCCATTTTGATTTTATTTTAGTGCATGGTGAAAGATAGGGGTCTAGTTTCAATCTTTGGCAGGTTGAAATCCAGTCTTTCCAACACAATTTATGGAAGACGCTATCTTTCCTCCAGTGAGGATGGTTGGATCATTTATTGATTTGCATATGTTGAACCATCCCTGCATCACTGGGATAAATCTGACTTGGTCAGGGTGTATGATCTTCTTGATGATCTTCTGTATTCTGTTTGCCAGGGTCTTATTGAGGATGTTTGCATCTGTGTTCATTACGGAGATTGGCCTGTGGTTCTCTTTCTTGGTTGGGTCTTTCCTTGGTTTTGGAATCAAAGTAACACTTGCTTCCAGGAATTCATTTGAAAGTATTGCTTCACTTTCAATTTCACTGAAAAGTTTAAGGAATAGTGGTAATAGTTCTTCTCTAATAGTTCTTTTGTAGAATTCAGCAGTGAAGCCATTAGGACCTCGGCTTTACTTTGTTGGTAAATTTTTAATTACATTTTCAATTTCACTGATTGTAATTGGTGTTTTTAGAATTTTTTATCTTCTTCATGCAACATTGGTAGTTCATATGCATCTAGAAATCTGTCCATTTTTTCTGTGCTTTCCATTTTATTGGAGTATAGGTTCTCGCAGTAGGTATTGATGATCCTCTGGATTTCTGCTGTATATGTTGTGACTTCACCATTTTTGTTCCTAAGTGCATGGATTTGAGCCTTTTCTTTACTCTTTTGATACGGTTCGATAAGGGTTTATCAATTTTATATATTGTTTCAGAAAACCAACTCTGATTTGTTAATTTTTTTCTATGGTTCTCTTAATCTCCATTGCATTGATGTCTGCTGTGATCTTTATAATTTCTTCCCTTGTATGAGCTTTCAGTTTGTCTTGTTCTTCTTTTTCTAGGAGCTTAACATTCAGCATTAGGTTGTTTTTTTTGAGCTCGCTCTGTTTTCGTAGTGTGCGTGTTCACTGCTATGAATTTCCCTCGTAGAACTGCTTTCATTGTGTCCCATAGATTCCTGTATTTTGTATTAGCATTATCACTTATTTGTAAAAACTGTCTAATTTCTTCTTTAATTTCCTCTGAGACCCTTAGATTATTCAGGATAGTGTTGTTCATTTTCCATGTGTTTGTGAAGTTCTTGTGGTTTGTTTTGCTATTGTTCTCCAGTTTAATTGTACTATAGTCTGATAACATACAGGGGATAATTTCAGTTCCTTTGCACTTACTTAAAAATGTTGTATGAGTGAGTATGTGGTGTATTTTGGAGAATGACCCATATGGAGCCAATAAGAATGTATATTCTGATTTTGTGGGGTGGGACACTCTGTAGGTATTTATAATTCCATTTGTTCAAAAGCTTGATTCATTTCTAGTGTTTCATTGTTGATTTTTTGTCTGGATGATCTGTCTGTTTGTGACAGTGGGGTATTGAGATCCCCCACTCCAGTTGTATTAGTGCTTATTTGGTTGTTCATATTTGTTTCGTATAGTTTGGGGCATTAGTATTTGGTGCATATTAATTTGATTTTCATCTCTTCCTCTTTAATTGTTCCCTACACAAGGATGTAGTGACCTTCTTTGTCTCTCTTAATTAGTTTTGGTTTGAAATGTCCTTTCTCTGCAAATAAGATAGCTACCCCTGCTTTTTCTGGGTTCATGTTGCATGGCGAACTGTTTTCCATCCTATTATTTTCAGTCTATGAGTTTTCTTTTGAACTAGGTGCATTTCTTGTATACAGCATATTTTATTAATCCATTCTACCAGTCTATTTCTTTTGATTTGTGAATTGAGGCCAATAACATTAATGTATTGACTTATTATTGTCATTTTGCTGTCCTGTTGTCGGCTCTTTTTAATTGTTGCCCCTCTCCCTTTAATTTCTTGCCTTGCCTGATGGATTTGCTCTTTTGGGCCTCATGGAGTTGTGACCTTCATTGTCCTCTCGGTGGATATTGTTTAGAATTATTTGGAGTGCTGGTTTGGTATTCAAGAAGTTTTTCAGGTGTTCTTTGTCATGGAAGTATCTTATTTCCCCATTAATTCTGAAAAATAATTTTGCAGGATACATCAATCTATGTTGGAGGTTGTAATTTTTTAGGGCTTGAAATATCTCACTTCCAGGCTCTCCTTGACTTCAGGGTTTGTGTTGAAACGTCTGCTGTGATTCTGATGGGCTTTCCTTTGCACGTGATTTGTTTCTTTTCTCTAACTGCTTGCAGTGTTTTCTTCTGTTGTGTTTCTGGGATCTTGATTATTATATGTCTAGGTGTAGATTTTTTTTATTCTGAATAGTTGTAGTCCTTTAGGCCTCACTTATCTGTATGTCAAATTCTTTTGCTCTGTTTGGGAAGTTTTCTGTCATTAATTGTGTGAACAATTTTTTTATGACCCTTGTAACTTTCTCCTCCTTTTTTTGTGGACTCCTATCAGTCTTATATTATTCTTCTTTGCTTCATCTGGGAGCTGTTGAATTGATTTCTCATGGTCCCTTACTGTTTTAAGAGATCTCTCTTTTCATGGTCACTGACCACCATCCTGTATTCTATATCTAATATTCTATCTTCAGATTGGCTCAGTCTGTTGTATATACTTTCAATATAGTTTTTAATCTCCTGGATATCTGTTTGAATCTGTTTCATAGTTTCCATTTCTTCCCTATTCTGGGTATTCATGGCTTCTATCATAGTACTGAACTCCTCTATTTTTTATCTGTTTCTGTTCTAGAGTCTCTAATCATGTCTTTTACTTTGTTCACCATTTCTGTATTTATCTGGGAAATTATTTCTGTTTTGAATTTTTGTAGAACCTCATTCATATGTTTTGTTACTTCCTGTGCTATCAGTTCAGGAAGTCTAGGTGATTGATTATCAGACTTTTCCACCTTGTTTTCCCCAGAATTTGCCTTTGGTCAGCTGGAAGTGTGTTTGTGCCTTGCTTAAATGTTTTCTCATTTCTATTATTGTTGCTGGTACTGTCCTTGGTGAATACCCCGATCTTCCAAATATAGATGGTCTTTAGGTTTTGAGTCTCTAATGACTTTGAGGCAATCTCATTTTCACTATACCAGGAAGGACAGCTGGTTAGATCAATCACAACACCTTAGCCCAAGTGATACAGTCAGCAACACAATAGCATCAGGCACAGTTTAGAAAATGACATTTTGTGGTAGTTATTAATCTATTACCTTTAACTGTGTGAAATAAATCAAAATCAAGGACCAGCCCGAAATATGTTTATACTGAGTAAACTCTTCAATATATCAACTTTACCCTTTGGGATGGGGGCTTAAAAGGAGTTGCGAAGAGTGTGATATGTAGAAGGATAGCGGAAATTTAGAAGTGAGTCCAGAGGACACAGGAAGATCGTGCAAACTCTAGGAAACTGTTGAAGACAAGAGGAAAAGACATAATGAAAGAATAAAGACAAGTATAGAACAACCTAACAGCAATAGTGAAGCTACAGAGTGTACTCACTTTCCTTTGGAATTAATGACAATTGAGAGAAGGAAAAAGAAGAAAAGAAAAAGAAAGAGGAAATCTGAATTAAGCCAGGAATAGGAGCAAAAAGGGAGATGAACTATGTGGGAGTGTGAAAGAAAAGAAAAAAAGAATTTGAAAAAAGTAGAAAAAGTAAAAATTAAAAATGAGAGAAAAAGAAAAAAATAAGTTGTAAAATAAAAAATAAAAATGAAGTGACTCCTTCAGTGTATGTCTTTGTTGTCACAGTAGACAATGTGGGCAGCAGTACACAGATTAAGTCAAGCGAGCAGCAGACCTCTGAGTTTCAGGCTGATTTCTGGCTCCAAGGGCCTGGTTGAGCTCCCTGACCTCTTGTAGGGTTGAACTCTGCAAAGGTTCTAATGTAGGTTTCAGCTGCCCTTCCCCTGAGGATAGTCCAGATTCTGATGGGAGTTGGTGATCCCTCCAACTTATCAACCACAGTGGTCTCGTGGGCTTTTGTTGCAGAGATTCTCTTCACTTTTCCAGTGGGCTTCAGTTTTCATCAGAGCCGGAGAGAGGCCCTCTTTCTGTTGTTCACTTCTGCTCTATCTTCTGGAGGTTAGGACAATGCCCTTTATGATCCCCTGTGCCTCTGTGGGGTGGATCCATATACCAGCACAACCAGGAGCCCAGAGGCAGTGTAGGGGGAAAGCTGTGTTGAATGATCCACTCCTCACTGATCCGCACTGCTCAGAGGCCTGGGGGGTAGATAGTAGCCCAGCTGCATGAGGCTTTGCTCCTCCTCCAGTCTGCACTCTCTTCATTTTCAACTCTGTTCAATTGAGCAACATGTCTACTTTTGTACCGGAACCATGCTGTTTTTAATCATTGTAGATTTGAATTGGAATTGAAATCCAGAATTGTGATGCCTCCTGCTCTTTTGTTGCTCAGGATTGCTTTTTTATTCTGAATCTCATTTGGTTCCATATAAATTTTATGATTCTTTTTTCTAGGCTGTAAAGAATGCTGTTGGTATTTTGATTGGTGTCTTAGTTACTTGTTGCTGAGACAAAATACCCGACACCAAAAATTAAAAGATTTACTTAGCTCACATTTTGTATAGGTTTCAGTCTATAGTTAGCTGGCTCCAAGGCTGAACCTCATGGCAGAAGAGCATCACAGAAGAAAATTAGTTTATAGTGGGCAGAAGACAGGAAGGCAGCAAAGCAGTGGTGTGGCAAGCAGCAAGCAACAAGTGACCCCAGCAGCTCTCTTTCTGTCCCTTATGTTCTGTCCAAACTACCTGCCCTTAGTGCAGGTAGCACTCACACCCAAGGATGGTCTTCCCATCATTCACTCCCAGAGCTATGCCAAACCAATCAGTGGACTAATTTAGTCATCACACACTTAATCCCAACATCATGCACTGTAGATGCAGTCCCCTCTGAAAAGCCCCACTTACGAGTGCATGAGGCTTTGAGGGGACATCTAGATACAAGTCATAATAATTGGAATTGCATTAAATCTATATAGCATTTTTGATGATTTGGCCATTTTGATAGTATTGGTTTTGCCTATCCAAAAATGGGGTGTTTCTATTTTCTGATGTCCTCTTTAATCTTTTTTTTAAGAGTATTATAGTTGTAATTATGGAGAACTTTAACTGACTTGGTTAGGCTAAGTCCTAGGTATTGTTTTTGAAGATACCATAAATGGGATTCTTTTCTTGATTCCTTTTGCTCAGCCTCCTGAGAACTGTTGTGCACCACCACACCGTTACAGATGTGCACCACCACATCCAGCTCCTTGTTTTCTTGATTTCTTTCTCAGAAGGTTCATATTATAGTTGATGTACAGGAATATCATTGATGTGTGTGTGTGTGTGTGTGTGTGTGTGTGTGTGTGTGATTTTGTATCTTTCTACTTTGTTGAATTTATTGGTTCTAAGAATCTTTTGGTGGAATGCTTTGGGTTTCTATGTAAAGGATATGTAATCTGTGAACAAGGATACTATGAGTTTCTTATACATACCCTTTTTATTTTCTCATGCTTAATTACTCTGGCTAAAGTTTCAAGTTCTCTGTTGAACAAGAGTGGTGAGAGTGGACACCCTTGTTGAGTTTCTGCATATAAGAAATGCTTTCATTTTCCCCCTTTTACTATGATGTTGGCAGTGAATTTGGCATAAATGGCTTTTATTAGTTTGAGATAAGGTCCCTGTATACCTGTTTTCATCATTGTTGTTTATCATGAGGGGATGCTGGATATTATCAAAGACTTTTTCTTTATCTGTTGAGATGATCATGTAGTTTTTATCCTAGCTTCTATGTGATGTATTATATTTATTGATTTTTGTATGTTGAACCATCCTTATATGCCTGGGGTGATGCCAACTTCTTCATAATATATCTTTTTAATGATTTGTTGCATTCTGTTTGCCAGTATGTTGTTGAGTATTTTTGCATCTATGCTCACTAAGGAGATTGGCCTGTAGTTTTCTGTTTTAGTTAAGCTCTTGTCTAGTTTTGGTTTCAGGATAATGCCAACTTCCAGGAATAAGTTTGGAAGTGCTCCTTTTCTTTCAATTTCATGGAGTTTGAAGATTATTGGCATTAGAACTTTCCTGTCATTCTGGTAGTCTGCAACAAACTATCAGGTTCTGGACTTTTCTTAATTGGTAGAGTTTTTATTACTGCCTCAATTACATTGCTTGTTATTGGTCTCTTCAGAGTTTTTATATCTTCTTAATTCAAGTTTGGTTGTTCATATATGTCTAAGAATTTCTCCATTCTTCTAGGTTCTCCAATTCATTGGAGTATGGCTTTGAAAGTTTCTTATAATCTTTTGGATTTTGGTAGTGTCAGTTGTGATTTTACCTGTTTTATTTCTTTTTGTTGCACCAATATGGGTTTTTCTTAACTTCTTTTGGTAGTGTGACTAAGGGTTTATCAATCTTATTTGTCTTTTCAGATAACCAACTTTAGTTTATTGACTTTTGTATTTTTTAATCTCAATTACATTAATTTCTGCTCTAAAATTTATAATTTCTTTCTATTACTTTTGGATTTGGGGGATTCTGTTTTTTTAGGTCCTTGAGAGGCATAATTAGGTTATTTTATAGGCTTGCTCTATTCTTTTAATGTGTGTAGTCACAATCTAAACCCCTCTCAGTTTTCATTCTGTCCCCTAGGTTTTGGTATTTTGTACTTCCATTGCCATTTGATTCTAGAGACTTTTTAACATTTCCCCTGATTTCTTTTGTGATCCATGTATCAGTCAATAATGCATTATTTAGTCTCCTTGAGATTTTGTAGTTTCTGTCATTCTTAATTTCTAGTTTCATTCTGCTTTGATCCAATTTGTTGTATTTATTTGGGGATGGTCTAAGATATGGTCAATTTTGGAAAATGTTCGGTGGAATGCTGAGAAAAATATGTATTCTTTTGTTGGATGAAACGTTTTATACATATCTGATAAGTCCTGTTGTTCTACGGCTTGTTTGATTTTTTTTTCTCTTGTTGACTTATTTCTAAGAGGGGGGGTTTTGAAGTCCCCCACTATGATTGTATATGTGACTGTCAGTCCTTTTATGTCCAATACTTTTGTTTTATGCAGTTGGATTGTGCCAATTGTTACCTCTTTCCATTGAATTATTTCTTTTGTTAGTGTCTTAGTCACTTTCTGATCACTAGTACACGACACTAACAACTTAAGGGAAGATAGATTTACTTTGGCTCATGTTTCAGAAGTTTTAGTCCATGTTAGGCTGGCTGAAACACACAAAAGGCATGATGGAAGGATCTAGGTGGAGAAAAGCTTCTTATTTCATGTTGGTCAGGAAGCAAAGAGAGAAGGAAGCAGCCACAGAGGAAGCTATACTCTTCCAGGTCATATTTCTAGCAACCTGCTTCCCCTAATAGGACATAATACCTAGCAACAAAACAGCTATAGTGACCCCATGGTCTAATCCTCTTCCAAAAACCCCACCAATGAGCACATGAAACTCTCAGGGGGGCATCTAGATATAAACTGTAACATTTAATCCCTGACCCCAAGACTCTTGTGCATCTCTATGCAACATGAGTTCAGTCCATCTCTAATAGTCACCAAAGTTTTAATAGTTCCATCATAGCTGTAAAGTTCAAGTCCAAAACCTCCTATGACACCCAAGTTGAACTGTTTATCTGTGAGCCCCAGTAAAAATACAAAAGACAAACACTTCCAACATACTTTGACACTGGATAAACATCCTATTCCTAAAGGGACAAACAGGAGAATAGAAATGAATGGAACCAATGCATTATCAAAACACAGTAGGGCAAACATTAAATTGTGTAGCTCTGTATCCAGCACCTGAGACAAGTTGTCGTGAGATATGAACCTCACGGCTTTGGCATCTCTGACCATATGGTATTGCCTGCCACAGTCTCCATGGTTTTTCTGTTTGGCAGGTTCCACTCACTGTGGCCTTCCTCAATAGGCATTCCATGTCCCTGACTTCTCCAACTTCCTGGAGTCACCACTGTATATTTGGTTTCACTCTCATAGCTTCATACAATGTTCTCTCAGGGGCATACTGCCTGGCCTCCCAGACTGCCTTCTGAAATCTGGAAGGAAATCTCCTTGACCCCACAATTCTTGCAGTCTGCATGCCCATAAAACCACCATCACATGAATGTCATCAAGGTATGTGGCCAACTTGAGCATAACTGAGTCCCCTTAGATCATGCCTATAGAAGCCTTCAAGTGTCTGGATGGCTGAACTCTGGGAAACTTTTCTAGTTCTCCCTGGATGAGCTGGACTCCCTGTGGCTCTCTGCGGCTCTCTGCAAATGAAAGCTTTATAGCTTTGTGCCCATGAGCCTGCCAAGGGAGGGGTCTCGCTGATTCCTACAGTGCTGAAACCAGATCTTTGCTGTTTTCCTGATGCAAAGTACTTGACTCCTTTTTAGTGCTAGTCTTTTCAGCAAGCAAGCTCTCCTCAGCCAAAACTTTATAGGTCCCAACTTGCAGGAGCTTTATTTCTGGTGAAACTCAAAACATTTTAAATGGGATTTTTACTCCTATTTCTCAGTGTAAATCTCACTAAAAGCAGCAAGCAGCTGACAATGCTGAACATTGCTGCCATGCTGAACATTGGACTGCCTTGAAATTTCCTCAGCAGATTAATTAGTTCACCACCCTTAAAGTCAGTCTCCCACCAAATCTCAGGATATGAACAAAATGTAAGCAAATTTTCTGCCTGAGCATAACAAACATGTCCTGGAGTTTAGCTACCAGTGGAATCTTTGTTCCCATCTGAAAACTCCTGAACCTGGTCTTTACCATTTGCCTTTTGCGGGGGGTGGGAGGGTACTGGGAATAGAACTCAAAACCTTGAGCTTATGAGGCAGTTCACCACTGAACTAAAATCAGCACTGAACTAAAATACCCAGCCTACCATTTACCTTCTTTTAATCAACATCCATTCTTCTGAACTGTTTTCAGAAACTCCCATCAAACTCAGCATATAGCATTCTCTGGCTGCTTCTCTACCTGAAATCTCCAAACTGAGTTTGGAACCAGTTCCAAAGATTTCTGAACCACACAGTCAGGTAGTGACACAGCAATGACAGCACTTCTCTGGTAACAAAATCTGCCTTAGTCACTTTCTTTATTCATGAGACACGATACCTAACACCTACATCTTAATGGAGGAGTTTGTTTTTGCTCACATTTCAGTTCATTTCTGGATGGCTCCAAAGAAAAAGCAGCATGACAGAAAGGCATGGTAGAGAAGAACTTCCTCATAGTATCGGGCCAGGAAGCAGAGAAAGCAGGGCAAGCAGGGGAGGGAAATATATCCTTCTTGGACACTCCCTCAGTAACCAACCAGGACCCACCTCTTAAAAGCAAATCAGTTATAAAGCCCCTATGGTCCAGTGTTCTTCCAAAAGCCCTGCCTATGACCTCACAAAGCTTTTGGGGGACATCTAGATATAACTATGACAACCAGAATGTAGTGGCCATCTTTGTCTCTTCTGATTAGTTTTGACTTTTGGTCTGCTGTATCTGACAACAAAATAGCCATTTCACCTTGCTTATGTGCCCTGGTTGATTGTAGGATCATTTTCCATCCTGTCATTTTCAGTCTGTGTGCTTACTTTTAGATGAGTTGAGTATGTGGTTGGCTTTTTTAAAAAATCCAATTTGCCTGTGCTCACTTTGGCAGCATGTATACTAAATTGGATTCTAAGTGGAAGCCTCTGGGGTCTCCAGTAGTCACTGTGGGTCTGCAAGTTTGAGCTGCCTTTCCCACGCAGTGAGTCAGGGTTCAGGAAGAAAATGCTGCTTGCTGCCTCCTTCTTCATTGAAGTCTCTTCCCTCACTCTCTACATAGGCTTTAGTTCGCACTTCATATCCCTGCTGGGTCCCAGGGACCCACTTCCCTCCTTCTCTTCTTCACAGTGCTATATTCGAGCATTTGGACACAAAATCTCAAGATAGGCTGTTTCTCTGCTGTTCTTCTGTGTTGAAGTATTTGATTCAGTAGTTTCTTTCCAGAGCATGTGGTACTGGAAACTACCATATATGAGGGAGGGCTATTGAGTCACTACTAGATCCTATTTTGTTTCCATGACCACTTTTTGCTTTGTGAATGCTGAGTCCTGTCCTTCCTGTCCCAGTGGGTGGAGCCCATTGGTGGTTTGTCTGCCTCAGGGCTATATTCACTTCACTGACTTTTAGTGTTCCTGCCATTCTCTGTTCCCTGAGCCACTGCTACCCTCTACCTGCTTTGTGGCCTATGGGCTTATGACGTGCCCCCTTTGCACCAGAGTACCCTTTGAATACCCCATGATGTGGCAGATATTCAAGGCAAGGAATATTCTTGATCACATTGGCAGATAGGGAAAACAAACCACTGAGTTCTGTCCTGAAAGCAGGTAGCAATGGGGGCCAAACAATCCATCCGCTGGACTTAATCCCCACATTTTCAGACCCAGCCCCCTCAGCAAACCACATGCAACCTGTCTGGCTTCTCACTACAGAAGGCAAAACCACCATGTTGTCCACAGTTGAAGTTTACAACAGCTTAAACTTCTCAGGTGGTCTGTGACTAGCCCTCCCCCTTTTCATAACTATCTCGTGCCTGTCTCCCACGCACTTACTGCAGTATGATGACCCCAGAATCCCTGGTGTGTGGTTGTACAGTGACTTCTGATTCCCAGAGTAGCTGTTTTAAACAATAAACTTTTTTACAATATGGCTTCTGATTATAGCACTCCCAAATATGGTGGGTGCTACAGTGGATTTTTTTTTACCAGTGCTAGCTTGTCATGAGGAGGGAGTCATTTTCAGAGCGAAACCCCACACTATATTTGCAGCTTACCATGACCATAGGCATTTCTGGGAGCTGTACTGCCATTCATTGTTTATCACTGGGACTGCTGACCCTCTCTGAACTTATCTTGTTCTCATTGTCAGGTCCTCCTTGTTGGGAGCTAGGGTTAGTGTTTCAGACTGCTTTGTTCTTTTCTTTTCATTATCTTTAGTTTTTCCAGTTTCTCTGTGCTTTTCTAGCATTCCTGTCAGATCTTTCTTGCTTCTTGGAGTTCTTCTCTTTCTCTTTGCTGCTTTCCAGGTGTCTCAATTTCAGGTCCTGGAAAGGCTATGATTTGCTACCAGTTTTTACTCTGCCATCTTTCTTCCTTCCCTCTTACTGTTCTTACAATGTCACTGATGTCATTAAATCTAAGATTTTTCTTCCTCCCTCCCTCCCTCCCTTCCTTCCTTCCTTCGTTTCTCTAGTACTGGGGATCAAATGCACTCTGCCATTGAGCTACATCTCCAGCTTCTTTTTTATTTTGTATTTTGGAGACAGGTTATCACTAAATTGCCCAGGAGGAACTTAAATGTGCAATCCCCCTATCTTAGCTTTCTACACAAGATGTTAGCAAGATGAATATTATAGCCTGAATGTTTCTGTCCCCCAGAAATTCTTATACTTAAGCTTAGTCTTTGATGTGATAACACACACATATAAATGTGTATTTGTGTGTGTGTATGTATGTATGTTGTTGGAGATTGAACCCAAGACATAGCCATGCTAAGCACATGGTTTACCATTGAATGCACTCTTAACCTGATTTTTTAACAATAAATTACAGAGAATGAGGAATATAGCTAATAACCGAATACTGTACATTTGAAAAGCACTGTTAATTTCTAGTGTTTTCATCGTAAAAAATGTTAAATAATTTAAAAATATAAAATAAAAATATTGCTTAACGCATATTCTGAATAATAATTTCTTTCAAAGTAAAACATTGACTTTTAAAAATGTTTACCCTTTATGCTTAATATCAGAGATTTTTCAATAAAAAGAAAAAATGACTACTTTTATGAAAAGAAGCTTCAAAAAAATGATCCACTGGAAATGCATCGAGTGGTAAGTGTCATCACTTTCAATTTTATAGCTCAGAATCTTTGTGGTTTTACATATTATTTTTCATTTGACAAAGTTTTCCATTTACAGATTTTGTTTCTTCTGTTAGTTTTGGTATATATTTATATTGATTACTTTAATAAGTTTTAAATCTATTAACACCAATGTATGACAAGCTGCATATCTTGTCATATATGTCTACATGAGTAGCCAAGTGTTTCCAGCCTTATAGTACACTTGCTTGTCAAGGTTTCCCTCTTTCTTTCCATTACTCATCATCCTAATGTAATCCATTATATTATGTAGGTTTTAAATGGATGCTAGGCAAAAGTGAGAAAAGATGATACAAACAATATTAGTGACATGTATTATTTTTAAATAATGTTTTTGCAGCCATTATATCCCTAGGACATTATCTTTATTAATTATTGAAGATTTATGAATAGACCGTAGCAAAGATGATATTGATTATGCCAATTTTGGACACTTTTCTGGAAACTTCCATCTTTAGTTACATAGCACCTATGTTTGACATAAACATTTAAATCAAACGTTTTATTGATTAAATGTGGCTCCTATATGAAATACCTAGTACTTATTCCTGCCCATGATTGATACTTTTTCAATATTTCTCTACATAGCATAATTACGGAGATTTGGCTCTCCTTCCTAGTATTCTGCTTACTAACTGTATATATGACATTGAGCAAGCCACTTTCCTTTCTTTAAGGCTTAGTTTTATTTACCTTTGAAATGAAGGGGTTAGAATGAAGGAGAGCTATGAAATGTCAAAGAGATGTAAGCACTATGGTGCAGTGGTTAATGACGGGGTTTTGATTCATACTTGGAAAGAATCAGTTCTGCCACTTAATACCACACTTCATCATTTCTAACACACTTACTTTTTTTCAGGTTTCACCTTCTCTGAGACCAGGAAATGTCTTATATTCAATGCTATACCATAGTTAAAGTGACATTGTTTTATATCTTTTCAGTTGTAATCATGTTGTCTTAGATTTAATGAAACATGGTGGCTAAGGAACCCTGGGGTGAGGAAGCATGGTAGCTGAGCAACAGTCTCTTTGAGTCTGTCTTCTCAACTATACAATTAAAACTAGATTGTTGTGATGATTAATTGAAATATGTGTAAACATCTTAGGACAAATATTGGATTGTAGTAAACATTCTATAAATTGAATTTATTTCATGACTATGATTATGATTATATCAAATTATTCATTATAATCACTACATTTTCATATTGATGTGATTTCTTTTTAAATGCATACTTTTAAAAGTTCCAGCATTTTAATTGATTTTATATGATTCATATTTTAATATTTTAACACATATGATTTGTTTTTTCAATTCATATCTTAATCATTTTTTATAATTGACATTCAAAACATGTTCATTATTCAAGTGATTTCCAATTTGCAGTGAGAAGTTCCCATAGGAATATGTGGCAAATATTAGTACTGTTTAATTGGAAACAAAATCCCTAATAAGCTTCCAGATTGGCATTTCTATTTGTCCATTCATTTCTTAAATCTGCCTTTTGCCCTACCATTCTACTAATTTTGTTATCAAAAGATTTTTATTCCCTATCAAATTTGGTGGCCTTTTATTAATCTTCTTTCTTTCTTTCACTTCCTTGTACTATTTTATTTACTTTTTCAACATTTACTAAGCTCCTACTGTATACCAGAAATGTGGTATGTACTCAAGAAAGTCTTTGCTCCCAGGAATAAATAAACAATAAAACATAGCATAAACTCTCAGAGAGGGGATAGCGATGTGGCTCAGTGGTGGAGCACTTGCCTAGTCCTCAGCATAAGAAAGAAAAAATACCAAGATAGAGATATGTTCAAGGTACTATGGCTGCTTCGGAGCAGGGATCCTGAATTACTTAGAGAGGCCAGGAAAAGCTTCCTAGAGAATATAGTATTTGAGTTGAGTTCTACAGGCTGAATAGATAGAGTAAGCAAAGCAGAAAAGGTTGAAAAGGCATTCTAGTCAGAGGCACAATAGAGAAAGATAGCTTGGCATATTTGGTAAACTGCAGTCAGATGAGTTTGTCCTCATTGCAGAGATTTTCAAATTGTGCATTGCGGAGTCCTAGGGCAATGAAATGATGCTTCTTAGGCCAATGAAGGGAGATTTGCTTTTAAATATTTTGTATATTGAGATACAAAGTAAGATTGTGTTATAATTAGGGAGTCTTCCACTTTAAAACATAAATTGAAAAATCACTGGGCCAGGGAGATTTAGTTCAGTGGTGCTACTGCCTGCCTCCCAAGTGGAAGGTCCGGAGTTCGATCCCTGGTACAAAAAAAAAAGAAAAAAAATGAAAAAAAAAAAGAAAAATCGCTGGCCTCAAGTGTAAAATGCATGAAAAAAAAGTGTAAAATGCATGGGTGGAACTGTTTAGAGATGACTGTGGAGTAGTGGAGGGTTAGGAGCCCTGTCGTGTAGTGCTGGAGTACAAATTCAATATTGAGAGCAATGTAGAACTATTGAAAGACTTTAATGACGGAAATGACATTAGCCAATTTATTTTAGGAGCAGTTACATTGGCCTGGGGTGTAGCTCAGTGGTAGAGTACTTGCCTAGCAAGCATAAGGCCCCAGGTTCCATCCCCAGCACTGCAAACAAAAAAGCAATGTCAAAATTATAAAAGAAAGAAAGAATACATACCATTAGCCTAAATCCCTTTCCCCAATAGTTTCCTATTCTAATTTCTGTCCTCATTTCCGCATTTCTGTGGCTCCTATTCTCATTTCTCCTACTCTTCCTTCTCTATACTGTAGTTAAACTTCTTGGTAATTTGCCATAAGTTCCACTGGTTCCCATATAAATTGTATTTCCATTCTAGTTGCATTCTCCTCTGTAGTTCTTGGTCAGGACTCTGTTAACTTTGCTGTCAGTATAGTTATGGGTACAGCAAGCTCTATTTAACTTATGGAGGAGGCATTGCTATTGTACACATATCCACCCTGGATTTAAAGCTGCCTTCAGTAACATGTTTACTTGAAAAGACTAATGTGTGTTTCTGACCTAAATATGAACTTTCCAGCAAAAGGATATTTGAATTGTAAACATTACAAATCTTTTGGTTCTATAGACTTCCTTGTTGCTATCACGTTATTTGTAGGGTGAATCCAGGCACTCAAGCATGCTAGACAAGCACTGTACCACTGATCTACATCCCCTAATCTTTTTATTTTTATGTTGAGACAGGGTCTTGCTAAGTTGCCCAGGCTGATCTCAGTCTTACTGTCTCAGCTTCCCAATGCCTGGCATTTGCAGGGTTCTTAATACCAAATCCACTTGGATAACTATGGCTAGAACTTTATATAAAAATGGCTGTACTATGAAAAACACCAGCTACATATAATTGGATCCACTGCAACCAGTTCACTTGTGGAATAATCTGGGCCTTTTAACACTTGAATGAAGTGCTTTAATTATCTTTGGTCTATTTCATTGGCCACATGTAGGTGTAACTTATGTTGTCATTTACAAAGTAATTACAAGAATAAGAGATTGCAGTTAATTATTGAAAAAGAATCTTTCGCTTAAAATGTTTGATTAACATAGAAGTAACACTTTCTAAAATTAAATTTTGAGAATAATACAGTTTTCCACCTCACTTAGCTATCTTGACTGAGACAGTCAAGATCTCACCTTTGTTATAAATTAAGATTTTGAGGTTACTCTTTGTGGATTTTATCTATACCTATGATCTTTTCCCATAAATCATATTTGGACCCAGGCCACATCAATATCCTACAGACTTTTCTTCTGAGTCACTACTAGCTATAAGTCCTCAGGGGAAGTCATTTGACTTGTCTGAATTGCAGTTTCCTTACACTTTATGAGATGGTTGGACTTCTTGATCTCTGTTTGCTGGCTTTGTACTCCTGAATTTGTGATTTAAGACCCCCCAAAACAGAAATTGAGTCTTAGAATCAAGCAAAAAGAATATTGTCACTGAAAATGTAGAGTCAATTTTAAATATAGCCAATAAGCACTTTGTGTTGAATAAAGATGGTTTTTGCATGATTTATCTCAACTCTTTTTCATTTAGATAACTCCAGAAGATGAGCATAACTCCTATGAAACCGAAAGAAGCTATACAAGGTAATTGCAGATAGACATTTGTACAACTAATTTGGTTATACTTAGGAACAAATGAGAAAAAAGGAATTAAATGTAACCTCCAGCAGGAGATCTTAGAATCTGACTTTAAACAATCTTTAACAAGTTTTTTAAAAAATCTTAGTACAGAATCAGAAAATTCTTTATTAAAACTGGATTGGTTTTGTTTTTACTTTGGAGAGTTCCATGCATCACTTTCCTATGATAAGTATAAATGTTTTGATGTATTCTTGTTGTGTCCTTTCTGCTGAAAGTATGCAGGAATCATTGTACTGAAGAATTCAGTGCTATGAAGATTTTTCCCCATTTGCATTCTTAAAATTAAAAACTCCTCACTCTTTAGTAATTGTGTAAACTTGCTACTCCAAATAGTTCTTGCTTCAGTACTAGAGGTCTTTGCCCAGTGATGATGTTGAGGTAGAAAAAATAATTTGTTCTCAACCCTTTTTTAGTTCTTAGTGGGCATAAGCCCTTGCAACAGAAGACAGAAAAATGCAAACAAGTTTAATAACATGTATATACCTTCTGCATATATGAGAGATGCTCCAGGAAATCTTTAAGAGTAGATGTTGAAGAATTGTGTTAGGCTGCTTGCTTAAATACCATTCTCCCTGAAACAAAGAAAGAAGGGTTGGGTAAAGGCCTGTATAGGAGAGAGCCCTGAAGCACAAGGTAAACGAGCAAGGTTCACTGCTCATCTTTCTCTTCCTTGAGCAGAATGGGAGACAGTCTTACAAATGGAGATTTCTCTTAAAGATGTAAATTGCTTTTATAAAATGTTAACTTCTACTCTGTTTTCAGAGCTTTTCCTGTCTCATATTTCTCAAAATGATTAGCTCAAAGTAATCTATGTAAAAGAAGCATATTTCCGATGGCATCTTCTGGTATTCTACAGTCATTTTCAAGAGCATCTATGCAGCCTGAAAAGGGGAAAACATGCTGTTATAATCTTTTTGAAATGGGCCTAACCAGACACCTGTGAAAAATGTTGAACGTGTGATGGATCTAGAAGTAGATTAAGAGGGTTTGTTTTGTTTTGCCTGCTGCATTGGGGATCAAACTCAGGACCTCTACCACTGAGCTATACCCTTGTTTTAACTTTCCCAAAGCCAAAGTCAGGTAACAGCTAAGTGCCAGAAGCAGTGTCTTCTAAATTGAGTTTGTGTTTCTACAAAACCTGCGGGCTTTCTACTCTTTCATGTTTCTCCACAAATACCATAAGAAGTTCAATTCCTGAAAAGCCTAGCATATTCATTTTCTGCTGCTGCTTAAATTACTATAACTGAATACAGTGGTTCACATCTTAGTAAGTTTGAAAAGCCAATAAGCAAAACCTGGAGATAAAAGAGAGAAAAAGTTATTGCTTGCAGCAAGTAATGAGAGCATTGTACCTTGTGAAGGCAGGTACATTCTTGAGCATCCTTAGTTCAAGGACATATATCACATGTTCAAAAAAATGACAGATGCTCATGCCTGTAGATGGGAAATTTAGTGTTATAAGAAGCATGATTTACTCTAGGTGACCTTAAAAAATGAGTCAGGGTGACCTGGTAGTCTTTGCTGGTTCCTTGTTTATCCACAGGGTCTTAGCTGAAGGAACAACCATAAAAAGGCTGAAGGCGTAACAGTCACTTAAGTAGTCAGCAGCTCTGCCCCACTCCTTAAATGTAGATTGTCCCTAAATGCACCTGCTTAGAGACTAATATTACACAACAACTCAAAACAGCATTTATTTATCTCACATTTCTGTGGGTCAAATGCCCAGATGGACTTGGCTGGTTCTCTACCTAGAGTCTCAAAGAGATGAAATAGAGGTGATGGCCAGGCTGCTCTTTTCTCCGGAAACTCTGGGGAAGAATTTGCTTCCAAGATCATTCTAGTGTTAGACAGAACCGACTTCATTGCTGCCTGTCATTTAGAAGCCACTCTTTTTCCAGACGCAGCTTGAATTCCTGCTCCTGTGTCCTTCTCCATTTTCAAAGCATCAAGTGCATGTCACATCCTTCTCATTCTGAACCATTCTGACTTCTGCTTCTGCTTTTATCATATGATTAGATTAGGCCAAACCAGGCATATATTATTAAAGGAAATAAAAGAAAAGAAAAAGTGTGACTAAAAATTAGAATCACCTAGCTGGGGGTAACTCAGTGGTAGAATACTTCCCTCACATGCCCTGGGTTCCATCCTTAGCATCAGAAGGACAAAAAGAAACTAACATTTAGTTAGTTAATTAATCATAGCACTCTCTCCATTTTTTTCCTAGTAGGGACAATATTTATAACCAGAACAAAAATAAATTTTAAAAATAGTTATTTCAGGTCACTAACTACAGCAACTGAACTGAGAATATCGAGATAACTACACAGCTTTTGTATTTGTATTATACTGTGCCTCTGACAGAGTGTGACTATATGTGATAGACACTCCCTCCAACTATTAGCCAACCATTAAAAATTTAAAAACAAAAACTTCTATACTGTTTATTTATATGAAGAGCTGTTATAATAAGATAAAGAGCCAGACCCACTAGCAACCATTCAATAGGCCTTTGAGCCTATACATTTTGATGTGATTGAATGAAAATTATGGAACACCAGCCTGCTTTTCATATTAATTTCTAAGTACATATATGCTGAGCTATTTTTAAAATGTTTGTTTGTTTAATTTATGATTCTGAAGAGCAAACCCAGGCCTTGATATACTAGGCAAATGATCTACCACTGAGCTCCAGGCCATCCAGCTACTTTTTTTGATAACAATTTTATGACGATATAATTAGCAGTATTTTTAAGAAAATTTTTGTGTGGTGCTGGAGATTGAACCCAGGGCCTTGTGCATATTAGGCAAGCAATCAAACAGTGAGTTACAGTTACAGCCAGATATATGTTTTATGCCATAAAGTTTGCCAAGTTCACAATTCAGTGGCTTTTGTTTTTTAATTTTGCAGTGCTGAGAGTCAAACATAGGGCCTTGTTCGTGCCAGGCAGGGGATCTCCTACTAAGCTACAAGGCATAAGTGATTTTTGGCATATTAACATAGTTTTACAACTATCACCATAATCTAATTTTAGAACATTTTCACCATTCCCAAAAGAAACTTCATGCTTATTAATAATGGCTTCCCATTCTGTCCATTCTCTCCCCTTCATTCCTTGACCCCATCGCAAGGCAATCGCAAATCAATTTACTCTCTCTGTGGAAACTCTGGATCCTTTTGTTCCAAAGTGCTTATAGCCATACTTAAATAAGAGTAAAACTGCCTTAGCATTTAATCAGTGGAAAGACATTTAGGAATTTTGAAGTGATGATATAAAAAAGCTATTGGATCAATGGCAGAACATGTCCTTAGCACAAACGAGGCCCTGAGTTCAATCCCCAGCACCAAACAAACAAGTATCCCAGATTTTATATGCATGTGATTCTCAAATGCTTTGAAATTTGAAATTATACTACTAAAAGGAACATGGAAGATTCGTGAGTATACCTTCTGCATTTTACAGTTGATACAATGAGACCTAAACAGGTTAAGTTGAATGGCCCAAAAGTTGTCATGTAATGTGTGGCTATCATATACATTTTACTAAATATCATGCTTAATTGACAGACACGTGAGTCGTGGACAGGAAATCTTATTTCTAAAGAATAGATATACTGGGGAGGGTTCTCTGTACCAGCCCAAAGGAGTATACCTGAATTTCAACTTTCAAGCACTGGGAAATCAGGTAAATAGAATAGAATTGCACAATAAGGTTGTTCATTAAATGTTAAAGAATATTTGTATCTCTTTTAGACCTATTTGGTATATATAAGGATATTATGTACAGGAAAACCTGTGGTTAACCAGAGTCTGCCTAAAGTCCTCAATATAAAAGAAATCTCTTGCCTGTATTCTTCCTTTGTGAAAGATACAAAGGTCAACAAATAAACTAACCTTGATTACTTTATTATTTTTTTTCAGCACTGGGGCATGAACCCAGGGCCTTCACACTGAGTCAAATCCCAAGCTCCTTATCATTTTTAAAATTCTGAGAGAGAATCTCACTAAGTCACTCAATTGCCTAGGCTGAGCTTGAATTTAAGATACTCCTGCCTCAGCTTCCCAGCAGTGCTGGGATTACAGGTCTGTACCACCACACTGATCACTTCCTTTTCAAAATGAACTTCAAGTTGGACATGGATTTAGCCCAAGCTGCTATACATTTGCATATGTGGGTGCCTTAAGGCTCAATGTGATTCTTTCTTTCTGTTTTTGAACCAGGAATTAAACTCAGGACCTTGCACTTGACAGGCAGTTGCAATGCCATTGAGCTAAATCCCTGATACTTTTTCACTATTTTTTCTGGTACCGAAGATCAAACTCAGGACCTTGTGCTTGCCAGGCAGGCACGGCACCACTGAGCTACATCCCCAACCCTCAATGTGATTCTCACCTGTCAAGGAGACAGTTGTTTATCAGCCCATGTACTAAAGGAAGAAAGTGTGCTAATATATTTTTAAAGATTTTCACAGTAGAGAAAGAATTTTCTGCTAATCTTCAATGAAAGGTTGAATTAATCATTGTATACTGCTCATCCATGTGCTGATTAACTGTGCTATGCATAAAAGTATATAACTTATAAATGAAAACTAGGCAACATATACTAATAAATACAGACTACCTGTGCCTCAGAGTAGTATTAGTCTGGTTTCTGATTTATGTTTTGGGGAGGTGCTGAAAAGGGTATATCTTGAAACTTGTGCTCAACTAGAAGTTAAGCTTGGGCAGTCTTTGAAGTATTTTAGTTGTAGACTAGTAACAGCAATTGGAAGCCACTTGGCCCTTGGACTGTCTTCCAAAGACAGATCACCAAACATCTAGGGATAGTTGAGGCATTTGCTCTTCACTGCATAGAAATCTGACCTTCATTCCACTGTGGAACCTTACCCAGTTACTCTGCTGGGTAATAGTATGTGTTCTTCCTTGCATTAAAGTTTTTTTTCCTATCACTAAAGATTGAACCTAGGGAGCCCTGAGCTACATCCCCTGCTGTTTTTATTTTATTATATTTTGTTTTGAGACAGGATCTTACTACATTACCCGGGCTGGCCTCAAACTTGTGAACTGCCTACCTGTCATCCTGAGTAGCTGGGATTGTAGGTATAAACCTCAGTGTCTGGCTCATAAAATTGATTCTACCATTTAACCTGTGAGCACCAAGATGTGGCCTCGGTGGTACACCAGAAATAGGACAAACTACTCATGCTTTTAGGGTCACAGAAAAATACTCCATGCAGTTTTTTCAAACTGACAGGGGCTTCATCCTCTCCTTCAGAGTCTTTTCCAACTATCTTATCTCATTTTACTAACCAAGTTTCGCGAGTCCTTTGTAAGGTTGATAATTTCCCAAAGTAAAGTAATGTTTTTCTCTTCTTAACAGACTAAGCTTTCACTCAATGCCAGATTCTCTAAACTGAGATTTATGAGAAAACCAGTTTCCTTCAACTCCTGAAGACCAGAGTTTCTTTCCTAGTGGATTATGTTCAAGAGCATATACTTGTTCTTTCAATAGTTACACTCTTACTATTCTTGTTAAAGTATTTCTCTCTATGTAAGTTTTAATGTAATCTGCCTAAATTAAGCATTTGAATGAAAAAAAATGTTTAGCTTTGTTTCCATAAAATAATAGGAAAGAAAGCAAGAAGGGAGATGATTTTCAATGAGAGATTTTAGGAAAATAGCTATGTTTCAGAACTAAATGTCTTTTCAACATTAGATAATTTGTTTCTTTGATTTTGTTGCCCTAAAACCTTCTTGACTCCTAAGAAGCCTCCATTTTTTCAGTATAACAAAGTACTTGATAAATATCTTTTATGTATACCACAAGTCAGTCTGTAAGTTTGACTTCTAGTTGTTGCTTATTAAAACATTACATTTGGATGCTAGCTTTTATATTTTTATAAGAATTTGTAATTTTACTTTTGAGATGATGTGTAAGAATTTAAAACTCCTCTTTCATTTTTTGTGAACCCATGAAACAAATAAAGCTTGAATATAAGTGTGATTATTTTCCGATTCACTGATACTTGTGGCTCAAAGTAATAGAGATCCTGCTACAGACAGATTACCAAAGTGTAATTTGGAGCTCAGTTCCTGTATCCAGTTAAGCCTGTTGTTGGAGTACACTGAAAATGGTGAGTTTGTTGTTATCTGGCACTTGCATGAAAGACTGATTTTTTTAACCTAATTTCATAAATTCTGTCCTCACATTTAATAGTTACTTCTACAAGGAAAATGAAATACAGTATAAAGATAGAGGAAAAGTTGGAGTCTATTCTGGCATGCATTTCTAAACCAAAACAGTAAAGACTCCTAACATTGAGCTGAGAGTCAAAATAACTGTCCGTTTCATTTATAGACTTTGCTACAGTTTGCTGCAAAGTCCTAATCTTTGTTTTGTTTTGTTTTGAGACAGGGTCTCACTGTGTAGTTGAGACTGACCTGGAACTCACTATGTAGCCCAGGCTGGTCTTGAACTCACAGCAATCCTCCTGCCTCAGCCTCCCGAGTGCTGGGATTTCAGGTGTGCGCCACCATGCCCGGCCAAAGTCCTAATCTTGAAAATAGAGGAAGAAAATGTTCTCCATTTGTCCTGATGTCATTTGTATGAAGTGCTTTTTTTTGTTTGTTTGGTGGTGCTGTCATCAGGTGGGGTCTAAGAGGTTCCTGAAGCCAAGATAAGAAACCTAACCCACACACTTTTTGTAAAATAAGTTTGCAGTTTTGCTAACTCTTGTTGCTAAAAAAAGATTTTCAGGAATAGTAAGTAGCGTGGAAAAGGTTTTATTAGGCAGAAGTTAAAAGATACACGAAGAAAGAGCATGGGAACTCAGGAGAGAGGTGCTTATTTTCTGGAACGGGAAACATTATTGTTTATATCACTTCTCTTGAGGGGGTGGAAACCCCAGGAAAAGGTGGTCTATCCCCTGGAAGGTTGGTAGCTCATTCTCCAGGTATGAGACCAGATTTTTTAAAAACAGGTAATTTAAACATTCTTGGTATTCTCTCAACCTGTGCCTTTATCTTTGGATCAAGTATTGCTTTTTACTTTCTCAATTAAGCAAGTTCATGGACTTTAAGTATTCCTGAGGAATTTTGGCTATGGTGGGTCTGGAAGGAAAGGAACCTAAATTTATCCAAGGGAATATTGATATAGATCACCTTGGGTAGCTATAACTGAGGCCAGAAAATTATAGTCTTTTTTTAAAAGTACTATTTTTAGTTACAATTTGTTTGTCTTCTTTCTGCCTATCTTTTCTTGTTATTTTATTTTTTTCTATTATACTTCATCCCCCCACCAAAGACTTTGATCCTATCGCTTCTCGGCCTTTTGGCTAAGATCAAGTGCAGACTTTGATCCTGCTTTTTTTTTTTTTTTTTTTTTTTTTTTTTTTTTTGGGTTTATGAATTTGGGACCTCGTGCTTGTGTGGCAGGCAGCAGAACCACTGAGCTAAATCACCTGCCCACGATCCTACATTTTTAAGGGAGTGCAAAAGGCCCAAATCTTCTTTGTATAACAGCTTCAGGCTGAGGAAAGGTATTGATTCTGCCTATCCAGGGATCAAAAGTCTCTTCCTGACCAGTGGGAGCCAGAACTGCCTAGAGCTGGCCTGCAGCTCTCCCTGAGCCGGGGACTTCAGTAACAGACCTGCAAGGCAGCCAACCCGCCCCCCGACTGTGCTAGTACCTGTATTCATACCACAGAAGCACAGGGGGGTCATAAAAGCCATTTTCCTGATCTCTAACCTCGATTTTCATTTAATTCACACAGGTAAAGGTGATAGATTAATAACTATCACAAATTGTCATTTTCTAAGCTGTGCTTAATACTTTTGTGTTGTTGATTGTATCACTTAAACTAAGATGTTGTGATTGATCTAGTCAGTTGTTCTTCCTGGTATAATGAAAAAGAGATTGCCTCAGAGTAACTAGAGACTCAAAACCTAAAGATAAGCTATAATAGGAAAATCAAAGTATTAACCCAGGTATCAAAAGAAGGACAGTACCAAAAACAAAAATAAAAATGGGAAGGCATTCAATCAAGGCCCAAGCACAAACACAGACTTCCAGCTTACCAAGGGAAAATTCTTGGGGGAAAGGAGGTGGAAAAGTCTGATGATCCACCACCTGGACACCCTGAACTGATAACATAGGAAGTAACAAAACAGATGAAAGAGGCTCTAGAAAAATTCAAAACAAATTATTTCCCACATAAATACAGAGTTGGTGAACAGAATGAATGACATGATTAGAAACTCTAGAATAGGAACAGATAAAAAAATACATGAGCTCAGGACCATGATAGAAGCCATGCATGCCCAGTATAGGAAAAAAATGGAAACCATGAATGCCCAACATAGGAAAGAAATGTAATCCATGAAACAGATTCAAACAGATATCCAGAAGATTGAAAACTATATTTGAAAGGGGTCGCGCGTGCCCCTTTGGGCGCGCCCTCCCAATCAGGTCACTCACACACCAAGAGGTCCGGCAGGAGGTCTTTATTGAAGGGAATCAGGCTAGGCACAAAGGCCGGAGGCGAAGAAGGGGAGGCGAAGGGGAGGCGGCGGCAAGGGAAGGAGTGTTGGCTCATTTATAGGGTCTTGGGTGGGAGTTTTGCAATTAGGAGGAATAAGCTGTTTTTTAACCTATCGCAGGCCACATTGCCTTATAAGGTCTTAGTCCTGCAGAAGTCCCTTATCAGATGTTGGCCTCATTTCTGGGAAGAACTCAACTCAGGGAGGAAAATGAAACTTAAGTTGGGAAAAACCCGGGAGTAAGGAGTAAAATGGGGGAGTTTAAAGTAACATGTACAATTTCCTAAGAATATTGAACATTTACATAGCAGAATTGGACAATCTGAAGGCAGGATAGCAGATATAGAAGACAGGATGGAGACAAGTGACCATGAAAATATTCTCTTAAAAATAGCAAGGGAACATGAGAAATCAATCCAACAGCTCCTAGATACAAAGAATAATAATATAAGACTGATAGGAGTCCATAAAAAAGCAGGAGAAAGTACAAATGACATAAAAAAAACCTTCAAATTAATAACAGAGAACCTCCCAAACAGAACAAAAGAAGTGAGGCTTGTAGGACTCCAACTATCCATGATCAAGAAACATCTACCCTTGACATATAATAATAAAGATCCCAGAAATCTAATAGAAGAAAATACTACAAGCAGTTAGAGAAAAATCACATGCAAAGGAAAGCCAGTCAGAATCACAGCAGACTTTTCAACACAAGCCCTCAAGTCAAGGAGAGCCTAGAGTGACATATTTGAAACCCTGAAAGAAAATAACCTCCAACCTAGACTGATGTATCCTGTAAGCTATCTTTCAAAATTCATTGGTAAATAAGATACTTTGATGACATTGAACACCTGAGAAACTTCATGAGTACCAAACCAGAACTCTAAACACTTCTAAACAATATCCTAGAAAAAGACAATGAAAATCACAACTCCATGAGGCTGAACAGAGCAAATGCAGCAGGCAAAGCAAGAAATTAAAGTGAGGGGGAAAATAATAAAAAGAGTGAACAATGGTATAATCACGATGATGATAAGTCAGTACATATCAGTTATAACCATCAGTGTTAATGTCCTCAATTCAACAATCAAAAGAAATAGACTGGCAGAATGGATTAAGCAAAATCCAACAATATGCTGTACACAAACCAACAATACACAAAGAAATTCATAGGCTGCATGTAAAATGATAGAAAACAGCTCTCTATGCAACAGGAACCCAGAAAAAAGCAGGGGTAGCTATCTTATTTGCAGAGAAAGGAAATTTCAAACCAAAACTAAGAGATAAGAAGGTCACTACATCCTTGTAAAGGGAACAAGTCAAGAGGAAGAGATGACAATCATAAATATATATGCCAAATTCTAATGCCCCCAACTACACAAAAGAAATATTAAGGGACATGAAAAACCAAATAAGCACTAATACAATTGAAGTGGGGGACCTCAATACCCCACTATCATAACTAGACAGGTCATCTAGACAAAAAAATCAACAAACACTATAACTTTATCAAGCTTTTGAACAAATGGAGTTAACAGACATCTACAGAATGTTCCATGCCACAAAATCAGAATATACATTCTTTTTGGCTGCACATGGGTCATTCTCCAAAATAGACCACATACTAATATCTAAAATGTACCAATAAAGATTCACTTTTTAGTTAAAAAAGCCTCATCCTGACTGATATAAAGGAGATAAAGAAGATTCATTTTGCTGTTTAATGAATGATAATCTTTTGTTTGGAAAGGAGGAGAGAGATATTAGCAAGTCATTGACACATGAGCTTTATTTTATAAACTTTTTTAACAGGCCTAGCCAGAAATTGACAGTAAAATATTGATGAATAGTGGCATCAAAAAATTGTGGAAGTCAGTAACATTTGGCATAAGGTTTTTGTCTTTAATATTGACTTCTATTTATTTTGAGATGTTTGCCCAAATATAAAGTTGAAGTTTAAGAGTATATGGGCTCCTCCTTGTTTTGTCAATAAGAAGTCTAATATCCTCTTATTTTAATTACACAATGACAAATGAATATACTAAAGATATCTATCTTTTGACCATTGGGTCATTACAATTTTTATTCTAGGGCTCTGTCTTGAAGACCCAAGACATTTCATAATGACTGGCTCTAGGTAATAGAAATATAGGAAGTCTGAAGCAGAAAACAGAAAGTTTATAATATGAAAACAATAATGTAAGTAGAGTATTTATATCACCATTTTTCCTTTATAGACATACCTGTACCAGGAGCCAAATCTTCATTGAAGAGGTACTTGAAAGTATACTCAAATAACAATGCAAATATTCTAAGAGCAGTTGAAGGACCCATTTTTGGCACAGCTAGTGAGATTGATAGTAAAAACTTTATGAATATAAATTATAAGTGTAGCTACAGACTTCCAGCAAGGGCTAGTGCAGTGTTTAGGGCCCCCTTTTAATAACTAGACTAGTTTATATCTAATATTATGACTCTATGATTTTGGTTGGAGAAGGAGAAAGGGAGAGTGAGGAGGAGAAGGAGAGGAAGAAGGAGGAGAAAGAGAAAGGGAGGAGCAGAAAAAGAGGGAGGAGGAGAAGAAAAGGAAGAGAAAGAAATGTAAACATGAATAAGAGTTGTATCTACTTCTCTTCATATTTAGTTTTTACGACTAAGATTTCCACAGCAGTGCTCTCTACAGTATCCAATTTCTCATTGCTGGACTATCAGGCTGTCTACAGTTTGAGGTTTTTTTTTCTCTCATTGAGTCTATTGGTACATTTTAGGGATACAGCACAGTTACATTCATCATTGGGATCTTGTACCTTTACATAACAGGTCTTGGTTCTCATTTTTTTCCCTTGTCCCTGCCCTCCCTTTAGCCCCTCTACAGTTTGAGTATTTGTAAGTTATGTTTATGATGAGGTTCCATGTGTTGTGCTTATATTTTCATATATTTTCATAGTACATCCCTAATTCATTCCATATGATAATTTTCTAGCAGTAAATGGCTAAATCAGATAATATATACCTAGAATGTTACACACATTAATAAATTGCTGTGCAGAAAGGTGCTGCCATTTGACATTCTCACTATGAGGAAAGGTTTGTTTTCTCACATCTTGCTTGACAGAATATGGTTTGGAAAATTTTTTAAATGTCTTACTTGCTTATGTGTCATAAAAAAGAAACAGCATATGGTAATAAACTCAGCATTATGTTCCAAGCTCTAAATGTTCTCTTTTCTATATTGAACAGCAGCCTTTTAGCTCAGAACTCTCTTCTTCTCTATCCTGAATATTATCAGAAGCACAGGAACACAAGCCATCAGTTTGGCAATTTGTGAATAATGAATCAGGCCATTTTTGCTTCATATGGCACCAGACATAGTATTAATTTTTCAAGTGCAGTCTTTGGACCAGCATTATCAACATCACCTGGGGACTTGAACATTCTTGGGCCTCACTTCATATCTCTTGAATCAGAAATTTTATGTGTGGGCCCTAGCAATCTGTGTTTTAACAAACCTTCAAGAGGACTGTGATGTATACTGAATTCTGGCATTATATGCTACTTTCTTAGTAGTAACTAAAATTTCTATCTAAGATCAAGTGAAATTAAAGTGCCTGTCTGCCTGTCTTTACCTGTCTCAGTCTTTCTGTTTCTTATCTTTTGGTGCTGAGGATTGATTGGACCTTGCTATTCATACCCCTAGCCTTTGCTTTAATGGTCTCTTTCTGAGATCTCTTTCCTTCTTTAGCTAACTGCGAATCCTGTCCATCCATCAAGCTGTAATTCTGTTATGTTAAACGGATTGAAATAAGGGGAAACTACAAAGTGCTCTGTGTGTGGATTGGCGCCTTTGTGATTTGATCCCTGGTTGTATTCCTCTATCTACATGCCCAGCCCTTTGCTGTTTCATCCCAAGTTCCTAACAAAATACCTGGTATATAGAAGGTTCTAATAATTATTTGTTGAATGAAAGAGCATTGCAGTGGGTTAAGGGTGTGGCTCAGTGATAAGTGCTTGCCTAGCATGCAGGAGACCCTGAGTTCCACCCTAGCAAGACACACACACACACACACACACACACACACACACACACACACCAAAGATTGGAAAAAATTAAATAATGGGTTAGGATTTGGGTGCTGGAGGAAAGTTTTTCTCATGTTCACTTTTCCATGCTACAAAATTTTAAGATAATCCTATTTTACTGATATAAGGAATAAGCACATTTGTGGGTAAAATAACAACACAAACTATTTGAGTTACTTTTTGGTTTATACATCTAATGCCTTAGTTATGTGAGTTTTTTGCTTGTGTTCCTGGCAACTTTTCCGGCTCCAGCTGAGTGCTGCCCAGGAGCCAGCAGATGGCAGCATTCAACTACCAGAAACTACCCCACATACTGCATTAAAAGAAATAAAAGAAAAAGGAAGGGGGGGAGTGCTTCCAGTTAAACAACTTGTGAAGTATTTGAATACTTCAGAAAATGGACATTTATTTGAAGCTGGAAAGTATTTTGTCCTTACAGCAGTTTCCCATTCGGACACATGATCTTCATACTAAACAACTGATCTTGAAACTCCACTAGTAAATAGGAATGGTGGCATCTCCACATTTCTTAGAGCCCTACTTGGCAATTGTAGTTAAGATCAGCCTTTTGTGAAGATGTTTAGGTAGCTGCTTGCAAAGGGTGACTTTAAAACCTCTAAATAATCCCTCTCCCATCCCACAGCTCCCCCAAACCACTTTCCCTTGCCAGATAATGGGGCACATTAAACATTTGTCCTTTTAAAATTCAAATATCCCTAGAGGAATCTAAATAGCCATAGAATTTTAATGTTAAAAAGTAATAAAATATTTTTTTCCTCTTAAAGAAGTCTGAGACTAAGGACTTCAGTGACTTCTTCAGGGTTATTTAGCTAGTTAGTGGTGATACTAAGTAAAACACTACCTAGGTCTGCTACCTTCAGCCCCATGTGGGATTTATGTTTGTGTTTTGCTAATTTCACACTATCTTTCTTTATGAATATATATCTTGCAATAGTATGCTGCTTGATACTTGCTTTAAAATATTCCAGCATCAGTAACTCATTCCAGAAAATATTTTATAATGTAATCATATATAAAATATGATTATATATACATGTAAATATATAAACAAAATAGATTTAATATATAAATAACATATGAAAGTTTCATAATAATAAAGTTTTAAAAGAGTATACCTTATTATAACTTGGTTAAAATAAGTGTACTAGAATCCTGTGATAGCATATCGAGACTAAAGTACCAAGGAAGAAACATAAAGTAAGAGTGGAAAAGTGGGAGAGGTTGAAGATGAGGACAAACTTTTAGTTACTTTCTCACCTAGTTGTAATGCTCATTTGCACCTGCTAGGTGATCTTAGGGAAGTCATTTTCCTTCTATAAATTGTTTCTTCATCTAATGAGGTCTTTAAAAAAGATGATCGAAAAGTATCTGGAAGCAATATACCTCTTAGCTCCCTCTAAAACCCCCCAATATTTAACTTCCTCTTAGATTTTCTGGAACAGATAACAAAGGAAGTCTCAGATCAAGGTAAGCCCCATGGTGCTAACTTCATTTCTGACACTGAGCAGCACCACCATTCTTCAGAGCTTCTAGAGCCACCAGTTATGAAATGAGACTGAAGTCTCGTCAAACAGCCATGAGCTCCAGTACAGTTTCCCCATGGCTTCAGTGTACCTAAGGAACATGCTATGTGCTATACCATGGCTACCTTAGGCTTGTATTAGAAGGTTACAGCACAGGACAAGGTAGACCAAAGTTTAAATCCCATCTTTACTATTTCTTAAATGTGTGTAATCATGGTTATTTCTGGTTCTCAATTTCCCTGTAAATAAAATTGTAAGAATTAAGTACAAGAAGAAAGTATTATGATACTGTCTGTCACATAATAAGTATTCAATAAATATAAGCAAGGTTGATAGAGAGGTAGGCAGAGAGGTTAAGGAAAAATATATTTTTGATATTATTGAATATTTGCCTACTAGGGATACATCCTTCCTATTCAAATCACTGGTCATTTCTGTACCCATTGGCTAAGTGGAATATGACTATAATAAGGCATAAACATTGGGATCTTTCTGACTTTGCAGAACAAAATCTTGAGGCAGTGCTATGCTGGAGGTGGCTTCAGTTGGTTCCTTAAGGTGAAATTAACCATTTAAAGTGGACAATTCAGTGGCGTGCATGTAGTTCTAAAATATTTCTATCATTCCAAAGTAAAATCTCATATTCATTAAGCAGTTACTCCCCATTCTATTATCTGTTTCTACAGATTTACCTATTCCAGATATCTCCTATATATAAATAGAATTGTGGGGAGGGGCAGGGACAAGGGGAAAAAATGAGAACCAAGACTTGTCATGTAGAGGTACAAGATCCCAACAATGAATGTAACTGTACTGTATCCCTAAAATGTACCAATAAACTCAATTAAAGCTGAAAAAAATGGAATTGTGACCTTTTGTGTCTGATTTTTTTTTACCCTAGCATAATGTTTTAAAACGCTATCCATCTTGTATCATGTAACAATACTTCATGTCCTTTTATGGCTGAATAACTTTCCATTATATAGATATACTGCTTTTTCAACCATTCATGCTTTGATGGACATTTGGGTTGTCTCTACTGTTATTAATATTACTACTATAAACATTCCAATATAATTTTGGGATGTGAATGGATGTTTTTGATTAGGGGTATGCACCTAAGGGTGGAAGTGAGTATTATGGTAACTGCATGTTACTAGAGTCAGGAAAGACATGCCTATATTCAACAAAGAAGAGCCAGTTGGAAATATGTATGAAAAGATACTCAAAATGATTAGCCATCAGAGAAATGCAAATCAAAACCGAAAGGAGATAACACTGCACACTCACTAAGATGTTTATAATAAAAAGTAACACAATAAACAAGTGTTGGTGGGGATATGGAGAAATTGGAAGCCTCAAAGTGTTGCTTGTGAGACTATAAAGTGGTACAGCTGCTTTGGAAAACAGTCAAGTGGTTTAAACATAAATGCCCCTGCATTTGTGGATGTTTCCTGGACATGAGAGGTAGTGATCAGGGCTGGAATAGAATAGAGAGCTTCCTCCCACAGGGGTAGAATAGCCTTTGAACACATTATTAATCAAATAGACAGGTGAGTATGTGGATATGATGTTCACCTCTGTTGTCACTTCCCACTTTATCCCCATCCCCAATCCATCTCACCTCCCTACATGATAGAAATAGGAACTCTCTCCAAGATATCTGGTGCAGAAGAGGTTGCCCACAGTGTTTCCCCTTTTATAATTGCTTTCTTTTTTGAAATGTAAACAAATGTTTACTATGTAACTCATATATACAGTTCACATATGGCAAATGTGGGCTTTTTTGGAGAGAGAGAACCTCATTATGTTGCTTGGGCTGCTCTCAAACTATGGGGCTCAAGCTACTCAGCCTCACAAGTAGCTGGGCTATGGGTGCACACCACTGCACCTGGCTTGCAGTTCACATTATTTTCCCGCCTCTGGATCTTATTCCCATCACTGTACCTGTGGAAATGCCTCCCTCATTCCTTTCATCTTGTCTAGATCTTTTCCATTCTGTGAGATGATCCAGGTCACATTCTATTCCTTCTGTAAAGTCTTTCTTCATTCAAACCCAGGGTAGAAGTGCTCCGACAATTCCCATAACACAGCACCTGGGTATCCTAGTACACTTAACTAAACATCAGAACATGCTACTTTATTGAACTTCATTTAGTAGAACACATGATGTATTGTTATTTGCCCCACCTACTACTACAGAAATGGTGGCAGGTGCAAAAAGAGTTTAAGAAAAAGATGAGATACATTTAAAATGGAGCAAATACAAAGTAAAATTTATGTCTAATGCATTGGTACAAGACTTGTGCTGTGGCTTCGTTTTACTTGGAACATTCATACATTCTGGTTGTATTGTGTGACTGTTCTTAATTCCCCCTGTAGATTGATTGAAAAATGTGACTGGTACTATGTCTTGACAAACGATTCCTATCCATTCTATATTCTTTTCTATGCTATCCTTTTTCTCCAGTATCACTTCCCTAGCTCAGATTCTTCTCACTTTTAGCCTAGGCCAGTGGTGGCAAACCTACAGTCCAAGTACTGCAGAGGGCTATTTGTCATTATTAAAAGCTCTAAAAGGCCATCACTGGCTTAGAGCCTTACTACTTGAAATGGGGTCTTCCACCAAGCAGCAGTTTGTTAAAAACATAATCTTGAGCTCCATTCTAGACTTATCAAACAGGAATGTATATTTTAACAAGATCTTTAGGTGATTCGTATGCACTTTAAAGTTTGAGAAGGACTGGCCTAGACTAATTAGAGCCTTGTAGATGGCTTCTCTGTCTTGTTCTGGCCTCTTCTTGAGACTAGAAAGTTCTTTTCAATAGGCCAAGATTATACTACTTCCCTATTTACAATCCTCATTGGTTCCTTATTATAAAATAGCAATCTGGAAAAAACAGGGTCTAGATTCAAAAAATGTTAAGCTCAAGTCCTGTGTGAACCATCTATTAATTTTGTGACTTTTTAAGGTGATACAAACTTCTCTTGATCTCAGTTTCCCCATTTATAAAATGGCAAGAAAAATGTCTAACTTCATAGAACTGGGGTAATGATTACATGTATGTGCAGAAACTTCTGCAGATGAAAAGGTAATATATGGGCTTCAGTTCTGAATAGGCTGTTGAGGTGGGGAGAGTGTGGAAGAGGGTGTAGATGATGAAACCAGATGGTGTGGCGAACTGTTTTTCAGACATGGCTGAAACAATACCTTGCATCTTGTATACTCTTCTAAAGAATAGTCTTGCCAGCCACTCTTCTTTAAGAAACTGCATCTAATTCTACTCCCCTTGAATCTTAGCAGGCCTTAAGAAAAAGGATAACTCGCTCAGAAGCAATGTAGCAGAATTGATGCTGCATGATTTCTGAGACAAGGCAGAAAAGGTAATGCAGTTTCCACCTAGTGTTCTTAGGACACTTGCTCAGGGAGAAGACACTAAGAACTCTACCTTGGGACCATCACGCCAGAGAGGTTACTTTTAGGGATTCCATTCCCATCAAGTCACCAGATATAGGAATGAAGCTGCCTTGGACCTTTAGGCCAGCCCCTCCATCACCTAAGTAATACTCTGTGATCTCAGTTGGTGCTACAAGGAATAGAAATGCCCAGGTAAGCCCTGACCAATTCCTAGCTCCCGAGATCATGGGATATGAAAAAATCTTTATATATGCCATTGAGTTTTCAGGGTGATTTTTCTTTTTTCTTTTTTTTTTTCTTTTTGTACTGGGGATCAAACTCAGGTCCTTGTGCTTGTGAGGCAGGCAGCAGAACCACTGAGCTAAATCCCCAGCCCTGGGGTGATTTTTCTTAATGTAATAGATAATCAGATGCTACTGTAAAGGATTAATTAATTAAAAGGTTGTTAAATTAATTAAAGGGTTATTTGGAGAGTGGGTCTGCTACAGAAACCAGCTTGATGGCCAGGGATTTAGCTCAATGGTGCCGCACCTGCCTTGCAAGTGCAAGGTCCTGAGTTTGATCCCCAGTACTGCAAAGAAACAAACAAACATGCAAACCAGCTTTGTTAGGTGTCATATGAGCTCCCTCCCTCCCCTTACAATGTCGTGCTTTACACTGCCTCAGGACTCTGCTAGTAAGAAGGCCACCCGCAGATGCATCCTGTCAACCTAGGGCTATAATCATGTATCAAAATAAACCTCTTTGCCTTACTACTTAGCAAGTCTGGTATTGGATTAATTAGCAGCAGGAAACAAACTGAGACACCAGAATAATTGGCATTGGTTAATTGTTGAAGCTGAGTAATAGGTATATGAAAGTTCGTTATGCCATTTTTTTTCTACTTTTACATATATTGAAACATCTAATAAAATTTATAAAAGAAAATGTATAGCTGGGCATGTTGGTACGTGCCTATAATCCCCACGCTCTGAGAGGCTGAGGCAGACAAATCTCAAATTCGAGCCCAGCCTGTTTGAGAGATACTGTTTCCAAATAAAAAATGGGTGAGGATATAGCTCAGTGTGAAGGCCTTGGTTTTGATCCTGAGTACTGAAGAAAAAAGAGAAGAAAAGGTGTGTAAAGTATTCAGATCAAGGTTAGTGGTCAATAAAATAGTAGCTACTGTTACTGTGAATGGAAATAGTCAATAAATGGTAGTTGCATTACTATGAATGGGATGAAGCTCAAATAGGGTAGACAGCACTCAAAGATCACTTGCTAATTTGACTCCTGCTTCTTCAAGCTCATCCCTTGCCAATTCACATCCTTTTCACTGTTACTTTACCGTTCCTTGAATATGATGTGCTCTTTTGTGCCCCCATGCTACTGTCTATGCATTTGTTCCCCTGGGACATATTCACCCACTTTTGCCCTCAAATAATCTTCCAAAATTCTACTCAGATGTCACCTTTTCAAGGAAGCTTTATCTAATGTTTATCAATAGAATTTGTTCCTTTTGTTGTTAGGCACCCTACTCCAAACAGACTTCTTTCTTCCAAGGCATCAAGACTAGTTTACTATATTTCTAGGTGTATTTGTTTCCCTTTATCAGACTGAAATCTTCCACACAAGGGCAATGAGAGAAAGTCTTAACCCTCTGAAAAATTGCAGGGCAAGGAGGGAAGCCAGAGAATAAATGCATAAATATATAATTAAAGTGTTGTATCCTAAGTCCCCTGAAAGATAAAAACAGGATAGGGGCAGAGAAGGGAAGCCTTCTCTGAAAAAATGATATTTGTGTCCAGCTGGAGGACAAGTAGCTGTTAACCTCATTCAGATGCTTCAGCCAAGGCCTAGCACAAGGCCTGGCACATACTAGAATGCATTACTTACTGAATGAACTACCTCTGCTTCATTAACAATTTGCATGTGATGATCATATGCAATAACATCTGCAGAAGTTCTTTGGACAGTATAAAGTGTAACACAAATGCAACTGTATTACAGACTATAACCTGAGAGGATAGGAAGCAGTATTCCCTCTTTCATCAGTGTGAACTTCTGCAGACAGGCAAACTCTGCCCTAGCCAAGTATATGCAGGCATATAGCCTTCTCTCTAAACACAATTTTCCCATTCGGTTTGGGTCATCAATGTGGCCTTGAATGAGATACAGGAGGGAATAGACACATGGCTTGTGTGGGTGTAGATTGGATGACATCCTATGGCAGGTGGCAGCCAGCTTGAGTGCATTGACTTGAAGGTCAAACTGTATGATTTTCAAGGGTGGGAAGTAGGGAAGATGATTATGAATAAGAATATTAACTCCAGGTTTACCTCTCAGTCTGTTCTGGGTTGATGGTTAATTGTTTCTGCTGCCCTCTCTCCTTTCATTATCTCCCTAAATGATGGTTGTCCAAATAGTTCCTGTGTGCATTAAGTCCAGGAGAGACTTAACGTATCTTTAACATTGCTATGTGAAGGACACTATGGTATGTTCTTTTAAAACCTGAAGGGCACAGGTTGTGGAGTCAGATTATCCTTGGATTTATATCCCTCAAACTAAAATATCTCAATAAAAAATCTACTTAAAGCATATATACCTTAATTCAAATACTTTATATCCGATAAAGTATTCTTTCTTGTGTCTCAACAAAACTTACCATACATAAAAATGATACATTGCCATATTGTGTGTGAATTATGTGCTGTCTAATCCCAGTTCTCCCTCTATGAGGTGGATGGCACTAAGCAAATCTATTTCCTTCTCTGGGACTCAGGCCCATCTGTGCATGAGGGTGTGGATTATATAATGATTTTCAATCTGTGTTTCTGTGGGAACCTAGGGTTCTAAGCAGGAGACCCAGGCGATTCTGTGAAGGTAAAGAGCAGCAATGGCTGAAAATTATGCATATCCACCATTATTTCAATGAAAGCAGCTAAATACTGTTACCATCTTTTTATTCTATTTATGGATCTTTCTAGTAAAGTTTCTATCAAAATGATTTTTTTTGGAAAATATTTTTAAGCACCAAAATAAATATCAAAGACAAATTTTTGCACTAAAATTCTATGATCCTAAAGGACTTCTGTAATTACTCAAATATTGAATGTAATAATGTATCTTGAAAAGAAAATATAAGTTTTAAAAGCATTTTAAGCCTGGCATGGTACCTTATACTTGTAATCCCAGTACTGTGGGAAGCTGAAGCAGGAAGACTGCAAGTTCAAGCCCAGCCTAGGGAATTTAGTGATTTAATTTGTCTTGAAGTTAAAAGGGTGGGGGAGAGACTTGGAATGTAGCTCAATGTGAAAGCCCTACGTTTAATCAATCTCTACTACCACAAAAAAGGGAAAATGTATTTTGAGGGTCTAGATATCTAGTTCAGCAATATAGTGGTTGTTTAGCATGCACAAAGTCCTGGGTTTGACCCCCAGGGTCCCCCCCCAAATGGAAAAAAAGCATTTTGATATCATTATCCCATTTGATACCAAAGCAATCCTATGAGGGCCAAAGAATGAGAACAAGAGAAAGGAAACTGCTTGCCTGAGCTTCTGTAGCTAGGGAATGAAAAGCGATGGTAAGAACCCAAGTCTTCTGAGGTTGATCTTTAATTGTTAATTTTAACTGTTGATGGTTAACTTTAATTAAATTTTGAATTTTTAAAATGTCAAATCTCCAGTCCACTATATTACTTCTCAAAATTTGGTCGTGGTACAAAACAGAAGGGAAAAGTCCCTCAGAAGTAATGTTGGGCAGCATAGATACTAAAACCAGAAAGTGCTTTGGCTCTGGAGGCATTCCAGTAACAGAATCAGAATCAACTAACTACATCCTCAATATACTGTTATGACTTATATCTAGATGTCTCCCCAAAGCTTCATGAGCTCATGCGTGGGGCTTTTCAGAGCTGGCTGGGTCTATGTTGTGTGATACCAGGATTAAATGTGTCTAGTACTAATTTAGTTTGCTGATTGGTTTGGCATTGTTCTGGATGTGGATAACGGAAGATCCACCCTGGGTGTGGGTAGCACTGCCCAAAGCCTTGTAGCCTGGATGGGATAAAAGGCAAAAGGAGGTTTGCTGCTTGCTCCCTTCTGCCTGCCACACCATAAAATATTTCTCCTCTGTGACGCCCTTCTGCTTTGGAGTCAGCTGACTATGGATCAAAACCACTGCAAAATTTGAGCTAAATAAACCTTTCCTCCTTGAACTTGTGTTAGATATTTTGTCTCAGCAACAAGAAAAGCAACTAAGACATATGTTGAATTGCGCCAGGCCATACTTGGAAAATACCCAGCCAGAGTGTTGAGCTGGTCCTCCTCTTTTTTATCCAAGAGGGGAATTGTCAAGGAGAATGATGCAACTGATCATCTAATGAAAGCACTCTGCATATAAGAATTACTTATCCACAAGTGCCTTATTGACTGCTTAAACAAAAACCTTAACTGAGAATTTGACATAGAGAAATATGGCTGAAAAGAGACTTACAGATGACTGAGACCAAAAGTACAAAACTAGGACTCCATGTGGACATAGGGCTGGCTTAGTGGCAAATTTAGGACAAAGACTTCTAGAGGCAGTGGGGTATAATGAAATGAATGGACCCTTCTGAGTCAAATAGATCTCAGCTTGAATTTGAACCCTTGCTTTTTTCCAACTGAGTAGTTTGGGGGCAATTTACTTACTCTGTTAGTCTCAACTTCCTCATCTCTAAAACTGGGGTAATACTCAACAATAAGAGATAATAAATATCTCATAAAAGGTATTAAAAAGCGATAAAAAGATAGTTCACATAAAGCTGGATATAGATTTGCCTAAAGTTTGCTAAGCCTTTCACTGAAATGTAGGAAAAAATGTAGGCTTGGTGTGGTTCTAAATAATATTGCAAATATTTAACAACTGATGGAATTTGGGCACCACCAAAAACAATTTGAGCATATTAATGCATAAGTGCTGCACAGCCAAATACTAGACTTCATATGGAAGTTAAATTATGTCTCTTCCCATTCCTGCTCTTTTAGTCCTCTTTTGATCACATAAGGCTACTTAGAGGAATCTAGCTCCTCTCTCATGTAATTTATACAGATTGTGGTTTTCTTTCTGATAATATTGGGGTGTTCATAGAACATATTTTAAGGAATGCTGGGAGAGTAAGTTACATATCTTAAGAAGGTTTTGTAGCATACAAGTAAACTCATTTGCA
The DNA here is from genome assembly GCF_012274545.1 of Fukomys damarensis. Taxonomy (NCBI): domain Eukaryota; kingdom Metazoa; phylum Chordata; class Mammalia; order Rodentia; family Bathyergidae; genus Fukomys; species Fukomys damarensis. Next base: position 92,218,573 of record NW_022900951.1, read on the forward strand.
TTATCTTTGTGGAAAAACGTCTGTTTGGAAAGAGCCCAGTTCAGAGGTAGGATGTACACCAGTTTAGAAAGCTATACATGGAGTTGGAAATAGTAAAGTAAAAAAGGTGCTACAAACCTCTGGAGTCCCAAACTGGAATCTGGAACAGTACTATAATATTATAGTTGGTGTATATATCTGAGGAAGGAAGGGACAGTGAGAAGAAAGAAGTGGGAGGTGATGTGTGGTTGAGGATGAAATGGCTTAGAAAGGGAATTAGTACGTCAACTGATTGACCAGTTCACCAAAAGCCAAAGAAAACCAGTAGCATATCTACAATAGAGATGATCTAGACATTTTCACTGTCGCTTTATAAAGTTGTTATTCCTTCATAAATACCAACTACTGCTTTCACTGTTGCCTTCTTGTCACATTGTGGTGGATATTAAGTTCAAAATGAGGTCACTCCTTGCTTGAAGGGAAAAGGACTTTTTAGGCATTATGGAAGGATTAGTGGCAGCTGGGAGCTCTTCCCAAAGGGGCTAGGATTAGCCCTTGTCCTGATCAGGGCACTTAAAAAACAAGGGAATCTTTTACTTTTATTAATTTTTTTTATTTTGAGGGGGAATTATTGTTTTATTTTTTTTCCCAGTAAGTTTATTGGTAAATTTAAAGCAAACAGTACAGTTACTTTTGTCACTGGGATCTTGTACCTTTACATAATATGTCTTGGTTCTTTTTTTTTTCCCATACCCCTGCCCTCTCTTCACTCTCTTCACCCTTCCCTATTTACAGACTTTGCTTTCATTTTTTTCATTTTTTCACATTTTTTTCTTTTCCCTTATTTCCTTTATGCTACCCTTCCCACTTCCCCTTTAGCCAGTTTCTTCCTATTTCACACTCACAATTATACCATTTGAACCTTGCTTACGCTTTTAGTTTTCACATTAGAGAAATTATTTGGTATTTACTCAAGTATTTACTTCAGCCAAGAGTATAACATCAATGTGCATCCATTTAACTATAAATGTTTCTTGTTTCTCATTATTTATGGCTAAGTAGTACTCCACTTTATAGAAAAACCACATCTTCTTTATCCAGTCTCCAGCTGATGGGCATTTGGGCTGTTTCCAAGTTTTAGCTATTACTAACTGTGCCAATATAAACATGGGTGCACATATATCTTTGTGGTATGATTCTTTTGGAAAGATACCCAGCAGAGGGATAGCTAGGTCAAATGGAACTTATAATCCTAGTTGTTTGAGGTATCTCCATATTGATTTCCACAGTGGTTGCATCAGTCTGCACTCCCACCCACAGCGGAGAAGGGTTCTTTTCTCCCGCACAGGCCCACCAGCATTTTGATTGGTTTATTTCTTGATAGCAGCCATTCTTTCTGGGGTTAGATGGAATCTGTGTTTTTTTCATCTGCATCTCTTGAATGATCAGTGATGTTGAACAGTTTTTCATATATTTATTTGCTGCTTTTTCTTGTTTTGGAAATCTCTGTTCATTTCAGATGCCCATTTTTAATTGGGGTTTGTATTTGGGGGTGTCTGATTTTTTCGAGTTCTTTATATATTAGTCCTTTGTAGTCCTTTGTCAGAGAAGTAGCTGGTAAAAATTATTTCCCACCTTGTAAGTTGCCTCTTAGCTCTGTTGGTGATTTCTCTTGCATTGAAAAAAACTTTTTAATATAATGAGATCCCAGTTGTTGATTCTTTGTGCAAGTACTTGTGCTGCTGAGGATTTGTTCATAAAGTCTTCTCCTATGCCAATGTCTTCAAGACCTCTACCCAATTTACTTTCCAGTAAGTTTAGTGTTTCTGTTTTGACATTTAGATCTTTAATCCACTTGGATTTTAGTTTATCACAGAGGCTTTGTAATATAGTTTCAAGTTGGGAATTGTGATATCCCCTGTCATGTCTCTGTTGCCTAGAATTGCTTTTGCTATTCCAGGTCTCTTCTGGTTCCAAATTAATTTTTGAATTATTTTCTCTGGTTCTATGAAATATACTGTTGGAATTTCAATTGGAATTGCATTGAATCTGTATAGCAGTTTTGAAAGTATGACCATTTTCACTATATTGGTTCTTCCTACCCAGGAGCAAGGGATATGTTTGCATTTTCTAATATCTTCTTTGATCTTTCTTTTCAGAGTGCTATAGTTTTCAGTGTAGAGCTCTTTCACTTCCTTTGTTAGATTGATTCCTGGATATTTCATATTTTTGGATATTATTTTGAAAGGAATGGTTTCCCTAATTTCTCTCTCAGTGAGTCTATTATTTGTATACAAGAGGTTATTGATTTTTGAGTGTTAACCTGGTATCCAGCTACTCTACTGAATCTGACAATGAAGTCTAGAAGTCTTTTGGCAGAGTTTTTTGGGTCCTCTATGTAGAGTATCATATCATCAGCAAATAATGGCAGTTTAACTTTTTCCTTACTTATCTTTATTCCTTTCATTTCTCTCTCTTGTCTAATTGCTGTGACTAATGTTTCTAGAAATATATTGAACGGGAGTGGTAATAGTGAACATCCTTGTCTTATTCCTGATTTTAGCATGAAGGTTTTCAGTTTTTTACCATTTAGAATGATATTGGCTATTGCTGTTGTTGTTGTTTTTTTTTCCCCTCACTGAGTTTATTGGGACTTTTTAGATTTTTCATAGATAGCCATTATCAGGTTGAGATAAAGACTATCTATTCCAACTTTCTGTAGGTTTTTTTATCATGAATGGGTGTCGAATTTTGTCAAATGCTTTTTCTACATATATTGAGATGATCATGTGATCTTTGTCCTTGACTCTGTTGATATAGTGTATTATATTTATTGATTTATGTATGTTGAACTGTCCTTGCATCCCTGGTTAAATCCAACTTGATCAGGGTGTATGATCTTCTTGATGATCTTCTGTATTCTATTTGCCAGTATCTTATTTAGGATTTTTCCATCTATGTTCATTAAGGAGATTGGTCTGTAGTTCTGTTTTTTGGTTGGGTCTTTCCCTGGTTTTCGAATCAAAGTTATACTTGCTTCCAAGAATGAATTTGGAAGTATTGCTTTCTTTTCAATTTCATTAAAGAGTTTAAAGACTAGTGGTGAAAATTCTTTAAATGTTTTATAGAATTCAGCAGTGAAGCCATCAGGACCCGTGCTTTTCTTTGTTGATAAATTTTTAATTACATTTTCAATTTCACTGAAGGTAATTGGGGTGTTTAGAGTTTTTATATCTTCTTCATTCAACTTTGGAAGGTCATATGTATCTAGGAATCTGTCCATTTCTTCTGCATTTTCCATTTTATTAGAGTACAGGTTTTCGAAGTAGGTATTGATAATACTCTGGACTTCTGATGGATGTGTTGTGACTTCACCTTTTTCATTCCTAATTGCATGGATTTGAGCCTTTTCTTTCCTTTTTTGTTAAGGTTTGCTAAGGTTTTATCAATTTTATTTATTCTTTCAGAAAACCAACTCCTCATTGATTTTTTGTATAGTTCTCTTAGTCTCCATTACACTAATTTCTTCTCTGATCTTTATAATTTCTTCCTTGTACGACCTTTCTGTTTGTCTTGCTCTTCTCTTTTTAGAAGTTTAAGGTTAAGCATTAGGTTATTTGACTTCACTCATTTTTGTTTTGATTTGTTTTGTTTTGTTTTTTGTACTGGGTTTGAACTTAGGACCTTGTATGGCAGGAGCAGGCACTACTGAGCTAAATCTCCAACCCTCTTTTACTGATTTTTTTTTTATATCGGGGATCAAATTTGGGCCTTTGTGCTTGTGAAGCAGGTCAGGGAACCACTGAGCTAAATCCCCGGCCCTGTCTTTTTTTAAATTTTTTTGAGATATGGTCATGCTATGTAGTGTAGATCATGCTGGTCTTGAACTCACTATGTAGCCCAGGCTGGTCTCAAACTCAAACTCTTGGAGATTTCCCTGTGTCAGACTCGCCTGTTCTGGGATTGCAGGTATGTGCCACCACACTCAGCTTTAGGCTTATAGAAGTTAGGTAATTTACCCAAATCTGAACAGAGAGTAAGTGGTGGACTGGGAATCAAACCCAAGCCTCCCTTACTAAAAACATGTTTTGAGTCACTCTGCCACATGTTACATGAGAGATGTTGACTAAAAGTGTTTTGGGGCACAGTAATGATACTTGTAAACACTATTATTGACAGCTTATCATATGCTAGACCCCAAATGAAACACTGTATGTATATCAATTTATGTATCCTTTAAATCTCACAACCCAATAAAAAGGTACTATTACTGGCCCCATTTTACCAAAAGAAAGGCATGGAACAGAAAAATCGCTGGGTGTCCTAAGTTCACTGAACTAATAAGTGATAGTGCTGGGCTACAAATTCAGGCAGTCTGACTCTCCATACTATTCTCTTAACCACCAAGCTATATTGAGGGTACTATGCTCATTTCTGCTTGAGGAAGCCCATTTTCAGGTTCATTTTTCTTCATTAGAGAGTTGGCCCTGCAGCTCTAAGGCACTTTTCTAGACCAGTCAAGTTCTAGACTCCAGCCAACAGTCAAATCTCTTGCTCAATTCCTTCCCAAATGCTTGTCTCCATTACCCTTTAACCTGCATCTTTGATCAAACTGATCTATGGGGAGTTCAGCAATGGCAGACCTCAGCTGTTCCTTTAATGTCTGATGAGCCTGCTAGCACACTATGTTTTCATTTTGATGTAAAGGAGATCTAATGAGAGATCATTTCCCAATAACACACTGGCTGCTTTCAACATTACTAGGAAAGCATTTTTTTTTTAGGCAAAATAATCCCTATTTTGGTTTAATTGCCTTTGAAAGGGGGGCACAAGAGGCAGCACCAACTACTCAGAGTTTGGGTCTGATTTTCTGAAGTGTTTCATTTCAGAAGGAGTCCCTGACAACAGGCAGAGAATAAAAACAAGTGTGGTCTGGGGCAGACAGTGTTTTTCAAACAGTTGGCCAAGTTTCTCTGGCAGCCGGGAAACAGCTGAATCATCAAACTCTAGGCCTCTGACTAGATGGAGGCTGGGCTGTACTAAAGTGCATTCCAGCCCTACTGTTAAGCCCAGAGATGTGGCTGCTGCCCTAAAGCTGGCTCTCTTCCAAAGGGCTGGCCTGGCCAAACTGCTCCTCAAAGTTTCATTTTGTCTCCTCTCTCTCTTTTTTTCCACTTCTTTGTGACTTCCCATAGCACTTGCTTGCTTTCCGACTGCGTATTTGTGTGAATTTTGGGGACACCTTAGGTATCATCTGTGCTCTGCAAGTAAAATTTAAGAAATAAATTTCCTTTTTGGAAAGTCAAACTTACAGAGAAGAAAGCCACTGAGACACAGTATTCAGGGAATGGACAAGAATAACAGATGTTAGAAACTGAAAGACAGAAGTTTAGACAGATCCTAAGACCGGGTTTGAATCTTAGAAGTGTTGATATTGTTTATGAAATCCGTTAACTGAAAACTTGTAGAGTGGTGGATTAAGAAGTGGTCGGGAGTAATACACCTTGAAAGTAAAGGGATCTCCTATTGCTACCAGAATCAAATGTTAGCTCTTTAGATACTATAGTCTGAATGTTTTTGTATCACCCCCCCCATAGCCCCAAAGAAACCCAATATGGTAGTTGAATGGGAACTTTTCTAGAAGACAGGTCCTTAAGCTCATGAACGGCATTGGTGCCATTATGAAAGAGGCCTCAGAGAGCTTGAATGCCTCTTCTGCCTAAGAGCACACAGCAATACGGTGCAACCCATGAAGCTAAAAACAAACATCAGCAGGCCCTGGGTCTGCTTCTGCCTTGATCTTGGACTTCTCAAACTCCAGAACTTCAAGAAATAAATTTCTATCTCCTGTTAATTACCCGATCTGAGATATTTTTCTGTAGCAGCCGGAATGAACTAATATTTTAAATGTGAAAAATGAATAGTAACCTGTTTCCTGCCACCTGTATCACTGCTATGCCTATGAATGAGTGTAAAAATATCTGGTGTTTTCCTATTGCTTCTTACATGCAGATGACTAGTGTTTAATTAGTTTTGTCTCTAATAAGTACAGGAAAGGATTCACTGTCTTATGGACTGACAGTGCCATGTTGGGCATTGATGAAAACCTACAGCTGACCAAACCTGTTCAGACAGGTTTTTCATTTAGAGGATACTGTGGAAGAGAGAAGCTTTCTTCACTCATCAGAGTAAACTGGGAAACTGCAGAGGTTAGGGGAGGAGCCTGGGACCTGGAAAGAACCCTGGAATTCCACAATACTATATTGTCTGAACTCTGACGGGAAAAGAAAGAAACTGGATTTCCTTCTCTTTAGTTTCAGTCCTTGACAACAGCATTCCTTCTCCCTTCTATTCTCCCTGACCCCACCCATACTGATGATGATAATATTGTATGTATTTATAAAACCCTGAAGACCGATCATGCACAGTTTTACAGATGAGAATCCTGAGGAACAAGAGAAAGTAAAAGGTTTACTAGGTCATCAGTTCCTCTGGCCATTATTCCTCTTACACACTAAACCATTGAATTCAGTTTTTTGTATTTTCAAGGCCATCCAAGTCACCTTGGAAGCATTTCAAAAATGTGATTTATGTATTCAGAGATTCAGTAGGTCTGGAATAAGTATCTGGAATCTGCAGTTTCAACAAGGCTTCCAGATGCTTTTGATGTAGATAGTCTTTGGGCCATACCTGAAATGAAGGCAAATCTATAGCCCTGAACTGTTTAGAAATTTCATTTGAATTTCTAGAGATAATCTGTTTACTTTTAGAGTTTACATGGGCAGAAAAAATAGCCGGGCTATTCCTAAGAGGACAATGGGGTTAGAAAGATAGAGGACAGTGGATGTTGACTGGTAAAGGGCACTTTTTCTCCAACTCCTTCCCTAAAACATCCCTTTCCCATATGAGGTTGGATTCAAATAAACACCAAAGACAATCTTGAAGCTAACCATTTCTTGAAAATTGTTCCAGAGACAGGTCACCAGTGACCAAAGAAAGGATTTGCAATCATGCCATAAGGGTGACTCTCGATAAACAGGATATATGTACTTGACCCTTGGAGGTCCCCCTCCTCCCAGTGCCAGGAATGGAATCCAGGGCCTTCCACATGCTGTGGAAGTGCTCTACCACTGAGTTACAACCTTAGCCTGTGCCTGGGTCTTTATTTAGCACAGCATGGAAGGTCTTTTTATTCTGAAGCCAAACTTCCTTGAATCCTCTGGCTTCCAATTATTAGCTGTGTAACCTTGGGCAATCACGTAACTTTTCCATGCTTGACATTTCTCATCTGTACACTGAAGATATTATTGCCACATATTTGCTAAGATTGTTTTAAGGATTTTAATGAAATAATGCACATAAAGCTCCTGAAATAGTAGCCAGTGTCTAGTAGTAGTAGTAGTGTTAGTGGTAGTGATAGTTGTTTTTGTTTTGTTTTGTTTTGTTCTGGTATTGAGGAATTGAACCCAGGGCTACTTGACTGCTAAGATACCTTCCCAGCCATTTTTTTAGTGTATGTGTTGCCAAAGCAAGCACCCCACCTTTTTTAATTTTGAGACAGTCTAAGTTGCTAAATTGCCCAGAGTAACCTCAAATTTGAGATCCTCCTGCCTCAGCCTTCCAAAGTGCTGGGATTATAGACTTGTGCCACCATGCCTGGCTAGTAGTATTAGTTGTAACTACAATCTTCCTGTGTCTTTGCTGAGTTGTAATCAATAAAAGGTGGCTTGGGTTGACAACCATCAGTCTTTTTAACAGTTTTCATGTCTCCCAAAGCTATCAAACACAATACTTGGAAGAACCACAGATGACACTATTATGAAAGTCCATTAAGTCTCTTTCCCAGACTAAAAGATGAATCCCACGAGGCTCTGGGTTCAAATTCCAACACCACACACACACACACACACACACACACACACACACACACACACACACACAGGTGGGGGCGAAGAAGAAAGAAAAAGAAAAAAGATGAATCCTGATGAAATGTGATACATCATAGGGCAAGGAGCTGTCTGATCTACAAACATAAAATGTTTTCTATCTTCTTAAAAAGTATTGGATCTGTGTTGGTAGGCAGCAGAATATACATTTAAAATACTGTGGTGCAAAGCTATTGTTCCCCTTTTAACTTTTTCATCACTATTAATGACAATGAATGGTAATTATAAAGACAAGGGCACTGAGGCTCTTCCAAGAGTATGAAGAAGGCCTATGGGGACACAGGGCTCTGTCAACTATGTAGTATGGCATGATATCTGATCATAGAAGTTATGTCCTGGGACTGTCTTCTTGGAATTTGTTGGTAGGTAATATTCTAAAATTCTGGCAAAGTTACCTGTAGGTAGATGTATAGGAAACATATTAGGTGCCTGGAGACCCTAATGTATGTGTATGGCTCTGTCTGAGAAAGAGAAGAGAGGAAGGAGGGAGGAAGGGAAGCAAGACAGTGAGGGACAAAGAAAAAAAGACACAAGAAAGCAAAGGTAAAAATGTATATTGGGTGAGGGTGAGGGTGAGGGTTGAGGATTGAAAGCAAGTAAAGAAAATTCTGAGAAGCAATGAAGTAAAGAGAAGCAGGATTCTAGCACTAAGTGTAGACTGTCCTAGAAACTTCTAGAATATATCACGCCTCATAGGAAAAATGGAGTTTCATTCCAGCCTTAGTCAACTCACCTACCAGGAGCTTTGCACCCTGCTGTCCAATGCTCACAGGTACATCTGTTTCAGCATGCCAAGCTATTTCATGGTATATTACTCTGTACATTTGCTTTTCAAGTGAACAGCAGCCAGCCAGGGAGGCCTCGGGGTGCCAGCAAGTAGCCTAGGTTAAACTGCAAAGGAAACACTGACAAATATAAAATACTTACATTCTTAAATGTCTAGTGCCAATTACTACCAGTTAGTACTTTTTAAAAATGTGAGAGGGAGGAGTAATGGTATCAGTAATGGTATCAAATGCTTATGTCTTTGATTATGTGCATATGTGTATCTAAAGAATTCACTTACACATAGAAATCTTTCACTAACTAGTAATCCTTATGAAAATGATGTAAGAAGGATATGTTCATTCCTGGCATTCAACAGGTTCAGTTATATAGTGTAAACTGTTCACAGATCAGACCTTTTATTTCCCCAATGGGTGTCTGCTTGGCCAGGATTCAAGACCTGTGAGATTGGAAGGTGATGGTGGCTGGAGAAGTTTTGGCTACTGTGCTTCTTGTGCACATGTAGCTTCCACATTTTACCTTTGGAATTGAATAGTCCCTTACAGAGTACATGGAATTTAGAAGACTTTTTCCACATATTTTGCAGCCTCCAAAACACTTAAAGCTTTTCTTGTAATCCCAGTTCAGTTGAACTTTGAAAAGCTTTTATACAGATATAGTTCAGTTTAATCACTTAAACAGAACTTTGGGAACCTTGTTTTCATTTTGATGATTTTGCATCAAAATAGGAGATAACCATCAAGTAAAAAGATTTTTGAGGATGTTTTTCTACTAGATGGCAAAACACCTTTAATTCTTACACTGATGTACAATTTAGATGAACTGAAATCAGGGTTTATGGAAGGTCAGGAAAAAGAGAAAGAATTAATGGAAATTCATGGTTTTGCCTTTAGAAAACAAATAGGAAAGAACTATTCCTGAATAGGAAAGAACTATTATCAAGAGCCAAGTTCTTCAAAATACCCAATGAATTAGAGGAGAAAAGCATATCTTTTCACAATTACAATAACTGGCTTTGGTGATACCAGGGTTAACACAATCCAGAGCAAGTTACATGTACCAGTATGGTTTGAGAAAGCAAATCATCTATGTCTTATGTCTGTACATTTGAGATATGCTGATTGTATACATTAGGTCAGTTATAATGATACACATTGGTCCTGATCTGTAGACAGTTAAATAAACTGGTGAGGCTTGATCTCAGGGAATATTTTCACCCAAGTTGAGTGAAATGTCCAATAATACCTAAGTGTTTATAAGGTGTAATCATAAAATATAGTGATCACTTACATTTAAGAAAAATCATAGTAAAAGACACATTGCTATTAATTCCCCTCAAAAAACTCCCTCTCACTTTGAATACATTTATTCCATCATTCTTAACACTTTCTGAAGCAGTTCTGGAAGTCTTCTTTCATGAATGTCTTTAGTTGTACTGTTATGGCTGCCTTGATGTCCTGAATCCATTCAAAAAGTTTTTCTTTCATGATCATTTTGACTTTGGGGAAGACCGAAAGATCCACCTGCCAGATCCAGTTAATGAGGTATTCGTTCACTGTACACTGTACACTGTAATATTTTTAACATTTTTAATTGACACAAGACATCAAAGTACCCACAACCCACACAACTAAAGTCATTCATGAAAGAGGATTTTCTGGACTGCTTCAGAAAGTAGCAAGATTGATGGGATAAGTGTAAAAACAGAGGGGAATATATTGAGGGCTATTAAAGTCAATATGTCATTTACTGTAATAAATTTTAAAATTTAAACATTCACCAAATATTTTCATCACATTTTGTATATGTTAGATTTCTGTGTTTCATAGTATAGTGTAAGGTCCTCAAACGCAGAACCCACATTAGACTTGTACTGGTTTGTGAACAAAACTCATTTCAAGAACACGCAAGCCAAATCACTTGTATATCAAAGTTATTTTCCTCATAAATAATGGAAACTCAGATGATTTGTTTCACAACCCAAAGATATTCATATAAAAAGGATTACAAAACTCCTGCTCCACTGCTCTTGGGAGTGTAGACTGGTGCAACCACTGTGGAAATCAGTATGGAAATACCTCAAAGAGCTAGGATCAGAGATCCCATTTGACCCTGCTATTCCCCTGCTGGGTATCTTCCCCAAAGACTCAAAAGAAACATACCACAGTGATATATGCATACCCATGTTCATAGCAGCACAATTTGTGATAGCTAAAATTTGGAAGCAGCCCAATTGGCCATCAATAGGGGACTGGATAAAGAAAATGTCTTTTAAAAATAAAAGAGTACTACTCAGCCATAAAGAATGAGAAACTAAAGACATTTATAGCTAAATGGATGCACATTGAAACAATACTCTTAAGTGAAATAATAGGAAGCATATGTGCAAATACCGAATAGTTTCTAGTGTGAGAAACTGAAAGTGTAAATAAGGACTAAGGGGTATAATAGATAATGTGAAATAGGAAGAAAAGTTGCAAAAGGGAAATAGGAAGGGTAGGAGAAAGTAAAGATGGGGATGGAATTAACATGAGAAAAAAATGGAAACAAAGCCTTTGTAGCTAGGGAGGGGTGGAGGAATTGAAGCGAGGAAAGGGGAATGGGGAAAAATAAGAACCAAGATGGATTAGGTAAAGGTGCAAAATTCCCAATGATGAATGACAATACATTATATACTTTAAATGTTCCAATAAAATTAATTTTAAAAATAATTGCAATACTGTAATGTAATACAAAATAGTAAAGAAAATAAAAACTATTAAGAAAAATAAACAAGTTAACCTGCACTTAACTTTGAAAACGTTTGTGCCTGGTGTGAAGGAGACAAGAGAATAGGACAATTTTCACTATCACTGCTATTGGCTCAATAGAACCTTTTTCTTTTAGTGCGACTTTAATAAGGAGCCTATCCAATGACACTTGCTGTTGCCTCCTTTTGAGGACTTTGCAGAAATGTAACATTGCATTGTTGTTAATCAGATTCTCGCTCACACCACTCCAGCCTTATTCAGGTGGTGCTTTTCCACAGAATTGTGCCATTTCCAACATTTTATACATCTTCCTAATCCCTACCTTTTTTTCCTCCTGCTCCACCTGTGGTGCCATCATGTTGCATTCAGCACCATGTACTACTCATACTGTAAGACACTGCTCTTTATCAAGTTAAGATTTATTAGAAAATTTTTTCTCATCTATCAGAACACTTGCAGAAACAAGTCACTTGCAAGCCAAGGTTTTACTGTATTTAAAATACTACTACTGGGCTGAGGATGTGGCTCAGTGGCAGAGCCCTTGTCTGGCACACAACAGGCCCTGTTTCATTCCCAGTACAATAAACAGACAAACACCATCACCAGCAGCACTATATGATATGGAGTAGGTGTTAAATATTTGGAAGAAGTAAAGCAGTGTGACAAATGAAAATTGAGCAGTGGGTTGTCTAAAATGAACATGAAAACTATGGCCCACGTTTTAGTCTGCTTTCCATGATTCAGATGAAAACATATACTTCTGAATATGAGCCCATCTGTATGACAGTGCCAGGTTTTCATAACAAGTTTCAAAAGACTATCTTGCTCAATCTTTCTCTCTGGAATGTCATTACTTTATTCTTTCATTTAGCCTGAAACCTCAGGATAGTGAGATCCCTTTTCCAAAGTCTGAGAATTCTTGGGGACTTTTCAAGTGATTCGTCTTTCAGATTTTAGTATGAAATTGTAGGATCAGGTTGCTCTACTTTTAACACTTAGCTGAGATTAATGCTAAGGGAAAAAAAAAGAGTTTTAACCAGAGAGGTGGGAGGATGAAGAATAGCGTCAAAGTAACAGAGAAGAGAAGTACTGTGTAAGGGAAATCTGGTCTAGAGAGCTCACTGCACATCCAAGTCCTGGGTGGATTAGGAGCTGGAAGGGAAGCACACATACAGGGAAGGATTTAACAAGTGTCAAAGCCAAACTTAGAATCATCTAGTTGTGGACAAGGAGAATTGGAAGAATTATTACAGGTCCTTAATGCCAATAGGATTTGAAGATATGAAAAGGTTAATAATTTTACCAAAGTCATATGGCTATTTCTTGGTAGAGCCAAAAACAAAACTTTAATCTTCTTACCACTCTAACAACTATATTCAATCCCAAGACTTGTTAAAGACTTATTACATCTTCAGCACTGTACTTCTGGGAGTTCAGGTTTCATCTATGATCTTGAAGTGATTTTATAATCACAAAGTCTTTCATTTTTCTTTATTTGTAATAAAGACTATTGTGAAGACCAAAAATACATGGGCAATATGACCTAATTTGTTCTAAGATATTGTAATTTAAATATAATAAGTGGATTTCTCTGCTTTAGAGCACATTCAAAGCAATCAAGGTAACACATATAACAACGTCAGTGATACAGAAATAACTTCTCCCTTCTGAGTGAATTTTAGCAGCCCCTTCTGTGAATCCATTTATCAAGTCATATAGACTATGATCTGCTAATCTCTCTGAGGTCTCTCCCTATACTTACATTCTCATCTCAGACTAGATCCTCATAGCCTCTCATATAGATTATTACAACAGGGTCCAAATTGGTATCCAGCAGCTGGATGAGGTGGTGCAAGCCTGTAATCCTAGCACTTGGGAGGCTGAGGCAGGAGGATTGCTGTGAGTTCAAGACCAGTCTGGGCTACATAGTGAGTTCCAGGTCAGTCTCAAGTACATAGTGAGACCCTGTCTCAAACAAACAAACACATAAAAAAAAATCAACCAAACAAAAAAACCAAATTGGTATCCCTGTACCTACTTTCTTAAATCAATGCATAACTATCAGGTTAATATTTAAAAAAACACAAATTTATGTTTATCCATCACAACTCAGCAAAAGCCTTTGTGCTCCCCATTGGACATGACCAAAGATAATGACCACATTCTTATGCTGACATCACAGTCATTCTCTTTGTTATAATTTGTATATGGACATATCTTGTTTCTGGCACTAGACTATATCTTTCTAAGAACACGGAGTCTTGCTTTTCTTTCAATTCCCACATTCTAGCACAAATTAGGTTCTTAGGCTATGTTTCTTACTGATGATTACTTCCTATAATGTTTAAGTATTTTCATCTAATGTCCTCTATACGAGTTCACAGAAGACACCAATATTTGATAAGGTGTATGTTATTAGTTGTTTGATTTAATCTTTATAATCATTAATTTTAGAATATTTTATATTATCTATAATTTTATACTTATACACACATTCACATGGAATTACATCAAGCTTTGGCAGAAACTGACCTAATTCCTTAATATATATTCCAATCACCTACACTGTTATAATTTGACTTGCCTTTCAGTGTTTAAGCTTAATCTGTTTTATCAATGAAAAATATATAACCCATTCTGGCTAAGAATACTAAGGGAGAAAAAATAATTCTCCCTTATTTGTGCTTTGTGTTTGTTTTTTATTTGTGCTTTGTGTTCGTGTTTTTGGTTTCCATATAAGTATAGTCCCAATGGATACATAGGTAGCCAATGGGAGTTTGAAGGCAAAGGATGGATTATACTTACTCAGAGAAATGTCATACCCTTTTTTAGTGATCTAGAAAACAAGATGTGGAAAAATCATTGGATTAACAATTAAAATAACAGGGTTCTAGACTTGGTTTTACCAGTAACTAGCTGTATGCCATTAGAGTTATACAAAAACTCATCATGAATCTATTTCTACATCTGTTGAACATAGGAATAGTAGATTTGAGTCATTCATTTCACAAATCTTTAATAATTGTTGAAAACATGCCAGCCACAATGCAAGATACTTTATGGAATAGAAAAACATCTTGACTAGAACCTAGGTATGAATTTCTGTCCTCGAGGAGCTTGTTGAGTGTAGAAGGAGAAAATTTGTACCCAAAGGACTGAAATACAAAGTAGATGGACATAAGAAACATGACAGTGGTACAAATAAATGTATTCAATGACCTTTTAGATCCCTCCAGCTTAAACAATTTATGATTTGTAATTAATTTTTCATGACAAAGTCTTTCCTTCCAAAAATAGAGGTACTATAATTATTTATTTAAGTGTTTTCTTGACAAGCATTGTCTGCCATATCAAAGGGAAAGTTAGGAAGTTTCAACTGAATGCTTTGGACCATAAAGCCCAAGAACACAAGTCAGTAAAAGAAAACAGCAAGAATTTTTAAAATTACTTACAACTTTTAAATGTACCCCCTCCCCAGTACTGGGGATTAAACTCAGGGAGCACTGAACCAAATACCCAGCCCTTTTTATTTATTTTTGTTTTATTTTGAAACAAGGTCTACCTAAGTTATCAAGGCTGTTCTCAAACTTGTGATTCCTCCTGCCTCAGCCTCTCGAGTAGCTGGGATTACAATTCCTCCCCTCCCGTACCAGGGATCAAACTCAGGACCTTGCACTTGTGAGGCAGGCAGTGGAATCACTGAGCTAAACCCCCGGCCCCAAGCTAGGATTAGAGGGATGCACCACCATGCCTAGCTAAAAGTATCTATGTTTAAAAGAATTTTGAAGCCAAAAAATCTATTTACATGTTATACAGCCTCCTCTGTACATCTAGCTATCAAGTCAGAGGAATTAAAAACGAAGAGTGTTGTGCGACACCTCTCTTCATCCCAATCAGCATGTAAGTAGGAGAATAAGGCTAAATAACAGAGGATGAATTTAAAGTTTGGTATAAAATTTCACAGTACAAATTATGGTATTATAGGAAGTAGGAAAAAAGAAACTTTGTGATGATGGAAAGAGCTACCTTTAGAAGCAGTCAGATCTGGATTTAAAACCTTCTTTGTCTTATTGGCTGTGATCTTGGGCCCATTGCTTAACTTCTCTGCAACTCCTCAACTATAAAATGAAGAAAATTGTGGAACCTGCTATGCAAGATTGTTGTGAAGATTAAATAAGCCAATGCATGTAAAAGTACAGACAGTGCCTAGACTACAGAATTGTTTAAAGGCCATTTGTTGATTTCTATATCAAGGTGAATTGGAATACCTAATGAAGTTCAACCCCAAGATGGACTTTTAAAGATGGCAGAGAGGAGAGAGTAGGACCATTATAAGTGAAATCTAGTTATAATGTTGACCAGTTAAAAATAAAATACTACATTTTTGTGCATTTGTATATGTAGCAATAAATTAATATCAGCAACCACAAACTAATCTTTAGGAATAATTATTAATCTAGTACTAGTCAGATTGCCATTTCAACTTAGCCATTAAACTCTCTCAACCTGGAATCTTTAAATATACAGCTGTTGAAATTTGGTTCATGGACCATGGGAGCAAGTGAAAACGAGCACAATTTATTTGCTAAGCTCAACAAATTTTCTTTTGATCTGCTAGCAGCCTCAAATGAGTATAGCACTGAGAAATTTCCAAGCAGCATAATACCTCTTTTTTTATAACATTTCTCAAGTTGTTCAGACTGGAATAAGTATTTGACCAGCTTTGCATCTTTCATAAGAAAATACAGTTTGTATTATGATAACTGGCAGAGCAAAAATATTTTGGTGTTTTGGGATAAGATGCATTAGAAGCAAGATGTAAATTATGAAAAATAAAATTGAAAGACAGAGGCTCATTCTTTGAATTCAATTTTCAATGAAGGATAGCACACACCTTATTAAGAATAAGTTGTCTGTGTTGACGTGAAATACAGACATACTGTATTCTCTGAAGCACGAACAAACAACAGCCTCATGGGCTTTCATACACGGGAAAGCTGCCGCAGGGACATCACATCCCACTTTGATTAATTTACTCTGGGTTAGGAAAATTAATTTGGGAAAAACCAAAGCTCTCTCTGTTTAATTTCCCACTGAAATTGCACAGGTTCAGTAAGTCCTCATTCCTTGCCTTTTATTGGAGGTAGCCATGTTCTCTTCTGGGGCCCCAAAGGATTATAAAAACTCACAGTAGCATTTGGCCTCTAGGTTGTTGTAACCTGACCCAGGCAGTCACCCCTGGGAGCTCAGGAAGGCAGATTTCCAGAGGTTACAAGAAAGCCATTTGTCTGAGGAATTGATGGCATTTTGTGTGTGTGTTTTGGGGGGGTACTCTTAAGGCATTTACAAAGAATGAACACATTAGAATTGAGTTCTTTTTGGAGAAAGTGTCTTTCTGTACACAGCCAGGGCTTCTAAGAAATGAATTTTGTTCTGTCACTCCAGTGTGGCTTAAAGACCTCTTTCTATCATTAGTAGAGATTAGACTCAGTGGGGTGTATTTCTTTTTAGCAGATGAACCATAAGTCTACTTATTTAAATCGATTATTTAAGCCTTCAAAGTTGATCAGGAGGCATGCAGCAATTTTGGGGTTTAGTAATGCAAGAATCCTTAAATAGACTTGAGGCCTAAGCCACAATAAGAGGTATGTCATGATCCTCTGGGAGAAAAATTCGTTATTTCCTCAAAAGACTTTTAAGGAAACTTTAAAATAGTTAAGCATATCTTTTGATAAAGATGAGGTGTAGTTTGAATAAACCCGTAATAAAATACAGGCACACAAAAGATGTTATAAAAATGAATGTGCTCCTACCATCTAACACTAGTACTTGTTTTTCACAATTAAAGATTCTAAGATCTTGCCTTTCCATTTGGAGATGGTTTCAAATGTGAAAATAGAGTGGATGAAGTGGATAATTCAGGTTACAAGCCTGTGCATTCTGTCTTCTATCCCAACTGCCTGTTGTTTCCCCTCCCAAGATACTGTCTCAGAGGTTTGCCAATTACAACAGTGTAATTGTTTTGAAAGAATGTTCACTTGAGTTCCCAGCAAAAATAATTTCAATGAGACATTGCCATTCAAAACATTCACAAATGAACTCCATACTTCATTACCTCAGTTTCAGGCACAAATAAAAAGATACTATGACCTTTCCATTCAAAGTATGCATTTGACTGGAACAAACAAAAAAATTACAATCTCTGTTAGAAAAAATGCCTGAGGAAAGGTAAAGTTAGATTAACTACCTCTACTTCTAAAACGAACTTTATAGTCTCATTACTGACATTGCCATACACTTTTTTTGCTCCATGGATCCCATTTTACAGCTTCTGACCATTTGTCAGTTACTTAGGGTTTTAGGATGTTGAGTATCTGTGGCTATGGCAAACCACTGGAGTTAAAATTGTGCAGAGGAAAGAGAATGTGGTCTACTGGATACTAAAGCAAACTGAAATCAGCAATATCTTCATTCTATTTCTAGCTTCTGTTTGGACGAATCCTACCTTCTTTGAACTTGAGCAACTCATTTACTATAAATCTACCCTAAATGGTGCAATTAGGCCGCATTATAGGAAAACTTCAATACCAAAGTTTTCCACAGCATAATTTATAAAGTAGGGAATAAATGTAAAATGTATTAATGGGAGAATTGCTCATTCTCAATGCTTCAAACCCACTGTCTAATGGTACTGTCAAAAGGACAGCTAAAAACAAATTCTAGAGTAGCAGTGGGAACACATGGCTCATTATCTGAGGGGCAGTTATGGGGAGAAAAGGAGACACCCAGAACAAAAATTTATAGTTACCCTCTTTCCTTTCTTTTCTTCTATTCCTTCCTTTCTTTGTTTCATTGGAAAAGAAGTAGGAATTTCTCAGTGGCACTTGACTAAGGCGAGGGACCAATTCAGGGTTTTATAGGTAAGAGGAAGGGAATGGAATGGTCCATCATCCATGACTTTGATTATTATCAATGTTTCAGAAGGGGAAACTGGTGTGATTTCTAATATAGCTGGGATTTTTAAGCACTGAGGCTTAAACTGAACTACTTTTGGGGAGCCATCATTTTTCTATGTTTGGGAATATAAATTTTAAATCCAAGTCTTGGGACTAAATCTTCAGCTGTAAGATGTAAGATAGTGGTAAAGCAAAATTTCTTTTAGTCACGATTACTCTAACAGGCAAAGAGACAAATTCAAGAATGCATTTATTTTATATATTGAAAGCCAATTAGATTAGGTTACTATTATTTCTGATCTGTTTTATGGCACTAAGTGAACATAGCATAATAATAAAATAGTCTATGAATGACAGAGGTGGTAGGATCATTAGAAATAACCAGTTGTTTTACAGGAAGATAAACTGATGCACAAATGAAGGAAGTGAATTACCCATGAACAACACAGTAAATATTTTGTTTTTTGAAACAAGATCTTGCTTTGCAATTTAGGCTGGCCTTGAGCTCAATGTGTAGCCCAGGCTGCCCTCAAACTCATGGCAGCCCTCCTGCCTCAGCCTCCTGAGTGCAGGGATTAAAAGTGTGTGCCAGTACTCAGCACAGCAAATATTGAGACTAAAAATAAAATCTTCTGAGTTTTATAAAAATAGTAAATATTCCATTACTTACATTTAAAATTGTTTGATCTGACAAGTTCCTAGAAGAAGTACCACTTGAGTTTTCCTTCTTTCCATGAGAAACCCAATTGCTATGAAACCAGTTACTGAGATCATAACTGACTTGAGTAGTGTGTCTCTTGGTTTTGATTTTAGCTTTAATTTCTCCATCAGTATCACACATGTTATTAATTACTGATTGTTATTATTAGTCCCAACAGAATGAAAAGAGAAAGATATTAAGAGAATGAAAGGCATTGTCCAACAGAGCCTCAGGATCTTCTACAGGACATTTATTTAAAATAAGAAAATTACTGATAGTTTTTCTTGTTTAAAAATATTGGGAGAATCGCTTCTTGGCCTTTTGGCTAAGATCAAGTGTAAAAATATTGGGAGAGATGAATCTTTTCCAAAGCCATTTTCTACCAGTCTATAGCAGTGATAGGTCTGCTTTGGCATACACTGTGGCTTCTAGCAAATTATAAAATGCCAATCCTGTAGGCAGATGAATTGAAAAAAAAACATCCCCTCTGAGTAGATGGATTATAAAAAGGCAAACCTATGGCCTGTGCCAGTTGGATTTTCCCACCTCCTGCCATTGTACCTGCATAACTTTAAGCAGTAACACTAAACATTATTCTCTTTATTCCAAAAACTGCTACTTCTGCCTTTATAAGCAATAAGTTAAGGTACAACTGTGGAAAACATACACATCTTGGCATTTCTTTGGCTGGACTTCAATGTCAACAACAACAAAAAACAGCCTAAAATCTCTGTAGCATGGCTTTTTACATTACCAAACACATCGACCCACTCCTGCAAATTCTCAGACTATCTTGTCTGCCTCTTCTGTCCAGTCAAATTTTCTTGAAACTTTAAAGCTTCCTCTTTCAAGAAGTGTTTGCTGATTCATTCCAATTCTCCATTAATATTCCTCACATTTCCTATGGTTCATTGTCTGTTGAGAAATTGGCCCTAATATTATATTAAATGGCATTTTTCCGGAGGATTCAGTAATGCTGTAGTCACCAAATTGCATGGGGGATGACATGGGAATTGTGGGAGCAGTTTCAGGGCAAGGCAGAAGTCAAGCTAGAGCCTACCTAACAGCTCTGTATTGTGGGGGCAACGTGAACTTGCAAGTAAGAAAGCAAAAGAAGAGTTACCCACTGCACTCACAACTAGCATATATGGTCCAAAAGTCCTGCTGTCTGGGTCTCTGGTACAGATTCCTACCCAGCCAGTGCTTCAAAGGCAATAGATCCATCCTTCCAACTGGCTATTGCAAATACCTGGTGATTAAGAACATCTGCCTCCTTAGTAATGTAGGTAGGGCTTTTACCAACTGTGTCACTCTCAACAGGAAAAACTTTTGTAGCCTGTTTAAAAATGTGAGAAAAGGGCTGGATGTGTAGTTCAGTGGTAAAGTGCATGCCAAAAAACCCAATAACAGCCCTTCCAAAAAAGTGAGTAAAAACATCATGAAATTTATTAAATTAACTGTCACCATAGTGCAGATATTTATTTCAATCATTTAGTAAATCCCCTGAAATAGTTGCCACCAGATACCCGTTTTCCTGAAACTGGTGCAAACATGAGTGAAGAAACACATAAGCAGTTTCAAGTCTATCTTTTAAGTTTCAAACAGAAAAGGAAGTTGAATAGGGAATGGGAAGAGTAACAGCAATTAATAGGTATCAAATATGTATGCCTTTTTTCATCCAATGGAGCTACTCTTGGCTTAAACTCTGTTGCCAGTTCTTAATTTTTTTCTACCTGCTTTGAACATAATATGCCATATCATTATGTTCATATCTATAAAACTAGGTTATATTGAGTTGCAAACAGAGGAATTTCTTTTTACATTCAACCATACAAAAATTGACACCTTATCAAATGTGTATGATACCTTATCAAATATGTATGTGGAAATGTTTGTTTTTTTCTGCCAGATTGTAGTTGTAGAACTAAAGACGGCTACCTACAGAGGTTGCACTGGAGTAAAGCTTGTCTTTGGGGGAGCGGGAGCAAAATAATGACAAAAAGTGCGGTGGGGCAAAAGGCCATCTTATTTCCTGGTCTATTCCAAAGCCCAATGTCAAATCTTAATCATTGAGCAAAGTTCAAACACTTCAAAGAATTAATAGAAGAAAAATGCACACTCAAGCTCCAGTGCCTAGATGGGTGGGGAGGGGGGTTCAGGTGGGAGTGGAGTAGACATCAGATTGCATTTCCTAGACCAGAATATTTTGTGGTTCCTCTCAGCCACTTGTGAGTGAACTGGCAGACAGACATAAAGATGGCACAGATTTCTCAGGGAAGCCTCAGTGCTTTTAGAGAAGGGACAAGATCACACTTCATTCCAGTTCCTACACTCATCAGAATGAGCAATCCAAGAGGCCACAATTATTTGGGAGGCATTTGATTACATTTGAGGCAGATTGTACATTAGGGTGTTCTCTGATTATTCTACAAATATTTGTCTTGAACCTTCAGAAAGCCTAGAAACTCACTGACAGCCAGGCCCAATATCCGTGCCATTCCTGTTTCACAAAGGATATAACCGAGACACAAAGTAGGTGTCAATATCTGAATTATTTAATGTAAAAATAAATTCCTATTTTTGTAACTCAGTATAACCTAGTTTTATATATATGAGCATAATGATATGGCATATTATGTTCAAGGCAGGTAGAAAAGAATTGAGAACTGGCAATAGAGCTTAAGCCGAGAGTGGCTCCATTGAGGAAAAAAGGCATACCCCCGAACCTTCTAATCACGGATTAGGCTCTGTTGAGTTAATTACATTTCTTTGTAAAACATGTGAGTTTTTTGTCTATTTGGAAGCAGCATATATTCAGGAATTGAGACAAACATTAATAGAACAAAAGCTGTAGCTCAGCTGTTTGGAGGAAATTGTTTCAAACAACTCATAATTTCCTGGGTGCCACATCATGAAACGTTAAGCTAAGTGGCGGCACCTGGCTTTGGAACTGTGCTCTCTAGGACAGCTACCAATTTATTTGTGCTGAAAAGGAAAATCTCCCCCTCCTCAATCCTTTCATGTAAAGCCTATAAACCAAGATGAAAATGATACCAAAGGGCTGTAAAAAATAATAAAAGAGCTTTCCAACAGACAGCTATGTCTGTGTCAGGTAATTTCATGCAACTTTCTCAAAGCAAACAATGAGCTGCACTAAGGAAATAAATACTTTGAGATCTCTAAGCTGTGACTAGAACTTCTGAGGTTCAGTATGAAAAGGAGGCATGGCAGTGTGGCAGGAGCGCAGAGCAATGGAAGGTAAGGTCACAAATCAGAAAGGTTATCAGTAAGATGTTTTCATTTACTTACAAACTGCAGCTAGTGATTAGGAAGTGTAAGTACCCTTATACCTTAAATATCATCGCAATCAGCTAGATGCTATTTCTGAGAGATGAATGAAAGTGGATTGCACCAAAGGAAAAAGCCAGGGGTGGGGTGAGTTGATCTTGTGTTGAATGAGAAGGGCAGTGAGTAGGAATATACTGATAGTGCTAAAATACAGTAATATGTAGAGCTTTACAAGTAGAGCTTTATATAAATTATCTTACAACCTAATCCTCATAATATCATAATACCCAATAAGGTCGGTCATATTATCCCTTAAATTATAAAGATGAGGAGCTTGAGGTCAAAATAGGGTATGCATTGTGCAAGTGGCAGAGGCATGATGGGAACCTGATCTTACTCTAAATATAGCCAACTGTAAAATGGGGATAAAAATGAGGTTTACTTTGGCCTGAGGACGTAGGTCAGTGGTGGAGCACTTGTTAACATGCATGAGGCCCTGGGTCCCATCCCTAGCACTGAAAACAAAAATGTGGTGTCTCGCTCAGAGTTGATATGAGAATAAATGAGGTAACATATGAGAAAAACAAGGAGAATGCTTGGCATGGAGCCAATGTTCAAAGATGGTTGGCTCTCTTCATCTTTAAGGTCCTCAGTCATTGACTACGTGCTAAAGGTATGAATCCTTTTTCCAACATCCTTGACAGGTAGTTCCCAGCTTCTGATTATACATCTCCCCAGGGCCAGAAAGCTCAGTACTCAAGCAAGCTGCTTCATTGTGTAACAGCTCTTGTTTAGAAGAATTTCTTTTGATCACCTGAGATAAACCTCCCCAAAACTTCTGCCTACTGGCTCTAAATTCTGCTATTGAGAGTAACAGAGTGTAAGCCAACACCCTGTTCCACTTGACATGACAGATTAAATATGCAGGAAATAGAGAATCAGTGAAGAATTTTGAGCCTAAGGAAAGGCAAGTCTAAAGAGGATGCATCTGATGACAGTAAATGGAGTTGCACTAGAGAATGGTACAAGGGAAGACAGGAGGCTTAGTGAGGAGGATGTGGTAGTGCTCATAAGGACTGGAGCAAGAGGATGGAGAAGTACAGGTAAAGGAAACTTTCATGGGGAGAAATTGGCAGGACTTGGGGGTAGGCGAAGAACGGGTGTTGGGGAGAGAAGTAAATAAAAGAAATCTCTTTGAGGGCTCTAAGTACTCAAAACTAGATTTTAAGAGTAATATCTCTCTGTTTTTTATTTTGCTTTGTTTGCTTAGGACTGGAAGGCAAGTGTGCATTTGTAGGGTGGGAAGATGATAGATTTGGATTTGAGCTGACAATTAATTTAAAAAATATTCAGTAAGTACCTGGGTGTAGTGATGCACGTTGTAATCTGAGCACTCTGGGAGACTGAGGAAGGAGAACCACAAGTTTGAGGTTAGCCCCGGCAACTTAGGAAACATAGCAAGACCCTGTCTCAAAATAACAAAAGGCCTGAGGATGTAGCTCAGTGCAAAGGCCCTGGTTTGATTTCCAGTGCTTGTGCATGTACCCACTAAATAGAGTTAGGTGACTGGCAAAGGGCTATCTGGGCTAAGAGGTATAAAATTTAAACTTATCAGCCAGAAGACTTAGATAGGTTAGACAAGTTGTTGATGCAGGACCTCAAAGGGCAAGGTGAAAATCTGAATGGGGTCTAGTAGGTAACCACCCCCTCCATGTAAAATTCTCAAGGACCTGATATTAGGGAGTTTCCAACTGCCTCTAGGTTGTCCCTTTCTTTTCTTTCATGGTGACTTGCATCTCCAATATCCATATCTGCTTCTACTTGTCCTCTGTCTTAGCCCATTTGTGCTGCATAACAAAATATCACAGACTAGATAATTTATTGACATAACTAGAAATTGATTTCTTACAGCTCTGTAGGATGGGAAATCCATAAGCATAAGTAGGTTTGACACCTGGGGATAGCCTCATCTGCATTGCAAGATGGTACCCTATTGCTCCAGAAAGAAGAAAAACATTGTCTTCACGTGGTATAAGGGACAGAAGGGGCAAGGGGGGGAATATTCCCTCCATCAAGCACTTTTATAAGTTAATTGATTCATTCAACAGTAGAGTCCTTGTCACTTAAACACCTCCTAGAAGGCCCTACCTCCCGGCACAGTTACATTAGAGATAAAATTTCTAACACATGAATTTTGGGAGACACATTCAGATATGACTCAACACTGTGATGAAGGCAAAACTTATTTTAGTGGTTCACAGCAGTCATGTGGTAAGAGCATAATCAAGGAGTTCAGAAACTTGATTCTAATCTTGACTTTACCTCTTTTCCTTCTGGATCCTAGAACAATTCAAAACATTGAAGAGGTATCCAACCTGCCAGCAATGAACACTGCCACAGCTAACTGGTTCAGTGCTGCGAGCCTCTTTCCAGATATTTTACTCATTCTCAAGTGCACAGAATAGAGAACAGCCTTGTGTATATTGCTGGAAAGAAAGGAGTAGATAGTACGTTTAAAGGAAAATCCAGAAACAACAGTTTCGGTTCTTGGCATACAGCCTGACACAGATAGCCAAACACATGCCTATTAGTACAACCATTCATTCACCTACTCCTGAACTCAGCTGGGTCATTCACTGCTTGAACTGGGTAAGAGAAAATGGGAGGAGAGATTAACTGAATTAAATCTAGTAGTTGCACTAGATTTCCAGTTCGGCAAAACAAGAGTTATCTGTTTGTTGTATATAGTTCGTGTTCAAATATGTATAAAGCTAAATATAAAAAGGTCTAGATGGTTATATGTGTAACAGTTACCAACAGTTCCTTCTTGGGAGGAGAGGAAGAATGTGATGAGGGTGAGAGCAATGGGAGACTCACGTTGATCTGTAGATGGTTCAGCGTATGAGTTGTCACAATAAGAATGTACTACTACATTACTTAGGTTATACTCAAAATGAGAAAAATGCATTTCATTTTTAAGTTTAACTGCTTATTAAGTCTGAGAAACTGAAGACTAGAGTAGCATTCTGCTATCAGAATTATCACAATTATGAATGACTTCATGTTTTAGGATGGTTGTGTTTCATTTATTGTTGTTTGTTTGTTTGTTTTTTGCATGGTGGTACTGGAGAAGGAACACAAGACCTCTGCACATGCTAGGCAAGTGCTCTTCCACTGAGCTACATCCCTCTCTGATTGTGTTCTTCAAATCATGGACAATTTCCGCCCTCCCTTCTCAAGAGCACCAGTCTCTCCAGGCTCATAACTACCTAAGATACAGAAAAAGGATCTATAAAAAGAATGCAGAGGAGAAATGGAGTGTTTCCAATGCAACAAGAAGGTTGGCTAGTGGGCTGTATAACGTTGCAAAGTTGAGATAAGCAGTATGCCAGGCAGTAAACCAGACTGTCTTCCTTAACCTTCTCCTGCCATGTGACAAGCAAGTAAGAGATCATATGGCTGGTGTGAGCCAGCACAGAGGTAGGGAACTCTTCAGCACAGTACTGACAGTGCCCAGCCTCCCCAGATCTGGCATATTTCAGAAGCTGCTGATGTGTTGATGCCTGCTAAAACATGATGTGGGAAGAAGAATGAATGTGGGCAAGCTCAGCTAGCCACTCAGAAGGAAATGATCTCATTTCTCCTGCTGGGCAGCCCCCAGCTGATGGTAAATAGAGGAAGACAGGGTAGCATTTAAATTCCATCATAATTGTTTTCCCAAAAGCCACAAATTTACAGATGATGGCTTCAACTGTCCCTTGAGCTCGTTATCATAGCCATTGCCAGAAAATGAGAAATTTTCAGAAACACTGTCTTGGCTAGAATTTCATTCCCTTGCTCTTCTTTCAGGCTATTTCCTTTTTCCCCCCAAATATAAAGGGGTGGCCTTTGGCACTTTTGATGGTCTAAAGTGCTGGCTGGTTGGGACTCATGAATGTGGGAGCCTTTAATCCATAATCTCTCTCCCAGCACAATTTGTCTATGAGATTCCTTTCCTGTCCTGCCAGAGGGTAGAAGAGCTATAATTCATGATCCTGTGATCTTCAACATGGCTTCTGGCACAGTGAGTAAGTTCTTTGTTCTTTTAGGACAGAACTGTCACTCATCACTAAACAGCCCTTTATTTTTTCCCCCTGAACACTGACTCATAGAAGGATAGATTCTCAGGGATGGAAGGAAGCCGAGAGGTCGTCTAATCCAGCCCCTTACTAGTTGACTCCAGGCAGTGCCCAGGCATGGTAAATTACTTCGTGCCCCCAAATAAGTAAAGTTTAGTGAAATTAAAAGGGTGATTTGTGAGGCTCAGGGATGGAACACTTCCAAAAGGACTTTAAAGAGTTGTGTGTGCTTAAAGGTATGATGAAAAAAGGCATATTTAATAACATCCTTGTTCTGAGGGAAATAATGAGGCACAAACCTAAATTCTAAATAGAGAGGCTCCTACTTCTGTGTTAATAGTGATAATAATAATGATGATGGTAGGTAAGAGCAGCTAATTAAGATTTTCTGAACACTTGCTATATATCTGTGAAGCAAAGTTATTTACATGAATTATAAAATTGCTTAATCCTCGCTTTGGGGAAGACATTAGCCTCAATTTACAGACTATAAAACTGAGGCTCTATTGAGTTTAGAGCAGTTTGCCCAAAGACAGATACATGTGAAGGAGCAGAACTGATATTGGGACTCAGGGTGGCTTAAGTCTTTGCCACTGGGCCATAATGTCCTACTACCCTCAAACAAAAACAGTTGATGTAGAAGATAGCAGTTTGCTGAATTTATGCCCAGCTTCCAGGCTAGTGAGGAGGATATGTTTCATAATCTTTTCCCTTGACCCCTTGAAATCCTTCACAATATATGCCACCATTTTGAGCCGAGGCAGAAATGTTTCTATCACTTCACACAAAGGATGTTTTTGATTTCAGCGAAGTGCAAGAAAAATACTTCCCAGAGCTTTGAAATGTCTTAGTCATCTTGCTGGTGCATTTGAAGCAGGTGATAGGTTTAAAGCGAAAAACAGCAGCCTGTAATCCTGGACAGCTGGTTCAAGAGCAATTCAAACCCTACTCTGATCCAAGGAATAAGGATCTTTCACACAAGCTTTCTGTCTAGCAAGTCAAAATCTACAAAACTACCAAATAGAAAGTTTTGTCTTGTATCTCAAAGGCAAGTTTTTTATTAAGTGTCATCCTCTCAATACTATATTTTTAAAAGCTGGGTTGCTATGTTGTGATTAAATAACAAAAATGAGTAAGAATAGCACAAAAATAAATAGCCAAAATCGCTGGTCAGTAACAAAGGACCCATGCTTTTCTTTAACATTCATGCTTTACCAAGTTCTCCCTCTCCCGCCCCTCTCTCCCTTTCCCTCTCTCCCTCTCTCTCTCATTCTTTATTGCATTTGATTTCTCCAACAACCTGGTAAGGTGGGTAAGACAATTTTCCCAATTTAGGGAGATGGAGAACTGAGAGAGTTTAAGAGAATCATTCAAGATTTTGTAGTGAAATGATGAAAAAGGCAAGAATAGAACCTAGGAGTCTTTCAATTTTGCTCCGTCCACACTGGATAGTTTTATACCGATGCTTAGCATGTTCACAATTTTTCAATCATCATAAAATATCTCTAATGATTTTATTATCCTCCTTTGGTCTTGAATAGCTTGGTGTTAAAATGTCCTTTTATTTTCATGGAAATTAGTATATGTCAAAATATTATTAGATAAACTATTTGCTGGAATTTCCTGAATTTTTAATTTTATTGTTATTCTTTTTGGTACTGGGGATTCTAGATGTTATTTTTTAAAACTCAATATATTGTCATTGTCCTTGCTAAATTTTAGCCCAGCAATAATGTTTAATAAAGTTGAAAGTGTAATAGGTTGTGCATTTGGAAAGAACAGGTGAAAAATAACAGTAATATGTAGTATTTCTATGTGCTTTTATTTTATGTGCATTATTTCATTTAATTCTCTCCAATACCAAAAAGGAAAGATATCACTACTGTCCCACTTTATATTTTAAAAAATTGACTCTTTGTCTGTGGGTATAACTCAGCAGTAGAGCATTTACTTAACATGCCCATGGCCCTAGGTTTGATTTCCAACACTGTAACATAAACTAAAATTTAAACATGGACCTGTGATGCAACTAAGGTATCACAGATATTAAGAGGTGAAACTGGTACTCAATTTGGTATAGTCTGACTCCAGAGTGTAGAGATTTTTTTTTTTTGAGACAGCCTTATTCTGTACTCCAAGCTGGCCTTGAACTTATTATGAAGCTCAAGCTGTCCTCAAATTGGCAATTTGCTTGGCTCAGCCTCCTAAGTCTGGGATTTCAGGTGTATGCCACCATGCCCATCAAAAAGTTGAGTTTTTAAAAACATCCACACTGCTTTCTAGTAGTAAAAGGTAAAAACACTACCAGCTCATCTTGAGTGTTTATTATCTACCAACGACTTTGCTAACAGCTTGGCCTTCCTTATCACATTATTATCAAAACTTATGAAGTAAGTACAGATATTATTTCAGTTTTATAGCTGAGAAAATTGAAGCTAATAATGTTAAGTAATTTCAGTTATATAACCAGTAAAGGAAGGAACTCCCATACATCTTTGGTTTTCTGTATGCTATTTAGATAACAGCCTGTCCACATGAAAAAATACTATATGTAGTAACATTTTGTGCTGACACATACAAGGTGTGATCAAACTATATGGTGAATAAATATTTTTAAATTATTGGAATAAAAGAGAAATTGCCATTAACCTCTCTAAAAAATACTCTTCTGGCTTCAAACACACTTTTCCTGTCATTCGTGCTACTTTCTGCAGCAGTTCTGCAAGTCCACTTCCATGAGTTCTTAATGAAGTATGATCAAAATTTTGATGAATGCTGCTTCTAAGTACCATCCAATGAAAAGGCAGCCTTGTAAAAACATTATGGTATAGGGCTAGGGATTTAGCTCAGTGGTTCTGGCTCCTGCCTCACAAGCTAAAGGGCCAGAGTTTGATCCCCTGTACCAAACAAAGCAAAACAAAACAAAACATTATGGTCTGTTCTCATCTGTTCTTATTCACCAGATCTAGCACCATGACACTTTCTGGCTTTTCTGCAAAGTCAAAATAAGCATGAAAAGTACATTTTTTTTCTTTCAAATTTTAATTTTTATCAGTACATGTTTGCAGGACATAATGGTTACATTCATCATTGGGAGTTAGTACATGTACAATACGCATCTTAATTCTTCTTATATCTCCTTCCTCCCCCTCCCGCCTCCCCACTCCATCCCTCGAAAGGTAAATGTTTTAAATTGATTCAGTTCATTGAAGCAGACAGAATAGCTCAAAGACACTCAGGAAAGAGTACTTCCAGAACTGCTTCAGAAAGTGGCAAGAATGATAAGTGTGCTCAAAGTGGGAGGAAGTCTTTTGAGGGGGATACATGGCAATATGCCTCGAACTATAGTAAGTTTTTAAAAAATTTTAAACGTTCACTGTAGTTTTCCATCATACTTTATATATGTACAAA
Source organism: Fukomys damarensis (assembly GCF_012274545.1). NCBI lineage: Eukaryota > Metazoa > Chordata > Mammalia > Rodentia > Bathyergidae > Fukomys > Fukomys damarensis. The sequence continues at coordinate 92,248,507 of NW_022900951.1, forward strand.
CTCATGGCCTATGAAGAATATTACTCTTGTTCTTGCAGTTACTGACTGGTGTGGGGGCGTGGGGACATTTTTGATATACTAAGAAGCCCTTAATGAAGACAGAAGTCATTAAATTAGTATGGTTATAAATGAAAGTGTCAATTGAGACACACTTTAATTTGCAGAACACCTTTTTTTTTGTTTTTTTGAGACAGGGTCTCACTATGTAGTTGAGACTGACCTGGAAGTCATTATGTAGCCCAGGCTGGTCTTGAACTCACAGCGATCTTCCTGCCTCAGCCTCCCGAGTGCTGGGATTACAGGCATGTGCCACCACACCCGACTTGCTGGACATCTTTGTTAGCCACTGTATAAAGTTGAGACCTGACATATATAATTTCTATCTTCTATTTGTTTTGTAAATATTATAGAAGAAAAGATTAAAATAATGATATGATGAATGCTATGTAAGGGCTATAGTGTCAAAACATTTAGAAGATCAAATATATACAGAGGTATCAATTTGAATCCCAATTCTGTTGCTTCTTAGCTCTGTGATGTTAGTTAAGATACTTGACCTCTCTGAGGCTCTGTTGACTAGTTCTTAAAGTGCAGCTAATCATAACTACTTCGCAGTACTGGTGTAGGCCTCCAAGGACTTTAAATGCGCTAAGCATCTAGTACTATACTTAGCATGAAGTAATAAGTCAATGTCTATCAGTGCCCTTTGCCTTCCCTCTGACAGTCATTATTTGAAAATAATCTCCACATAACAGGGACTTTTAAGATCTAAAAGATGGTTACGATTAACATTTTAATACTATGTCACGCTTTCTGCTATTTATATAGTTGTGGTCATCCCAGATCCTATGCAAAAACTCACTCACATAGAATGGGGTACTTTGTGGCTGATTTAATAAGATTTGCACATAATTATTGCTGTATTTTAACTTGTTTAGTCTTTTCTTTTCTTACTATTTGGCAGAGTTGCCTAAATGACAATTAGAAAACCAGAAAGACATGGGAAAGTAAGTTATGCAAGCTGAGAACCAGAACTGCTTGGCCTACTTTATAACAACTGGCAGATTAACCTTCACACACTCTGATAATACTGCAGAATTAAAGGAACAACTGTCGGTGCCTCCATGCAGCTGTCTAGTTCACTGATGCACATTCCTAAAATAAATTTTTTTAAAAAACCACACACTTGCACACACATACTAATTGTCTTCTTCCTTTCAACAATCCAGCTACTCAGCCCTTCTTAAAACCCATTTTGGTAAACACTGTGCTGACCAAGAAGTGTCTGGAGATGGGATGATGGAGAAAGCGTGTATTGTTTATTGAATATCAGAAAACACTTCCTTCAAGGGACGGAAGGCATGTGTGAGTGCTATCATAAGAGTCACATTTTAAAGCAGTGAAGTCATTGCAAACACTGCCTTAGAAGAGTGTGTTAGTGCCAAAACCTATCTACAACAGCATTTCCAGCATTTTTTAAAAAAAAGCCAGGGTTTTTTTTCAAACTATAAATCAAGAGTAAAGAAACAAAGGTTCAGCAGTTCACTTCTATGCATTGCTCCCCTTCTACTTAGAACTCAATTTCTTAGCTAGGTTGCATTTTGGGGCTACAAGAAAAGAAAACAGATGGAGAAGACAAACAAGGTCACAATTTCAGTAGAGGTGAGCTTCACACAGGTGTAATAATTTTAAGTAAACCTAAAGTTATTTAAAGTGAGAGAAACGGAGAAGAAACGTTTCTTAAAATTGACTCAAAGCTAAAAAAATTTTTTTTTAGAGAACCTCCATCTTACCATTGAACATCCTCTGGTGGAATTAGAATTCTATAAAATCTAAACAAAGAGCCACATGGAACTCCCTGGGAAACTCCAATTTTAACTTGTCTTTAACAGTGACAAATTTTGTGTGCAAATTCAGAAAAGAGCACACACATGAATCAAAGGCAAAAGCTTCTTTTAGGTAAGTAGGGAAGTTTTACATAAAAGACTCATGAACGCCTGTCTTTTCATGCATGTACTTTACTAGAAAATTCTACTGTTTTTGTAAAGCATCAAATGCAGATTAAATGAAAATGGAATTATTTACCATTGGATTTTAAATAAAGGAAAGGGATAATCAGGAATGTTTTTTAATGGTAGGAACCATTCCGTGAATATGGTGGTTGGTAATTGTTCATACAAGACAGTGAACACAGATAAATAAGCTTTTTCTCCTACCATGAGGATACCGCTTAATTCTTTGAAAAAAATGCTCTCTATACATTCAATAGAAGCAGTAGACTCAGAAAGGACGTTACTGGGGGTCTGATCCATAGAAGTCTGTTCCTTTGTGAGAAACAGCAGCAACTTCCAGAGTGGGAAGTTTGTGAATACACACACAGCTTTGATTTCCACTCACTCCCTGCTGCACCTTGTTTCCATTTTAGATACTACCTTTTTATCAAGTTTATCCTAGCCAAAGCCATATTTAATGTTCTAGATTAAAATCAGAGAATGTTAGAGCTGGAAGTTACCTTATATATACAGAGTTATTCAGTCAGCTCCCTCTTGGCTACACTGACACATTTTAAACAATTTAATTGGCAAATTACATTTCCTCTTCTTTTCAGAAAAAAAATATCTCTTATGTAAAGTTCAGTTGGCTTCCACAAAATGCTAGTGCCTTCCCTATAATTTGGCCAGTTATTCTGCTGAACATTTATGAAAATATGTCATTTTAAATTCTTTTAGGCACTGAGAGGTGATTGATTTTTTTATGCTAGAGATGGAACACAGAGTTTTACAAATGCTAGGCAATTGCTCTACTACTGAGTCACATCCCCAGTCACAAAATACTTCAAACGTACTTATTTCTTAATATTTTTCTTCTATTTCTTATGATCCATTCATTCTCTGAGATAGAGAAAAAAATCAGAGATAAACAGGTGTTAGTAGAGGCTAGAGACAGTCCCTGGAAGTTCACTGGAAGGAATGAGAGGGAAAGTGACTGAAATATTCTTTCTCAGCAATCAGAACCACAGGATGGTTGTTGCTGACTTGAAAATGGATAAACACTGTGCATACTTCCATCTTTATCATTCAAAATTGCCTCAAAATTGAATTGTAAGATGCATTAAGGGAGTGCAGGGGTATGGGGCAAAATGAGAACTAAGATCTGACATGTAAAGGTATAAGGTCCCAATGATGAAAGTAATTGTACTGTATACTTAAGTAGTACCAATTAATTCTATGAAAAAAAGTCTAGTTGCGCCCTCAGATACATTATATTTTCTTTGATGTCAGTTTTTCTAGTTTCTGGATTTTTCCCAGGTTGACTGAGAAGTGGAATTAAACCAAACAGTGTAGAACCCATAACACTCAATATAGGTCAAAATGTTAATCAAAATATTAAAGAATCAAAAACCATACTAACACAATTTGTTGTACAACAAAATACAGTAACATCCTACTTATCCAATTACCTCACATAGACCATATACAAAAGGCCTATAATTTCTCTTGGTAGTACAAAATATGACACCTTAAGCCAAAAAACGTTTTAAAAAAGCATATTGGAAGAGATATAACTGGGCATGAAAATTATTGCTGATAGCAGAAAAGGAAAATGTGCAAACACCTGAAGTCCAAGCTGAACATATTATGATCAATTAGTGGAGAAGAGCAGCAGTCAATCCTGAAGATTAGCAGGATATTGCTATGCACCGCATGGTGTGACAACTACATAGTGCTACTTGTGCCCCCTTGGGTATTCTATTCCTCCACAGTTGTCATATACCATTGCAAGCACTCCCTACTACCCACACCAAGCTTTTCTGGAGTAGGTGCACTGAAATATCTTCCCTTCTATAAAGCCTGCAAATACTTTAACGCAGTCTTCCATCACTGTCTTGCCACTCAAAAACAGTTTAAAAGCTAGTGTGTGGCTCCATAATAGAGCACTTGTCAAGCATGAGGAAGACCTTGGGTTCCACCCCCATGACAAAAAAAAAAAAAAAGACCCAGGCCAAGTCTCTTCTCATGTTCTCATTTCATTGTACCCTAAGGTTTCATTCAAAGCACTAGTCAAAACTGTAATGGAATAAGTACTTGTGTGATTATTTTTACGAACCCATATGCTCACTGATTCCACATGTACTTATTGATCATTTACTCTGAGTCATGTATTGTGGTAGGCATTGGGATGTGGTAGTGAACTCAATAGATTTGGCCTCTATTCTTGTGAAGCATCAGAGTATACTAAGACTAATTGAACAATTCATTACTTAGCCACATTTGTTTAATGAAAAACCTCCTTTTCAAGACTATAAACACAAGGAGTTAGGAAATAGGTTGTACTTATCAGGCTCAGAAGACAACACTCCATGTTCTTTCTCTAGCCAAAGAAGATCTGAGCTGGCTTGCCCAAGTTCTAAGCAATCAGTAGGTCAGAAAAGTAAGATCAGTAATGGTTCTGACAAAGAAAGGGGTGCCTTAAATCTGGAACTTACTGGGCCCTGACTTTGCTGAACTTTTAAATTCTCAAGATTGACCTTGGCCTCCAGGGAACTTAACAGCAGTTTTCCAGGACTTCAGGTCCTTAGGACACAAAGAATACAGATTTGACAGCTACACATGACGAATATGGGAGATTGTAAGTTCTTGCTATAGATAGAATGTTTCTGTCCCTTCTAATTTTATATATTCATAATCCTAAACTTGATGCTATTTGAAGGTAGGACCTTTGGGAGGTGATTGGGTCTTGAGGACAGAACTCTCATGAGTAAGATTAGTGTCCTAATAAAAGAGACTCCTTGCCCCTCCTGCCACTTGAGGATGCAATGAGAAGGTGCTATCCATGAACCAGGAAATGGGCCCTCACCAGAAATCAAACTTGCTAGTGCTTTGATATGATTTCCTAGCCACCATAGCTGTAAGGCATAAATCCATGGTTTACAAACCATCCAGTTTATTGTGTCTCTTATACTAGCCCAAGTGAACTAAGATATTTCCAAGAAAAGAAAATTTGGGGAAAATCCCAGAGTATTTCAGGCTTGGGTTCTAAAGTTTTCCAGAAATGCTTTCATCTCTTGACAATTCAATTATCTAGCAGGAGGCCAAGGGGGAGCAGTGAACTGCCTAGCATCGCCCTTAATTAAAGTATTGTTTCAGCAGAGCAGAGCAGCTCTGTGCTATAGCCAAGTGTTACAGCTCAGTGTTACAACTAAGTGCCACAGCTCAGAGGCATGGCTGAGTGTTACAGCTCAGTGTTGCAGCCAAGTGCCACAGCTTGGAAGGCACAGCTGAGCTTTACAACTCAGTGTGGTGGCTGTAGAACATAGCTCTGAGGCACAGTTGAGCTTTACAGCTCAGTGTGGCAGCTCTGGATCACAGATCTTATAATTTGAAGACTGGAGAATCTGATAGTCAGTTGAAGAGGTGGAGAAAAACCTTTATTATGCTGGTGAGCCCCCATGGGCTCAGTGGAGTCTGATCGCTCTACTAGAAATGAAAGCTTTCTTATATAGGGATCTACAGGGAAGGTGAGTATGCCCAGTGAAGCAGGGTGGTCAGAGTTACAGAACATTCCTGAAGCAAAGGGGCAGACTTACAAAACATTCCTGGAACACATGCCATGTGAGCATGCTCATTCAAGCAAGGGGCAGAGTTACAGAACATTCCTGAGAGGGGGCAGAGCTTAACAACATTCCTGAAAGGTTATACAGTTCAATCAGAAACCAGTTTGATACATTGGGTGGGAGTCCATCAGCATAAATTTACATTACCAAAATAAAATATTCTGTGGGAAAAAAATGGAGGCAAGGCAAGGGCCTTTCTTATTGTATAGCACTTTTCTATCAGTATTAATTTAATTTTTTTTGTAGTATTGGAGATTGAACATAGGACCTTCACAATGAGATACATGCTCAGTCCTTTTTTATTTTTTATTTTGAAACACAGTCTTGCTAAGTCATTAAATTAACTAGGCTGGGCTTAAACTTACAAATCTGTCTCAGCCTCCCAGAGTACTTGGAATAATAGGCATGTGTCACTACAACCAGTTTAACATTCTTACCTTCGTTTTTGATCACTCAAGAATAAATACTGCTTTCAACTGCTTGTATTCCTTTTTTTTCCCCCATTAACTTTATTGGTACATTTTAGGTATACAATACAATTACATTCAACATTGGGATTTTGTACCTTTACAAGGTGTATCTTGATTCTTATTTTTTCCCCATTCCTCTGCCCTCCCTTTTCCCCCTCCACCCTTCCCTATTTACAAAGATTTTGTTTCCGGTTTTTCATTTTCTCATATTTTTCCTTTTGCATTTTTTCTTGTCCCCTACCCTTCCCACTTCCTCTACTCCTTTAGACCTTTTCTTCCTATTTCACATTATTAATTATATAATTTTATATAATTATATAATTTGAGCCTTATTTAAATACCAAATAGTTACACATTATTATATATAATTTTATATAATTATATAATTTGAGCCTTATTTAAATACCAAATAGTTACTCTGGTGTGAAAAACTGCCTGTATTCTTAAATTGGTATCAAGAATGTTAAAGTATATGGGCCAGGGATTTAGCTCAGTGGTTCCACTGCCTGCCTTACAAGTTCAAGAACCCGAGTTCAATCCCTGGTACAAAAAAAAAAAAAAGAATGTTAAAGTATACAATGAAAAGTTCCAGAACAATGGATTATTTTTACCCATACAGTGGTTGTTCTCAGGTTACATACAATATTTTAAAATTTAAGAATGTTTTATCCGGGCCAGGGATTTAGCTCAGTGGTGCTCCCACCTACCTCAGAAGTGCAAGGTCCTGAGTTCTATCCCCAGTACCAAAAAAGGAAAAAAAAAGAGAAAGAAAGAAAGAAAGAAAAAAAGAGAGAAAGAAGAATGTTTTATCACCTTATTATTATGATATACATGTTCACATGAAAAAAATTGTGAAATATTTTAAAAAAAGAGAAAGAAGGAAACAGAACTCCTACTTCCCAGAGAGAATCACTCTTAATATCTAAATACCTATCCTTGCAGACACTTTCTTTATTGATTATTGCATAATATAATATGGTCAGTGTATTGTTAAGCAAAGTAACTCTTATTTTGTTCACCTACAATTCCTATAGTTTTTAAAAAATTCAATATCCCTTTGGAGCCCTGAGAAATAGACTTCAAATGAAAGGATTGAGCTGAGCCAGCAATATGAAGTCATCAGACTGCCATGATAGCTGAAGCAGTAGAAGGCAATATTATCAATCATTTATCAGCAGCTTAATATGTATCTGGTACATGGATTCTCTCTAATCCTTGCAATAAATCTTTTTAAAAATCTTTTCTTAATCCCTTTTTACAAATAAGGAGTTTGAGAATCAGGAGAAAATAAGAGATGTTAGTTTTATTGGTGTCGTTAAAAAATTAAAGCAAACTTAGTGACTTAAAACATTTTTTTGCTCATAGATCTTTAGCTCAGAAGCTCAGGCACAGCATAGATCATATAGTTCTCTATGCAAGAGCAAAATCAAAGTGTTCTTTTTCAGAGGCTATGGGGATACATCTATCAAATTCATTTGAGATGTTGGCAGAATTCTATTCCATTTGGATGTAGGACAGAGATTTCAGTTCCTTTGCTGAATGTCAGCTGAGCACTGTTCTCAGCTTCTAGAAAGTTCTAGAGACTACTTTTCATCTATCTTAAAACCAACAACTTTGAGTGAAGTCCTTCTTCCACTATTGGATCTCTTTGACCTCTCCTTTGGCCTTATCTCTTCTATGATTTCCTAATTTATTATATCTCTCATCTCTGACTAGTCTGTTTTTCTCTTCTGGTTTTAAAGGTTAATGTGATTACACTGGGCCTAACGTAACTAATAATACAGGATCATCTGTCTATTCTAAGGTCAGTTGATCACTATAGCAACCTTAGTTACATCTGCAAAGTTCTTTCAAAGATGTACCTTGGTTACAGTTGTATGCAGAGAATAGCAGAAATAATGCACTAATGAGCCAGGCTATAAAAGGAAGTAACTGTATCCTTCGCTATCTTGCAGGTTATAGCTGTATTAGTTGCCTTTCTTGTTGCTGAGACAAAATACCAGACACCCAAAGTTAAAGGGGAAGTGATTTATTTGGCTTACATTTTGTAGAGATTCCAGTCCATAATTGGCTGGCTCCAAGGCAGGGAGGCAGAGGGGCAACATTTCAGGGTGGCAGAAGACAGCAAAAGCAATAATAGAACAGCATCTCCCTGCCCTTTTTATCTTATTTAGACTACCTATGAAAGGCATTATGCATGTCCTTAACCCTAGTGCCCTCGGGCCTACCCCTACCATGAATCAATCACACTCTTTACATTCAGCCACCTCCAAAATAGCCTATGACCTCATGAGGCTTTGGGGGAAATCTAGACACAAACAAAATAGCTAACAAACCACCTGCATTATCTTTAGCTAACATTTCATCTTGGAGAATGGCTACACAGAATCATAATTTCTCAACTGTAGTGTTTCCTTGTTATTAGAGACATCACAACCTCCTAGATCATTGAGACCTCAGTTGTTGGCACACAGAAGGCTGTCTCCATACACCAGCTCAAGGCTTATTTAGTAATCCAAGCATAAGCCTTGGAATGACTCATAGTTTTTAATCAATAGCAAAATTCACAAGCCAAATCAATAATATCTAAAGTGTGCTCAGTGCAGCTTCAAGCTGGCCTCCTACAACAATTACAAATGGTGTAAATATGAGTGTTTCAGTTACTTTCCTGTCTCTGGGACAAAATACATGACATCTTCAACTTAAAGGAGACGTTTATTTTGGCTGTGGTTTCAGCCCATGGTCAGCTGGCTCCAAGGCAAAATGACATGGTAGAAAGGCATGGCAAAGGACAACTGCTCAACCCATGGCAGCTAGGAGGCAGAGAAAGGAAGGTAGAACTGGGGAAAAGAATGTAACCTTGCAGATCACACTCAGCAGTGTCCCACCTCCAGATAGGTTCCACCTCCTGACAGCACATTCAGGTACTAAACTCATTAATGGATGATTCCACAGATAAGTATTGTGTCCCATGTTCCACTCACCTTCTAAACACACAAGACTTTTGAAGGGACATTTCAGATCTAAACAATAACAATGAGTCATGGGAATTTTTTTTAAAGATGCATCTGGGAGGGAGGGGAAGAGAAGAGGATGTAAACAGAATTAAGATGTGTTATGTACCAGTATCAGCTCTCTACAATGAATGTGCTCATTATATATTGCAAACCTGTACTACTTTTAAAAAGACATGTTAGAAGCAATAAAGAATAATAATTTCCCCAAGTTTCTGACAGGTATCACACTATAGATCCAAGAAGTTCAGAGAATGTTAGTCAGGATCAACTCTAAAATTCTACTACAACAGCTGGGCATGATGGCACATGTTTGTAATCCCAGCACCCTGGGAGGATGTGGCAGAAGGATTGCAAATGTGAGTCCAGCCATAGCAATTTAGCAATTTAAGAGAGATCTTGTAAAATAAAAAAAGGTTGAGTAATGTAGCTCAATACAAAAACCCTGGAGTTCAATCCCCAGTACTGCAAAAACAAACAAATAAACCAAAAACGCATACATACCACTAAAATAGTTGGGTATATAATGTTCAGCCTTCAGGAAATCAAAGACAAAGAAAAATATTTTTAAAAGATCCAGAGGAAAATCACCTTACCTACAGAGGAACAAGTATAAGAGTATTTTCTACTTGTCCTTTGAAACCATAAAAGCAAGAAGGGAGTCAGGTGAAATATATTCAAGAGGGTAAGAGGAAAAAGGCTTCCCAATTCAAAATTTTTTACAAAGTAAAATTATTCTTCATTAGTAACAAAGAAACTAAGATATCCCCACACAAATAGTGGTAGAGTGCTTACTGTTCATGAACAAGGCGCTGGGGTGGATCCTGAGCAACACACACACACACACACACACACACACACACACACAGAAATAAAATTATGAACAACTCTATGCCCACAAATTTCATAACCTGGATGAAATAGACCAATTCTTTGAAAAATACAATCTGCAAAAACTCACACAAAAAGAGACACACAATACTAATAGGTCTAAATCTATTATAAAATTTGACATAATAATTCATTACCTTTCAAAACAGAGCTCAAAGCCCAAACAAATTCAATGTCAAGTTTTGCCAAACATTTAAAGAAGTCAGTAATGCAGTTCTTTACAATGTCTTCCAGAAGACAGAAACAGAGAGATTACTTCTTAAATCATTCCACAATACAGCATTTTCTTAATATCTTAATAAAATAATTACAAGAAAAGAGAACTAGACCATATCTCTCATGCACATAGATGCAAAATCCTCAACAAAATATTAGCAAATTGAATTCAACAATATATAAAAAGAGTTATACAACATGGCCAAGTGGGATTTATTCCAGACATGCAAGCCTGCCTAAAACATTCAAAAATCAGTTAATCAATCCCATCATCAAGCTAAAGAAGAAAATTTGCATGATAATATCAATAAATGCACAAAATGTATGAACTCCAATTGAGGAGAAGTTAATTTGATGCATAATATCTACAAAAAACCAAAGCTAACATCATACTCAGTGGTAAGAGTTGAAGCAAATGATCCTGCCAGCACCTGAGAAAAACAACTCATGCACAGATGCAAAATCCTCAACAAAATATTAGCAAATTGAATTCAACAATATATAAAAAGAGTTATACAACATGGCCAAGTGGGATTTATTCCAGACATGCAAGCCTGCCTAAAACATTCAAAAATCAGTTAATCAATCCCATCATCAAGCTAAAGAAGAAAATTTGCATGATAATATCAATAAATGCACAAAATGTATGAACTCCAATTGAGGAGAAGTTAATTTGATGCATAATATCTACAAAAAACCAAAGCTAACATCATACTCAGTGGTAAGAGTTGAAGCAAATGATCCTGCCAGCACCTGAGAAAAACAAGGTGTTGCTTCTCTATCTCCATTTGTCCATAGGCTGTGAAAGCTGGGCGGGTGACTGTGAAGGAGAATAGGGCACACTCTGCCTCCATCTGGCTTTGGGAGAAACTTGTCTCCTTTAATCAGGTTAAGATTTCATCATGTGCCAATGTATTGGTATGATATATTTTGGATTAGCCTTTTGGCCTCTGATTTGGGATAGACTGGGGTCTAATTCACTTCTGGATGGTAAACAAAAGGCAAGGTAGAGATAATCAGATACCACAGAAAGAGTCAAGCACTGCACGTGGCAAATTAGTACAGATTTACAGAAATCAACAGATTTTTACTCCTACTTGAGAGTAAAAAATTAAATCTTCTGTAATAAATTCAAACTCTTCATTTGTCTCTCCCAAACCATCACCCCTCCAGGCCCCACCCAGCACCACGTTTCCATGTACACATACACACAAATATGTATGCTCGTGAACACACATGTTCACAAGTGAACGCAAGACTGAGGCAATGGAGAGTAAGAGGAGAGACTAGTACAGAACTCAAGGTCTTTAAAGAACCACAAATAAGCCTCAAAAGCACCCCAATGGGCAATCAAAGCCAGGCGAGCCTCTCTTATCTGGGAGAACTGACTGTAAGCTACAGGCTTTATAGTTCAAGATCAGAGTCTATGCATGCCCATAACCCTGCTAACTTCAATATGTGCATTTGCTCAGGCCTGTGTATTATTTCCCTAAGAAATTCCAAATATTTGGTCTGTATTAGATCCAGACTTTCACCTACATCTTCAAAGTCCTGTCTGCACCTTTGGATTAAATTTGCTAAGACTCTCTTATACTTCAAATAGGAATAAACAAAATACAAATATGGGAAATAGTTTATTTATGCATTTTGACACTACTCATAGGACTGATGAGGATAAATACAGAGTATAAAGTTTTAAAGCTTTTGATTCTCTATTCCCTTTTCCCATCTGTGAGGAAATAAATAGTGCAAATGAATGCAATAAGTACTAATTAGGTGCTTAGCATGTGTTCAGAGTGTCTACCATGGTGTCACAAAAGTAGGTATGAAATTATTGTTTGAATAAAACTATTAGTTCATTTTGTCAGCGCAAAAGACAGATTAATGGAAAATGTCTTTCATTTCCCTAGCTAGCATCTGAGGGCTTTGGAAAGAATCAAGAGTTATTATTAGAAATAGATAGATCTGCCAATCAGGATTCTAGAGTAACAAAAATCGGAGCTCAGGCCACATTAATAAATAGAAAATTGTTTTATTTCCTTTGACCATCTAGTGTTATTTTTATACCTCATATACTCCCCCCCCATTAACTGCACAAGGAGCATCAAAAGTCTGTTCTTTGGTTGGATGGGATGGGGTGATAAGTAAAAACATAAGCCATAAAAATTGAAAGCCAGTGGAATTTATTAATCAATTAACATTGGATGGCCCGCCACCTTCTTGGAAGGAATTTTATTTGGGAGAAAGTTTAGAGAGTTACAGTTAGGAAAAGGTATCCTTGGAATCTTGCTTGAAAGACTTGGGTCTTTCTCAAGATGAATTATGAAACCACAGTGATTGAAATGGAATGACTATGAAAAATTATAACCGATTCCACTACATTCAAATTAACTTGGCATACATGGAGTCATCATGAAAAAAATAAAAGGAGAATGGGAATTTAAAAGTGGGAATAAAAATGGCAGGAAAAGGGAGACTAATTTGTCAGTTTTCCAAAAGGAGTGGGCTTTAGCCCTTTCTGAGTTACTGAGAACCAATTGCTTCAAAGGAAAAGATGTTAATTTATCTGTCCTTACTTGGTGAAAATAAAGCTACAGAACCTAAGCAAACCCCTTCCCTTTGTTAAAATTTTGTGTTTGCCAAGTATTCTTCCCTCCTATCATTTGGTTCCCTGAGTGATATGCCAATCCAGAAGGAATGCCTTGAATAAATGATAGACATTCATTACCCCACAAGATCCAGCTGTAAATTAATAAGTGACTCCCTGATTTACGTCAGTCTTTTACAAATGCAGTTAGTGTAAAGCAATTCCCTTAAACATAACCACTCTTAGTGCACTAAATAAACTGAGTTGCTGGATCTGCAAACCTGAAGATCAAATCCAGAAACCATGAGCAATTTTCAGTCAGCCTTCTCACTGAGCTTTGAATATTTTGGCATATTAAACATTATGCTTGCTATTCCCTAGCTCTCAAATGATTCACAGATCACAGATCCACTAGAAATAAATATACAAAAAACAGGAAAGTGGGAGGAAAATAAAACAGGAGAGAAGCAAAAGGCTTTAGTGACATGAGACCAGCTTCTGAACAAGATATACAAGCTCCTACCCTACATTACCTTATTTATTTTGTTTGTTATTTTTTATTTTTTTGTTCATTGAGTTTATTGGTACATTTTAGGTATAGTATACAGTTGCATTCATCATTGGGATCTTGTACCTTTACATGACAGATCTTGCTTCTCATTTTTTCCCCTTGTCTCTGCCCTCCCTTCACCCCTCCTCCCTTCCCTATTTACAAAGACTTTATTTCCATTTTTTCATTTTCTCATGTATTTTTTCTTTTCCTTTATTACCTTTCCCCTACCTTTCCCATTTCCCCTACACCTTTAGCCCTTTTCTTCCTGTTTCACATTGTCAATTATATCATTAGGCTCTTATGTACATTTATAGCTTTTCACACCAGAGAAACTATTCAGTATTTATACATCTGTGACATATTTATTTCACTTAGGACTATATCCTCAATATGTATCCATTTTCCTATGAATGACTCTAATTTCTCATTCTTTATGGCTGAGTAGTATTCCATTTTATTTCAAAACCACATCTTCTTTATCCAGTTTCCAACTGATGGGCAAATGGGATGTTTCCAAGTTTTAGCTATTACAAACTATGCTGCTATAAACATAGGTGTGCATATATCACTGTGGTATGATTCTTTTAATTCTTTTGGAAAGATGATGGATGGGTCAAATGGAACCTCTAATCCTAGTTTTTGCGGTATCTCCATATTGATTTCCATAGTGGTTGCACCAGTCTGCACTCCCACCAACAATGGAGAAGGGTTTCTTTCTCCCCACAACCCCACCAACATTTGTTATTGGTTGATTTCTTGATAGCAGCCATTCTTTGTGGGGTGAGGTGGAATCTCCGTGTTGTTTTCATCTGCCTTTCTCAAATGATCAGTGATGTGGAACAATTTTTCATATATTTACTTGCTGCTTTTACTTCTTTGTCTGAGAAATGTCTGTTCATTTCAGATGCTCATTTTTGAATTGGGCCTTTATATTTGGGGGGGCTGATTTTTGGAGTTCTTTATATATTCTAGATAATAGTGCTTCGTCTGAGGAGCAGATGGTCAAATTTTTTTCCCACATTATAGCTTGTCTTTTAGTTCTGTTGATGGCTTCTTTTGCAGTGCAGAAGCTTTTTAATAAGATGAGATCCCAGTTGTTGATTCTTTCTGCTAGTTTCCATGCTACTGAGGATTTGCTCATAAAGTCTGTTTCTATGCCAATGTCTTCAAGAGTTCTGCCTAACTTATCTTCCAGCAAATTTAGTGACACTTTTTTAATATTTAGATCTTTATTCCACTTGGATTTTAGTTTAGTGCATGGTGAAAGATAAGGGTCTAGTTTCAATCTTTGGCAGGTTGAAATCCAGTTTTTCCAACACCATTTATTAAAGAGGCTATCTTTCCTTCAGTGAGGATGGTTGGCTCCTTCGAAAAAGATGAGGTAGCTGAGTATATCCGGAGTTGTTTTTCTCTCTTTCAATGTATTTCACTGATCCTCAGGTCTGTTTCTTTGCCAGTACCATGCTGTTTTTATCACAGTGGCTTTGTAGTATAGTTTCAAATTGGGAATTGTTATACCCGCTGCCATGTCTCTGTTGCTTAGGATGGCTCTTGCTATTCTAGGTCTCCTATGTTTATATTTCCTCATTTAAATTGTTTCTTGTGAAACTAAAATAGAATTGTATAAAAATTATCTAGCAAACATTCAATAAAATACAATTTCTGTTATTGTCATCTCAGGCAGAATTTGTATTTTAAATATGCCCTAGTTTTAATACAAAAGCATAAATATCTCAAAAAGACATTTCAGCTCTTATCCAGGAAACAGAGTAGCAAAAGAATTTGGGGGTCCTAAACTCTTATCAAAGTCTTGAGAATTTTTATTGTAAAAGCCCCATACATCAAGTGTTTTCATTGGTCAATTAAAGAAAATGAATTAACTGGAGGACTATCCTAAACTTATGAAGGAGGATAAAGTAATTAGGGAGTTACTGCTGGAATAAATTTTATGTAGATGCTGTTTCATAGAGATAGGTTACTCCTAACTAACTGTCATAAGGTATCTTTTATTTTCATCCAGAGAAAGCTTGTCAAGAAGAAATACAAATAATAATAGCTAATATGTGGAAATTACTCACCTCAGAGTTTGTTAACAAAAGAATTTCCACAAGTACTTTCATATTCATTTGTCTCACCCAGGATTTTATAAGCTCCTTGAGAATTTCTTGTCCCCCTCGTTCCCGCATCCCATGTAGAATGTAATGGAGGAACAAAGGCTGTAGATGACAGAGCTGACCTGTTAGCATTTAATAATTTGTTGCCGTGAGCCTGGAAGCTAAGCACCTTTGCATGCATTATCTCATTAAATTCTGTTAATAGCCTAATGAATTAGACAGAATTATTTTACAGATGACAGAATAGGATTTGAAGGGTAGGTCACATGCCCAGAGTTAAGGAGCAGTAAGTGGCAGAGTAAGGATTTAATCCACAATGGTGTTTCCAAAAATACTATATTCTACTGTCAATGTACTCCCTCCTATCTTCTTTCCTATTTGTTTGAGGCAAGCTGTTTAATGGGGTTTTTTTGTTTGTTTGTTTGGGGGTTTTTTGTTTGTTTCTTTCTTTTGTTTTTTGAGACAGGTTCTCACTATGTAGTTGAGACTGACCTGGAACTCACTATGTAGCCCAGGCTGGTCTCGAATTTACAGTGATCCTCCTGCCTCAGCCTCCCAAGTGCTGGGATTACAGGCATGCTCCACCATGCCCGGCCAGCTGTTTAATGTCTTTAATGGTACACCTAGTGGTATGGTCAGAATGTTTGTGTCTTCCCAAAATTCATATGTTGAAGTCTAAACCCTAATGTATTACAAGATAGGGCCTTTGGGAGGTTATTATTCTGGGAAGGCAGAGCCCTAATTTTTGGGATTAGTTCCCTTGTAAAAGAGACCCCAGAAGGTTTGTCTGCCACTTCTATCATGTGAGGACCCAGCAAAAAGTTGCCATCTATAAACCAGGAAACAGGCTCTCACCAAGTCTGCTAGCACCTTGATCTGGACTTTCCAGCCTTCAGAAAATGAAGAATTTGTTTCTGTTTTTGTTTTTGTTTTTGTTTTCATTTCATTTCTGTTGTTCATAAGCTAGTCAGTTTATGGCATTTTGTTATACAAGCCTGAATGGATTAAGAATATTAGTAAAAGTAGTGATTTTCACTCTCACTAAAACAGGGCATTGTAAATTTCTCATTTGAACACAGGGAATGATAAAACTCCAAAGACTGTTCTTTAGAGAGGTCTTAGAATATCTAAACTCATAATTTCTCTTGGATTACATAATGTCAATATAAAATGTACACTTTTATTCAAATCATAATACGTATTATTGGTTTTAAAAAGCAGCACACAAAGGTGAAAGAGATGATAACTATATTTGGTAATAAAAATTCATTGTAGACTAAAAACTAAAAATCATCTGTTTTCACACAGAAATCTGCAAATGTTGACCTGATAAATTAGACTTACACAATTTATCAAGGAAACAAAATTAAACATTGATAAAAACACACTAAGGAAAATATGGCAGCTGCAAATTAAATAAGGTGTAAAATCTTGCAAAACATAGGTCTATTAAATATACCCCAGGCAAATTAGATTGTGTAGAAATAATAGCCATAAAATCAAAACTAATAAATTTCATCATAATGTTCATGGAGAAATAAATTGATTCTGATAAGAATAATTTAGGCAAATTAAAAGTGAAAATGGAAAAACTTTAACTAGAAAATTTGATAAGAGAATTGGGCCATGTGCTGTTCTCTCTGAAAAATCCTTTAATGAAGAAAATTAATCAATACCCTTATAATTAAAAATGATTAAGGGAAAGTGCTTTAAAAAGCATGGACTCTTGAGCTAGACTTCCTGAGTTTGAATTCCATCTCCATTGATTCCCTAACTTTAATTTTCAACTGGTACCTTAACCCTCTCTGTACTCCCAGTGATCTCACCTGTAAAATAGGGATAAAAGTAATATTAGATTCCTTTTCTTTTCTTTTTTTTTTTTTTTTAGAACTGGAAGGCTAAAACTTGGGGCACTCTGCCACTAAAATCCTTCACCAGGGTTTTTTATTTTTTATTTTAAGACAGGGTCTGTTTAAGTGGCTAAGTTGCCAAGGCTAGTCTTCAATTTAGATTCTCCTGCTTTAGCCTCTTTAAGTTCTGGGATTATAGGCATTCACAATTGTGTCCAGCTTCTTTTGTTACTTCATTGCAGTGCTAGGGATGGAACCCAGGGCCTAGCATCTGTTAGGCACTATACCTGTGAACGACATCCCAGACTTAATATTAGGTTCTTGTGAGGAGTTAATATGAGAGTGTATTCAAGGCACTTAAAAGAATGGCTGCCCAGAGGAAGTGCCATACATGCATTGGCTACTTATAAATCTTTTTTTTTTCCTCATTGAGCTTATTGGTACATTTTAGGTATAAAGTATAGTTCCATTCATTATTAGGATCTTGTACCTTCACTTATAAATCTTTCCCATTGATTAATTTCAGTCCTGGATTGCTTAACTCTGGATAATAACAAGGTGCTATCCAACAATGATACTATGACTGCTGTTGGAAGAACTAGTGTTTTATCAATAACCAAAAATCCCCAAATTAAAAAATAAGTTTCAGATTGTTCCAGCTATCAGAACTAGATTGCTTTGCAATGATTGTAGAGAAGTAAATTGGTAGTTTTCAAGAGTTTCCTGAATTGCTGAAATGTATTTTGTTTTGTTTTCTATTGTTGAGTGTATGGGTAGTATTTATACAAAAAAGCTGGTCTTTACTGAAACTGTATGTGATTTAGGCATACATACACATACATTCTCATATAAAATTTCCTTTGATTTAAAGATAATGAGTCTGATGTTCTATTAGGTATTTCTCTATTCTGATCGGATTGATCCCTTTGTTTCTAGATAGAAATTATGTGTTTTAGGCTTGGAGTATAGCTCAGTTGTAAAGCATTTGCCTACCATGTATGAGCTTTGGGCTCCATCCTCAGCATGGCAGAAATAAAAAGAAGAAAAAGGAGGAGAAGGAGAAGGGGGAAAAATAAAGAGGAGGAGAAAGGAAGGAAGGAAGGAAGAGAAGGGAAGGGAAGGAAAAGAGGGAAGAATGAAGTATGATCAACATGGACAAATCCAAAGAACATTATGTTAAGCAAAATAAGCCAGGAACAGAAAGATAAAACTGCACGATCTGCCTTATATGTGGAATGTAATAAAGTTGATCTCATAGCAGTAGAGAGTGCAATGGTGGTTACCAGGGACTGGAGAGGTTTGGAGATAGTTGGGATTGGCAAGATACTGATCAAATGATACAAAATTTCAGTTAGGAGTAAAAATTTGAGAGATCTACAACATAGTGACTATAGTTAACAATATATTATGTTATTTTAAAATGCTGAGAATGGATATTAAGCATTCTTACTACCCAAATGATAACTGAAGCACTATATATGTTAATTACCTAGATTTAATCATTCTACAATGTACTATACTTCAAAACATCATCTTGCCAGTTGTGGTGGTGCATGCCTGTAATCTCAGCATTCAGGAGGATGAGGCAGGAGGATGGCTGAAAGTCCAAGGCCAACTTGAACTATGCAGAGAAGCCTTATTTCAAAACAAACAAACAAACAAGAAATCATCTTGTAAACATCATCTTGTACATAGTAAATGTATACAATTTTATCTATCAATTAGTAAAACCAGGATATGTTTCATCAATAATCCATTCTGGATTATGGATTTGATCTAGATTCTGTTAAAGTATGGATGTGGTGATGGGGGGGACAGAAAATATCTTCCCATTATGACCAGTTATTTTTATACCTATATGAATATTTTCAGATTTGTCCTTTTTTTCTATTTCAGAACTATTTTTACTCCTCATATGCCTGTCTTGCTCCCTTTTACTCTTTCCCTGTTTACTGTCCAGTTTCCAAGAGTCAATTCATTTTTGGTCTCCTCTCGCCTCTACTAATCAAGGCACTCCCTTTGAATTCACGGCGTATTCTTTGCCATGACCATGAAACTGATCTGGGACATATATTTATTTGGTCAAGTGTTCTCAGCTACACTTTGGAATTACCTGGGCAGTTTTAAAATAGATACAGCCTAGGAACTGGGATTTTTAAAAGCACCCTAAGAGATCTATCTTAATGTTCAGTCAGGGTTGAGAGCCACGTAGCCTATCATGAATGTCAAGCTGACTTATAACAGAAAATTGTTTCCATTAGTAGCCATTTCTAGTATACCTGGAAGTTATGATGTTCCTATGCAATATTGATGCATTTGACTGTTTTTTTATAAATGGATAACAATTTTAGTAACAAAGAAACAACAATGGTTTGAGTATAAAATATAAAAGCACAGCCCTTAGCATACATAAATAAGACAAGCTTTTGAAACAAACATTTTCGGCTGGTTTTCAGTTGAAGGATTTTCCCACTAAAGATACTACATGAACAGCTATGAGCATGCACACATATTCTGGTGATAACAGGCTGCCACTGACATCAAATGTTTGCCTTCACTTAAATTTTCTGGAAAATAAACTTTCTTTATCTAGCAGTCAACATGGATGTTGATAGGTCATTTATAATTAAAAAAGGAGGAGTTCATATGAAGAATACAAAAATAAAACACCATTTAATGAAACAGGTGTTCCCTTGGGAAAAGTTGTAGGGGTGAAGCTTTATATTTCAAGAAAGTTTATGTAATCTGAAAATAACTGATCCCAATAAAACTCGGTTGAATAGGCACTGTAGATGCCTATTAAAACTATACAACTATTCTTAAAACTACCAGCATATAAATTCTTTATCACCAAGTCTAAGTTTTGCAAAAGAAGCAAAAATAATTGTAAATTTTGGTTTTGGAAATTTTTTTCTTAAAACAATAAGAACAACAATAATACGCACCATGGAGACCAATTTTCTGCCTTTCCTTTCTTCGTCACAAATTACTTCTAAGCTTCATCTTTGTTTAAAGGCCTATCGGTGGTGTTTATTTCTGTCTTTTAACCATACTTACAAATATTAAAGATGTACAAGCAACATACAAACAGAACGTTGAGCAATTTACTATACATGCTGCAAATGTGCTACTCATTTTAAGCAATAAAAACTTATAAAAGCAAATTGTTTTTTAAAAAGTGAATTATTTGTCATTCCTAGGTCCACTAAAATTACTTTCACCAAAGTGGTTTAAAGAAACACAGTTACTAAATTAGATGTTGCTGAATCAGTAAATTTAGACTTATTTAGTAAGTCAGCACATCTGTAATTTCTAAATTACTGCTCTTATAAACTAAGACAGAGTAAGCAGAGGCTACAATTTAATAGTTCTCTAGACAATTATCTATTCCAGTTTATCATTGGGTAATATCTCTATGGAGATTCTTTACTTCATGTAACTCAATGCAGGAATAAAAAGATGACAGTAGCAGAAGATAGTAGTAGCAAGCTCTCTGGCTTGTGTGACAGAAAGCCTGGGCTCAATTCCTTTAGCAGGAACCTTTGTACTGTAGATCTAGTCTCAGAAAATCTGTATAATCAATGTTGACAATCAGAAGTCCTATTCAAATTAACAACCACCAGGCCTTTTGAGACAAAAACAGATGGCTTTTCGACTGATAGAAGGTTGCTGTGACAAAGAGGTTAAGAACTTTAAACAAAGGACTGGGGGAGAGTAGTGACAAGAATGAGTAGGGAGTCCTAAAGTAAAATACATTTGAGAGACCTAAGGACTTTCACAGATGTTAGGTTTCTCTTGGCAGGGAAAAAAATGCTTTCTAGTAAGACACAAGTTGTTACCACTCAAATATCTATGGTAAGAGTTGACAAACGTTTTCTGTAAATGGCCAGATAGCAAATATCTGAAGATTTGTGCTTTGAGAGGTAAAATAAAGGATACTATCCAGGTGTTTACATAATAAGAGAAAAAAATTGTATATATATTTAGTGTTTGATACTAGTGTGTGAGAGAAAATCTCATGATAAATCTTCATTCTCAGACCTAAGCTCAAAAAATATTTCAGAAGGACTGAGGAGTAGCTCAGCGGTTATTGCTTAACATATGTAAAGCTTTGCGTTTCATTCCCAGCATGGCAACCAACAAAAATGTTAGCGTTGGTAGGCCATTGCATGTCAGTGTCATAAGGCAAGTTATATATTCAGTATCTGTCTCCTACTAAAATTCACAAAACTGTTAATAACTAACTTTAGGAGCATATGATGTTCACCACTGACAGTATTGGTTCAAAAACACATGAGATATGCATTTTCCACAAAGTTTGCATAATGCAATAAATAATCATAGACTTTAAACATCTTACATTTTCACAAGTCTCATAAATTTGTCCAACAAAATCTTTTCTGTGCCACATAATTTTACCAGCATTTGCAACACATCTTAACATACTCCACTTTAGGTTGCACTTGATTAGTATTTTTCAACTTATTTGAAAGTACTCTGGTACCTTTTCAGGCAGACTAGTCATATTAATATTCAATCACTTCAAACTTGGCACTGCCTCCAACATCAACTTAGCAGTGATAACAACTATCAACTCATTAAGAATAAAATAAAACTACTCAAAAATCATTTGCTTGTTTTTTTAATTATCTATTTATATTGTTCCCACTATCCGCAACTCTTTGAAGAACTGTTCTCTCCAAAAGGCTAATAGTTTTAAACAAGTTTATTTTCTCTAGGCACATTTCATTAGCTGCTGCAATAAAATATCATTTAATTAAGTCACCATCAGTAAATAGATTTCTTTGCTTAACCAATAAATATACCACTTGGAAACTTACTTTATGGCAGCTTCATTTTCATGTTAGGATTTTGTGAAGAAACACTGCTCTGATGAGATACTCCATTTTAGATTTTCTACATTTTCTGACCATTGCTTTCCTGTGGATTGGAAATATTATAAATAGCATCTGGTCATGTTGACATGTATTTATTCTTGTACACTGTATAGCTGTATACATAATAAACACAATACTTAAGCATCTAATTTGGTAACTAAATATCGACACTCTAGGGTGCCTTAAAATATGACAAAATCTACTTTGCTATTCTTGTTCGACATAATGGATATACAATTGAAATTTTTCAAAATATAAGGTTGTAGTATGGAAATAAGCATGACTCTTAAAATGTTACAGAGCTGTTTCTCTGTAATTTATAGCTCACTGAGCAGCAGTGCAAGATGAGAGACTCACATTTGATCTCTGTTACAATACTATTTACCTCTGCTACTATAGCCTGAAAATAACCATAGACAGTATATAAATGAATCAATGGGGCTGTGTTCCAGTACAACTTTATTTGTGAACTCAGAAACATAAATTTCACATACTTTTTATATGTCAAGAAATATTTTTCTTCTTTTGATTTTTTTTTCATCTATTAAAAATACTGAAAACCAGCTGGGGATTTAGCTCAGTAGTGCCACACCTGCCTCACAAGCTCAAGGTCCTGAGTTCAATCCTTGGTAATAAGAAAAAAAAATTAAAAACCATTCTTAGCAGAAAAAAAAAGGTCGAAATGTTCATAACATCAGCAATAATGGTAATTTCTTGGAAAAGACCCATAAAGCACAGGAAACAAAAGAAAAATTAACAAATGGAACTACACCAAATTCAAATTCTTCTGGGCATCAAAGAACAAGCACAGTGTGAAAAGACAATCCATGAAATGAAAGAAAATCTTCATAAATTGTAAATCAGATTAGGGGTAAATGTTGCAGAAAATATAAAGAACTACAACTCAACAAGACAAAAATCAAATAACCTAATTTTAAGAATGAGCAAAGGACTTGAATAGACATAGTTCCAAGAATGAAATACAAATGGCCAACCAGCATATAAAAAGGTACAGAACATCGCTTATCATTACAGAAATGCAAATAAAAATGAAATAGCACGTCGTACACATTTAAATGGCTACCACCATAATTATAAAAGCAAAACAAGGGTCAGGGATTCAGCTCATGGGTGCTAGCACAAGGTTACGAGTTCAATCCCCAGTACAAAAAAAAGTAACAGATGTTGGCAAGGATTTGGAGAAATTGAAACATTATGCCCTGTCAATGAAATTATAAAATGGGCAACCATTATGGCAAATAGTATGGTG
This sequence comes from Fukomys damarensis, assembly GCF_012274545.1. Lineage (NCBI taxonomy): Eukaryota > Metazoa > Chordata > Mammalia > Rodentia > Bathyergidae > Fukomys > Fukomys damarensis. The sequence goes on from NW_022900951.1 coordinate 92,271,984, forward strand.
TTTTCTCAAAAAAAAAAACTGCCATATGATCACTCTGGGCATATTCTTAAAAGGGATTTAAAGTAGTGTCTCAGAGAGATATTTGCATACCCGTATTCATAACATCACTATAGAGAATAGCAAAGTGATATAAAAACCCAAATGGCTGAGTGTGGTGGCGCACTCCTGTAATCCCAGCACTTGGGAGGCTGAAGCAGGAGGATCGCTGTGAGTTCGAGACCAGCCTGGGCTACATAGTGAGTTCCAGGTCAGTCTCAACTATATAGTGAGGCCCTGTCTCAAACCACCCCCCAAAAATCCAAATGTCTATGGATAAATGTATACAAATAATAGAATATAATATTATTCAGCCTTAAAATTATTCATCAGGGATGAAATTTGAGGATCTAATGCTAAGTGAAACAAGTGAATAACAAAAAAGTAAATATCAAATGATGCCACTTATAGGAGGCATCTTTCTTTTTTTCTGGTACCACAGGGATAGAACTGAAGGACCTAGGCTTGTGAGGCGGTCACAGTGCCACTAAGCTAAATCTCCAGCCCCTGAGAGGCATCTTTTAAAGTAGTAAAATTCATGGAACCAGAAAGAATGGTGTTTACCAGGGGATGGCAGAAAGTGAAAAGGGGGAATGGGGCTGTTTGATGGCTACAGAGTTTCAGTTTTGCAAGGCAAAAAAGTTCTGGAGCTCTGCTGCACAACAGTGTGAACATACTTAACATTACTGAACAATATACCTAAAATGGTTAAGATGATAGATTTTATGTTAGGTGTTTTTTACTATAATTAAAAATTAAGGAGGGCCTCCTCGCAAGTGCAAGGCCCTGAATTTGATCCCTGGTACCAAATTTAAAAAATTAAAACATTCTTGGATTACATGCCCTACAAAACAAACAGAAGGCTAGACTTGGCCAGAAGATTATAGTTGGCCAAATCCTCGTTTTTGGCCAAGTCTCAGGAAATTTTTTCCTAGGTTCCATGCCTGAAGGTACTCTAAACCATAGGTATCACATTCTTATGGTTTATATTTAATACGTTTCCCCAAATTCTCATGTGTGTGGAAGGTGACCGGATCATGAGAACACTACACTATACTCATTGGTGGATTCAACCATTGATGAGTTCAGTAGCTAAATGGGCTGTTAGGAGGTGGCACCTAGTTGGATGTGGGTCACTGGGGGTCACTGGAAGAGAGTATTCTTGTCACCAACACCCCACCACCACCATCCCACATACTTCCTAGCTGCCATGGATTGAAAATGTTTTCCTCTGCCATGCCCCTCTGCCATTGTGTTTTTTCCTTGGAGCCAGCCAAACATGAAACTTTGGGCCAAAATAAACCTCTCCTCCATTACATTATGGGTATTGCATCACAGAGATGGAAAAATAACTCAGACGCACAACTACCCCTGGGGAATATAATAAAACACCTGTGATACCAGTAAGTAGAAACTTACTTTCACTCTAGAAAACAGACAGTGGATCCAGTGTTGGAAAGGCTAGTGAAGTTGGAATGGAAGGTTTTCAGAAAAGCCTAACTAATGGATGGGACCACGATTTGGGCAACTACAACAAAGGAGAGTATGTGAATGGTAGGGAATCTGAGAGCCTAATTTGACAAGGAGTGTGGACACTGACAATCCAATGCTCACCTTTTTCCATAAGATAGTGTAGTTGAGATGAGGAAGAATGAATTTATTGACAGTGTCAACTTCCTAAGTCAATACCTCTGAGGTTGTCCCCTGGGTGGTATAAGTTCCCTAGTGTCCCAAATGAGCACTAAAAGCCAGGGCATTATCTCACCAAGCAATAATGTGCCAATGACTTTATTACCTCATCTGAACAACTTTAAGGACAGGAAGACAGAAAACGTTCTTTCCCATTGGACTGATATTTATCTGTTTAGTAAGTAAGGATTGAAAAGTAATCACATTCTAAAGAGTTCTGGCTAACTCCACTTCTACAGCTGTCTTTTTCTTACTACCTCAAGCTCTTCATCCCCTGGGGAACCCAAGGAAATAGTGCAGAGTAGGAAGGGAATTGAAGTCTCCTCTTTCTCTAACAAGAATGGTTTGGGAATGGGTCTCATTTAGCAAAAGAATGTAAATTTCAGTGTTCATTTTGAAAAAGCATTATTATGTATGACAGCCTTGTCAAAAACAACAGCAACATGCTTTTAGCTCTTTTTTTTAGCTTTAATTGAGTTTATTGGTACATTTTAGATTAGCTCTTTTTTTAATCCTTGCCTTCATCAGTGACTACTCAAGAACAACTAGTTCAAACAAAGCTTTCTTCTTTCACTTATTAACCAGGTTAACCAGTGTCTTTCTATTGTTAACCAGTTTAATCCTTCCACAAAGGAAGAGGCTTCCTAGCTCTTGGCCTCTGGGGTGTTGGGGTAGGGACTTTATTAATGGGGCTATTGGGGTAGCTGTCTCATTTGCTTTCCAATCCGCTGTCCCATGATATGTTTATTTGCACCTCAGCCTTAGAACTGGCTTGTCTTTGTTTCTTTTTTTTTTTTTCATTGAGTTTATTGGAACATTTTAGGTAAACAGTACAGTTACATTCATATTGGGATCTTGTATGTTTACATGACGGGTCTTGGTTCTCATTTTTTTTCCCCTTGTCCCTGCCCTTTGTTTCTGAACCAAGAAAGCTATAGATAGGATAAGAGAGTTCAGCTACAATGTTCAAGTTAAACACATTGCAGGAAGAAAGCCACAAATTCAAGACTGCCATGCCGAGATTAGAATTTTCAAGCTGCCTTTGTTTGGGGTTGTGCTTTTGTTTACTTCTGAGGCTGTGTTAATCTGAGGATTGCCCAGAAATTCTCCTGGAGTGATTTCATTGTCATAATGTTTTTTGTTGTTTTTTGTTGTGTTTTGTTTTTTGGCTTGTACATAAATTTTAAAATGAGTATTTTTTTCATTGAGTTTATTGGTACATTTTAAGGTATACAGTACAGTTACATTCATCATTGGAATCTTGTACTTTCACATGACAGGTCTTGCTTCTCATTTTTTCCCCTTAACCCTGCCTTCCTGTCACCCCCTCCTCTTCTCCCTATTTTCAAATATTTTCCATTTTTTCATTTTCTCATACTTTTTTGTTTTCACTTATTACATTTTCCCTACCCTTCCTACTTCCCCTACACCTTTAGCCCTTTTCTTCCTATTTCACATTGTCAATTATACCATTAGGATCTTATATATAATTATAGTTTTTCACACCAGAGAAACTATTTGGTATTTATATGTGTGACTTATTTATTTCACTTAGGAGTATATACTCAGTATTTATCAATTTTCCTATGAATGACTCTAATTTCACATTCTTTATGTCTGAGTAGTATTTCATTTTATAGAAAAACCACATCTTCTTTATCCAGTCTCCAACTGATGGGCAAATGGGATGTTTCCAAGTTTTAGCTATTACAAACTATGCTGCTATAAACATGGGTGTGCATATATCACTGTGGTATGATTCTTTTAATTCTTTTGGAAAGATACACAGCAGAGGGATGGCTGGGTTAAATGGAACCTCTAATCCTAGTTCTTTGAGGTATCTCCATATTGATTTCCACAGTGGTTGCACCAGTCTGCACTCCCACCAACAATGCAGAAGGGTTCCTTTCTCTCCAAAACCAAACCAGCATTTGTTATTGCTTGATTTCTTGATAGCAGCCATTCTTTATGGGGTGAGGTGGAATCTCAGTGTTGTTTTCATCTGCATCTCTCCAATGACCAGTGATGTGGAACATTTTTTCATATATTTATTTGCTGCTTTTACTTTTTTATCTGAGAAATGTCTGTTCATTTCAGATGCCCATTTTTAAATCAGGTCTTTATATTTTGGGGGGGCTGATATTTTGAGTTATTTATGTATTCTAGATAATAGTGCTTCATCTGAGGAGCAGATGGTAAAATTTTCTTCCAACATTGTAGGTTGTATTTTAGTTTTGTTGGTGGTTTCTTTTGCAATGCAGAAGCTTTTTAATAAGATGAGATCCCACTTGTTGATTCTTTCTGCTAGTTCCCATGCTCCTGAGGATTTGTTCATAGTTCATTTCCTATGCCATTTTCTTCAAGAGTTCTGCCTAACTTATCTTCCAGCAAGTTTAGTGTTTCTTTTTTAATATTTAGATCTTTAATCCACTTGGATTTTAGTTTAGTGCATGGTGAAAAATAAGGGTCTAGTTTTAATCTTTGGCAGGTTGAAATCAAGTTTTTCCAACACTATTTATCAAATATATCCCTGGAAGCAAGTATTACTTTGAGTCCCAAACCAGGGAAAGACCCAACTAAAACAGAGAACTACAGGCCCTTCTCTTTAATGAATATAGATGCAGAAAGCCTTAATAAGATACTAGCAAACAGAATGCAGAGGTTCATCAAGAAGATCATATATCATGACCAAGTCAGTTTTATTCCAGGGAAGCAAGGATGGTTCAACATATGTAAGTCAATAAATGTAATACACTATATTAACAGAGTCAAGGACAAAAAATATGATCCTCTCAATAGACACAGAAAAAGCATTTGACAAAATTCAACACCCATTCATGATAAAAAAAAACCTGCAAAAAATTGGAATAGATTGTCTATGTCTCAACTTAATAAAGGCTATCTTTGAAAAACCAATAGCCAACATCATATTAAATGGCAAAGAACTGAAAACCTTCACATTAAAATCAGGAACAAGACAAGGATGCTCACTATCACCACTCCTCTTCAATATAGTTCTGGAAACCTTAGCCACAGCAATTAAACAAGAGAAAGAAATTAAAGCAATAAAGATAGGAAAGGAAGAATTTAAACTGTCATTATTGCTGGCGATATGATACTCTACATTGAAGACCCCAAAAATTCCACCAAAAGACTTCTAGACTTAATTGACAATTTCAGTAGTGTAGCTGGATACAAGGCTAATATTAAAAAATAAATGGCCCTTAGGAAAAGACTTTATGAACAAATCCTCAGTAGCACGGGAACTAGCAGAAAGAATCAACAACTGGGATCTCATCTTACTAAAAAGCTTCTGTACTTCAAAAGAAACCATTAGCAGAACTAAGAGACAATCTACAATGTGGGAAAAAATTTTTACCAGCTGTACCTCAGACAAAGGACTATT
>NW_022900951.1:92278054-92286653 GCF_012274545.1 Fukomys damarensis
ATAAATGGCCTTCTTGTACACAAATAACAGACTCATTGAGAGAGAAGTTAGGGTAACAATTCCTTTCACAATAGTATCCAAAAATAAAATGAAGTGTCTAGGAATTAATCTAATGAAAGAAGCAAAAGACCTCTACACTGAAATCAACAGCACTCTGAAAAAAGAGATCAAAGAGGATACAAGAAAATGCAAAGATATCCCCTGCACCTGGGTAGGAGGAATCAACATAGTGAAAATGGCCATACTACCAAAACTGCTATGCAGATTCAATGCAATGCCAATTAAAGTTCCAACACTATATTTCACAGAAATAGAAAAAATAATCCAGAAATGCATTTGGAACCGGAAGAGACCTAGAATAGTAAAAGCCATCCTAGGCAACTGAGGCATGGCAGCAGGTACAACAATTTCCAATTTGCAATAAAGCCACTGAATAAAAACAGCATGTTACCGGCAAAGAAACAGACCTGAGGATCAGTGGCATAGATTGGAAGATACAGAAACAACTCTAGATGTACTCAGCTACATCATCTTTAATAAAGGAGCCAACCATCCTCACTGGAGGAAAGATAGCCTCTTTAATACATGGTGTTGCCATAATGTTTTATCCAAGGAAAAGGAAATTGAAAGCACTTTGGTTCCATTTGTGCATTTGTTGCCATGTTTCAGTTAGAACTATAGTAATACTAATAATAATGTTTCACAGGTCTAAAGCATGATGGATTATACAACATTTGCATATGCAAGTTCATTTAACACAACAAACCCTGTGAAATTGACAAAATAAGAGTTGGAGTTGAATTTTATTGATGGTGAAACTGAGCCTCAAAGTAAGTAATTTGCTTAAATTATTGGTTAAGCTGGGCCTAGAATCTACCCTAAGACTTAACAGCTTTTTACAGATATTGCATGGCCAAACTTTTTTCAAAAAAGCAGACATAATGCTTATAACTGGAAGGAGATTCAGCATGTAGACAAGAGGATTGGTTGAAATCATGAAGTACTTATTCACTGAGCAAAAAGCTGCTTTCTTGAAAGCAGTAGCATGAGGGAGTCCCTCTGGGAGGCAGCTGCTCTGGTTCCTGAATGTCAGCGCTCAAAGTTGAAAAAGTACCTGCCAGCAGCAACGTATGAACTCCTAGCAATAAGACTGACAACTTAGTGTGCAAATGTAAGGTTCTCATCTGAGTCCTCCTTGTCAGCCCCGGTTATCCACCAACAGCCAGCATGTCACTCAAGTGCCTTCATTAAGCCACGGATGAGAACTTCAGCCTCCACAATGCATCATACTGCTTGTTAAATATTTTGAATACCACCTATATGTATAATCAAGGTAAACCAACAGCAAAACCCTGAAGAGGATCCCTATCACTTGTGTTTTCCTCACAGTGGATCGTCACCTCTAAACAATTGCCTGTTTCCTTGGGGTCCCTGCCCCCGACCCAGGATGCTAGAGACCATCATTATAGAATGATGTCTACCCTAGATCTCTTTAGGCTCTTTCTCATTTCCTGATACCCATATCCTCCTATTCAACAGTCAGACCCAGAGTTTAAAAACCATTTAGTGATTGGTGAAGGTTATCAATGAAACTTATAGACACGAGGCCTTAAGGACATCATTACTGTCAGACCCTACAGGGGGTGGTCAGGAAATATTTTTTGAGAGCTGGCATTTTTTACTGCAAACTACGTTGCTTCATAAACACATACAAAATTGAGTGGGCTTTTGGTATTTGGTATTGAACCCAAGGCCTTTACATTGAGCTACAGTCCCTTTTTATTTTTTATTTTGAGACAGATGAGGTCTCCCTAAGTTTTCAGGAGGGCCTTGACTTGTGGTCCTCCTGAATTAGCCTGCCAAAGGTCTGGGGTTACAAGTGTGTGCCACTGTGCCTAACTAAACTACACACCGGTTTTTGATCACTTAATGTTTCTAATGAACATGGAGATATTTTAAAGATATATGTTTTGCAACTTTAATCATCTATCATATAGGAATCTCATTCTATGTAATACATGTTTGGAAAGAGGGCATTTTGTACAAAGACAAAATTCTAAAGATGGACATAGATGTCACATGGTATCATTAAGAAAACAGGATTTCGGGCCAGGGATTTAGCTCAGTGGTTCTGCCACCTGCTTCACAAGCATAAGGTCCCAAGTTTGATCCCTGGTACCAAAAAAACAAAAAAACAAAATCAGGATTACAATTCCATTTTATGACTGCCAAGGAAAGAACATGAAATTCCATTTTAAATAGGAGTAGAATGAAGCTTGGAAGGATTAAAGGGCATGTCCAGTTTTATGCTGCTCTAGGTAGTGGAGTTGTTATTCTGAACACAGAGCTGACGACTCAGAAAGTATGTCTTTAATTTTTAAATCTTTATCGTAATGTCGTACTCGCTGTCAGAATGTGGAGGATTGCGAGGACTCTAGATAATATGTTTCTCCTTCTGTACCACATTAATATCTCACAGGTTTCTAAAAGTATGTTTTATTGACCTTGTTAAAGATGTGATTTGTAGATAGAAAGGTAGCTTTAAAGATAGTGGGTGTTACTGTGGTTTCCATATTGTTTTCATGCAATTCACATAGAAGCAAAACTTCGTTTTGACTGCCATCAGAGTATCGATGCTTTAGAAGGTCACGTGGCCTATGAATAGGAAAAAGTTACAGAGAGACTCTTCATGGTTAGGTTCCATGCTGACCACAGGCTGCATGTGAAGGTCCAGAGAAAAAAGCAACATGAACTCCACTGAGGAAAGTTATAAGGGAGTAGTGGCTGCCAGACAAGTCTCTTGACAACTCTGAGCCATTGCAGGCCTCTTTAGCCCAGCCAGTTTACCTGCCTCTCAGTAACATCTTTATTTGCCTTTCTGTTCTTGATTAAAGCTACTGTCATTTCCCTTGTTGTCTGACCACCCTGGCCCCTGGCACAACCCCCACCTCACCAAGACGAAACATATCCCAGAATTCCCTTTGTCTGGCTTTCTCCTCTTTATTGAGCCATGTTGCCGCTCACATTTCTTAAACTTAAACTATTCACACATTATTGGATAGGCAGGCAGCTCAGTTTGGGGTAAATGGAAAGTGCCATTTTAGAAGCCGTGTTTTCATTATTAAGAGGTGGCATTGGGAGACATCCAGATTCACAGGATGAGGCCTCAGAAATGGATCTGGGATGCCAGTAAATTGACTGCTAAAGGTTCATCTGTTTGTTCATTTATTTCTCTCTTCATTCTTTTATTCCAGGAATATTTTTCAATTGCCTACTAGATACCAATGCCTTGGTCCCACTCTCAGAAAGGTCTAATCTTGGGGCAAGGGGTTGATGTGCAAGTAAAATGACCATCACAACAGTGTGAAGCAGAGGGAGTGCCAGGTAGTAGTCTAGAAAGTACATTCCAAATCAATCTTATTTTATACCACAGCATTGACTGTATGGCCTTGGACCATCTCTGAAACTGCCTCAGTTAACTCCGGAGCCTGGAACTAAGGGATGAATCTACTGTATAGGGTGAAGTCCCTGAGACCAGAGCAACACAGATAAGAGTCAGAACATCTGAATCTGATCTGAGGGCTTCCAGAAGCCCAGGAGGCTGTGAAAAATCCAAGGTTAAATTTTATCTTGAAAAATATCCTAGAGTGAGGATAGGGAACAGGCAGGTAGGCAGCTGGTGCAAAGAACATTTGTCCCTTTGGACTAAAGAGCAGGGAACTTGGGTTTTGGGTCAGATTGCTAATCCACAGAGGGGCTTGTGAGCAAGGTAGACCTCATTCCTGGCTGAGTTTGCAGAACTTGAAAACAAGGGTGGAGGTATGAACAGACTCTCATAAACAGTATGGGGAAGATGCTAAGCAGTACAAAAACCCCACTGACAATGTTGGGACTGGCAGAGGTAGCAGCCTTGAGAACCGTTTCTCAGATATCTTGGCTGCAGGGAAAGTGACCAAGCTGTTGCCATGCTCTGAAAACATCATTACATTATCACCGGGGCCATACTCCCTCCCATGAACTCAGGTCACTGAGAGAGCCCAAAAGGAATCCTAGACAGGCCTGTTCATGGGAGGCACCAGACTCTCCTGACTAGTGAATTTGCCTCAAAGACTCTGTGACAACCTTGCTAAACCCTCCTTAGACCTACATAGCAGGCCACAACCTTCCTTTCTCTTCACCCCTTGCCTCCCTTCTTCCTTTCTGCTGCTTTTGCTCCTTCCTTCAGTCCCTTCCTTTCTTTCTTCTCTCTCCTTCACTCAGGATCTCCCTCACTTTCATTGCATCAAAGTACAAGCTGGTGGTTGTATCAGTCTCTACTATCTATCACAGAGACTTCCCCAATACATTTCTTGTGCTTTTAATCCAATCATTTTGTCTGCTTCTTCAGGGACCTGGAACAACACACTCTCATATGTGGGTTTAAAGGGGTCACTATCATATGTGGTTTAAAGGATAAAAACTTGCAATAACAAGGATTTCAGTGGACAGTGATTAAAACAGTTTTTCCATTTCATTCTACAAAGAATGTAGCTTCCTAGGGAAGACATCAGGAGCCAGGCAAAGCACTAGGCTCTAGGAAGACAGTAATGAACAAGATGAACAAAATGCTCTTAAAAAAATGCATCTAGAAAGACCACAGAGAATAAGAAAATAACTGAGAAAACACTTTTGCTGTTTTTGTTTTTAAAATTTAAAAGCTGGTGGTGTGGCCCAAACCCTTTGCTACAGTTCATGAGTCTTCATGATCTGGCCCTACTTGTCTCTCTATCCCTTTTCTCATCAAATTCTTCTTGCACTCCGCATCAGCCTGCATGAAATGCTTGAGACTCCCCAAAATGTCTATCTTCCTTCTTATTCTGGGCCTTTGCCAGAACTACCCTTCACTTAACAGCCTTGGCCCTGGTCCATCTGCCATGTTTAGTTCAGGTGTCTCTGCTCTGAGAACTCCTTCCTGAACAACTGAGAGTGTACTTCCTCTGTGCTCCCATAGCTCCTCTACTTTCATCATATACTTAATTATAGGCAAATAAGTGGAAAAATATAGACAAGCAAAAATGATGCTAAGGACAAGAAATATGGTATATGCAGTATATTTCTTCATTCCAAATTGATTGGCTCATATTTAAGAAATGGAATTTCCATCCTTAATGCTCAAGCCAAACATGACTTGTGCTTTGTTGCAAAGCCAGCTACCTACCCAATATCTGTTTTGCCCTACTCTTTCTTATAACTACATATACAGCTAAAAATATCTGTGCTGCCTAGTGTTTCTTGCATATAGAAGTAGACAATGAGATATAAGTAGAAGTAAAGAGGTGGGGCTTCTAGGAAGCCTTTTTTTGCTTTTTGACTCTACTTCCCACTGCCTGGTATTTGAATGTGATGCTTAAAGTTCCAGCAGATATCTTCAAACCATGAGGGAAAGGTCAACAGAATTACAAACAGCCCTGGCATTCTCAAGCTGCTAAACCAAAACCAGCAACCGCCTACCTTTGCATTTCTCATTAAATGGGACAAATAATCCTCATGTGTTTCAGCCAATGTAATCAAATTTATTTTACTGACAAATTAATGCTGTTCTGAACTGATACAGTTCAACAAGTTCTATTCCCTCCTCCTTAGCTATAGTCATGTTTAGAGTATATCACTTTCTCCCCACTCTCCTTTCCCCTAAATCTCTGCCTGTCAAATCATATTCATCATTAAAGAGTGGGTTCAGATAACACATACTTCATGACATTTCATTTTATTCCCTCCCAATCTAGATAAGCTATTGCTGTGTTATGACTCATTTGTACTATACTTTATACTGATACCTGCTTTGAAATACATAATATTCTTCCTTCCATGATTGGTGTTAATACTCTTAATTATTTTGCACAGTTCTTTGTATTTTCTAATAGCAGAGATGCACATAGTTGAGCTTTAGTGAATCCTTTCAGAATTAAATAAAAATTTGCAATATGAACATGCCTTCTCTTTATACATACATACAGACACACACAGCCACTGACTACAGTCTGTTTTGAAAAGAAAATATGCCCCAAATATCCTCTTTAAATGACTGGGAAAATAAAATTTTTTATTTGACAATGGGAGACTTCATTCGGCTTAATTGTAGAATGAACATTATTTCACTTAAACATTTCTTTATCAAATGTCTCCACTATGAAGTCATAGTGCTATGAACAAGGTTGTATTAAGATGAATGAGAAGTTCAGCTTGGAATGTTATGATTAGAGATCAAATTTAGAGGCTGTGAAAATTCCAACAAAATGTGATGAGATGCTGAACTAAGTTGACAACAAGGGGAATAGAAAAGAGAAACAAGCTGGTATTCCTTAGCCTACACCCTCAGAATGCATATGAAAATGTTCTTTAAACTTCTGTCATTCATGCTTAACACAGATACTGTGATTCTCAGGAATATGACATTTCCAAAAATGATGCAGATAAAGACAGCAAGGGAGCTGATAGCAAGTGCTTAAGGGGATATTTTGATGAAAACATAAATGAGGACTCAGAAATTAAAAAAAAAAAGGTCCATTGGGCACAGAGCAGTGAAAGGGCCCAGCCAAGTGGACGTCAACCCAGCACCCACCACACAGCAAGCCTCTGGGAGCTGGGCCATACCAGCAGGTGAATCCACACTGCAGAGGGGCTATGGGTTTGAAAAACCATTTATCTGAGCTCCATATGATAGAGCAGAAGTAAACAACAAAAAAAGGGTCTTTCTGAGGATCCCAGATAAAATATCTAGGAATCAATCTAACAAAGGAGACAAAAGTCCTCTACACTGAAAACTACAGTACTCTGAAAAAGGAGATAGAAGAGGATATAAGAAAATGGAAAGACATGCCGTGGTCCTCTATAGTAAGAACCAACATAATGAAACTGGCTATACTTCCAAAACTGCTATACAGATTAAATGCAATCCCTATTGAAATCCCAACAGTATATTTCACAGAACTACAGAAAACAATCCAAAAATTCATTTGGAATAAGAAGACACCTAGAATAGCAAAAGCAATAGTAAGCAACAGAGACATGGCGGGGATAGCACAATTCTCAACTTGAAACTATACTACAAAGCCACTGTGATAAAAACAACATGGTACTGGCAAAGAAACTTACCCAAGGATCAATGGAATAGATTAGAAGATGCAGAAAGAACACCAGACATATTCAGCTACCTCATTTTTGACAAAGAAGCCAACCATTCTCACTGGAGGAAAGATAGACTCTTCAATAAATGGAAAAACTAGTTTTCAACTTGCCAAAGATTAAAACTAGACCCTTATCTTTCACCATGCACAAAAATAAAATCCAAGTGGATTAAAGATCTAAATGGTAAATCAGAAACACCAAACTTGCTGGAGTATAATTTAGGTAGAACTCTCAAAGATATTGGCATAGAAAAAGACTTCATGAACAAATCCTCAGTAGCACAGGAAATTGCACAAAGAATCAACAAGTGGGATCTCATCTTATTAAAAAGCTTCTGCACTGCAAGAGGAAACAACCAACAAAGCTAAGAAACAACCTACAATATGGGAAAATTTTTTTACCAGCTACTCTTCAGACAAACAACTACTATCTAGAATATATAATGAACTCAAAAAAATCAGACCCCCAAATGCAAAAACGGGATTCAAAAATGGGCATCTAAAAATGTACAGATTTCTCAGATGAAGTAAAAGTGGCAAATAAATATATGAAAAAAGGTTCAACATCATTGGTCATCTGAGAGATACAGATGAAAACAACACTGAGATTCCACCTCATCCCGCAAAAAATGGCTGTTATCAAGAAATCAACCAATAACATCCAGGCGCTATCGCTCCAGTGCCAGGAGGTAGTCTGGGCCCTGATCCACCGCTGGAAGGAGAGCCATGCCTTCTCCCACCGCAGCCTTCTGACTGTGCCAGTCTTTGGACCCACTGTACAAAGGCAGAGGTGGTCATCAAGGGTATTTTTCTGAGTTCCCAACTTTGGGAACTTTTAAAGAAAGGGCATGGGAAACTTGTAATAGAACGTTGTGGAGTTCAACCATTCAGAAGATTGGGGAACTCCATCTGGGCCTTGCAGCCCGAGGTCAGTCAGCATCATGGGGTTCAGCCTTCAGCTAACTGAGACCAGGGGTCTTGCATCCTTGCTCTGTCTGAGCCATTAAATGGTAAATACACTATATTGAAATTTTGTTCACTGCAGACATGTTCTGGACTGCTTCTTGATTTCAATTTAATTCAAATGATTTAAGGGTGATAGACTAGTGACTACCACAGGTGGTCAGTGTCCAAGTTGTGCTTGATCTTAATGTGTTGCTGATTGTATCAGTTGGGATAAAGCATTGCAGTTGATTTGATGAGCTGTTTTCTCTGATGTTATGAAGATGAGAATGTCTGTGGGTCATTAGAGACACAGAAGCTAGGGCACAACTATATCAGAAAGATTTGGGTGATAACCCAGAGATTAAACCAAGGACAGTCTGACAACAAAAATAAAAATGAGAAAACACTTAAGCAAGACACAAGGACAGACTTCCAGTTCACCAATGGCAAAGAGTAGGGCAAATGAGGATGAAAAGGCCGATAGTGAA
>NW_022900951.1:92287722-92299304 GCF_012274545.1 Fukomys damarensis
TGAAAGTGAAAAGATAGAAAACAATTCTCCATGTGACGAGCTCATAAAAAACAGGGGTAGCAATCTTATTTGCAGACAAAGCAAATTTCAAACCAAAACTGATTTTAGTATTATTGATGTAGGATGGTACTGTATCATACCTCTATGAATGTAAAATATCTGGTACCTGCTTTATGATACATAGTAGGGACCGGGCTCTATCAGAGCTACATTTAATGATATTACTCTACAATGTTCTCTTTCCAGATGATGATTAAGATGCTAATTTTAAAAAAATGGTGCCAGGTACCACAACAGCAACAGAACTTTGCTGTTTTCTGGATATTATTCTTTTCATTGTTTTTTTTTGTTGTTGTTGTTTTTAATGGAATGTGCTGAATGTCTATAATTTTGTTCAGATGACGGCAGAACCTGGAAAAGCTGTTGCTGCTATCAATGCATAACATACTGCTATTATTAGTCTTTTTATATAAATATAAATATATATACATATATATATAAATTGAATCTTGGGAAACTTTAACAGCGCTGCCAACTTTGGAAAAAGTCATCCCAATTTACTGTTTTGAGTTGGCATTGTACAGAAATGGACAGCCATATTGGTCTAGAAATGTTAATTTTTTAAATTTATTTTTCCATGTGTACAGGGGTAACACATCAAATTAAATATGTAAGGTCATATCTATGTGGGTTTGATTACAGAAACTAATGAATTATTCTCTAAATAATCAACAAAATAATAAAAGTATAAGAGCAACAAGCAATTTAAATATGTTCAGGGACCATTTTCATCTCCAGAATTAAGGATTATTTTAATGTTGCATTATTGCCTTTTCTCTTTTACTTTCCTTTTTAGTTTTATTTTAGGATTCCCTATTTTTAATGTTCATACAGAGATTTCTTTAACTGAAATACCGAATAGTTTCTTCAGTGTGAAAAACTATAATAGTACACAGAATTCTAATGAGATAATTAATAATGTGAAATAGGAAGTAAAGGGCTAAAGGTGTAGGGAAAGTGGGAAGGTTGGGGGAAAGGTAATAAGGGAGAGGAAAAAAAATATGAGAAACTGAAAAAATGGAAATAAAGTGTTTGTAAATGGGGAGAGGAGGAGAGGGTGAAGAGAGAGCAGGGACAAGGGGAAAAAAATGAGAATCAAGACCTATTATGTAAAGGTACAGAATCCCAATGATGAATGTAACTGTATTGTATACCTAGATTGTACCAATAAACTCAATAAAAAGAAAAAAAGAAATCTACCAATAACTAATGCTGGCGTGGTTGTGGGTAGAAACGAACCCTTCTCCATTGTTGGTGGGAGTGCAGACTGGTGCAACTATTATGGAAGGAATTGGCAAGTGACACACAGAGAGGCAGCAGAACGGAAGTAAAATAAAAAAAGTTTACTCCATCGATGGGGACTGATCACACCTAATGGTGGTGCCCTGATTGACTCCCCCATTGGGTTACAACTCCTTCTTTTATAGGGTTTTACAGCTTTGATCTTATTCAGTTGGTTACATTGCATTTTCACAGTTCACATCGCTGATACCCAAAACATAGTGGTGAGGTAGTTGAAGTTCAATGTCATTATTTGTCACGGGAAGTTACCTTTAGGGTTTATCTATTCTAGTGAAGGGGAAGGGATGGGTTTGGTCAAAGCTAACAATGGTTCTTTTCATTTACAAAACTAGATGCCTCCAGTGCCAGTTAATTCTGAACTAAACCTCAAAGGGCAAAGTTATCTTACATTGTGACCTTTTCTAGGTTTGCTATTAAAGTTTTTCCCTATCACAACCACTGTGGAAATCAATATGGAGATAACTCAGAGAAGTACAATTAGAGGTTCCATTTGACCCAGCCATCCATATGCTGGGTATCTTTCCAAAAGAATTAAAAGAATCATACCACAGTGATATATGCACATCCATGTTTATAGCGGCATAGTCTTTAATAGGTAAAAGTTGGAAACGGCCCCATTGCCCATCAACTGGAGACTGGATAAAGAAGATGTGCTTTTTTAATAAAATAGAGTACTACTCAGTCATAAAGAATGAGAAACTAGAAACATTTATAGCTAAACAGATGCACCTTGAGACCATACTCTTGAGTGAAATAAATAGGACACACTAGAGTTAATACCTAATAGTTTCTCTGGCGTGAAAAACTAAGTGTAAATAAGGTTCAAATGGTATAATTGATAATGTGAAATAGGAAGAAAAGGTCTAAAGGAGAAGGGGAGGTGGAAAGGGTAGGGGAAAGGAAATAAGGGAAAACAAAAATATGGAAAAAGAAAAAATGGAAACAAAGTCTTTGTAAATAGAGTAGGGTGAAGGGGGTTAAAGAAGGACAGGGGAATGGGGAAAAAATAAGAACCAAGACATATCATATAAAGGTACAAGATACCAATGTTAAATATAACTGTATTGTTTGCCTTAAATGTACCAATAAATTTAATGGCAACAAAAATTAACCATGAGATAAACAACTAAGTAGAGTTCATTATAAAAGAAGGAAAATTGCTCTCCTCAGGGCACTTTGTGTCCATTATAGCCTTAATCTCATTGAATTGTAAACCTTTATTTATAATTTTACCAAAATTCTTATTAAAAACATTACATATTAATTAAGTTTGTGTCCACCTAGCACATGCCTGACACATAGCTGACTCTCCATAAATTATTGCTTATTGTCCTCTTGACATATCTCACCATGGTGACTGGGGATGCAACTTCGTTTTGAAGTATTTGGTTAGCATGTGTGATGCCCAGGGTTTCATCCCCAGTACCACACACACATACACTGATCATAGCCTAGAAACACATTCCTTATTTGTTTTCATGATACTGGATTTTCTTGGCTTTTTCTCTTTAGTCCTTTTCCATTCTGATTTTTGTGTTTTGGCTTTTTCTCCGAGTTCTTTTCCCTCCAACTATCCTTTCAGTGTTGTTATTCTTCAAATTTTTGCTATTTTATCTCTTTGAATATATTAACATTATTTCTATTACTGCTTTCTGAAACGTCATTAGATCTTGTTTAGACTTTTTTTATTCCATCTTTAAAGTCTCTTTACTTCTATCAGATTATTTTCATATCCTTGTCTTTGTGCTTTTTACTTGGTAATATCTGATCCATTTTCCAATTACAAACTCTCTTCAGCATTCTTGTTTACCCCATTCAAATAAATTTTATTTTGTGCTTAAATTATGACATTTTGCCCTTGTCAAAGGTCATTTGGATCTTTTTTCCAATCCATCTGATTAGTTTTGAAAATTTCTTATTTCTTAATTATTATTGAATTTTCTTTTATTTGTTTTATCATATCAAATATACATATTTTATATCTAATATCTGACCATTTTTATCTTCATGCATCTCTGAAGTCTGTTTCTGCATATTTCTATCCATAACAGCTATTTCTTTGTAGGGTTAGTGATTTATTTTTATTTTACTATGAGCTCATGGTCTTTGGAATTTCATCTGTGAGAATTCTTTTAAACCACTTTAAATTCTTTCAGAGAAAAATTTCATTGGCTACTGCAATGTGCCTAGGGGTACCATTAACCAAGGACCACTATAAAGTAACTTTTCTGCCTGGTGGTTTTGAAGTCACAGGGATAGTATTCTACTCTCAAAAGTGCTTAAATGTGGGCATATTTTTAGGATAAATAATTTTCCCCATAATTCCTAAGCAGGTAAGTATCATTATGAAGAGATGTGGTATTTTCTTGGGAGCACATTGAAGTAGTCTACTTTAGAGGATCTTGGCTTTATGCCGGGTTTCCAGTCAGCCTGATTGCCTTGCTTGAATACCACATTTTATCTTTTATTTTGATCCTACCATACACTTCTTTAATTCTGACACTGGACTACCAGGGATGTACAGATACTCCCAAGATAAACTCTAGCTTGACCACCTCCATAAAACCAGGCTTTATTTTCTGGCTTCTGATTATTTCCCATACTTAGCTTTTGCTCAGCTCCAATTTAAAAATAATAATTTCGATATTGTATCCAGATTTTTAGGATTTCTTTATTGGAAATAGTTTCTCCACAAACCTATTCAATTACCTGAAGAATATTCTCTTACTTAATAATCTTCTACCTGGGTAGTTTCATCCTGTTTACACTATATTCTCTCCAGGTGACTCTCCAGTTTATGGTCTAGCTTGCCTCTGAGTTTCAAATATGACAAACTGCTCCATGTTAATCACCCAATTCATGGTCTCTTCCTTTGGCCTTCATATTTACCTTTTGTCTTATACCTATTGTCTTTATCAGAGGCACAATAATCTATTGGCTAAATCAGGCTAGAATATTGAAAGCCTCTTCGGCTTGCTCTCTCATACTCTGTCAGTTAGCACTTCCTTTCATTACTAAGTATGAAATTATTTCTGGTTAGTTGCATCTACTCCATTCCCTTGAAAACCCTTTGATTTCTTACCCATCCCTCACCAAAGGAATATTCCTAGTTACAAAAGTGGCCTTTGATCTCTTAGCGATTTGATGCTCATTTCATTATTGAAGATGCCACCAGAATTTTCTTTCCAAATCACAATCTGATCTTGTCACTTGCCTGCACTAGAATCATTATTGACTTTCCATTCTTATTAAAGCAAGGACATCTTTACATCTTGATTTGGTGTTCAAAGTATATGACAAGGGGTTCCAATTTTTCAGCTTTTTTTGTTTTGGCCCCTTATTCTGTGATATCCGTAATGCTGTAGTTACGTTGTGTGTGGCTCTCTGTGACTTAACTCATTTAATTAAAATAAACATTTTTCATCTTCATCTGCCAGAATCCTACTCATCTTTTAAGGCATAATCCAATTTTTGCTTTCTTTATGAAGTCTTCTGAGAAATTAATTACTCATATCTGTGCTCCCATAGTAGTTTCCTTTTATCTTTTTTAGAACTTACCCTATTGTGCCTTTTATTAGAGATCAGTGAGCATGCTTCCTTCCCCTACCAGCTCTGAGTTCATGAAAGCATTAGACTATAGCACTTACATTTCCAGGCTTTGGAGGCAAATAAACCAGGTTGTTCAAACCTTGCTCCCATCACTAGCTGTATGGCTTAGGGCTTCCCTTTTCTGTGTCTGTATCCTCATTTACAAAAGGGAATATACAGTATTATTGTAAGGCGTGAATGCTGTAACTCAGGCGCATCCATCAGCACCATTCCTGATGCAAAGTAACTGCTCAATAACTATTTGCTGCTCTTTTAAAGGCAAGCACTACAGCTTATTCATTTTTGTATTTCCCCAACAATTTCTCTAGCTCTCCCTCTTCCAGCACCCTTTGCCATTAGTCTGTGCCGTTGCTAAATTCTTTGTTAGCGAACGCTGTAAACATCACACAGTTTTTTATAGAAAACATTTAATTCAGTCTGGGTAGAAACAGTTCACATTTGCATGACACACCAACAGATGAATGCTTATGGGCTGTCCCAGCAAGATACATCAATGGGACTTCCTGTCTGAGCATGGAAGAGCAGCTCCTTTCAGTATTGTCTGAATAAGCTGCCATTACTAGGAGTGGCAAAGAGAAAGGAAAGATTTCAGATCCTAAGGAAGTGTCTGGAACTTAATGAGAAGTGTATGCTGAGAAAATGACACTGCTCTTTGAAAACCAAGTGTAGCTACCAAAGTGAGGCTTACACACAGCCAGGCCATGTGTGAGCAACAGGGGCCAGCATTTTGCAAAATCTTTTTCCTGGCCTGTGGTGAATTTTGAATCAAACCCATTCAGCATTTTGCTCTCTATAGACACAGCACATTTTTTCTCTAAATCCTCACTCTCAGCATGCTTAGTAACCAACATTCCTGATAAAAACCAGTGAAACCAAATGAATTATTTTGGGGTAAGATATGAAGTGGTCTTTCCTTTATTACTTATTCTAGCACCAAATAAGTTTATGCTTATTATTTTACATTCCTTATAACTACAAATATTCTAAAGTGTTGGTTTGGACTTCATAACTTTTTTCTGTTCTATTGTAAAGATGATACCACATTTTATCGCACACCTGTTTAGATGTTTTCAGTAAGATTTGCATAATGATGAAAGATTTCAAACTCCATGTTTTAATCTTTTACCTCTTACTGAATTACATTTCATGTAGCTTACAAACTCATCAAAATCCTCAAGCAGCATTTTTTTCTTTGTTAGGTTAGTTTTGGGTTTTTTTTGTTTTTTTGGGGGCGGGGGTAGATACCAGGGATTGAACTCAGTACCTTGTACTTGCCAGGTAGGTGCAGCTCCACTGAGCTACATGACCAGCCCTTGAAGCATTTTTTTTTACATTTTTCTAGGCTTATTTTTTCCATTAGTTTGATAAAGATTTAGACTCTTACCATTTTAAGCTATTTTAGAAATGTTGGGTTTTATCACTGAAAGATGTAAAAATGGAATTTCTTTAGTTTCACAGAAAAGATAATTCAGTGTTATTCCTGAGATCTGATTATTTCCCCTTGAGTAAAAAGACACAGAACAGCCCCATTACATAATACACATAAGCACCCACCCTATACACAAGAAATTCAATTAAATGACTGTTCTTGAAACCAAAGGACATACATGGCTGTATGACTGATCTTTATTGGTGTATGTAACCTGTGATTCCTAACCTATCCCTTCAGTTGGAAAACTGAATGGCCCAGAATATAGTCTGAATTATTCAGCTCTGTTTCCCAAGCAGTTTTTCTTTCATAGCATCTTCCTCTTCCTACCCAATATCTGTCTTATTCTCAGTTAACTGTTGAAGTCTTGGCTGATAAGGCAGAGAGAGAGGGTGGTGGCGTCAGCAGAAAGCAGAAAACAGTGGGGCATTACTCAAGCAGCTAAATGCCCTGGCTTTGGAGGCAAAAAAACCAGACTTCAACCTAGGAGATATTAAAAAAATTAAGTCAGGGTATTATTTTTGGATGGCATTTTATAATTTAAAGTGTTGGTTTTTTAGGTTAATAAAGAACTTTAATACCAACCAATCTTTATTATATGAAGTGATGTTTTTCTCATGGCACAACTTCAGGCTCTTTGACAGCTTCTAGGGAAGATAGTTTCGAAGTGGATTTTGAGTCAGAAAGGTCAATGCAGTGGTGTCATCTGTAGGGTGTTAAGAAGAATTCCTAGCTTTAATCACTACTTAGAACTCATTGAATCTGTGAAGACTAGTGTGGGAAATTTTGTTTCTTGCTACACATTATGACTAGATAGGGCAATATGATCATATTTTGCTCCAGGGAATGAAGCTTGGGGATTTCCTTTCCTATTCCAGTTCCACCCTCATGTTGTTTAAGAGGTAGAATGTGAGATATGTGCAAACATAGTTGTCTCCCCTGAACCCCTTCTCCTCTCTCTTTGTGGTACTTGGAATTGAACCAAGGACTTTGACATTGAGTTATATCCCTCACCATCCCCCTCTTCAAACTTGTGATACTCCTGCCTCAGCCTCCCCAAGTGCTGAGATTACAGGCATGCAACATCACATATGGCACAAATGTACACTCTCAAACAGGTAACCCAGAAATAATTGGCTATACAAACACTTCTAGAAAAGCAATTGCATCTTTCACATTGTGCTCATAAGAGGCCTGACCTAATTTCAACATGGCCCCAGGGTGCAGTCACTTTGTGAAGCTTTGCTACTGCCCCTTTTGTCTTATCACACAGTAGCCAGTCTCCTGTTCTTAGCCCTCCCAAAACCAACTACAGAATTCTCTTGAAGCCTGGGTTGCAAACAACTCACTCTAAAAGCAGCTTAACTTTACGTATTACACACACACACCCCCCATGCTGATGTTTTCTTATTATAATTCTCTTCCTCATGGAGTATTTCATCTTATGGGTTAGGCATAAGTATAAGAATAAGAATAGGTGAGCCATTCTAAACAGTTGGATCGGGCCCCTGGAAAACAGCAAATCTTTTTGCTTTATGTTTATGGTTTTCTGCTATTTCCTGCTTTTGCTAGTATGTCTCCAGATGAACACTGTTGGTCTGCAATGGTGCATTTGAATAATGTAGGGTGTGATTAGAAGTACAGCAGAGACCCTCTTGAGATCTTTCAATCATACAACCCAGCCAGCTAATAGTATCGCCATCTACTCCAAAGCCCAGCCATATGCACAATGCAGGAAAAGGAGGGAGCATTCATTCTTGTCTTAGTCCCTTCAGGCTGCTGTATCAAAATACCATTAGATGGAGTGGCTCACAGACAACAGTAATTCATTTCTCAGTTCTTGAGGTGGGGAAGTCTAATATGAAGGTGCTGGTAAATTTAACATTTGGTGAGGGTTCACTTTCTGGTTTGTAGATGCTGCTTCTTCATTGTGTCCTCACAGAGTTGAAGAGGCAAAGTAGCATGAGGTTTGGGGGTCTCTTTTATAAGGGCACCGGTTGCATTCATTTGGGCTCTGTTCCTATGACCTAGTCACCTCCCAAAGGCCCCATCTCCTAACATCGTCACATCCATAATTAAGATCTAAGATATGAACTGTGGATGAACAAAAACATTCAGACCACAGCAATGCTACATCAGTGGTTCTTAGCCTCCATCTGCATCATAATCACTGGAAGTACTCTAAAAACACTGAGCCTGGTGCTGTGATTTCAGTATACAGCCTCTAAGTCTGAGACCACTGTGTTCCACTGTGAACTTCTTTACCTGCTGACAAATAGTATCCCATGAGGGATCCCACCCATGACTTCCTATTGGGGTAATGTCAGGATTTGATGAATTATTATCTTTCAATAATCTTTGGATGGGAATGGTGGCTCATGCCTGTAATCCCAGCACTCAGGAGGCTGAGGCAAGAGGATTGCCCTGAGTTCAAAGATAGAATGGATTACATAGTGAATTCAAGGCCAGCCTGCATTATGTAGCAAAACCCTACCTCAAAATAATAATAATAATAATAATCTGCATACAAAATCTCCTGGTGAACCTTAACTAGCAGAATTAGTAATGTTAGCTTTTATTTTCTAGCAATTACATGTTATATTTTGGGTACACTTAGGAAGACCAATGTTCTTATTGTCTGTAGAATTTCAGTTTTATACTCAGATAGTATCACAGACACAGAATGAATAGGTCACCCAAGACACATATGATAAGCAGATAAGAACCATATAATTATTTTCATGCTCACATTCTGAGGAGCACAAATTGGGGAAATGTTCAACACAGAGGCAAGGCTTTCTGAAGAAATGTACAACTTTTTAGGAGAATTGAACATATATAGTTTTTTTCCTTGACACAGTCCTACAAAGAAAAAAATTGCAATTATTGTGGCTGGAAAATAACAAAAATAAAACATAACAAACAAAAACTAACCACCAAAGTTCCATGTGCACTAAGGAACACTTGACCTGAACTGGTATACCTTGATTGAAGTTTGAGTTTTACCGAATGGTTATCAAAAATCCCTTCGGTCTTTTGCATGATAAATGGTATCATCAGAGAAATCTAAATCCCCGAAAGAATCCATTTCATCATGTGGATGTTGAATAAAACTTGAAAATGATCTGCTGCTGGCTAAGATATAAAAAATTAGTGTTTTTTTTTCAATTGGAACATACTCAAGCGCCAAAATATGTCATGTTGGCATGAACATTTTTGACATGCCCAACTCAAGTCTATTTTCTATAGGACAATGCTGCTTTGCTGTTTTCAAGTAGATAATGACGGAGTTTAGTGATGGGGCCTTGGTAAACTTGGATAGGAGGAATGCAGATTTTAATATTCTAATGAACACATTGTTAGAGAAATGACTTGTAGGAGATATAAGGATTTATAAGAGATTTAAAGATTTTGATTTATAGAAGATATAAGGCAGATTGTGTATCTCTAATACAAAATAGTAATGTTTCTAGTAGTTTAAAATTGACCTGAGTGGCTAGAGATGAAGCTCAGTGGTACAGTACTGACCTAAAATGTGTGAGGCCCTAAATTCAATACCATACCAAGCCAAAGGAGGGAGAGAAAGTGGAAGAAAAGGAGGAAGACAGAGACAGAGAACCATTGACTTAGAATTAGAGGAGGTGTTCAAAAATCTAGTTTTGTTTCTTGGGAATTTCTGATGTGATATTAGAAAAGTTTTGTAACTTATCCAATTCTCCATTTCATTATGTATATATGAGAAACAATTGTAACTGCCTTGTTGGTGTGCAGTGAAGATTATAAGAAATAATAGATATATATCAAGGTTTCTCAACCTCAGCACTCCTGGTATTTGCATAATACTTGGTTGTGGGGGCCTGTCTTGTGCACTGTAGGATACATGTAGCATCCTTAACCTCTAGCCTCAACTACTGCTTCAAGATGTGACCACCAGTGCTGGGAATATAGCTCAGGGTTAGAATGCATGTGGACCTGGGTTCAAGACCCAATATCAAAGGAAAAAAAAATCATCTTTAAAGACAGGACAATCAAAATGTCTCCAGACATTGCCAAAGGTTCCCTGGGATGCATAGAGGTGGACAGCTGCCGCTGGTCAAGAACCACCAGGTATAACATTATTAGTGTGATGTCTTGGCAATAGGAGATACCCATTAAGCAGTAGCTATGATTATTAATAATACAGAGAAATCTGAACTATGTGACTGAAACTGGACCATAAAGCTATATGAATAAGTGGAATTCTAAGAAAAATATCTCAGACTTCATTCAGTTTGTATAAACCAATCTTATTGTGATGAGAGAAATATCCAAAAACATAATTTTCCTGCCTTAAATCTCCTGTACCCAGAAGTCGTACAAATCTATGGTCTTCTACATATACGGATGTGTTATTCAACCATTTTAAACACTCACAAATGCTTTAAAATAGCTAACTTCTAAGTGACTATTTGTTAGGAATGGTGTAATTTGCAATTTTAAAGTATTGAGGCCACTGAATTTATTTCTTCTTTCCTGACATTCATTATCTGCAGAAAATCTCCTTTGATAAGAATGACTCGGGCTTTTTCTCTATCATCAAGCCAGATAGGTTTCCCCAATCTAAAAAGCCCTTTGTCATCGACTTCTACAGTTGCAGTCTCATTTCTTTCTGCCCTTACAACAATTCCTTCTGTTTCTTTTTTTGAATCCCATTTATTTAGTCAGGCTTTAAATGTCTGTATTACTCAGCATTCTGTCATCAGTTAGCTTCTCTTCTCACTCAACAAGACACAACTTCCCACCATCCAGGGAAATACTCATTTTCTGTCAAGGATTAATTTATCAACTATATGTGCTGTTATTTTCAAGTTTTCTACTCTTTGCATTAAATCTCTCTGCTGAGTTTTGATACATTTAGCTAACTGCCTGCTATATACCTCTACAAGGATATTGATCAGGTGCAGGAAGATCAGTACATACAAACCTGAATATATCATGCCACCATCCAGGGAAATACTCATTTTCTGTCAAGGATTAATTTATCAACTATATGTGCTGTTATTTTCAAGTTTTCTACTCTTTGCATTAAATCTCTCTGCTGAGTTTTGATACATTTAGCTAACTGCCTGCTATATACCTCTACAAGGATATTGATCAGGTGCAGGAAGATCAGTACATACAAACCTGAATATATCATGTGCTA
>NW_022900951.1:92299437-92321766 GCF_012274545.1 Fukomys damarensis
TTTTAGTACAGGGGATTGAACTTGGGATCTTGCACTTGCAAGGCAGGTGGTGGTAACACAGAGCTACATCTCCAGCTCTCGCGCTTCTTAAAACTAAACTTTGACGAATGTTTCCTAAATCAACATCTGCTCAGTTTTCCAAGTTAAAAATCTTTTAACATATATTTTATTTGTTCATCTTAATTTTATACAATACTGTTTCAAACTTTTTTCCATACATGCATATTTTGGTCATATTCATCTCCCCATTACCCGCTTATAACCTGCCTCTCCCCTCCTCCTTATTCACTGGCTCTTGGCTCATGATAGCCTTCCTTCTATCTTCATGTTATCGTTTTCAGATTCCACATATTAGGGGGAAGTGTGATGCTCGTCTTTCTGAGTCTGGCCTAATTCACTTAACAAGATGATCTACAGTCTTCCATTTTTCTACAAATTACAAGATTTCAATTTTCTTTACAGATGGATAATATTCCTTTGTATGTATATAAACCACATTTACACTATCCATTCATAGTCGATGGGTATCCAGGCTGATTCCAATACCTGGGTTGTTTTTTTGTTTTGTTTTGTTTTTTTCTTTTTGGTACCAGGGATTGAACTCAGGCCCTTGCACTTGTGAAACAGGCAGTGGAACCACTGAGCCAAATCCCCGGCCCTTCCTGGGTTGTTATGAATAGAGCTGCAATACACATGAATATAAGATATCCCTATAGTGCGCTGACATTAATTCCTTTAGATATATACCAAGACGTGGTATAGCAGGGTCACATGGTGGTTCTATTTTTAGTTCTTTCGAGGTGGCTCAATACTGATTTCTCTAGTAACTACTAATTTACATTCCTACCAGCAGTGTACAGAGTTCCATTATCCTCACATCTTTGCCAAGATTTATTGGGGATTTTTGTGTTCTTGATGATAGTCATTCTGACTAGAATGAGATGGAATCACAATGTGGCACTGTTTTTATTCTTTGTTTAATTACTAGAGATTGAACCTAGAGCCTTTGCACTGAGCTACAACTCCAGCACTTCTTTATATTTTATTTTTGACACTAGATCTTGCTAATGCTGAGTTGGCCAGGCTTGGCTCAAATTTGCAATCTTCCTGCCCCAGCCTCTCAGAGTGCTGGTATTACAGGTGTGCACCACTACATTTGGCTTGGCTCACGATGTAGTTTTGATTTGCATTTCTCTAATGGTTAAAGGTGTCAAATATTTTTTCATACTTATCTGGCCCTTTGTGATTTTATTCTCTTTTAATTTTTAATGTTATTTTTAAATTTTAAAAGATTTTGTTTTTATTAGTACACTTTGCAGTACATAATGATTACATTCATTGTGAGCAGTTGGCACATGTACATAACACATCTTAATTAAATCTTTTTTCATTCCCTCTCCCTGTCTTTGTTCTCCCCTCACTCCATCTCTTTGTCTTTCTAAATACTCAAATTATCTGAATATTCTGTCTTCTTAAAATTATTCTTCTTTGTTTTCAGATAGCCTAGTATGCAACGTTTTTTCTATTTTTTTCAGAATTTCTAATCCTTTTTTGCTGTTTTCCTGTCCCTTAACTTTGCTGTTTTTAGTTTTTATTTTTATTAGTCCATGTTTGCAGTATATAATGAATACATTCATTGTAGGGAATTGGTACATGTATATATATCTCAACTCTTCATTCAGCTTCCCCTGCACCAACATCAGATTCACTTATTTATTTTACAAGTCCTTATCAATTGTCATAAATACAGATAGACAAATTAACAGGCAAAAAAACCATTTAAAAACATAAGACATTTATACTAAATCAAGGCACAGTTTTAGATATATTGTCTGCACTGGATTACAATATTTTTTCTCTTTTTTTCCTATTGTCTTTTATTTCATATATTATCTACATATTGAGCTTCTCATATAAGATAATGTTTGCAATACTCAAGCCTGTGGGTTTGATTTACTTCACTTAATATTATGGCCTCAAGATGCATCCATTTTCTTATAAATGACTCAAGCTTATCCATCTTTATGGCAGAATGGTACCACATCATGTAAAAGCACCAAATTTTCTTTATCTACTCATCTTTTGATGGACAGATAGACTGTTTCCAAGATTTAGCAATAATGAATTGTGCTGCTATAAGCATGGGTTTGCATATACCACTATCACATGATGTCTTTAACACTTTGGGGAAGATACCTAGAAGGGAATACCTGGGTCAAATGGGATTTCTAGTTTTAACTATTTTAGGAATCTCCATATTGACTTATGGAGTGGTTATACAAGTTTACACTCCCACCAACAATAAAGAAGTGATCCTTATCCACCTCCACTGGCCAAACAGCCTCTGTCTATTTGTGACAGTGAAGAACTGAGGACCCCCATTACATTTATATCAGTGCGTATCTGATTTTTCAAGTCCACTAGTGCTTGTTTTATGAAGTTGGTTGTGTTGCATATATGTATAATTATTATGTATTCCTGTTGAATTGTTCTCTTAACCAATATCAGACTTGGTTTGAAATCCACTTTGTCTGAAATTAGGATAGCTTCACCTGCTTTTTTCCAGGTGCACATTTCATGGAATGTTGTTTTCCGTCGTTTGATTTTTAATATGTGAATTTTTTAATGGAATGTGTTTCTTGTATACTGCATATCATTGGGTTTTGTTTCTTGATCCATTCTGCCAATCTGTGTCTTTGATTGGGGAATTAAGTCCATTTTTCTTGAGACTTATTACTGAAATTTATTGACATTCCTGTCATTGCATTATTTTCCTACTGCTGATTTCTTTATTTTCTTTTCCTTTCATTTAGCTGATCATCCCATCAGGTATATTCATGTTTTTTGATTTATTGGTGATGCTAGCTGCATGTAGGACATGGTTGTGAATTTTTTGTAGTGCTGAATTTCTTGAGGTGCTCTTTGTCTTGGAAATACCTTATTTTTCTGTCAACTTTGAAGTAAAGTTTTTCAGGATACATAAGTCGGGGTTGGAATTTGTTATCTTTTAGGAGTTGAAACACTTTGATCCATGCCTTCCTGGCCTTTAAGATTTGTGTTGATAACTGCTATCATTCTAATGAATTTACCTTTATATGTGATTCATTGCCTTTTTCTAATAACTTTTAAGATTTTTGTCCTTGTGATGGACTTCTGGTACTTTGAATATAATGTGGAATAGAGAGTTCTTTTTTGTTCCTCACTATTTGGTGTCCTATATGCCTCACTTATCTCTATGTTCATGTCTTTAGCTATATTTGGGACATTTTCTGCCATTATTTCTGTGAACAGATTTTTTAAAATGCCATTTGTACTGTTTTTTGACCTTTCACTTATTCCAGTTACTCTTAGATTAGTCTTCTTTGCGTCACCTAATAGCTGCTGGTTCCATTTTCATGTTTTCTTATTGCGCTTAAATGTCTTGGAGTAGTTGGTCTTTGAAGGCATCACTGTCTTCTAGCACTGAAATTTTGTCCTCACATAAGTCATTTCTCCTCGCCATACTTTCAATATAATTTTTAGTCACCTGGATTTCTGATTGAAAACCTTTCATGGATTCTAATTCTTTGCTAAACTGGTCATTCATCTTTTGTATGATATTGTTTAGCTCAGTTAGCTTTTATTTAATGTCTTCTGAAAGCTCCTGGAACATTGTGGTTATTACTTCCATTATCTGTTTAGTTATATTTTCTGTGATCCCATGGAGTACCTCTTTGATCTGCTTCCTAACTCTTCTGTCATCCTTTCTAGTAATTTGGGTGTGTGCCTAATGCTATTCTGCCCCTTAGTGCTCCCTAGGTTGGCTTTAGGGAAGTTAGGAGTTTGGTGAGGCATTTTGTTGAATTGTCCTCTCATGTTTCTATTGTTTTTTTGTTTGTTTTGTTTTGTGTTGAGGTTTGTGGACACTTGTAGTGTAAAGACTTTCTTGCTAGTGTAGAGATCTTTTTAGTTGCTTTTCAGTGAAGTACTATGGGCATGGCTAACTATAGTCCTATGCCTCAGCCCCAAGATCTGAACACCAGTTCTTGCCTATGGAAGGAGTCATGTGGAAGCAAGATCCCATGCTTTCCCTGAAGCTCACAGCACTTGTTGGTCCATTCCACTGCCCTGTTGCTCCCTGAAGCCCTCTGGGGTCTCAGATTTCACTTTGTCTCTATAGATTGTTTTCCTTTTCCATGAATCATGAGCTGATAACTGCAGAAAAAGTACAGATTGTCACTTCCCTTCTCTGCATCATGTTCTTCTCATTGAATTCTCTATAGATTATATTTGTTTGTTTGTTTTGTTTTTTGAGACAGGGTCTCACTATGTAGTTGAGACTGACCTGGAACTCACTGTGTAGCCCAGGATGGTCTCGAACTCACAGCAATCCTCCTGCCTCAGCTTCCCGAGTGCTGGGATTACAGGCATGTGCCACCATGTCTGGCTATATCTATAGATTACAAATTTCCTGTCAGATCTTTCCTTGTTCCCAGGGATCTACTTCTCTCTTTTCTTTTCTTCCCCAAGTTGTTATTTTCCAGTGTATGGATTCCAAATGTCAGAGAGGCTGAGTTGTTTTCACTTACCGCTGCTCCATTTTCCCAGAAGTTATGTCCCTTAATTTTGGACTTTCCCAAAAAACTCTGTTTTTCACTCACCTATATGTTTTTCCTCTACATTCATTGTCTCTAAAATGATAGACATTCAAAAATGTTTATCTCCTTCCTTCTCCTATTCTACAGAAATTTAACTTCATAACAAAATATGTCTCAGATCCATATTTTAGTCTGAGTAATGCAACAGTGGGCTGGTCACCTGAAATCTCAAATGAAAGATAAATAACAACCATTGCATATACAACAATCCATTCAGCTCATTCTTGCCACAAAACCTGTATTTCTCAAATTGTGACCAAAAGCATCTCAATCACTGGGACTCCATGTATGAAGCATCTCTAGTTTCTCCAACTACTTTATATCCTGTATACAATTAGTCACCTTGGATTATACATTTCTGCTTGAAATATGTCTCTTAAATTGACCCCCCCCCACTTTTTGTACTGAGAATCAAACTCAGGGCCTCCTGCTTGCCAGGCCAGTGAGCCACATTTCCAGCCATCTTTTCCCTTCTCTGTTCTCACCTTTTTACTCTTACATTACAGTTGACAGACTTTTTCCTAGTTGATCTTCTTGATATCAGTATCCACCTACTTTCAGATCTGTTTTTATACTGCTCATCATCTGCACCCACTTCTTACATAGGCAAGGGCTTCTCACATAGTAGATCCAATAAATATGAGAAAATTGGGGCTAGGGATTTAGCTCAGTGGTTCCACCACCTGCCTCACATGCTCAAGGACCCAAGTTCAATCCCTGGTACCAAAAAAAAAAAGCTAAATATGAGAAAATTAATTTATTCTCCCCTCAAGAACTTACACTGGCTATGAATTGACTAACTGCTAAGTCCAAACCCTTCTTTCTAAGTTTTTCATTTCCCTCAAGTCTTAACCAACATTATCAGCTTTATCACAACCTTGTACTGCTCTTCAATAGGTCCTAGTTCCCTAATGTGCTAGACTATTTTTTTTTGTTAAATTTTTATTGAGTTTATTGGTACAATGTAGGTATACAATACATGTAATATTCATTATTGGGATACTGTACCTTTACATGATAGATGTTGATTCTCATTTTTTCCCCTTGTCCCTGCCCTCTAGACTACTTGTCTTTTACAAAACACATCCTACTTCATTCTGTCACCCGTCTTAGCTACTCTACATTGAGCAAACGCTCACCCCTATCATTGTTAAAAGCTTAATGTTTTTAATATTAAGTGAAATGTTACTTTTTCTGTTTTCTGGGTAGAATTAATGCTCATTCTGTGTGTCTTTTATACCTTATCTGTACATTGTAATTAAAATATTCATTACTTTCAGATGAAGCTAGAGGTACACACCTGTAATCCTAGCACTATGAAACTGTAAAGGATCATAAATTCAAACCCACACTGGGCAACTTAGGGATGTAGGGAGACTCTGTCTCCTTACCCATCTTCTCTTTATTCCCACTCCTGGTCTCTTCTAATTTAATAGTAAGAATAGAATGAGGCTGGACACACCCAGGTCTGGTGGGATGATCCCAGCATTAGAAGAAGCAGCTTCTGGATTTCTGCCTAAATTCCAAAATTCTCCATAATTTGACCTGTCCAACAGATATAGTCTTGTTTCTCATTAGTTTCTAAGCACGTGTCCTTCACTTCACATTATGTTGTCTTTCAAATCGGCTTTTGTTCGTGCTGTTGCCTATGCCAGAAACACTCCACTCTTACTCTGATCATCCCTCCACTTGCCAAATTCAGACTCAGATTAATTTAAGTCTTACTTTATCCATGATGTCATCTTTATTTGAGCCCACATTTATCTCTCCTGTCTGAATTCTTTTGCCAGAGATAGTGTAATATATTATGGTATTCTCAAATTCTTTTGTACATATGTTATGCTTTTCTCAGCAAGAGTATTGGCTCTTAGGGGCAAGGATCACGTCTTAATCTCCTTCAGTATAGTGCTGCTGATTATTACATTGATAAATCAACAGAGCTATATTCTTCCCTATTGCTAATTTCTTATAAATTGAAAAAAAATCCCCATACCCTATTTTTTCCTGTGAAAGAACTATAGAACCAGGTCTGGGAAATAAGGTAAGAATTGACCAATATTACTCAAAATGAAGGATTTTTTAAAAAAATAATCTTTTTTGACAGAAAATCACTTTTATTGTGTTTAATATAGTTGGCTGACTTGCAGTAGGTTAAGGCAGTTGGACAAAGCATGAATTAAAAATGTTTGATTTTGTGGCCACTTACAAAACATGCCTGAATAAGACCCTGCTAGATCAAATTCATTATCACGTCTCTTGCTCATTATAAGAAAAATAAACTCTACATTCCTTGGAATTATATCAATTCTGAGACTGAAATTTATGTGACTGACAGGTGGACTCACATATCATAGCATTAGTCCATTCACATATTTTAATAGCTTGTTTACAAGTTAGATGAGGAAGTATTGTTTGACAAAGAGAGGTGTGTATAAGTTCCACCTCCAGCACAAGGAAGAGCTGAAGAAAAAGCACAATGTACCTTAGGCTTTGGTGAATTGCACACTGTATTTTCAGGATGTGCAAGAAGAGAAAAAAACAGCACTTTTCTTCTCTGATTTCTTTATTTTTATGTGTATTTCTTGTTCTAAGGAATAAGTTTTTTCTAAAAGCATCTTGATATTTTTCTAACACAGGAAGTGCATTTTCATTTTCCAGTTACTGCTTTAAGCTTGCTATTTTTTTAAATTGAGTTTATTGGTACATTTTAGGTATACAGTACAGTTACATTCATCATTGGGATCTTGTACCTTTACATGACAGGTCTTGGTTGTCATTTTTACCCCTTGTCCCTGTCCTGCCTTCACTCCTTCCTCCCCTCCCCATTTACAAATACTTTTTTATCCATTTTTTCATTTTCTCATATTTTTTCCTTTTCCCTTATTACCTTTCCCCTACTCTTCCCACTTAGGGTTGGGGTTATAATAACTGTATTACTGACCATATGAGAAGGCAGATGAGATCAGGCATTACATGGAGGCCTGGTTTGCTTCTTACACTCACTCATTTCTGTACTTTTATATTAATGAGGGTAAAAAGCTGCATTCTTTCTTTGATCTCTGTTTTTTGCCTTTTCCAGCTGCCTACCATGGAATGCTAACTATTCTATTATCAAAGTTCTCCTTAAAGCCTTTAACCCTTACTAATCCCTAGCTAATGTTTTAGTGGGTCACTCCAAGTATAGTTTTCTTGGAGTCTACCTATAGATATTTATCAGTATATCTGATTAGAAATATGCTCTCAACTTAATAAACCTTCTATTTAAAAAACACAAAACACTTAAAACACTGCCCAAACAGAAGCATAAACACACTTTCATAACAGCATTATTAATAATTGTGAGAAAGTGGACACAGCACAAATGTCTGTTATCTAACAAATGGATAAACTAAATGTACTATATGCACATAGTGGAGTATTACTTGTCACTGAAAAGGTATGAAGCACAGATGCATGTAAAATATGGAAGTTACTTGAAATTACCACTAAGTAAAAATGACACCAGACATAAAAATGCTGTATGATTTTATTCATAACAAATGTCCAGAATAGGCAAATCTCTAGATAGTGTTTTCAAGATTAGTGTTTTCAAGAACCAGTTTGTTGGCT
Organism: Fukomys damarensis; assembly: GCF_012274545.1. NCBI lineage: Eukaryota > Metazoa > Chordata > Mammalia > Rodentia > Bathyergidae > Fukomys > Fukomys damarensis. The sequence goes on from NW_022900951.1 coordinate 92,307,684, forward strand.
GGGGATTTAGCTCATGGTGCCACCAACTTCCTTGAAAGCACAAGGTACTGAGTTCGATCCCCAGTACAAAAAAAGAACTGGTGTGTGTGTGTGTGTGTGTGTGTGTGTGTGTGTGCATGTTTAGGGGGATATGTTACTAAAGAATGACTGCTAAAAGGTGCAGGTATTATTTTCTGAGTGTTGAAAATACTCAAAATTAGATTGTGGTGATTGCACAAATTTTAAAATGCACTTTAAAATTTTGAGTTATAGTTTTAAATGGGTGAATTTGTATGGCATGTGAATTATATTATAGATTTAAAAATCACTTAGAAACCACCTTTTGAAGACATATCAGGTTACCAATTTCAAATATTTGTTCTACATCAGAAACTTCAGGGCTAAGAATCTGGAAAAGTCATTAATACACATTACTGGGTGATGCTCAGGCACAAGTAAAGTTTAAGCATCTCCAAATTAAAACATTCAAAACTTGTACTGTCTCCATGTGATACAAATGCAAATGTCTCCACTTAGGGAAAGGTGGTAATTACTCTTGAGTGAATGATACTCATCTTCATTATTTTTGCTGTAGTTTGGGTATTTGAATTTTGGTGTATCATTGTTTGTGTAGCTACTTTAAATTTTAATATTGTTTCTTTCAATTCCTCTGGGAGAAATAGTGAAAATATATGACCCACTCATACTTGGTTCTCTACAAATTAAAATCAGAGGATTATCATCTGAAGGCACGAGTAGAACAGTAAGTTCCTGTTTCACTTCCTTTTGCAGCTAAGTGGGGGAGAATAAGATTTAACATCATATAGTAAGTAGAAATGTGAGTGAAGTCAGAATTTATGATTATCTGTTTTATGATTAGCTTCTGTATTACTGTTACTGAGGTTTTAAAATGTATACCAGGTTGTGGTACTGATTTTAGAAACGACAAGGAATGGTAACCTTATATCACATTTTGTCTCTACAAACAAAAATCTTTTTATTGTACATCATTTTAAGAACTAAAGGTCCGGGGATTTAGCTCAGCGGTTCGGTAGCCTGCCTTGCAAGCGCAAGGACCGGAATTCAATCCCACGTACCAAAAAAAAAAAAAAAGAACTAAAGACCTCCTTCATTTCCCCATCCAAAAGGTATAAGAACAAAAAGCAACTTCTCTATAATATGTGGAAAAGTTAACTAATTAGTAGCATTGGGATTTATTGAATAAATTGTTCAAATATTATTTTTGAAACGCGTTCAGGCTGATCTTGGCAATCTTATTATCAGAAATAACTGAACAGCTGGATTGACATTTGAGTGACTAGACAGTGGGATAATCTTGATAATCACGTAGTACCAATTAAAGGAAGCCTGGGCTTGGGCCTGGGATTTGGCTCAGTGATTCTGCCACCTGACTCACAAGCGCAAGGGCCAGAGTTCAATCCCTGGTACAGAAAAAAAAAAAAAGGAAAGAAAAGAAAAGGTAAATATATCATGAGTTTATAAATACCACATTGATTTCACATTGATAGAGATTTTATACTGAGTGCTAATAATTGATGTTGTAAAAATGTCGTGGTACTTCATCATAATTTATTTCCAATAAAAATGACACCTTTAGAGCATAGCTCAGGAAGTTTTATTCCTGTTTAAAACCATTTGTTTTCTTTTTCTGACAACTAAAAATGTAAAATTTGAATGAAATAAAAAATGTAATTTAAATCAGTGAAATTATCTGAAGTCTGGTTCTCACGTGAATGATTTAGAAGTAGCTAATTTTTATATAGTGAATAAAATTCAATGTCATATTGAATATTCAATGACCACCACTTGTGGTGCCAGGAAGTACATTAGGCATCAAGGCACTAGATGAGTATGAGGTGGATCTTGGCCTTGAGTTCAGTAGAGGGAATACGAAGATTTCCTGTATTCGTAAGTTGTGTGAGTTATAACAAATTATGGTTCTAAGTACTGAAAAAATAGCTGGAAATGAAATAATAAGCTAACTATTTGAACTTGACAAAATGAAAAACTAAACATCTCATCTTTGCATAAAAGTCACAATGATATATGGGCTATGATAATAGCATTAAGTTCCAAATGCTATGTGGTAAATAATGTTGATTCCTAGATAAACTATTTCTCTCATTTTAGTGAGCTGTATGTACAGCGTGTATCATGTACTGTTGTACTTAATCTGAACACTTCCTGCATTTTCATGAGTTTAATTATAATTTTAGTCTATGTGCTGCCAAAGTGAGCACAAAGAAATCTGTAACTGGTTGTGATCAATTAGTTGTAAACACCACTGCACTTGGACCAGCCTTAAATTTCTAATTTCAGCTCTTTGTATTACATTGCTTGACTTATAATTACTGAAGGCTGAAGAAATAAAATATAATGAAAATACCAGCAAATGTTAAATCTTCAATAACAGTCACATTTTTGTAATTCAAAAAGCATCTGCTGAAAGTAAGATTGGTTGAGATTTTTCATATCCTCTGGGCTATTAATGGAAATAACTTTTATAGACCATGCTCCTCTTTGCTTTATGAATGGAATGTTGGCTATGCTGCATTCAGTACTGACTGTCCTTCCCAGTAAGTCTAGCAGAGTGCAGACTGAAGGATCTTTCAGAAGCACTCTCCCCTTCTCGCATCACAGAAAATTTAAAAACCTCATATTGGATTTAAGTGAATTTATAATTGCTCCCATGTGTGTCTCAACACAGTCTACTGGAAGCTACTTTTCCACTCTCCCTTACTAGTAGTAAAGGAGGAAAAAATGTAAGTTTTTCTAAACCTGCTTAAAAGCTCAGTGTCAGAAACCTGTCAAGGGATCACGCCCTTAGAGGGGGAGATCAAACATTTGAGACTACAATATGAAATGAGTCTTAATTACAGTGGTTAATGGAAATTATTTCTTTCTTTAAAACTACATGGTGTTCAAATGATAAGGGGAACAAGGGAGGGGAGGAGGAAAGGAAAAAAGAACAATTAAAAAAAAGAATGGAAGGGCCCTGGATTTAGCTCAGTGGTTTCATCACCTGCCTTGCAAGCACAAGGGCCTGAGTTCAAGCCCTAGTACCAAAAAAAAAAAAAGAAGCAAGGCTTTTGGAGATAAAGCAGGAAAGGGGGTTGAAGTGAGGGGAAGGGAATGTCGGGGGGGGGAGAAGCATGATGTATCATGTACAGGTACAATTCCCTATGATGAATGTTATCAGTATGTATATATAAAATGTGCCAGTAAAATTAAATAAACAGCTATATGGGAAAAATTTAATCAAAGAAAATATGTCACATCAAAGTTTTCATTTTGAAGCATAAATTCCAATATATAAATACTCATTTTCTCAAAAAACTTTTGTGGTTTTTGAGACAAAGTCTCACTTTGTAGTTCAGGCTGGCCTTGGACTCACTATGTAGACCAGGCTGGCCTTGAACTAGTGGTGATTCCCTTGCCTCAGCCTCTGGAGTGATGGGATTACAGGTGTGCGCCACCATGCTCAGTTCTGAAATGTTTTAGAACAAAAACAAACTGACTAAATTTTGAAAAGCAAAAACTGTATTTCTGGCTACTTCATCTCCTTCAAAAAATATTTTGCTTTTAGAGTAGTTTCAGGTTCATAGTAAAATTGAACAGATAGTACAGAATTCCCATGTACCTACTCACCCCCCAATAGTCTTACCCATCATCAACATCCTGTGCTGAAATCTGTTTGTTGCAATCAATGAACTTACAATGACACATCATTATCACCCAGACCTCATCATACACATTAGGGTTCACTCTTGGTACTGTGCAAGTATGAGTTTTGAGAAATGTACAAGAAATGTAGCCATCATTTTATTATTATATAAAGCAATTCTACTACCCTTAAATTCTATGTGTTCTGCTTGTTCACATCTCTTCATCCACATTTTATTTTTTTAAGCTTCCCAAGACAGTTTTTAATTTTCTGTTTATTCCATCAAAACCAAAGTTGTTACAAACAGGCAAAAAATCCAGTCACAGAGCTTCCTGCTCACCTTTTCATGTGTGTTCAAGATGCTTCCTGATCAGTACACTCTGCCTCCTGTGACATGTGACTGGGCACAGCAAAAGGATTTGGGGTCTGGGGTAATGAATGGTGAGGTCCAGTGTGCCAGGAACACAGTGAGCAACTGCACTATGGGAAACCAGCTCTGAAACAACTCAGTCAGTGGCCCGACAGAGGGACTATAAATGGCATGGCTGTCCCATCATCCTTGCCCTCAGTAAAGCAAACCTGGGCTACTTTCAGGGAGAGAAAGACACAGATGCTTACGGGAAAAGTAAGCAACTCAGAATCATTTACCTCCAAACAAGGTTTTAAGTGAGGTGAGATGTTCTCTAACCATAATTTTCTTGGAAACCAGAGTGGGAAATTAAGAAGAGAGGGTTAGATTACCTTTCCTTCTTCCATTTTTATCACTAATATATGACTCTTGGTTTTGACACAGCCAAAATGAAAAGGCTATAAACCAACCAACACCCCGTATACAAGCAATAGCATATAAACTCTCTAAGGGATAGAGATAAAGGACATTTCCCCCAACTCTGAAGAGTTCCTGGTTTGGTTAGAAAAATGTGTTGAGAGCCACAACCAGCTGAGAAGCCACTCATGCGATTTTGGCAAAAGTGACAGAAAACAATGCACCTACACTTATGTCATTGGCTGTAAACCAACAAGGTGAAGAGAGTAAAAACCCTATTGTTTATGCAACAGAAGACTATGAAGTGGCTTTAGGAATGGACTAAAACTTAGATGGCAGTCTACTTTGAAAGCTGGAATTTTATATATACTGGGGAATAAACAAAATATTAGTCATCTATTGTTTTTCAGAGTATCATAGCTTGATATACCTTCCTTCCTTGGCCTACTCCAGCCCCTTTGGAATCAACTGTATTAGTGTAGTTGTTACAGCAAAAGATTCTGTATTGGAAACTTCCTTCAGAGTTCATAACAGAAGCCAAACATAAAGAGAAAATAATCCTTACATTTGCTTTCTACTAAAGCATTAGCATAGACAAAACTAACATTAGAAGATGCCAAATAACATAGCAAATAAAGTGAGTCTGAGGAAACAAAAGCAACCCCCGCCCTACTGCAGTGCACCCCACTAAACAGTAGTTATTTTCTTATCCTTAGTGGCCTGCTTGATGGCCACCTGCTCACAGATGATCTCCTTGAGCCTCTGCATCCTCATGTTCTGGGTGGTCTGGTCCCGCACTTCTGTCTAAGGTGCAGTAGGGTCAGGGCATGGATGTATTCCGGCTCTGTGTAGTTGATGCCCGGGTCCACCACCAGGTGGAGGAACTCATCGGCTAGGTTGTACAGCATCTCTGCCTTGCAAAGTCCAGGTCTGCTTCTCATGACATGGTCATGTTGGTCAAGTTATGCTGGAGAACAAAAATGTTTCTACACTTTTTCTTAATGCCAGACTCACTGATGCACCTGAAGTACTGGGCACTGTTGATGAAGATACAGGAGATGAGGTGTGCCAGGCCTTCAGAGATATACTGGAACTTGTGCTGCTGAAGGCAGCACTCATAGCCTCTTCGATGGAGCTGATATCTTTGTTGAGCTTGAACACCAGAGGATCATAATTCATGCTTTCTACATTGGCAGCAATGGCATAGTTCCCCTCTTTTGCTATAGGGATGAGATAGTGGAAACAGTGAACTCTCACTTTCAGATGCAAGACCAGCAACCAGCAGTCAGCCATGTCCTGAAAGGACTTGGCTAGTTCAAAAAGAGTCTGCATGATCTGCTTGGAGGCAGGGGACAGTTCCGTGTTCACATGGCTCTCTTGAGCAGTAGAAAGCAACTGAGATGTAGAAAGATTAGAGAAAGCTGACTTGGTTCGGCTTGCCAACCATTCCAAGCTTTCTTGCATGTTAGCCAAGGCTTTGAGGTCACTCGTGTCACAGAGGATATATTCTGGAGGGTTTCATTTATCACCCAGGTTCCAAATTAGAACTTCATATTCCTTGCCAAAGGCTGCCCTTATGAAATCTTCTTTTTTATTTATTTAGTGAATTTGTCAAATTATCTTCATTTCTACCTTTTTATAGGATAACAATAGCATTACTTTGATAGCACTTATTTCATTTTTATTAAAATCAGTTATTCTCAAGACTGATTATTAGTAACAAATCCTGAGTTTTAAAATACTTGGGCCCAGCCAGGCATGGTGGTGCTCACCTTCTAATCCCAGTACTGGCAGGCTGAGGCAGGAAGATTGCCATGAGTCTAAGGTCAACCTGATCTACTATGTAGTGGATTCAAGGCCATTCTGAACTATATAGCAAGACCGTGTCTCCAAAAACCAAACCAAACAACCAAATAAAAAATTCAGGATGAGAAATATTTTGGAATGTGTACATATATAGAATGTGATATTTTTTGGATGGAACCTCAGTCTAAGCATGAAATTCATTTATGTTTCATAAATGCCTTATATACATAAACTGAAAGCAAAAATACAAGATTTTTCATGATGTCACACATAGTTGCATGCTGTGCAGTTTTCCACTCAAGTCATCATATTGGTACTCAAAGTTTTGGATTTTAGAGCATTTTATGGTTTTTGAATTAGAGATGTTAAGCCAGGAATGGTGGTGCATGCCTATAATCCCAGTTCTCTGGAGGCAGAGGTAGGAGGATTTGCAAGTTTGAGACCAGCCTAAGCCACATAGTGAATTCAAGGCCAGCCTACAAAGTGAGACCCTGTCTTAGAAGAAAAATAATTAGAGATATTAAATCTGTACTATGCCAAGTCACGGTAGAAATATGATTTTTTTTGGAAATTCAATTTACTGGAAATTCAACCCAGAGCCTTCACTATGAGCTACATCATTGGTGTAACTTTAATTTTCATTTTGAGACAGGGTCTTATTAAATTGCTAAATTCCCCAGACTGGGTTTCAACTTGTAGCTCTTGTGCCTTAGCCTCCCAGAACACTGGGATTATAAAAATGTGCCACCACACACAGCTCAAAACATGATACTTCTTTTATTTTAGATTAGACACATTTTGATGCTCAATAGTTATAGGTGATAACTCACCCCCATATTAGATGGTATGGGATGAAAGCTCAGAGGTAGTGAGAAGTGTGACTTGAAACAAGGCTTTGTATTGTTTTGGGATTTATACACTATTATGTCTGAGTCTGTGCCACCTGTAAAACATGATACTTTTTAAATTTTTTTTTTTTTTTACACACTATGGTAAAAAAATTTGATATTAATGTTCCTGTAAGCAAATAATTTGTACTGAAAATAGTTTTATTTTCCTGACATCTACATTATATAACTCTAATCACTGAATTCTTCCTCATCACTGCAGTGTGTGTTCTTCTTTATCCTTGGGCACTGTGAATCCCCTGACCTTGAGGGTGCCCCCTGCACTGGGTTTCCATTTGTTCTGTTCTTCAGTCTTGGCTTGCTGGGGGTGATGGCTTGGCTGAGACTATAGAGAACAGGATCTTCCTCTTTGTCTTCAATTTCTTCTATGTCCTCAATTTCTTCTGGTTCGGCAATTTGCTTTTTCTTCTTCTTTTCTTTCTTCTTTGGAGGCTCATGTTCTCCAAGCATATTTTTCGGACAGACATAATTTTAAGTGTCTGCTTTCCCCACATTCGTAACACTTTGATTTATCAAAGTAATTTCGCCTTCGGATGAATTCAGCTGCTCTCCTATTGTCAATAGCAATGCTTGCCTTTATCACTCTACCAAACAACCGTCTGGTATTTATGGCTGTGATACAGTTTGTGCAGAGTCTTTATCCAGAAATAATATAACTGCAGACCCTTTTACTCCTCCTCTTATCTGTGTCTTTCATTATAGTAATATTCACCACATTGCCATACTGGGAAAATATCCAGTATAAGTTGTTGTTTGTCAGGGAGAAGGGCAAGTTGGACACGGACACTGTGATCTTACTTGGTGCCAATTCATCACTCATTTCTTCAGGGACAGTGGCCCCGGTGCGGTGGGGATTGAACCCCAACTTTTCCTCTCCCCTGGCAACTGCCTGGGCATCCTGCGCCAGGGGATGTTTGTGGGGGGTCGGCCTAGAGCCTAAGGGGAGCGGCCCTGAGTGGCTCCCTTAGTGGGGCCGCACTGGTGGCGCTGAAATCTTCTTCTCCTCTCTTTGGCCTTAGCTGTTTGGACTGAGCCATATTAATCCAGTTTGGTAGTGATTTCAAGATTCTGCTGATGTCATTATCTTTTACCCAAGGTGCACTGATGACAAGTTTTTGTTCTGACTGAACAATGCCCCTGTAGGCTGCAGATCAGGTGTCCTTGTACTCCTGGAGCTTCACACACACAATGCTAACGAACTGGATCAGAATATGCTCGGAAATCATGCATCAGGTTCATGAGGTCTTGCACTGTCTTTCCACAATGATTGTGCTTTGCAAGAGAGGGTGCTGTCCTCCCAACACCTTCATGATGTCTGCGTCAGCTAGGATCTTCAGTGGGTCAGATGTTTTAGTGACTCCTTCAATCTTTTTGTTCATCTCAGCCAAGACCCGATCAAGGCAGATTTTTGTTTGTTTGTTTGTTTGTTTGTGAGGTTCTTTTTGTGTACATGGTGAGAAACTCTCAAAGAGGGCAGTGCTTGGCTAGGCCAACTATCAGGGAATGCTCAATCTTCTGAATAAACTTTGGTGGCAGTTTGAACTTGAGAATGAGTTTGATGATTTTTAGGTGCCTAGAGGATATAGTTGCATTGTGGAGAGAGACAAGGTGGTGGGGGGGGGACTGATCCACATTTTAAAAGCTAAACTGCTCTATATCCATTATCTGTCTAATCCAGGATTTCTCTTGACCAAGAATAGGGTACATCTTGACAATTTGGACCAGAGAATTATTTTAAAGGGGCTGTCCTATGCATTTTAGCATGTTTAGTAAAATACCTTACTCTCTACTAAGTAGATCTCAGAAGCACGGCCGTTCTCATTGTGACAAGTAAATACATTCAGATATTTCCAAATGTCCCTGGAAGCAGGTAGCAAAACTGTCCCTTTAGAATAATTTGCCTAATATAAGAGATGCTTATTCTACTTTGAAAACAATGTCCATATTATTCTATTACAATTTGTATAGTTAGTCATTAAATGCTACTCAAAATACCTATCTTTTTTTTTTTTTTGAGTTTATTGGTACATTTAGGGATACAGTACAGTTACATTCATTGTTGGGATCATGTACCTTTACATGGCAAGTCTTGATTCTCATTTCTTTCCCCTTACCTCTGCCCTCCCTTCACCCCCTCCTCCCCTCCCCCCATACAAACACTTTATTTTCATCTTTTCATTCTCTCACATTTTTTTCTTTTCCCTTTTTGTTCTTCCCCTACGTATCACACCTTCCCTACACCTTTAGCTCCTTTCCTCCCATTTCTAAATGTCAGTAATCTTATTAGAATCTTATGCATTGTTGCAGAATATTCACACCAGGGAAACTATTTGGTATTTACACATGTGGGACTTATTTATTTCACTTAGGAGTATATCTTCAATATGTATCCATTTTCCTATGAATGAATCTATTCTCTCGCTCTTTATGGCTGAGTAATATTCCATTTTATAGAAAAACCACAACTTCTTTATCCAGTTTCCAACGGATGGGCAAATAGGTTGTTTCCAAGATTTAGCTATTACAAACTGTGCCGCTATAAACATGGGTGCCAAAATACCTATCTTGACTACTATGTGCTAAATACTACACAGTTGTGCTACTCTAGCCAGGAAGAGCTATCAAATTGTTCATATATTAAAAAGTTACAGAGTAGGGCATAAGCTTTTACAATAAAGGTAAAAACAGTCTGTATAATAGCTATTGTAAACCTTGTGAAATGACTGACCAAAGTAATCCATCCATCTTCATGATCACCTGACCATTCACAGGAGAATGAACCCAAAGAGAAACTGAATTGATTGGGCCACCTATGCTATGGTCTGCTTCACAAACAAGATATGATTAGTGCCCCTATGGGGAAATAGTTCTAAAAAATTAGCCAGGGGAGGTGCATTCTATCCAAATCTCCACTTCTACCCCACCACTGTCCTACGATAGAAAGGATTTTTTGCCCAATTCCCTTGGGAAATTACCACAGTGCTTCCATTCTATTTTCCTTTTTCTTTGGTAGATATCGGTGGGAATGATGATAAGCTGGAATCCCTTCTGATTGGTCAAAATTTGTGCTGTTCTAGTCATTAAATTGGAATGTAACTGAGCAAGTACAATTTGAGATTTTTTTTTTGGAGATTTTCCTTGTTAAAGATTTAGGCATTAAAATAATTAAAATAATTATGGAAATCTACAAGAAAACTGAAAAAATGAAGTGGGGAATTGAAATAGTAAGCAACAGAACATTGTAGGAAATTTAAGTCTATTTGCATATGGTCTCACATAATGAGATTCTTTCTCTCTCTCTCTCTGTCTCTCTCTCTCTCTCTCTCTGACAGAATCATTAAAGTAAGTTTTGACATTCACTTGCTCTGGTTTTCATTAGTTTTTTTTTATGATGGACCAAAAATAAATATATTCATAATTGACTTATTAAAGACAGTTCATTATCTAACTTCTATTTCCAAGGCACCTTTCATAGGATGTAAAGCTATTTATTTCTTATTTATTAGAAAACATCAATATGTATATTCCCCCATCTGTAACCTCAAATAGATTTCCTCATCTGTAATTTAAAGGATTCTTTCCAGTTCTAATTATTTATGATGTTTTGGCTAATATAATTAATATATACTGGGCCCAATTGTATGCTGGGATTTCAGTAGTAAGAAGAGAAAAAGATGTAGAAAAGAATCTTGTAAGAAGCTAGATTAAAATTTTAAGGATTAATTTGATTGTAGTAATATACCTTTAAGATTGTGTTTGGCAAGTTGAATCAGTTGTTAAAAAGAAAAGATAAATTTAGGCTTTACTGAAGGGATTAGCAGGTCCTGAGGATGGAGTAAGGGAAGGAACTAGGACTAAGCATTTGAGGGAAAGTCCTGGCCTCAGATAATCTATTTGTGTTAGAGCAGAACATCAGTTAAAAGAGGAAGCTATGCAGAGCAGGATCCAACTCCCAGAGAAAAAGGGAAAAGAAAGAATTTCTTAGAGAATCAAGGTCCTAGCCAGGCACACTGAAACTCAGGGTAAGGCCTAGGCTCCAGGTGGGAATGGTAACCCTAACCAGAAAAACAAGGGGAAAGTTAAATCACAGGGAAGAGTCCAACACTGGGGAGCCAGAGAAGAGGAAGCTGTTCAGAGAGCACACACCAGACATGGAACACCTTGGGCAGCTGTCATGCTCACTGCCTGGAGGGAATGCCTAATACTCTCCTGATTTGAGACAGGATTTGTCCCATGAGATGTAGGAGGTGGAAGATCCCTCGCCTCTGTCAGAGGAGAGCTGGGAAAGGCTGCTCCATATGCTTTGCTTCACTCAATTCCTGTCTTTGTCAAAACAGTCAGAAAACTATCGTACTCAGTGACTGCTGACTTCTCTCTACTGTAGATTCAATGCAATCTGTATCAAAACACTAATAATGACTTTCACAGAAATAGGAAAAGCAATACAGAATTTCATTTGGAATCAAAGAAGACCCAGAATAGGAAAAGCAATTCTGAGCAACAAGAGCAACAGTGAAGCCTTCATTATACTGGATTTCAAGCTGCATTATAAAGCTATAGTAACGAAAACAACATAGCACTGGCACAAAAACAGAAATACAGACCAATGGAATAGACTAGAAGACAGAAACTCTACTCTCTACTTCTACCAGAGTTGTATGTAACTTCTTAAGGAGTTAAATGTGGTCAAGCTGTGTATAGAGAGCGATGAGATTTCTGTTTATCAGCCAACTCTATACACTAAACTAGGGTTGGAAATTTTTTCTGTAAAGATCCAAATAGTGAATATTTGAAGTTTCACAGCTCATCTGATATCTGTCTAGAATATACAACTCAGCATTATAGCATGAAAGCAGCCATATTTAATATGTAAACAAGTGAGCATGGCTTTTGTTCAATAAGTTATTTATAAATCCTGAAATTCATAAAATTCCCATGTGTCCAAATATTACTCTTCTTTTGAGTGTTTTCAATGATTTAAACATGTAAAAATTATTTTTAGAACTAGGGATGTGGCTCAGTGGTACAGTACTTGCTTAGTATGCATGAAGCCCTTGGTTTAATCCCTAACACAGCAAAAAAATTCATTTTTAGCTAATGGGTCATAAAAAATAGGAAACAGACAGTAGTTTGCAAATCCTCTACCAGTCCTAAACCAGTAGTGATTTATTTAGTGAGCAGTGATCAGCCTAATTCTGTCTAAAAGGCTTTCACAATTAGGGCCACATAATTTTACCACTGGGATTAGCCCTGCTCCAAGCTCTGGTAAAAATCAGACCACAGACAGTGAGAATATAAAATATTCTCCCTATTATCTCTTTTCTGAAAAGTCATTCTGTTTGATGGCCCTACTCTATTTCTGCCCTTTGGTCTAGTAATAGTGTTCTGATGTGGTTGTTACTGATAAAGTCATGTTGGTTACACTCTACCTCCTACAAATATTCTTTCTTGTATGTTAGAGTGTCTGCTTACCATCCAGTTCCTACAGAACAAGATCTTGCCATGACTACAAAGTGCTCCCAGAGACAGTAGTGTTAAATATTAACCTTGAATTTCTGGATGGGTTCCTATGACTTCCTACTTGATATTCTTGACGTCAACACTCTACCTTCTTAAATCATCCTCCTGTGGATGGTTGAGTTCTAGGTTTTCCTCACCAAACCTGATGCAGCCATCAGTAGCTGTTATGACTTGTGTCTAGGCGTCACCAGAAAGCCTCATGCAGTCATAGGTGGGGCTTTTCAGAGGTGGCTGGATCTAGTGTGTGATGCTGGGATCAAGGGTGTGTGGTTATTAAATTAGTGACTTGATTTAATCAAATCAGGATGAAGACAGGGATCTATTTTTTTGGTTCAGTTTTTGCCACAAACCTGCAGTTTTCCCAGCACCATTTGTTAATGATACTGTCTTTTTTCCAATATGTTTTGGCTCCCTTCTAAAAAAAATCAGCTGTAGGTGCTTGGGTTTGTTTCTATGTCTTCCATTCTATCTCATTGGCCTATATCTCTGTTGGTTTTTTTTTTCTCTCTCTCTCTCTCACTCTTTGAGTTTATTGGTGCATTTTACATATATAGTACAGTTACATTCATCATTGAGATCTTGTACCCCTTACATGAGAGATCTTGGTTCTCATCTTTTCCCCTTGTCCCTGCCCTCCCTTCACCCCCTCCTCCCCTTCCCATTTATAAACACTTTATTTCCATTTTTCCTTTTCTCATATTTTTTCTTGTTCCTTATTTCCTTTCCCCTACCTTTCCCACTTCCCCTACACCTTTAGAACTTTTCTTCCTATTTCACATTATCAGTTATACAACTTGAATCTTATTTACACTTTTAGTTTTTCACACTATTCTGTATTTACACATGTGTGTCATATTTATTTCACTTAAGAGTGTGGCCTCCATATGGTAGTCTTATTTTAATTTTCTAAGAGATATCAATATCATTTTTTTCATAATGGCTGTACTACTTTACATGCCCTTTCTCCACATCCTCACCAGAACTTGTTAACTTTTCTCTTTTTGATAATGGACATTCTAACTGGAGTGAGGTAACACCTCAATGACGTTCTGATTTGAATTTCCCAGGTGATTAGTGATATTGAGTATTTTAAGTAGATCTGGTGGTCATTGTATAGACTTTTTGTGAAACGTCTATTTAGGTTGCTGATCCTCTTTGAATTATATTATTTTGTACTTTTGCCTATTGAGTTGTTTGATTTTCTTACACATTCTGTACATTAACCTCTTGTATGATATATACTTTGCAAATATTTTCTACCATTCTGCTGTATTTTAAGTAGCTGGTGGTCATTGTATAGACTTTTTGTGAAACGTCTATTTAGGTTGCTGATCCTCTTTGAATTATATTATTTTGTACTTTTGCCTATTGAGTTGTTTGATTTTCTTACACATTCTGTACATTAACCTCTTTTGTGTG
>NW_022900951.1:92327058-92335344 GCF_012274545.1 Fukomys damarensis
CGCGCACGCCGCCGGGTGATCGCAGACAGGCAGGCAGGCAGGCAGCTGAAAAAAACCTCTGCTGGCTTTCTTTTAATGTTTTTGATAATTTTTTCCTTTGCTGTGTTGAAGAAAGCTTTTCAGTTTGATGTAATTCTATTTGTCTACTTTTGTTGCTTGTGCACTTGGGACCTTATCTCTATTTTAAAACCATTCTGCACAGAAATAGGAAAAAGCTATCCTAAAAATTCATATGGAAACTAAAAGACCCCAAATAGCTAAAGCAATCTTGAACAAAAAGAACAAAGCTGGAGACATCATACTACCTTAACTCATAATATACAACAAAGCTATAGTGACTATGAAACCATGGTTTGGGCATAAAAACAGACACAAAGAGCAATGGAACGGAATATAAAGCCTAACAATAACCCTATGTATTTAGAGCCAACTAAATTTTGACAAAACAGCTAAGAGTAACAATAGGTAAAGGACAGTCTGTTCAATAATTGGTGCTATTGCTGGATGAAATGATGGCACCTATAATCTCAGCACTTAGGAGGCTGAGGCAGGAAGATCACATGAGTTCAAGTCCAGCCTGGGCTACATAGTCAGTTGAAGCCCTACTTACACTATATAGCAAGACGCCATCTCAAAAATAAACAAACAAATAAATAAAGAATCCTAGGAAACTCGATATCTACATGCAGAAAATGAAACTAGACACCTCTCACCCATCACAAATATCAACTCAAAATGGACTAAAAACTTATACATAAGACCAAAAACTATGAATCTACTAGAATAAAATATAGGGAAATTATTTCACGACATTGAGCTGGAAAATTTTTTTATATGACCCCTAAAACACAGACAAAGTACATGCACTTTAGGGTAGAATTGGAATTATGATATTATGAGAATCAAATCCATATGCAAGATGAGATATTTCCTTTTTTGATTATATAGGACATGATAAATGAGGACAGCATTGATTGAGGGTACACTTCATAAGCTACATATCATTATCTACTCACCTGGTGGGTAAACATAATTCTTAACAAGGATCTCTTGACATGACAATTCAATAAACAAGATTTAAACAGATGCTGCAAAGATCCCACCTGATAATATTATTCTGTTGGGGATTAGAATTTCAATAGATAAGTTTTAAGGGTTATAAACATTCAGACTTTAGCCATATTTGAATAAAAAATTTCCCCACAGAATAATAATACTTTGACTTTCAATGCTAATTAGAAAATATAGATTTAGGGCTGGGTATATAGCTCAGTGGTTAGAACACATTTCTAGTATTCATGAGACCTTGGGTTTGATCACCAATATGAAAGAAGGAGAGGAGTAAGAGGAGCAGGAGGAGGAGCAGAGGTTACTAGGTGGAGGAGGAGGAGGATGAAGAGGTGAGGGAGGAGGAGGAGGAGAAAATAAAGCTTCAGATATATCTGTTCTGTTCAGATTGTTTAATTAGTTGCACCACATATCCCCTAGCAAGACTAGTTGGAGTGACTTAAAAATAACCCAGGTGGTCTTTTCAATAGTAAGTTTCATTTTTATGCCTCATAGCTCAGTCTCAGTCTGACATACTCCCCAGAGATAAAAAGCTTTTTGAAAACAGACTAACCATCAACCAAAAAGATTCATGAAGGCAATGTGCAGATTGAATACACAAGAATAAGTTCAGTTCAGGAGGAGTTCCTCATTTTATCTCAACAACATAAGAACTTCTGAATCTTTGCCCATTTTATAACCTAATCTTGTTCTATAAAAGTAAAACTTTTGAAGGTATATGTTGGGCAATAAATTTATTTTATGACATTTTAACCAAATGTTTGTCCTTTGGATGTATAACTTTCTGTTAACTTTAGAATGATAAGGAATGAATAATCTGTAATTAGGCTATAGACAATTCATTACACGTGATTTTTATGCAGCATTATGTACATAATGAGACAGAACAGACTACTACAAAACAATATTTGTAACTGTTGGTTATATTCATATTGAGGGAATCCAACCGAATCATAACTTCTTTAGGCACAGCCTTGTTATGTTTTCTAATCTGGTTTTGAACTCCTAGGCTCAAGCAATCAGCCTCTGGAGTAGCTGGGATTATACGTGTGCACCCCTGCGCTAGACACAAAATGTTTGATTAGAGCTGAGTGGTTCACTTTACAACTTACATTGCTTTCCCACTGTACAGCATCGAAGTATTTTTGTCCACCACTAACTACTGAACTTCAAGACAACATTTGCCAGGCATCCTCCTTCCCAAATAGCAGACTCATGTCCAACAGTCTATTCTACATCCATAGTCAAAAGTGTTGTGTGTCACTGTGTAGAGTGGGTAACTATACAAGTTGTGGAGTGAAGAGGGACTATTCATATAGAATATCACATGAATAGTGCCTTCTGGAGTGTCATAACACAGCTATTTTGTCCACAGAGATCATATCCAAATTTTAACTTATTAGGTTCTTTCAACAAAATCAGCTTATCTTGCAGAGTTCCACTTTCATGGAACTGATAGCACTGCCTATTCTGTGTCACCCATCTGTGACATTTGGAAGTCCTTTTGACAGTTCATCTTGTACTCTATGTCCAATTAGTAGCTGAGCCAAGTAGATTCTTACTTTCAAGATTTCTATCAGATACTTCTTCTGTTTTGCTTTCCCATGACATGTAGATGGGATCTGACCTCGCATTGTTAAAAATTTTTTCAATTGCACATTTAAAAGCTATAATGAACTTTATAGATCCAAGCAAAAGCACTCATTTCAAAAATGAGGAAGCTGAAATAAATGAAAGTTAAATGATTTGCTAGAGGTTGCATATATAAGAGGTTGAGTAGTATAAATGGGACTAGAAGGAAAATCTGGTTCTCCTGAGCCCTAACCTTTTCACTACAAGATTACTGCTTTGTTCACCTCACCTCAGCATCTACCTCTTCTCTCTCCTTGTCTCATTTCATTATAGCCCTTTGACCATATTAATTTGTGTAGAACATTATTTTCCTTATAAGTGTTTTATGGTTTCACAAAATTTTGTAAAGCAAACACAAATCCCTTAACCAATGACTCAATATGCATGCAGGCTATCTTTCTAGTCCAGTTTAAAAACATAAAATATATTAATATAATTCTCCACATTCATAAACTAAAGGAGACAAGTGATGTTTATTTGAAGCATTTCAGAAAATTGCAGCAATTGAATATTTATGTGGAATAAAGAAAACCAATTGGATACAGTACAGAAAAATGGAAATATAATTTTTTTAAAAAACTGTGTGCTAGTATTTAGAGCAAGGATGACACATAAATCCATGAATCTTTCCTATAATGTGTACAATTTTCAGAGTATATATTATTTTGATGAAAAATTTAAGAAAACAACTTTTAAAGGATAAATGTCACTCTTCTCGGTTTGATGAAATGTTTGCATTTTGATTCTGTATTACAGATTTTATTAGGGACATGGTTTTCCCATATGTTAAAGAAAGATTTTTCCTATTTTTTAATTTTTTAAAAAATAACAAACATTTAGGTTCTTTTTCATAGGAAGACATTTTTTAATATCTACAAAGATAATCTACTAAATATTCTTTAGTTAGCGTAAACTCTGTTAACTTTTTTCCTGAAGAATTCTCTTATATAGTCATTTGTTCTTGAGTAATATTAAATGTTAAATGCTTCCATTTTGATTGAAAGAAGACATGAGTTCATCCATAGACTTTAATCCCCAAACACTGAACTGCATAAACCTCTTTTCTGTATAAGAACCCTGCTTTGAGTAATTTATTATAGCAACAGAAAATGAACAGATACGAATTTCTTTAAAAAGTTAATTCTGCCAGGCATGGTGGCACACGCCTGTAATCCCAGCACTTGAGAGGCTGAGGCAAGAGAATCACTGTGAGTTCAAGAACAGCCTGGGCTACATAGTGACTTCCAGGTCAGTCTCAACTACATAGTGAGACCCTGTCTCAAAAAACAAAAATAAATAAATAAATAAATAAAAATAAAAAGTTAAATTCTGCCCAGTGTGAGAAAATGTAACTAAAAAGGTGATTTAATGCCATTTCTCCAATGAATAAGAAAGCAGTTAGATCTTCTTCCATGATGGGAAGCTTTAGATAAACAGTACTCAGTAGTAATCATGATGTTTGCATTTCATTAAAATTCTGCCTTTGAAGGCAATCTGACCAAGATTTGAGTACCAGATCTCCTTCATTCTTTAGATGTTTGATTTAAAATGTAACCTTTCTGAGGTTCTATTTCCTGGCAGGTAAAGTGGAGATAATAATAATATTTACTTAAGGGTGGTCAGTGACAATAAAAAGAAGAATATATGTAAACTGCAAGAATATTTCCTGAAAAATAAATGAACAATAAATGATAGATATTTAGGTTTCTATCTTTCCTTAAAGGAAAAAAAAGGAAGGTAGTAAGGAAGGAAATTGAAACTTTTCAGCAAACTAGAAATATAAAACTCCTTAACTGATTGTTGTTTGTTTACTAGTTTTGGTGCTGAGGATATAACCTAGGGCCTAACACATGTTAAACAAGAGCTCTACTACTGAGCCATACCTCCAGCCCTTTAATGACTTTTAGGTTATGTGTTTTTAAAAGATAGCAAGTGTTATAACCAATGAAGAAAGTTTTAACCTGTTTTCTTTAAGATCGGAAACAAGACCATAATTTCCATCTATTATTGCTAGCATTTAACATATTATTGACATCTCTAGACTATAAAGAGAAAAATCAATTGATTAAAAACATAAAAATTGGGGATGGGGATTTAGCTCAGAGGTGCCACCTGCCTAGCTGGCAAGCACAAGGTCCTGAGTTCAATCCCCAATAAAATAAATGAATAAATAAATAAGAAGAGAAAACTGTAATTACTTTGCATAAAATAAAAATCTGGGCATGGGATTTAGCTCAGTGGTGCTGCTGCCTGCCTCGCAAGAGCAAAGACATGAGTTCAATCCCCAGTACCAAAAATAAATAAATAATAAAAATCTGCCCTAAAAAACAGCAACACATTAAACAGACAAAGTACAAGTTTAGAATTAATTAGAAGATTATCATAGTTTCTAGTTAAAATATCAACTTATAAAAGTAATTCTCAGGCTGGGGATTTAGCTCAGCGGTTTGGTGGCCTGCCTTGCAAGTGCAAAGACCCGAGTTCAATCCCCGGTACCACAAAACAACAACAACAACAACAACAACAACAACAACAACAACAAATTAAAGTAATTCTCATCACTTCATACAATAACGTGAGAATAGGAAATAAGTTGTGAAATCAGTTACAATAGTAAAAAACTTATAAATAATACACAGGTGAAAGTAATGAATGCTTTTATAGAGAAAAACTTCAATAAAAGACATAGAAGAGTAGAATATTATGCAAAAATAGAGAAACAATCCATACACTTGGATAGCACAACTTATTATAAAGATTTTAGATTTTCCTATTTTAATCTGTTTAATGAAATAACAATGAAAATTTTAGTTGAATTTTTAAGAAACTTTAAAAATTTAGGTAAATTTTATTTTGACAAATGTCTATAAATAGCTAAGTCAATCTTGTAAGGAAACAATCACATTGCCTCCTAGCCAATAGATCAGTGAAAACAGAATAGCAAAACTCACTGAAAGAAAAAGAGATTAGTTAGTACCTGGTATTGAGAAAAACAGCTCATGGAGAAAAATGTGAAGAAAAATCTAATTTGTGCCTTATCTCGCTCATACAAAGGCATTCTATTTGGATTAAAGATCTAAATATAAATAGTAAAACTACAATGCTAATAAAAGGAAATATAGAATATCTTTGTGACTCCAAATTGGAAAGAATTTCTCCCCCAAAATTTAAGAAGCACAAATCATAAAAGAAAATATTGATTAATTTGGTAACACCAGAATTAAGCTGTTCTGTTCAATGAAAGACAGTTTGATTTTAACTGGAAAATTTATGAAATGAAAATTACAGTAGGAGACAAGAATTTTGGAATTTCAAAAACAAGGAACTGATATCCTACTAAAAGGTATTTATTCTCTAATTCAGAAAGACAAATCTAGCAAACCCAATAAAAATGTATAAAGAATATGAACAATTTATAGAATAAAAAACTAAAAAAGCTAGCAAAAATAAAAGATGTTAAAAATCACTGATAACTACATATATGCAAATCAAAATAGCATAGATATCATATCACTGACAAAATGTTAGAAAGCTATAAAATACCAAATGTAGCCACTTGGTTAACAAGAGAACAAAGCATCTGTTGGCAGCAAGGTAGACTGTTTTGCAGCCATTATGGGGAACAACTAACAATTAAGCAAATTATTGGTATGGCACAGGGCGAAAACATAAAGACTCTCACAAAGATCAACAAGAAGACACAGATGAGATATTCATTTTAGAATTGTTCATGATGACAAATAGATTACAGTACCCAGAAGGATCCTCATTTAAAAAGTGAATACGTAAAGTGTGGTTGATACAAACCATGGTGTTGGTTTCATGCAGCAGTTAGAAACAGCACATTAGACTTACTCACTGCAACTTGACAAGAGCTCAGAAGCAAATTGCTGAATGGAAAAGTAGGACACAGGAGATGATGCAATGTTTAACAAAATATATTTCCTAAATTAAGATGTGTATAAAATGTTACATACCTGATGACACAAATAAACAAAAAATACATATTAAACACATATCAACTATTAGATTAAATTTAAATTATTACTTATGGAGTAAAAAGAGAAATGGGAGTGAGCTCTTAAGAGAAAAAGAAATTACCTTCTAACCAAAACTGATCAAGAAGAAATAAAATACTACAATAAATTGATAATCATTTAAAAATTGAATATATGAACAAGTCTCTTCCCCTTAACACACTCAAAATAGACAACCAGGCCTTTAAAGATTTATATACAAATTTACTGAGATTGTTAGGAAGTGATAAATATTATTTACACAAACTGCTTTAGAAACTAGAAAGAGAGAAAACCACCCAACTCATGCACTGAGACATACATAACTTGATATCAAATCTAGGCTATTACAGTACAAGAAATACACAGAGTATGAGATCAAATTCTCATGTGAACATAAAGGCAAAATATACTAAATAAAATACAAGAGCATCAATTTGACTAGGAATAAAAAAATGATGTAATACAGTACATTAGCATCTTCCTCAATGATAAAAGGATGTTTCACAATTGAAAAATCTAAGTAATAAAGTACTATATTAATATGTTAAATGAAAATGCATATGATTATTATTTATAGAAGTTTAAAGGCCAACTAATCAAATTCAACATGATTTCTGTAGGGAATCAAGGATAGAAGTAAATGTCCTTGATTTAACTTTAAAGTCAATAAAAATACTACAGCAATCATACATACTGACAGATTCCATGGCTGAGATGGCTGGCTGCCCAGCAAATCTTTCTCCTCCTCTTTTGGGACCGGGAGCTAGCTGATCAAGCAGTTAGTTTCAGTCATGTGATGGGTAATAGCCAATAGAATATAAAATACTTACCACTTTTAACTCTCTCATACTATGCAAATCTCCATTTTCTTTTTTCTGACAGGGAATATAGACCTGCAAAGACAAGCTTTGGAAGACACATGTAAAGCAATCATAAAACTGCCATCATTCTGGCTCCTTGAGTAAGTTCAAGAAAGAGACTGCCCACTGTTTCACAAACATAAATATCTCGTGGAATTATTTGTAATATTTTACTAATTTTGGCCTCAACCTATCCCACAATAATTAGTATAAAATTTTGAGAGAATTTTTCCCAAAATAAGGGAAACAGCAGGATCTTATTTTATTCACAGGAGACTTACTTTAACTCAATAAAGAAGATAAGTAAAATACAAGACAATGGGAAAACATGTACTGAGCCATCATTAATCAAATAAATCTGGATTAACTAATTATATTATCAGATATAGTAGATTGCAGAATAAAGAATATTACTAGGGATAAAGAGAAGCTTCATAAATTGACAAATGAGTCAATTCCCCAAGAAGATATAATTAATCCTACACAATAATCCTACATAATCCTGCATGTACCTCACAATACTGCTATAAAATAAATGCAAAACTTGATATAATTAAAAAAGTGATAGACAATTCATAAATATAATCAGAGTAAGAACACTTCCCTCAATAATTGAAATAGACAAAAAACCAGCAAAGATCATGAAGAACTGAATAGCACCAACAGCGCACTGGATATAACTTTTATTTATTTTATTTTATTTATTT
>NW_022900951.1:92335378-92370452 GCF_012274545.1 Fukomys damarensis
CAACAGCCAAGGATATAACTTTTATTTATTTTATTTTATTTATTTATTTATTTTTGGTACCAGGGATTGAACTCAGAGGTCCTTGCGCTTGCAAGGCAGGCCACCTAACCACTGAGCTAAATCCCCGGCCCTTAAATTTATTTTAAATTTAATTTTTTTTTAATTTTAATTGCGTTTATTGGTACATTTTAGGGATACAGTGCAGTTACATTCATTGTTGGGATCTTGTACCTCTGCATGACAAGTCTTGATTCTCATTTTTTCCCCTTACCTCTGCCCTCCCTTCACCCCCTCCTCCCCTCCCCATCTACAAACACTTTATTTTCATCTTTTCATTCTCTCACATTTTTTTCTTTTCCCTTTTTACTCTTCCCCTACCCATCCCACCTTCCCTACACCTTTAGCTCCTTTCTTCCCATTTAAATTTAATTTAGAGCACACCACCCAACAACAGAAGAAAACACATTCTTTGAAGTGTACATAAAATATAACCACATGAGCATTTGCCAAGGTAGGCCATGTTTTGAGCTATTAACCAAACTTTAGCAAATTTAAAAGAACAGAAATCATAGATAAGTATGTTCTGTGAAAAGATGAAGTTACATTGGAAATCAATATATCTGGAATATTAGAAATCATAATATTTGGAATATATTTAAAATAAAAATATTTTTAAATTTTCCAAATTTTGATAAATATTCATTTAACAATAGTATAAATACTTGTGCATGAGCCAGGAGGAGTGTTGTATTCATGTTTCCACAGCATTCTGGGAGACTGAGGCAGGAAGCTCCCAAGCTGGATCCTCTCCTAGGTAATTCAGTAACTTAATGAGACTCAGTCTCAAAATAAAAAATAAATGGCTAAGTGTACCACAAAAAAAGAAAGAAAAAGGGATCAAGAGATGTATGAAGAGGGAAGGGAGGAAAGGGACAAGGAATGAGTAGAAGGAATTAATATGTATTTTGTACATGTACCAATCCCCTACAAGGAATGTAAACATTATGTACTGCAAACATGTATTAATAAATAAATAAAAGTGTTTTAATAAAAAATAAAGGCCCTAATAAGGGAAAAGAAAAAATATGAGAAAATGAAGAAATGGAAATGAAGTATTTGTAAAGGGGGAGGGAGGAGGGGTGAAGGGAGGGCAAGGACAAGGGGAAAAAATAAGAACCAAGACCTGTCATGTAAAGGTACAAGATCTGAATAATTAATGTAACTGTACTGTATACCTAAAATGTACCAATAAACTCAGTGAGGAAAAATAAATAAATAAAGGCCCTCATGTGTAACCCAGTGAAACATTCTGGGTTAGATCTCTAATACTGAAAAACAAACAAACTTGTAGACTAATGAAGAATATGATATTTGTTTGTTTTTTGGTACCAGGAAGCAAACTTGGGACCTTGCAGTTGCAAGGCAGACAGAGGCACAACTGAGCTAAATCCCCAGCCCAATAATATGATACTTAGCAGAATCATTGCCACTGGGGCGGGCTGCATAAGAACCAGATCTGGGAAGACCACAAGGGGATCTGGTCTCATCCAGCCAGTACTATATAATAGCTGTGTAGTCTTAAGAAGATACTTCATCTCAAGCTGAAAATTCCTCTTTGTTTAACTGAGTTAACATCTACCTCATAATATGAGAATTAAATAATAACGGGGATAGTCAGGAAGGATAATAACTTCAAAATAGTACACTTCATGGCTCACTGGAAATACTAAAAATGAGAGTTATTGAATCATTTATTACCTATGTAGTAAAGTGAAACAATACCTTTTAGAAGTGATGACGCTTGATTTGAATCTCAAAGGACTTTACAGTTATACAAGGGAATCAAGGGATATTTTAGACAAAAGGGAAAGAACCGCATGTGGCGGAAGCATGAATATATACAATTGAACTTGAGGAACATCCATGAAAAAAAATTTGGTAGTCTCAGTTTCTGATACGTATTTCACTTCCAACCCTGGGTGTATTCTTTACAAAGCACAGCATAAGGCAAAACATACTTTGGAGATGATGATTTATGGTTTTGAGATGAGTGGAAAAAGTGATGATCTGTGTGAAGCAATAATTTATCTAGACTAAAACAGATTGTGTAGTCAAATGCTAAAAACAGACCTGGAGGGAATGTGGTGAACACTTCTAAGGATCAGCCCCTTTCCCTACTGGTTTTTTTTTTTTTATTCTTTGTTTTCCATAGTATCTTCATTTTTTAGGCATACACTGGAAAGCAAGTCTACTAAAAGAGCATTATTCAAATTATAAACCTTTACACAAGATTAATATGGTTAATGAAATTAGACATTTCTTGGGGCTCACAGGCTAACTGGGTTGTACCACCTCCTGGCTAGTTGAATTATAGTAATAGCTAGACTGGAAACAGGAAGGCCTGGGTGTTATATTGTCTTAAGGAATAAGACAACTTGGAATATTTCTAGTTCAGGAAAGGTCAGCTTTTATGAAGTTGAAAGTAAAGCTGAATAGAAAACAATTAATATGGTGGCGCCACTTAACTACAAACTAAGTGTAATATTTTTTTCCTTTACAAATAAAAAAGTAGTCCTGAATGAAGTAATGACGTAGAAGGAGGGCCTGTGGAATAAATACAAATTCTACGACCATATTGCTGCAACAGCATACTAAAGCTATTTTGCTAATCATATTATGTCAGCAAATGTGTATCAGATGGGTAAGAGCAATTAGTGTGAGCCAGGTCTCTTTTCAGTACTTATGTCCTCAAGGAGAAAAGGAGAACCATAACTCCATTGGCAATTACATATTTGGTGCTATGAATTGGAGCCAAGACAACAGTTTCCGCTTTTCTCAAATCTCTGAAAATGATAATTTTTCAAAGACATCCAAAATAAACTTGGAGCAAAAAGGAAAACAATCACTCAAAAGCCAGTATAGATAAGAGCTTAGGAAAACAGTTGTGCAGCATGGCTTAGCAACTCAAGCCCACCAGCCTCCCAAATGACACAGGGTGCAATTTCATGGCTTTGCTTATCATCTCCTGAATGCTGCCATCAGTTGGTCCCATAAGTGCACTTTGCTTTACAACTCACAACAATATTCATAGAGCTGCACTTTAGAAAACATAAAATGAAGCCGAGCATGGTGGCACATGCCTGTAATATCAGCACTCGGGAGGCTAAGGCAGGAGGATCGCTGTGAGTTCGAGGCCAGCCTGGGCTACATAGTGAGTTACAGGGCAGTCTGAACTACTTAGTGAGACCCTGTCTCAAAAAACCAAAACAGAAAAAGAAAACATAAAATGAAGATAGTTGGTTTTCAATACGTGAAAAGTTACACAAAAATAACTTTACAAAAATTGAGAATATTTTGCCAAAAATTACAATAAGGATTTTAAAGTCTTTTTTAACTTAAAGATTTTTATTGCATTCAAGCCTAAAATATGCCTCTTCTTTGAAAAGCATAGGCAATTATTCATTTTACATTAAAAAGACTAGAATAGAATGACCCTGACTGGCCAAGGTGGCACCATGCCCAGAGGACCAAGTGGCCATTTCCAGGATCAGCATCAGTCTGAGACCCTGATGGCCATTCTCATGCTAGTGACACAGGCTCATCTTCTACAGGCTCTCCAGAAAGATTTCCACTACCTACCAGGTTCCAAGACCTAGAGCACTTACCTAAAAAGGTGAATGTTGTGGAGGGATGCTTGTCACCTGGAAGTTTCTAAAATCTTGTCACAGTAGGTAAGATACAAAGCAGAGCTGTCTGAGTCGATCACTAACCAGAAGAGGCTGCTGTGAGGTTTTTCAGCTGACTTAAAGGAAGACCTGGCTCACCAACAGTCCTTAGGATGGGGCAGCTCCTACACCCTTCCATAAAGTCCAGCATGGTGAGATGACACAGGATAGCCAATTTCCTCCTAAACCCTGGGCCTTCCCAGTCCCTTTTCAATGGAACCCAACTTTGTCTTGTTGCCATCAACATCTCAAAACAGAGCAACTTGGCAGCACTGATGGCTGAAACAGGGCATTCCATCCTGTACCTCTACTTCCACATTCCAAGTGGGAATGGTAGCCTGGTGCTCAAGGACCAGAAAATGCACACAACAGATCCAGATGATGGCCTTGAGGATGGAGTGTGTGGGAGTGTGCTAGGGTTGTGATAGAGGACAACGCTGCTGGACTCTGAAGAAAAATCCTCAAGGCTTAGACATTGAAAATCAGAATGTGGAAAAGAATTTGAAGACAATACTTCATATTTTTAATTAAGCAAACCATACAAATCAGAAGTGCAAATACAACTGCCCAAAAAATACAGAATTAGAAGTAGAGTCTGTCTAGTCAATAAACTAATCAATGAATAAAGGAGCTGGTTTGATAGAAATACTAAAATCTTGTCATTTGGCCCAGCACAGCAGACAAGACCGGCAGCAGCTTGCCAACCTCTGGTCAGCCTGCCTCTTCATCACAGAGCAACAGAGGATCTCAGAAGCAGCGCGAGACCCTCTGGTAGGTGCAGCCATTCAGCCCAGTACAGCAGAGGAGCCCAGACTTGTGAACGCCAACAGAGCAGTGTGCGTGCCCCCCCAACTAGAGAAAGAGGACATCTGTGAGGCTCCTACATGAAAACTGAAGCCCACTGCAAAAATGAGGAAAATCTCTGCGATAAAGGCATAGTTGGTAAATCAGAGGGACCAGCACCTCACAAAGGAACCTGGTCTAACTTCAGGGGAAAGACAGCTGGAACCTAAAGTAGAACCTTGCAGAGTTCAACCCAGCAGGAGGACAGAGATCTCAACTTGGGCCTCGCAGCCAGAAATCAGCCTGAACCTCAGGGGACAGCTGCTGGCTTGTTGAAACTAATTAACTTAGATCTGCACACTCCCGCCCACGCTGTCTATTGTGTCAACAGAGGCATACCCTGAAGGAGGCCCTCTGTTTCTATCTTTTATTTTCAAAGTAATATTTTTCTCTTATCTTTAAACATTTAAAAAATTTTATCTATTTATATTATCAATTTTTTTCATTTTTAAATCTTCCTTTTCTTATCTTCTTTTCTTTCTCGCTCTTTTCCACTGTGATCTTCATCTCTCTGCCTATTTGTTCATGTTCCTATTCTAACCCTAATTTATTTTCTTTCTTTTCCTTTTCTTCTCTTTTTCCTGCTCTCAATTGCCATTAGTTTTAGAAGAAAATGATTATGTCTCTAGCCTCTCTATTGCTGTTGCTTGTTCTGTTCTTGTGTATATTTTGTTCTCTCTTCTCCTCTTCTCTTCAAAAGCTTCCCAGAGTTTTTGTGATCTTCCTCTGTCCTCTGAACTCACTTCTAACCTTTTTCTATCCTATCTATCCTTCCCTCCCCAACTCCTTCTCATCCCCAATCTGAAGGGTAAAGTTGCTATATTAAAGAGTTTATTCACTATAAACATATTTTGGGCTGGTGCTCGATTTTGATTTCATTCACACAGTTAAAGGTGATAGATTCATAACTACAACAAATTTTCATTTTCTAAGCTGTGCTTGTTACTATAGTGTTGCTGATTGTATCATTTGGGCTAAGGTGTCATGATTGATCTAACCAGTTGTCCTTCCTGATATATGAAAATGATTTGGACTCAGTCATTAGAGATCCAAAATTTAAAGACCAACTATATCTGGAATATCACACTATTAACCCAGGAATTAAACAAAGGACAGTACCAAAAACAAAAATAGAAATGAAAAGACATTCAAACAAGGCACAAACAGACTTCCACCCCACCAAAGGTAAACTCTGGGGGAAATGAGGTATACTAAACTAAAATCCACTGGATTAAAGATCTAGATATCAAAACAGAAACACTAAACTTGCTGAAAGATAAGTTAGGTAGACATTGACATAGGAAAAGACTTTATGAACAAATCCTCAGCAGCAGGAGAATTTACACAAAGAATCAACAACTGGGATCTCATCCTATTAAAAGTTTTTGCAGTGCAAGAGAAACCAACAGAGCTAAGAGACAACCTACAATGCAGCAAAACCTTTTTACCACCTACTCCTCAAAAAAACAACTACTATCTAGAACATATAAAGAACTCAAAGGGCTGGGGAATTAGTTCAGTGGTTCTGTCACCTGCCTCGCAAGCACAAGGACCTGAGTTCGATCCCTGGTACAAAAAAAAAAAAAAGAAAAGAAAAGAAAGCCAGAGGTCTCACTGAGGCAGGGATAGTGGAGCTTACAGCCTGACCCTGTTGGGTGTTTGAGGGCAGAGCTGAGCTATGGGGCCAATTATGCCTGGGATTGTATCTCCTGGCCTCCACATGCAGCTTCTCATCTCAATCTTCATGGAGGACACTAGCGGGAGATGCCCACCACCTTTACCCTAGGACTTGAGCCAGTATCAGGATCTTTTTCAGTAACTTGATGCTTGTTCAGACTTAAAGTAGAGCCCTGAACTTAGCCCATACCAAGGAACCCCAGGTACTTTGTGCTGGATTTTGAGTCTGGCATCCTGCAGTATTTTGTGAATGAGCAGAGCAAACACCAGAAGTCTCAAGGAGCCCCCTCTTTGTCTGGAGCCACAGTGTCCCTGAGTCATGTACTCTGCTAGCAGAGAGATGTATAAACTGAGAGCTGCTCATGCAAAAGAGAAACAGTTTTGGGTGACTCAGCTCCGAGCTTGTGCCAAATACCACATGGAAACAAATTTGAAGAGTACTCCAAGCTCCCGGAGCCAAAGCTTCACTTTGCTCCCCCATGGAATACCCAATTCTGCATCTCCCTATAGCCAGAGACACCTCATTGAGGGGGAGGGGAGGCCTGTGTGGTCACAATCATGCATCACAAGTCACCTGCAGCCCCCCTAAGAGCCAAGAGTCAGTATCCTGTCCAGCTTCATGAAGTCGGAGAGATGATGAGCCAGGTGGAAGGGCAGCAGAATAACCTAGTGCACACCACTTAGTCCGTGCCAGGATCCAGCCTGCAACTGAAAGCTACCTCTGCCACCACACTCAGCTGCCTCGGGGAGTGCCTCAGCCTGCTTCAGCAGAGTGTGCACCAGGGGGCTGCCCCCAGCCACAAGCCGGGGCCTTCAAAAAACATCCTGGGATGGCATGGGTCCAAGTCATATTCCACAGAGCAGCTGAAAAATGGGACACTGAGCTCTTTACCATCAGCCAGTGCCAACATAACCTGGGCAATTTTACCAAACTCCACCGAGGATGAACAAACCTTACAGCTGGAGCCAGAGCCAAAATCAGGCCCTGAACTGGTTTTGTTCGAAGATCAGAAAACTGGCAATGAAGATAAGGAAGAAACAGAATTGGGTGTCATGGAGGATCAGCTCAGTGTAATTCTTCATCTAATCTCACAGCTCAAACTTGGGATTGATTTAACCAAGGTGGTGCTCCCACTTTTATTCTAGAGAAGCGATCTTTGCTGGACATGTATGTAGACTTTATGGCACACCCTCACCTGCTGCTGGCCATCAATGCTGGGGCCACACCTGAGGAGTCATTTGTTTGGTGGAGTATTATCTCAGAGCCTTCCATGAGGGCCAAAAGGGGGCTTTGGCCAGGAAGCCGTACAACGCCATCATTGGGGAGACACTTCACTGCTCCTGGGAAGTTTGCAGGGACAGGGTCAAGCCAAAGAGGACTGCTTCACCCTCTTCTGCTGGCTGTCAGGAACACCCGGTGTATGAGGACCCTTCTAAAAGCTACAAGCTACGGTTTGTAGCTGAGCAAGTGTCCCATCACCCTCCCATCTCCTAGTTTTAATTTGAGTGCAAGGAGAAGAGACTGTGTGTCAACACTCATGTATGGACCAAAAGCAAGATCATGGGCATGTCTATGGGGTCTCTATGATAGGGGAAGGTGAGCAGAAGCTCTTGGAGCAAGGGGAGGAGTATGTCTTCACCCTGCCCAGTGCCTATGCCCGGTCCATCCTCACCATCCCATGGGTGGAGTTTGGAAGAAAAGTCAGCATCAACTGCACCAAGACTGGGTACTTGGCAATGGTGATATTCTACACAAAGCTCTTCTACGGAGGAAAAGTCCACAGGGTCACAGCCGAAGTACAGCACAATCTGACCAACACTATTGTCTGTATAGCTCACAGGGAGTGGAACGGTATCTTGGAGTTCACCTACAGCAACTGGGAAACCAAAGTCATAGACACAACCACCGCACCAGTGTATCCAAAGAAGATCAGGCTTCTGGAGAAACAGGGGCCCATGGAGTCCAGGAATCTCTGGCAGGAGGTGACTCGATACTTGTGCCTAGGGGACATCAATGCAGCCACTGAGCAGAAGCGACGGCTGGAAGAGAAACAATGGATAGGGGAAGGGAAGCGGGAGAGCCTCCGCACATCATGGCAACCGAAATATTTTATCCAGGAGGGTGATGGCTGGGTATACTTCAACCCCCTCTGGAAGGCACACTGATGGGGTGATGGTGAGGAGCTTTCCCAAAGAGGCCTGTTTTTGTAGGAATTAAAGTGGTGCAGTATCAAGGTTCTATTGGCATTGAGAATTCCTGTTAGCATCGAAGAAATAGTTTCAGAGAAATTATATACTGTGAAAAGAGGATCCCAACTCTGCTAGAAGACTGAATTTATTCAAGAGCCACTTGGGGCACATGTGACACTGTATATGTTCACACATGCACTATGTATACGTCTGTTGAGTATTACTACACATGTAAATACTGCATTCACCAAGATTTGAAGGGGGTAATCATGAGCTCCTTTTTATCAATGAGGTTTAAGTTTTCTATTTTTCATTTTGCCAAAAAATGTTTTGCACTTAAAAGATGTTTTCACTTAGTCTACTCCTGTCGAGATGAGGTTTAAATTGGCATGGTTTAGTTGACGTCCCTGTAGCAGAAAGTGGCTCACTGCTGGTAGAAGTATGGATGGCAATAATTTCATAATTATTGTGATTTTCACCTCTCTATTTTGGTCTTTGTCTACACCCAAGAAAGGTAAACTTCCCTGCTGAATGACAAGGGTGGGTAGGAAGCTGCTGGAGATTAATGCCAGAGCTTTCCAGGATGGAACTCCTCTGAGAGAACCTAGAACCAGCCTCCACTGGGATTTTTTTCCCATCTTTCTGATGATTTCTTATGCACAAAGCACCAGTCATACATTTTTCAGAAGCTGCTTCCTTAACAGCAGAAAAAACCAAATCATATAGTGATTTCACTACATTTTTGAAGAGAAAAAGGGCTTTAGAAATTAAATACATGCATGCATAGAAAATATGCTCAATCACACCTCAATCTTGTATTTAATTTGGGGAAAAAGGAATTTCTTGTAGATTTTTGTAGATATGTGCACCTTTATGGTTTGACTCATACTTTGCAAGAAAGCCGCTGTGATTAAAATATACGTCATGCCTGCATAAATGTTCTATGGTTTCAGATGAATTTCAGCCCTTGGCCATTATAAATGAGGTCATAGACATGACCAAAGCAAATAGCAAGGGAAAAAATATTTGGTTTTTGCTGAATGCTTTATTTTTTACTGTGCAATTCCAATGATATTTATAAAATCCAGTAGCATGAACGTTTTGCTGTAGTAATACTAAATTTGTGCCTTTTGTCTGCTTTCCTAAGACCAGTTGTTCACACTTTGTAGATATTAGACAAATATATTTCGACTAAATACTACACCTGTCCAAAAAAATATTTTGAAGAACTCAAAATATCAGATCCCCCCAAATACAAAGACCAGATTCAAAAATGGGCATCTGAAATGAACAGACATTTCTCAGACAAAGAAATAAAATCAGCAAATAAATATATGAAAAAACATTCAACATCACTGGTCACCTGAGAGATGCAGATGAAAACAACACTGAGATTCCACCTCACCCCACAAAGAATGGCTGCTATCAAGAAGTCAACCAGTAACAAATGCTGGCGGGGTTGCAGGGAGAAAGGAACCCTTCTTCATTGTTGGTGGGAGTGCAGACTGGTGCAACCACTGTGGAAATCAATATGGAGATACCTCAAAGAACTAGGATTAGAGGTTCCATTTGACCCAACTATCCATCTGCTGGGTATCTTTCCAAAACAATGAAAAGAATCATACCACAGTGATATATGCACACCTATGTTTATAGTGGCACAGTTTGTAATAGCTAAAACTTGGAAACAGCCCAATTGCCCATCAGTTGGTGACTGGATAAGAAAGATGTGGTTTTTCTATAAAATGGAGTACTATTCAGCCATAAAGAATGAGAAACTAGTGCACATTGGGGCTATACTCTTAAGTGAAATAAATAGGACACACTTGAGTAAATACTGAATAGTTTCTCTGGTGTGAACAACTAAACATGTAAATAAGTTTCAAATGGTATAATTGGGAGTGTGAAATAGGAAGAAAATGGCTAAAGTGGAAGTGGGAAGGGGAAGGAAAAGGAAATAAGGGAAAAGGAAAAATGTGAAAACAGGAAAAAATGGAAACAAATTCTTTGTAAATAAGGAAGGGTGAAGGGGGTGAAGGGGGTGAAGGGAGGGAAGGGACAACTAAACATGTAAATAAGTTTCAAATGGTATAATTGGGAGTGTGAAATAGGAAGAAAATGGCTAAAGTGGAAGTGGGAAGGGGAAGGAAAAGGAAATAAGGGAAAAGGAAAAATGTGAAAACAGGAAAAAATGGAAACAAATTCTTTGTAAATAAGGAAGGGTGAAGGGGGTGAAGGGGGTGAAGGGAGGGAAGGGGTATGGGGGAAAAATGAGAACCAAGAAATATCATGTAAAGGTACACAATCCCAATGAAAAATGTAACTGTATTGTTTGCTTTAAATTTACCAATAAATGTAATGGGGGGGGATACTAAAATATCAATCCTTTTAGGTGAAAGATTTTTTCCCCCAGAAGAGGAGATTTTATGCATAAAATGTCATCCTGTGTTCCTCAGCAGCTCAAGCATATTTTAGCCAGAGGGTGAAGAAATTGCTTTGAGACCATGGTCACATATCCCTTTTGTGATGTCTTTTTTTCATGCCATGTACATTAAGATTGCAGTTATTTCTAATAGGTAATTGTGGACATTCTGATTGCAGAAAGAGAACAGAGACATGTGTGTTGTGCTCCAAAATGTCATCTGTCACTACCTACTAGGAAAGAAGGCAAGCCTACAAAGAGCTATAAACAGCTTGCAGATCCGCAAAAGGATTTTTTGGCATTCAAGAGCTAAAGCAAATATTCATGTGCTGTCAAAGACCTAGGAGTACAAGGATCTGACTTTTGCTTCCTGACAGCTTTCCTTACAGTATTTAAGCTGGAGCTTTCTTTTAAAATTCAATCCATCTTTTGATCTGTTACTATCCATTCTACTTTGCTAGGGTCTCTAATGTCTTTCCTCACTGATATTCATGTGGTGTATCAAAGCAATTATTCCATAGCAGTTTTTAAGCTGAGGAGGAAAACACATCATAATTCACTATATTTTGTAAATACTTCATTCTGCTAAAAATAAGCAAAAAATATGGTCTCAAAGCCAGAAATCTGGAGCATTAAAGGTCATGACCCCTTTTACTGGACTATTTTGAATTTTTGGTTTATTTTCAATATATTTACATTAATAACAAATATAGCCTCATTACAAAAGGATTTAAGTAATAAATGTATCCATTTTAAATAGTCAAGTATACTCCCTTCCCTCCACAGTTTCTCCAAGAAAATGGTTAATTATTTCTCATACAGTGTTGCCCACCTCCTTTAATGCTTATAAGGATTTCCGGACCTTACCCAAATCTCTTTATACTTTAAGAGAATAAAAAGCATCAAAATATTCTGAAACTTGCTTTTTCTCACTTCATATAACTTGAACATTTTTGACAACCACAATTTACAAATATTTAATTTTTAAGCTTTTATGATGTCACACTAATGAATATGCCATAATTTATTTAACCAGCTCTTTATTGATGAATGCATAGGTTGTTTTTTCAAATGTTCACTATTATAATCACAAAAGCAATGAAATTTCTGTATTTGGGTTAAAAACATTGTTTCTCTAGTTTTGAGAATGTTATATTTCACTAAAGAAAACTTAGAGCATACAAAAAAGTATCAATAAGACTAAACATGCTGGAATCTGCCACTGAAATATATACACTGGTAACACTTTAGTTTATAGCCTATCAATCATTCAGTCTTTTATTTGGAAAGAGAATTAAGGATTGGCTGCTGTTTTTTTTTCCTATATAGGAATAGCATCACATGTAACAAATCCAATTAGTAGTCTAATGTGGATTTCTCCCTTCTTTCTTAATAAAAGAATTTAATTCTGCCAAGTATAGCAATGTTCCCAGAAGAAAATCAATGTTCTTAAAGTGTTCTTGAAGTCTAGGGTAACCATGATTCTGGAAGATTGAAGAAGTTTATTAAAATTTTCTGGCAGCATTTTCTTTCTCAATATAGGCAGAAGCAGGTCCTCCCTTTCATATCCTTTTTCTTTTCCTGTCTTGGACTGTGCTTCTGAGGAGGGATATAAAGCCACTGTCTCATGGCCATGAGGTGATAAGCTTGAGGACAGAAGCAGGCAAAGAATGATACAGTAGAAAGACAGGAGGAGTCTAGGACATTGAGAAGGCATTTAAACAGCTGTGGATAGTCTGCCTCCATATAGTTCCTAATATAAAGAAAATAAAATCCTATTAAATAACCTCCTATAGTCGGGGTTCTATTATATATAAATAAGCATAAGCCCTGGTATTTTGTATTTGCAAGCTTTTTTACCCTTATATACCCTTATATATTTTCCCTATATATCCCATCCTCCATCCCACTCCAACACTAACTGCCCCAATGTAAGTAGGTAGTGGGCTCTGTTCTAACTATCCAGGGAAAGAAGTAGAGTAATTCAGCAAAAAACAAGGAGTGTTTTGTAAGGCTAGGGATTCAAGTAATCTAAACCCATATAGGAAGAAATTCCACAGGGGCAGAAAAGCTTTAAAATTCAGAAAAGGAGAAGGCTTTTCCTTAGACTGGAAAGTGATCCTTCTGCATTGGACATGAGGGGTAGGGCTGAGGCTTAAGAGGCTCTTGAAGGGAACCAAAGACCTTTCCTTCATTCTGGCAGTTCCATTAGGGAAGAATCAACAGCCTAGAAAGCAGAGGCTATGAGGTATTTCTGAGCAGGCAGGTCTAGATTTGGCAGTTTCTTGAGCCCCAAAAGTACCAGGAAAGGAGACGAAGACACCTGACCTGAAGGGCCTTTGTGGATCAAGAATGCAGAACTCAGCAGTGATCTGCTTAGATCTGTAATTAACAACTATATACCTGTTCCCTCACCACTGCCCCTCACACCGTGTCCCCCAGTACCTCAGCATTACACAGGATTTCCAAAGCATCACACTGCTAGCCTGAAGGATCAGACCCTAAGGGCTGAGTTTGGTTTGTTTTCCCCACCAGTACCCTCTCATTGAGCCCCACAATTAGGGGTCAAAATCTGAAATGAGATATTATAGAAAATAAATCTATTTTTGTACAACTGTGATTGAGGTCTGGGAGTCATACATGCTATAACTATTTTTTAAGTGTAAGCTCTTCTATCTCCACTCTCTATCATGCAGTGATTCACTATTATATTTTTCACTCAGCCAAGAAGAACAAAAAACTCATCTCGATAGAAAGAAATTTATTTGTCACTTATGAAAAGAAATACATTTACAGAGCTGTAACTTAAGACTTTGGCATTAGCTTCTTAGCTTGTATCCACAATCAGGGCTCATATAGAACTACACCCCAACAAAAGTCAATTTCAGAATGTGTAACTTATCAGCTGGCTCTATCACAACTTGAAGTTATGATGCCAGGAAGTCTGGTTATTTCAGATCTGAAAAGAACATTACTAAGCCACACCTTTCAAAACATTTTATTAGCATATGATTCTTTGCTGAACAAGAAAGATGGGAAATGTAGTTGCATTCAAAAAGAATGCGTGGGGAATGCCAAGAAAGTAAATAATTTTTGGAAGTCACCCTTCTTTGGAAATTTTC
Source organism: Fukomys damarensis (assembly GCF_012274545.1). Lineage (NCBI taxonomy): Eukaryota > Metazoa > Chordata > Mammalia > Rodentia > Bathyergidae > Fukomys > Fukomys damarensis. Next base: position 92,349,358 of record NW_022900951.1, read on the forward strand.
TAGTTATATAGCCATGGTTGTTTAAACAAAAGCACTACCATATTTCCTTTTGAAAACATGTCCATCCAAAATATAGAAAAATAATTGAATATTATGCTATTCAGTTCTCCTGTGATTTACTTGAAAACCTAAACGGTTTTAAAAAATGGCAAGCCTGCCAAGAACTGCAAGTAGCTTCCTGCAGACATTGTGATGTAGTGGGAAAAGCATAGCCTTTGGAGTTGAACAGACCTGTTTTTGAAGACTGCCTGTACTGAACTAGTTGGGTGACCTTGGGTATGTAACTTTATCTTCTTTATGATTCATCTGTAAAAATAATTAAATTATATTAAATGTGAAAGCATATGTGAAAGTACCTATTGGAGCATATTCTCCCTGTAGGCTCAATGAAAAAGCAGAATAGTTACACATGGCTATTCTGATGCCCAATAATAAATAAGTACTGTTCAGGGCTTAGTGGGGACAAGAAACTATTTAAATGATTTCTAAAAGACTTTGAACAGAGCAAAACAATATAAAATAATATTTAGCCAAGGGCAAAATTAGAAACTGGAGTGGGAAACATTAAAATGAATTTTTATTCTACAGTAAGTCCCCCATTTATGAACATTTTAGTTGAGAGCTTTCACAGATACACAGGAGACCTTCCATTGAGAACTTTCATAGATATAAATAAATCATGGAAATAGCTCAGGTGTCTTTTGGACATTGTCACAAATGTGCTGCTGTGTACTTACTATACAGTGTGATAGAGTACAGTATTACATTGCTATAAGCCCAGGATGTCCAGAAGCAGGCAGAAAAGCAGTGGTGATGTGGAAGGACCTGCTGGGAAACACAAAGGAATATACATTGTATATTTGTGTCAAAGGTGCATAAGACTCGCTTTGTCAGACTTTCAAGTGAATATGACTTAGGAACATTTTCCCAGAGAAGAACCTGTTTGTAAGTCGGGGACTTATTGTACTTTGAATGGCTCCCATAAAGACCTTTTTTGACATCACTAGTTGCTTGGTGAAATTTGCTACATGTGAGATGTCTAGAAATTCTGATCTTGTAAAATGTGAAGTCTTGCTATGTCTAAAGGTATTATGAGATGAGACTGATGAAAAATGAATATCAAAAGTTTCAGCCTTATTAGCAAGAGTAAAATATCACTCAAGTCCAAAAGCAATAGTAAAGTGACTCTTAGAATTAGGACAATAGGGTCCATAGGCAACTATAAAGTACTTACCCTGTTTCAAGACAATTTCTCTGTTGTCAAATACTTGCATGATGTCCTTTGGTTGTGTGGAAATCATTCTGTTAAGAACCCTCTATTTTAAGTGTTGTAATTCAAAGGTCAGTAGGCAATACCACATGAACAAAATTAGACATACAGTGTCTTTGTAAACAAAGTTTTATTGGACCACATTCACACCCATTCAGAGGTGTATGTGCATTGTTCTAGCAGCTTTCGTACTACAGCACCAGAACTGAATAGTCATAATAGACCCAATAAGAGCCACAGAAATCAAACTATTTACTATCTAGACCCCTAGTGTAAAAAGTGTGCCAGTCACTTCTCTAACACCTACAACCCAAATACCACCTAAAATCAAAGACAATATATCTAACCTGACTTTCTCCAGCTTAAAATATTTCATTTTTAAAGATGACCGGGTGAATTCCATCTGCAGACTGCATGGAAGAAATTTTTTGTGCACAAAAGGAGTCCTCATTGTGGACCTTGCCCATTCTCATGCTCTTTCCAAAATAATGGAAGTCAGCTATGTGGCTCTCTGGGTTGGAAAATTGGCCAATGGTAAACTTTGCATTATAACAAAGGCATATTGTCTCCAGTCAGCTGCCTTCAATTCCTTATATTACTTAAACAAACCAAAAGCATCTTACTTCAACAAAGTCTACATCAGCTTGGGGGGAGTCTACCAATCTTTTACAAGATCTACCTGAAATAATATACCTCAATCAGATTAGCTCTCCAAGATTCTTTGTAAAGTTTCAAAAACTTTGAGAACCATAGCAATGATATCTCAGAATACTGAGCAATGAACAGCAGCACTGCTGCATTTCTCAAACCTTCTTCTCAAATTAGAATTGACAATCAGTCTGATTCAGTCCGTGGCTCATCCTCCCAAATAATGTGGTTTGAAAGATAAGGAATCTGAATGAAATAAAATAATGGTTGGAACAACTGGAAAAACAGATAGAAGACAGGAATCACGGTAAAATCTCCATTGTAAGTAATATAAAACCTGAAAGATGGATCCAAGCTACAATAAGTAATGCACAAGTCATAACTTGCTTGTGTCAAAGGGTCTTTGATATAAGTAGCTGGAGATAGTCAGAAGGATTAGTCAGGCTTCCTTTGTTCTTCATGAATGTGTTCCAAGGTAAAGTTCAAACTAATGTTACCATTGGTTGTTTAGTTTCACAATGTCTACAACAAGAACAACAACAAAAATACTCTCCATTTATTTTCCAATAAGTAACAAATTTTAAAATACATTTTCAAATAAAAGTGACAATGGGGAAGTTTTTTTGAAAACAGGACTAAATAATTTTTCTCATGATGTTAACTTCTGAAACTTTATTTTTAACACATACATTTCACAAACAGAAAGCCTCTAACCCTACACACAGTTCCATAACCAAAAGTTTCAATTTATCAACATTCTTCGACTATTTACACTGTCTTCCCTCAACAAAAGTGCAAGCCAAGACATCTTGACAAGAAATCTTTACCAATAACAATATTATTTTGAGCTGGTTTTAATGGTGCCCGTCCATTTTGTTTTCTTTCAATCACCTGGATAGCAATAAAGTCAATAGAACATGGAAATTAACTTGGTTAGGCAGCATCCTATTTAAGAACCAAAACACTAAATGGCACTTTCTTCTCACCTCTTCTCCAACCTCCAACTAAAATTACTCAAGAAACTAAACAGAAAAGCAAACTGGGGTTACTAACCTAGGCACAAGAGAACAGACTGCATAGTTAAGCACTAGTCTGGCAGTACTAAATGAAAAGGTTTCAGCATATTAGTTTTGTTAGTTTCATTTAATAATGAACACCTAATAATGTATTTTCTTGATGAGCTAAATTTTGCCATACAAATATGAAAATTACTTTTATTCTGAAAATATTCTTATAAAAACTGAAATTTAAAGGATGTTTGGGGAAGCGCCTTTGTAAGTATAATAGGACAACTGAACCACCTCAATTTCATGGCACAATGTCTGTCTTTTAAAGTATAAATATAGTATATCCATGCTTCGGATGTAACCAGAAGAAAGTGAAAGAACTGAGATGGCCCGGAGAAAAAGTAATCTATCATTAACTCTCTTCTCTCCACAGCAGGTAATTATATTTGTTCAAGGCATGGAACTCTTACAAATAAATGAGTAAAAAATGTTCAAGTAGATGAAAAAATCAGTGAAAATGCTAGTCACTCTTAAGACTTCTCCATGTTACTGAACACTACTCATCAGAAAAACAGAAACTGAATCTCCTGGATGACTGTTGAAAACAGGACTAAATAAACTCTGGCAAATTTTGTAGTCTGGATACTGAGGAAGGTAAAATTCTAAGTGGCAAATCAAAATATCTTTAACAACAAAACAACATACAATGACAAAGTTTCCTACATTTCACAGATAGCTCTTACTCAGTTCTAAATCTGGTTCTGCCATTTAGTCGCTAAAGAGCATCACTTCTCAGTTTTTCCCTGAAAGAGAAAAAAAATGAAAGTTATTCCTAGAAGGATGTAGTGAGTTGAAGTTTCTGTGTTCTAAATTGTATTACAGGTAAACGCTTACCTTTCAGAAGAAAAAATGGAGGCTTTTACCTGAGGATTATTTGCAAATATGCTTTGAAATTAGGGTGTTAGTACAAGGCAAACAGCAAGTATCATGATACCAGGAGCCCTACTATTGAGTCAGTAATTATTTTAAAGAGTCCAAGTAATGTAATGACACCAAGTCAGAACAAATGTAGACACATCTATCCCACACACAGGCTTAAGGACAGGAGGAAACCAAGTAATAGAATGTGCATGTGTCCTTAAACCTGAGTAGATCACTTCTAGACAGCCACTAATGAGAGGCCTTGGACCATGTCCACCCAAGAGGTGGGCATGAAAACTCCAATCCTGGGTAAAGGGAGGGCAGGGACAAGGGGAAAAAATGAGAACCAAGACCTGTCATGTAAAGGTACAAGATCCCAATGATGAATGTAACTGTACTGTATACCTAGAATGTACCAATAAACTCAATAAAAAGAAAAAAAGAAAACTCAAATCCTGAAGAAAGACAACTGCAACATTACTGAGTTCTCCCAAGGTGTGCACTTCAGCCAAATTTCCTTTTGCCTAAAGAGGAAAGATTCAGAAGTCTTTTTAGGAGGCTCTGTCAACTCATCATTGGGAATATATTAACCTATACACACAGGTAAAAAGCAAGCAGAGGGTTGTAAATTATAAACCAGATCATGTTACTCTGTTTTTCAGTCTTTTCAGTGGCTGAAAGTCTTTTCAGTCCTTTCTAATCCAATCTAAAATCTCAATCATGAGGCAATTTGGCCCTAAATAATTTTTCTTTTGTGCAATTTTTATTGTGTCCACATCCTGCTGCTTTATACACTCTGCTCCAACAGCACTCTTCTTGCCATTTTGAGAACATACCAAATTCATTCTCACCTCAAATTGGCTGCTCCCTTGTTACTTTGGAAAGATCTTCCCCTGGAACCTTCACAAAATGTACTCACACACTACATTATTAATGTCTCTACTAAAACACTACTTTAGGTGTGGCTCCTGTGATTATCATGAAAAAAAATTAGCCCATTCACTCTATCTCTTTAATCTGCTTGAATTTTCCTATGGCTAATTATGAGCATGTGATGGTAGAACACAGAGATATTTTTATAAAATATCATTCAAAAGATTGCAAGCTCCATGAGGGCAGAGATTTTATTTTATCCAGCCATTGTCCCTGCAGTTTAGTATAGGGCCTGGCACATGATGAGCAATCAAGTAATATTTCTTACATGGATAAATAATTGGAAACAGATTCTCAGAATCAGCTTTTGTGGAGATCTTGCCTCCAGACTGTGCTAGATGTTAAAAATCTCAAGCCGTTAAATGTATGAAAATCAATTGTAAAAAGACTTCTGGAAAATATAATTCCCTGTTTCATCTTTCTTCTATGTGCTATTTTTTTTTGTGCCAAGACATAGGATTGGTTTCATGCCTACAGTTATCCTCAGTCTATACAAGCACCCTTATTTTTGGGAAGGCTAGAGTGAGAGGGACTTAAATATCTTTTGTTCAAAATCCCAGACATAACAGATAATATACCATTTTTAAAAAATCATACCCACAGAGATTGTTAGTATGTTTAAACAAACTACAGTGCCAGCATATAACCCACATCTAGTAGTGTATGACTGAAGAACCTTTTGCCGCCTAATCAATAGAACACCTCCACATTGATTATAGAGTTCATGTGATGGGCTAAACTCTTCCATATGCTTGCTGTGGAGCATCTTGGGGAGATAGTTAGCATGTTCTGGAAGCTGTGAAGGAAAGATTTTATCTGTGTTAATTAAAGTCAACAGCTTAGCCAAATACTGACTGGGATACTGAGCTCCACTGTATACCTCAGTGAACAAAATTTTTCTGCATTATCTTATGTTAATCCCCACTGGCATCCCACATGCTACTCTAGTCAAACTGAACTTCTCCCCTTAAGATCACTCATGCTTTTTCTGCGTTAAGACATTTGCACCTCCTGTTCCCTAACTTGTACCATTGTCATTCTGTGTATGTAACATACCTCTTCCACTTTACGAAAAGCCCATTCACTAGCTTGTTCATTCAAGTGCAACTTCTCATCATATGGGAAAACATCAGTACACTAACCTAATGATCTGGTCAGAAGATTTCATTGCTAGAAATTCTAATAGAAATACAGTAGTAAAGATTTCTGATAACAAATTAAGCTGCTTATAGGTTTGGACTCATAGTCAAGTTCCACCACAAACTATCTTCAGTATTAGAGATTAAGATGACTTAGTTTTATCTAAATTTAAGCAAAAATATAGTTCAGCAAATAGTTTGAATATTTGTGTACAAAGTGAGACAGAGCACATTTTCTGTCACAAGGAGTGAAGGAACATGAACTGACAAATAACTAAATGGGTACACAATAAAATCTAATATTCACATGGTCAGGAACACAGTGTTTTATTCTGTACCTCTCTTTCACTGCCTAACACTGTATGGAAAGTAACAGAGACTCAGTTAATATTTATAAAATATAATTTCACTCAATTTTCTAAACTACAAAGCAGAAATTAAAATCTCACCTTAAAATAAATGTGCTTTCTGCATTACAGATTGGTCATAGATATATGGAACACAGGAGGTTGATAATCATCAAGTACTAGGTCAAAATGACATTGAAAAATAAGATCAGTTTAGCATATGACTCAATATGCAAATTGCCATGCCAAAATGAAACTTGAAAAATAAGGTGATACATACTTATGTGAAGTTTTGGAGCTGGGGGTGTAGCTCAGTGGCTAAGTGCTTGCTTAGCATGCATAAGGCCTTGGGCTTAATCCTGGGAACAAGAAGAAAAGCTATTAAGTTTCAAATAAGATATATCTTGCATCATCAAAACTGTTTTTCCCATCTCCAACATTTTCAAAGACCTTTACAAAGTTTTCTAAGATTAAAGGCAAGTAATAAATATTTCACATTTCAGAAACCATAATCTTTGAAATTATGGAAATTATTTATTTTTCAATTGATCATAGAATGAGCTGATTAGCATAAGTTACCATGCAACTCAAGAAGGAAAAAGGAGGCTGGTAGTCAAATGCTCTATTTGTAACTTTGTATTTAATTTTAAATGTGAGATGAAGGATGGTAGAAATGTCATGAGTTTTCACAAATTTCCATTTTCATTTTTTACCTGTAAATACCTGAGTTACAGGACTGGTTTAAAACCTCTAGAGGAAGCACAAAGCCATGAAAAGATTACAGTGCCTCCATTTTATATAGAATTTAAAATTTAAATTAAAATGATACACTACAATCCACAGAGCAGTATATTCCAAAAGTCAATTATATTATATGCCAGTTTTTAAAATAATCTAATGATATATTATCAATTTAATAAATATGTCTAAGACATATTTACCTTTTCCCATATGACTGTCTCCATGCTTTGCATACAATAATAAATACTACATTTCCTCGCCCCTCTAAAATGTTTGTGGCCCAGGTTAGCAAACATGTGCTCAGTCTGTCTAGTGCAGTAGGGGCAAACTTAAGTCACGCATGCCACAGTGGGCCCTGCATCACTGAAAGCTCTAAACAGTTTCCCATCACTGGTCTAGTGGGTAAATTAGTGCCGTATAAGGACATATCCACATTGCCTACTCTAGCTGTAGAATCTTTTTCTTTTTTTCTGGTGCTATGGATGAAACCCAGGGCTTCATTCATGCTAGACAAGTGCTCTACCATTGAGCCACTTTCCCAGTCCTAGCTTTAGAATATGAATGATAAAAACTTGGGGAGCAATTCAAGGCTGAATAACAACCCCAAATAAATTTACCTTGAGTAGAAATGTGAGGGATATAGATATTATAAAGCTAACAGAAAAGGCCTTCCATAGATCAGAAAAGCCAGCTGCTACATAGTATGATTTGGGGGGCACCTTCAGGTCATCTATTTACTATTCCTCACCATGTAGAAAATTCTCACAACTCTTCTTGAGAAAAAAAAAAGAGCTTAACTGGATTGAGACATTCTGTTATGTCAGGGAAATAACATCTTCAGGAAATGGTTTATGTAACTAACATATATTATTTTGCCACCAAGCCCAAAAACTGAGCATAAGACTAGTTGACTGGGCTGGAGGTATAGCTCAATGGTAGAGTAGTTGCCTAGCATGCATGAGGCCCTGCTTTTCAGCACAACACAACACAAGTGTCTGGTTTTGTTGTTGTTGATCTTGGTCTGTTTGTATTATCTGTTTTGTTTTTGTGGTATTACGGATTGAACCTAGGGAGCAATGACCTGTCCAGGTTGGCCCCAAATTTACTCTCCTCATGTCCCAGGCTCCTGAGTATCTAGGATTACAGCCATTTACCATTATGCCTGGGGAAAAGGAGTGGTTTTTAAAGTTGTAATTAGGGTAGCTGAGTTTCCCAATACCAAACCATTCCATAGGATGGTCTAAATTAGGAAAAAAATACAATTGCATGTGTCAGATTACTCAGAGAACCAAGTGCATGGATGACAAATGCTAGATGGAAATAAATCAGGAATGCAAAAGTAGAGACTAAAGATACTCTATTTAGGAAAGAAATGATCACAGGCTAGAGGAAGAAGCAAAGCAGCATGCCATGTTGTAGGGCCTGATTAATTTTTTCTGTTCTGGAGACTGAGTATATGAGACTAATTCTTCCATTAACTTTCAAATAGGGAAAGAGCAACCATAGCAACACAGCCAAGGACACAGACACATCAAGTAATAAAATGCTCCTTCCAGGGTAGTTAATTTTATACTGTCGAGTAGACTCACAGGTGGAGGAATTCAGGTTCTTAATTGGACCTTCTGTACTCTAACTCAATAACCAAAAGGAAAAAACTGCCTGAATGTACACAAGAGACAAATAAACAAGATATACACATATGATAGAATATGACTTAGTAACAAAAAGAATGAAATGCAGATATGTGCTACAACATGGACACACCTAGAAAACATGACACTACTTGAAAGAAAATAAACCCATGAGGTTACTTGTAGTGTAACTCCACCTGTGTGAAATGTCCAGAAAAGGCAAATGCATCCAGAAAGTATCTTAGTAGTTCCCAGGAGCAACTGAAGAGGAAACAGAGAGCAATTGCTTAATGAGGATGGCATTGTTTCCAGGTGATGAAAAAGTTGCGGAACTAGACAGTGGCAGTGACTGCACAATGTTGTGAACCACTGAATTATTCACTTTAAAATGGTTAATTCTGGGGAAGAGGTGTAGCTCAATGGTATAGCATTTGCCTAGCGTGCTTAAGACCCTGGATTCAATCCTCAACACCACCAAAAAAAGAAAGGCTAATTTTATATAAATGTTACCTCAGTAAAAGTTTTAATTCATACTCAAGAGATCTATAACTCTAACTTTCAATATTCAAGAGCACTTAGTTATTTTTAAGCTTGAATTGCATCAAAATCAGAAAATGCCAATATTTAAGGACTAATGAGAATAGGAGCTAATTATTTTTTATTTTTCCACTTCTGCATATTTTGATCTATTTATATGCTCTAATGAAGAAAATATTTACCTAAAAAAGAATATATATAATCAGGAGGTAACAGTTAAAATCTTTAACGACATGTACACAATGGACACTGACCAATCAGATACAATGCTGGCTATCAACAAAGGGAACAAGTGCTCTACTCACTTTATCACTGATAATCAAATTATTGGGAGGTATAGTTGAGCAACCAGTGAGCCATAACACAGGCATCTTATTTGCATGTTTTATCTAGATGAAAATAAACAGCTTCAAAGGCAACAGTATTGAAACCTATATCACACATGCCTATACTACATTGCAGACAGTTTGTATACCTCCAAAGCTCATCCGTTGAAGTTCTAATTCCCAATGTGATGTGTTTGGAGATGGTGCCTCTGGTCCTTGTGTTTGGATTAGAAACACTGGAGAACTCATGCTCACTCTGTCCACATTAGCACAAAGAACCTGTCTTCTGAGGACACAACAAGCTGGCAGACTCCTACAAGTCAAGAGTAGAGAATTCAATGAAACCTAGCTTGTTAGTGCCTTGATCTTTGGCCTTCAAGCTTCTGGAACTGTGAGAAATAAATTTCTGCTATTTAAGCCACCTGGTCTGTAGAAAATTGTAATGGTATCCTCAGCAAACTAAGATACAAAGATTCTAATTTCTAAATCATTCTCACCCATTAGTATTTTCCCCCCTGTTTTCAGTCAGAGAAAGTTGTATATCTCTGCCCTGAAAGTTTTCTGGTATGTGGATACTTTATCTAAACTACTTTCTTGGTTATTTTAAATACCACATTCTTTAAGGTTGTGAAAACATGACAAGTTTACAATTCATTCGAAGAATAATAATAAGAAAGTAAAAGTGATGCTACATATTGTTGCAACGCTAAGAACACATATATGTATTTATTACTCATTTCTAAATAATTTAGGAGCCTGATTTTTATTGTAAAATTTGGTTAGAAACACTGGTTTTTGTGTTTTTATACTAAATGGCTTTGACCACTGTGATAAAAACTGCAAGGCGCTTGCAAAGAAACAGACCAGGGGAATCAATGGAACAGGTTACAAAATGCAGAAACAACAGATGTGCTCACCTACCTCATTTTTGACAAAGGAGCCAACTATCCTCATTAGAGGAAAGATAGCCACTTTAATAAATGAGGTTGGAAAAACTGGATTTCAACCTGCTAAAGATTAAAACTAGACCCCGATGTTTCAGCATGCACTAAATTGAAACCTAAGTGGATTAAAGATCTAAATATCAAAACAGAAACACTAAACTTACTGGAAAGTAAATTAGGTAGAACTCTCAAAGACACTGGCATAGGAGAAGATTTTACGAACAAATCCTCAGCAGGACGAGAACTTGCGCAAAGAACCAATAACTGGAATCTCATTGTATTAAAAAGTTTTTGCAATGTAAAAGAAATCACCAACAGGTAAGAGACAACCTACAATGTGGGAAAAAAATTACCACCTACTCCTCAGACAAATGGGTTCTATCTAGAATATATATAAAGAACTCAAAAAATTCTCAAGTTCAATCCACTGTACCAACAAACAAAAGAACTCAAAAAAATCAGAAACCCCAAATATAAACAGCCAATTCAAAAATGGACATCTGAAATGAACAGACATTTCTCAGGCAAAGAAGTAAAAGCAGCAACTAAATATATGAAAAAACATTCAACATCACTGGTCATTGGAGAGATGCAGTTGAAAACAACACTGAGATTCCACCTCACCCCACAAAGAATGGCTGCTATCAAGAAATCGACCAGTCACAAATGCCGGCATAGTTGTGCGGAGAAAGGAACCCTTCTCCATTGTTGGTGGGAATGCAGATTGTTGTAACCACTGTGGAAATCAATATGGAGATACCTCAAAGAACTAGGATTAGAGGTTCCATTTGACCCAGCTATCCCTCTGCTTGGTGTCTTTCCAAAAAAAACTGAAAGAATCATATCACAGTGATATATGCACACCCATGTTTATAGCACCATAGTTCATAATAGCTAAAATTTGGACACAAGCCTATTGCCCATCAACTGGAGACTGGATAAAGATGTGGTTTTTCTATAAAATGGAGTACTATTCAGCCACAAAGAATGAGAAATTAGAGACATTTATAGCTAAATAGATGGACATTGAGGCCACACACTTGAGTGAAATAAATAGGACACAAGAGTAAATACTGAATAGTTTCTCTGGAATGAAAAACTAAATGTGTAAATAAGGTTCAAATGGTATAATTGGGAGTGTGAAATAGGAAGAAAAGGGCTAAAGTGGAAGTGGGAAAGGGAGGGGAAGGAAATAAGGGAAAAGAAAAATGTGAAAAAAGACAAAAATGGAAACAAAATCTTTGTAAATAAGGAAAGGTGAAGGGAGTGAAGGGAGGGCAGGGGTATGGGAAAAAACAAGAACCAAGATATATTATGTAAAGGTACAAGATTCCAATGATAAATGTAACTGTATTGTTTGCTTTAAATGTACCAATAAAGTTAGTGAAAAAAAAATTTTAATTAATGGCTTTGAAAAAGTATACTTGGAAGTCTCTAAGATTTTAATAAATATTTCATTTCTTGGCCTGAATGCATAAATGACCTAGTATTTTTCCCTACATTATCTATAACAGGAAAAATCATTAGGCTGTATGTCATGTCCCACATTCTGTTCTGAAATTCTGTCAACAAATACCAGGGAATGATATCTACAGAGCTTTGGGGTCAAAACATATGAGCATGCCATATAAGGCTGAAAGAATAGATCTGGATTTCTTCTGTTCTTGTACATTTGTCAAACTTTTTTTTTTTCTTTTTAGACTGGGCCTCACTATATTGCCCAGACTGATTTTGAACTCTTCATCTCAAGGGACCCTCCTGTCTCCACTTCCCAAGTAGCAAGACCTACAAGGATACACCATTGCATCTTGCTCAGAAAAAAATGTTATATGCCATGATTTCTATGGTTAAGACTTATCTCAAGATGAACTTCTTTGTCGCTGTATAAGCAGGGAAATACTAATTCAAGTTCAACAATATTGCTAGAAATGAATTGTACCAACTCTGCATTTGGCCCCTAAAGTCACAAAATCAAATATAAACAATATAAAGAAACAATGAATATTTATACTTGTTTTGACTTCTACCTATTAAACCTAGTTCTCCTTCTGTAAGAAGGAATGTAGTATTTTAGCCATAAACTGTAGAGGGTAGACTTGCTGTTTTTAAAATAATGGTATAGACATTTGAAATTAGCACTCATATAAAGTATCTGAAAATAGCTATTTTACTTTCTAGAAATGTTTAGATATCATTTATTTGGTATTCTATATTATTGACGTAGCACACTATAGTAACAAATATACTTAAATGCCTAATACACATTCAATCCAAAAGAGCAGCCAATGATATGCTAGTATCTGTGGAGATAAATAATCATAAACAGGGAGATAGACCTTTTGTAAAGGGGAAGAGGAGACCAAGAGATAGAAGTGGGAAGGAAGGGGTATAAAAAAGAATTGAGATATGTTATGTATATGTACCAACTCCCAAAGATGAATGTAATAATTATGTACTGCAAATATATACTAGTAAAAATAAAAAATTTTTAAAATTTAAAACATCTTTGCAGAGGCCACATAGAAGATTAAAGGATCCAATTATAGGAAATGAGGGTGGATACAAGATAATGTACAAAAACAGAACTGAAAGATATGTGGATTGTTCAATTTAATGCATAAATTCAAAGAAACATTCGCAATTCTATCTGAATTGCCCATAAATGCTTAAAAATGTGTGGATTTTACTTAGCATACTTATCTTTATGGATACAATTGCAAACATACTGCTCCATTTTGTATCTATATTTGTTATAAAAATAAAACTGAAAGATATATTCAAATAAATTTTAATAGGTTACTTTTACATTCAGCAACTTTCAACTGAGATGGTTTGGTTCTGGCTTTGGACTCAGGGAGAGAATTAGAGCTCAGGTAAATGATTTCATTTCTCTATTCCTCTGTCTTTTCATGGAGATTATTGTGAACTATCCCTTTTAGAGCTGTTGAGAGTTAAATAGAAATAAATATATGTAAAATCTGTGGTGCATAGAAAGCACTGAAAAATATTAACTCTTCAAATGCTTCAATTATATGTAAATTTAATTTCATTCATTCAGAAACATCACTGAACCATCTCAATATTTTTGTTTTATGTCATATTTTTCATCTTTTGTTTCTCCCTAAACCCCCTCATATTACTCTTACCCTCTCAGTTCTTTTAAATTATTACAGTATTTCCATACTACTTTGATTTATAAACAGTTGAGTCCTGCTTCTTCCTCTTTATTCCACCTTTTCTCTTCAAAACTTTTTCCCTCTCTAATAGTTCATCTGTTTTTATTCATGCATTGATTTTTTTTTGTACTAGGAATCAAACTCAGGACCTTGAGCTTTCATGGTAGGAGCAGTGCCACCAAGCTAAATCCTCGGCGCATTCATTGATTCCTATAGGAGGCATAGCCACTGAGGCATACTTGTGTTGGCTAGATGGCTGGTCCCAGCTAAACCCTTCACAGAGAAGGTGACATATAAATAAGGTGAGGCTAGTTCAGTACATTAGAGACTTGACTGGATTTTTTACTACACAGGCCAGAACTTACATTTTCTTCTTTTTTTCATTAAATTTATTGGTACATTTTAGGTATAGAATATGTTACATTCATCATTGGGAACTTGTACCTATACATGATGTATCTTGGTTCTTATTTTTTGCCCATTCCCCCGTCCTTCCTTCAACCCCTCCACCCCTCCCTATTTACAGAGCGTTTGTTTCCATTTTTCCCCTTTTCATATTTTTCTTGTCCTTCTTTCCTTTCCCTTACCCTTTCCACTTCCCCTACCCTTTAGACCTTTTCTTCCTATTTCATATTATCAATTATTCATTTCAATCCTTATTTATACTTTCAGTTTCTCACACCAGAAAAACTATTCATTACTTACACATGTCTGTCCTATTTATTTCACTTAAAAGTATTGCCTCAATGTGCATCCACTTAGCTATAAATGTCTCTAGTTTCTCATTCTTTTCTTTTTTAGTTTATTGGTACATTTTAGGTATACAGTATAGTTACATTCATCATTGGGATCTTTTACCTTTACATAATAGGTCTTGGTTCTCATTTTTTTTCCCCCTTATCCCTGCCCTCACTTTTCCCCCTCCTCCCCTCCCCATTTACAAATACTTTATTTCCATTTTTTCATTTTCTCATATTTTTTTTCTTTTCCCTTATTACCTTTCCCCTACCCTTCCCATTTTCCCTACACCTTTAGCCCTTTTCTTCCTATTTCACATTGTCAATTATCTCATTAGGATCTTATGTACTGTTATAGTTTTTCACACCAGATAAACTATTTGGTATTTATACATGTGTGATTTATTTCACTTAGGAATATATCCTCAATATGTATCCATTTTTCTATGAATGAATCTAATTTCTCATTCTTTATGGCTGAGTAGTATTCCATTTTATAGAAAAACCATATCTTCTTTATCCAGCTTCCAAGTGATGGGCAAATGGGCTGTTTCCAAGCTTTAGCTATTACAAACTGTGCTGCTATAAACATGGGTGCACACATCTCGCTGTGGTATGAGTCTTTTAAGTCTTTTGGGAAGAGATACAGCAGGGGGAATAGCTGGGTCAAATGGAAACTCTAATCCTAGTTTTTTGAGGTATTTCCATACTGACTTCCAGAGTGGTTGCTTCAGTCTACACTCCCACCAACAATGGAGAAGGGTTCCTTTCTAGAATTTATATTTTCAAGCAAGTGTCACAGTCAAAGTAGTCACTGTGGGTGTTTATCTATTTGTCTTTAAGGATATCACTTTCATTGATAACATGGGGCTCAGGTAGCAAATGTTTTAGGCAGGTTTTCTGGGTACCCTAATTCAGGGGAAGTTTTCAACTTTCATTTTCCTTTGAGCACCACATGATCTCATTTTCCAAATCATCTTTTTCACTGATCAGTCACTGTAACCATTCTGTCAACTAACTTCACTTTGCTTCTTCTAACTCAATTGTCAAAACTTTACCATTAGTTAAAACTAACTTTCTGCCTACTATAAACCTGTATCCTGCTGTTGCATGTAAATGGAGAAACAACCCATATAGCTACCCACTGCAAATGGAAATTAATGTTGCTAAAGACTCATATTTCCTTGCTCAGTCATTTCCCACTTTCATAATTTACTATTTCAAACTCCTCCTGTCCTCAAACTTTGCGTGATTGCTCTCACCTGACAAAAAATAAAAACTAGTTAAGAATTTCTATATTCTTCCACTATATCTACAAAATTACCAGCTTCTATGACTGCATATGTGTTACGCAGCTTTCCATAACTGTGATAAAATACCACAGAAAATCAACTTAAAAGAGGAAAGGCTTATTTTGGCTCATAGTTTCAGAGGTTGTCACTCATGGTCAGCTGGCCCCACTGCTTTTAGGTCTGTGATGAGGTAGAGCATTGTGGTGGAAGGGCATTGGAGATGAAAGCTGCTCACCTCATGGCAGCTAGAAAGCAGAGAGAAAATGAAAGAAGGTGGTAAAAACAAAATACACTCTTTGAGGGCATATGTCCTCTCATCAATTCATTAATCCATTGATGAAATCAGAATCTGCATGATCCAATCACTTCCCAAAGGCCCACTGTCTTGAATAGCTCTGCCTTGGGGAACAAGCCTTGAATATATTATACTTTGGGTGACATTTCAGATCCAGATCACTGTTAGTGTGGAAATGTGTCTGTATATCTCTCTGCCCATGTTCCTATCTAATGCCAACCCTAGCATTTGTCCACTAGATTTCAATCCTATTCACTTACTCAGGAATATCACCCCAGCAAGTTACCCTGTTTCCTATGTCATCCATTGCCTTCTTTCTACTAAATCATTGCCATTGCCATTAACATTTTAAAAATACTGTCATTTCTCCAACCTGAAATTTTTCTTTATTGTACTTCTGTCCTCCTCTCCCCCCACACACACTCATTTTTATTCTGCACTTCATAGCAAAACTCCTCAAAATAGATTGTACCACTCCCTTTTTATGTGATAACCCCAGCAATCAGCTTTTGTCACCACTATCCACTAAAATACTCTTTTCAAGATCCCAAAGGCTTTCATGCTATTCAACCCAATGTTCAAATGTATTTGTCTTATAACTTTTTAAATTGAACACTTTCTCCCTGCTTGGCTTTTCGGACTTCACACTCATCTATCTCATTGTTCTCTCAGAAACAATCTCTTGCTGATTCCTCTTATTAACCCAGCTTAGAGCATACTCTAGTGTAGGGAGCAATTCTATATAATTTTTGGAAAAAAATTATTTCACTGTTAAATTATGATTAGGCCTAGTCTTCTTGCCTACAGGCTGGCTATGACATGCCAAAACATTACTCCATTTTTGTCTCCAGTCACAGCTGAGACCTCAGAAGTCCTGTGATACTGTGACACTCAAGGGCAAGATTATGTTTCACCAGGGAAAGACAAATTCCTTATCAGCTTAATTATTCCACCTACTGTTGTAAGAACATTTTTTGCTCATCTCACCATCCTAACAACCTAAGATCCTCATCAGCATAAGATCCTCAAGGTCATAGAATTACCACCTCTCTCCAAATCATCTAATACATCCTCTGATTATAAGATTCTTTTCAGTTTAGGATTATTGCCACCCTCTGAGTCATCTGACACTCCCTATGAACGCAATAAATACTGACAAGCTCAGGGTGACTTCACTGCCCAGAGCAGCATTGATCAGGCCCAGAACCAGCTTCTTCTCTAAGTCTCATTCCCCATCTTAATTCTTTAATTCACCTTGTATTGTCATGGCTCACAGAAGACCAGGACCCACTGCAGGGATTCTGGTAACACCCCCTTTCCCTGTTCCCTACACCCTAGGACTTAATTACTAATCTTATTCTTTTATGTATTGAACCTTGGAGCACTCTAGTAATCTCATCCATTCTTGAGTATTAGTTTATCTATTGACGATATCCAAAAATGAGCAGATTTCTCCCATGTATCTAGGTTTATGTACCAAGCTGTTTACCAAACATTTCTACTTGGATGCCTAATAGTCTTTACAGCCACAGCAGACCCCAAACTAATTTCCTGATATTGTCATTCTAACTTGTTCTTCCCACGTGTTGGTAAAATACAACTCTGTCTTTCCAGTTATCCAGACTAAAAATCTGAGACTCATCCTTACTGCTCTCTTTTCACTGTTACCTGTATCTAAAAGTTCTGCAAACTTCTGAAACATGTCCAGAATTCACATTTCACCACCTCCCCTGCCACTATCTTGGTCAAAATCATCAGCATTTTGTGCCTAGATGTTAATTGTCTCATAATTGTTCTCGCTGCTTCAACTTTTGCTTGCCTGTCTGCACAGTCTACTCTCAACACAATGGCCAGAGTGATCTAATTACCTTTTTCCAAAAATCATTCTTTTTTTAAATGAAATGCAAAATTATTAAAATACCTCATAACACCCTCCAGGATCTGATTCGGTTTCCTCTCTGAACTCATACCCAGACAATTGCTCCCTGCACTTTAGCTACATTGGCCTCTAACCTCTGAAATCTTCCAGTCAGTTTCTTTTTCTTTTGTTCCTTTTTCTTTTTTTTTTGCAGGGAGGTACCTGGGATTGAACTTGGGATCTTGCACTTGCTAGGCAGGTGGTGGAACCACTGAGCTAAATCTCTGGGCCCCCCAGTCAGTTTCTTATCTCTAATCGTTGCCACCTGTTCTTCTCCCTACTTTTAAGATTCTTCCAGCAGACATCCACATGACTCCTCCCTCACTTCTTTCAAGTGTAACAATGAGACATATCTTATCTAAAGTTACAATCCCATGACCACCATCTTTTTAATCCCACGGACTCTAAATTATTTTTCTTTCTGTTTACGAAAAATTTTGAGTCTATGCCTTTCTATCTAGAAAGTAAATTCATGAGACAGAAATTTGTTCATTATTGTATCTTCAGGATGTAGAACAGAGCCCAGCAACAGAGTATGTGCTAAGTATATTTTGATGAATAAATTACTTTTGTCTGAAAGACACCCCACAGACAACTCATGTTCTGAAATATAGGATACTTATCTGACATTCTAGAAACAGCACTTCTGATTTTGTTTATTTTATTTATTTTTGTGGTGTTGGGGATGGAACTCAAGGCCTTATGCATGCTGGGCAAGGGCTCTACCACTGAGTCACAGCTCCAGCCCACAACACTGATTGTACAACAACAATCTAAAAAAACAAAAAACATGGATGCAACGTATAAGAAATAGCATACAATTTCAAGAAGGAGAATGCAAAGAAATAGAGAAACAGGAGAAAGAGTAGGCAGTAAGAGGTCAACAATGTGAGCCCCTTCATGGGGAGGATTTCAGCTATCAGACCAAATGCATTTTGCTAACATCTACCTGCAGTGGAAAGCATGTGATCCAGTCAGCCAGCCAGCAAGGACATGGAATGTTTGGATTAAGTTGGCAAAGCCTGAAAATATATCATAGGACATACTGGATGTAAGGCTAAAGAAGTTATAGTGGAGAACAAGGGTCTTGCAGGTTTACATTTCTCAATGAGTAGAAAAAAAGCCACCAACTATCTTGAACTTTTTATATTATCCAAGCATCTTGTGAACCCATTAAAAGCTGCATTTTCAAGAAGAATAATTGATAGGATCCTATATGTGTATCTACAAGTGAAATGTCCACAGTTGAAAAAGTGGCATTTGGATGATCTGCAAATAGAGAACTCACAGACACAAAGTATCAACTTTAATGTGTTCAGGGCATGATGAAATACAAGGTACTATGGAAGAGAAGAGGAAAATATTCCAGATTGACTGGAGCTATTCTTCCAGGAGAGGATGTCTGAACTGGGCCTGAAGAATAAGTAGGAAAAGAATATGGAAATGGAGGAGTCATAATTGACAAGACTATGAGCAGAACAGAGGTAAATACAGTAATACCCAGGTTCACAAACACGTCTGTTCATGAACAATTCAGCTCACCAACAGAAGCATTCAGCAAAATTTTGCTTCCATTCACAAACTCTGCATCGGGTGACAAATGAGACCTTGGCCATCTTCCCCACACAAACATGAACACAGCCATCTTCAAATTAAATTAAATGCAAGGAACCACACTGAACAGAATCAAATTCAATGGTTTGGTTCAGTGTTGACCTTTTGGGGAAATTTGATTCAATTCTCATCTAATTTGGTTTGCGACCAGAGTCTTGGAAAGAATTAATTTCATGAACGGAGACACTGCTGCAATGGTGTGGTGTATTCCAAGAAAACTACAAAGCACTCGCCATTGCTGAGTAATGAGGTATGAGTCAAGAAGTGATGAGGCATTAAGCTGGTGAAGTAAGTTGGAGTCAAGTCATGGAGGTCCGTGTGTTCCACTGAAAGGCTTTTGTAGTCAGATGTCATGGCAAACACCTGTAGTCTCAGCTACTTGGGAGGCTGAAACTGGTGAACGGCTTCAGTCCAGGAATCTGAGGTCATCCTGGTCAATATAGCAGGACTCCATCTCAAAAAAAGTGTTTTTCTATAGATACTATGGTGGGGGGTTAGGGTTTTGCGCATGGAAATAACATGGTCAGCATTTTAGAAAATTTCCTCACTGCACAATGTAACACTGAAAGGGATTTACACTGGAGGTGGGAAAAACAGCAGGGAAATAGTTATAACTTGAAAGAGAGGGCATTAGCCTGAACTAGGTTGATGATAATCAGATAAGAGAATTTAAGAATTCCAAGGTTAAAATAAGAATGTCTTTGATGGCTGTATGGATATAAAGTTGAGTAAAGAAAGAAGCATCTAGGATAAATACCAGGTTTATAGCTTGGGCATCTGCATAAAAGAAGGTACCGTACTTAGAAATGGGAAATAAAGCATTACTGAATATTAGTGGACTGGGATTAATGGGTGGGGGAACTTTTATAGCAATCCTCTGGCAACAGCTGAATGCATGGAGTTAGTGAAAGCTGAATTCTGGCTGTGAATAAGCTACACTGCAAATGGGGAAGGGGGTGCCAAAAGCAAATACTGAAAAATGAGTACAGTTATAGGGACCAAAAACCAGTGACGTGAATATAGATGATGGCACATAAATGCAGAGACAAACATAGAGCCACATTCTTCAACTCCTGTGGCACCAAACTAAACTGGTGGAGTTGAGTAGACAGTACTGTGTGCAGTGACAAAAGTGAAAGGGCAGTGACCCATGTTTTGGAATAACTATGTTTTCAGTTGTATAAAACACAAAGTCCTCCATGAACTATAAAAAAATATTTAACACACTAATGAGAAGTCCCAAGGTTAGGTTGCTCCAGGGCTTTTTGGTTTGTTTGGTTCCATTCTTTTAGTGTCACAGAAAATAATTCAAGGACAAGGTTTGTTCCATCTTTCTGCTCTGTCATGCAGTGTCTATTTTGTTCTCAGGTTTATTCTTCTCACGATCACAAGACAATTGCTGTGGTTCCAGTCATAACATCTAGATATAGCTCTTCCGCTGCCTGCCTGCCTGAGATCACCTGGTGGGTGCGCGACCTCCCGGACTGCATGACAACAGACCCAGTAAGGAAGGTAGCTGCACGGGAGCCCGTGAAACAACCCCACGACCTTCGTGCCCCCCCCCGTTCTCAAACCTCCTGATTGGGCCAGTCCTTAGACCAACTCTGCAGAGACATAGG
>NW_022900951.1:92370952-92371535 GCF_012274545.1 Fukomys damarensis
GATGCAGAAAAAGCATTTGATAAAGTTCAACACCCATTCATGATAAAAACCCTGCAAAAAATTCAAATAGATGGTCTATACCTCAATTTAATAAGGGCTATCTATGAAAAACCATCAGCCAACATCATATTGAATGGCCAAAAACTGGAAACCTTCATGTTAAAATCAGGAACAAGACAAGGATGCCCATTATCACCACTTCTCTTCAATATAGTTCTGGAAACATTAGCCACAGCAATTAGACAAGAGAAAGAAATTAAAGCAATAAAGATAGGAAAGGAAGAAGTTAAACTATCATTATTTGCTGATGATATGATACGCTACATTGAAGATCAAAAAAACTCCACCAAAAAACTTCTAGACTTAATTGACAGATTCAGTAGACTATCTGGATACAAGGTGAATACCCAAAAATCAATAGCCTTTTTATACACAAACAACAGACACACAGAAAGAGAAATAAGAGAAAATTTCCTTTTAAAATAGCATCCAAAGAAATGAAGTATCTAGAAATCAATCAACAAAAGAAACAAAAGATCTCTACACTGAAAACTACAGCACTCTGAAAAAAGAAATTGAAGAG
>NW_022900951.1:92372618-92390375 GCF_012274545.1 Fukomys damarensis
AGCCTATTTGCCCATCAGTCAGAAACTGGATAAAGAAGTTGTGGTTTTTCTATAAAATGGAATATTACTCAGCCATAAAGAACGAGAAAATTGATTCATTCATAGGAAAATGGATACATATTAAAGATATACTCCTAAGTGAAATAAATAAGTCCCACATGTGTAAATACCGAATAGTTTCCCTGGTGTAAATAATCTGCAACAATGCATAAGATTCTAATAAGATTATTGACATTTAGAAATGGAAAGAAAGGAGCTAAAGGTGTAGGGAAGGTGGGATGGGTAGGGGAAGAGTAAAAAGGGAAAAGAAAAAAATGTGAGAGAATGAAAAGATGAAAATAAAGTGTTTGTAGATGGGGAGGGGAGGAGGGGGTGAAGGGAGGGCAGAGGTAAGGGCAAAAAATGAGAATCAAGACTTGTCATGTAGAGGTACAAGATCCCAACAATGAATGTAACTGTACTGTATCCCTAAAATGTACCAATAAACTTAATTAAAGCTGAAAAAAAAACACATCTAGATATAACCACAACCAGTAAATAGAACACTATACTACCCTGGAGATATGTTCAAAGATTAAGTAAATGACTTCAAAATGACCCACATCAAAATATCCCTGCTCATGTTATTCATAAAAATTAAGTTATATATCCACGCTTCAAACACTGGAGAAAGGAAAGAGTTTACTGTGATTAGCTTAGACTACTCAGGATTTACTACTTTTGTAAATAACCGTCACTATCACTTAAGCACAGATAATGGAGAAAACCTGGAGTCCTATTGACAGTGCAAATGGGATAGTAGATATTCATTAGTTATCCAACAGTGCTTAGCATAGTCCTTGACAGTGAAAAACACTTTGATCTGTGACAACAGGTTCTATTTTTTTAAATGAGCAAGTGGGTCTGAGGTGTACCTGAGTGGTAGAGTGCTTGCCTAGTCCACATAAGGCTTGCTTGCGTGCTTGCTTGCTTACTTTATTATAGTACTGTGAATTGACCTTAAAGCCTTGGGACTGAGCTATAGTCCCAGGGTTTGCTTTTGTTTTTGAGACAGTGTTTCACCAAGTCATTAAATTGTCCAGGTTTGGATTGAATTTGCAATCTTTCTGCCTCAGATTCCCAAAGTGCGAGGGTGTGTATCACTGCACTTGGTTTCAGTGTTCTTTTGATTTTTAGTTCCCTAATGACTAAAGATCCTCAATTTTATTCTAAACCTCATATACATATACATGGAATGGGAAAAATATTTAGAAACTACATACATGACAAGCAATTTTTATAAGGAATTTTTATAACTCAATAATAAAAAGACTAATGAATCAATGAAAAATGCCAAAGGATCTGAATTTAAATTTCTACAAAGAGGATGTACAAATAGCCAATAATCAGGTGGTAAAAAGTTCAACACCACTAGTCTTTAGGAAAATAAAAAAATTAAAACCAGAATAGCAATGATTTAGCAGCTCACTAAATATTTATTGAAGGAAAATACAAAGGATTGATATCTAGAATATACAAATAACTCATGAAATTAACACCAGAAATATCAAATAGTCCAGTCAATAAATGAGCAAAAGAATTGGACAGACACCTCTCAAAAGAAGAAATACAGATGGCCAACAAGTATATGAAAAAATGTTCAACATCTTTACCCATTAGAGAAATACAAATAAAAATTACATTAAATTTCCATCTCACCCGACTCAGAATGACTGCCATGAAGAATACAAAAAGCAATAAATGCTGGTGAGGATGCAGGGAAAAAGAAAACTGTCTACACTGCTGGTAGAAATGTAAATTAGTACAGTCACTATGGAAATCAATGCGGAAGTTCCTCAAAAATGTAAAAATTGAGCTACCATTTGATCTAGCTATACCACTCCTTGGTATATACATGAAGGAATTAACATCAGCATACTATGGAGATACCTGCCTGCCCACATTTATTGAAAGACAATTCACAATAGCCAAGATATGGAATGAACTTAGATGCTCATGAACAGAGGAATGTATAATGAAAATATGTCATATACTTATTATGGAGTATTATTCAGCCATAATGAAGGACAAAAATTTTGTCACTTGAAGGAAAATGGATAGATCTGAAGATTATCATGTTGAGCCAATTAAACCAGACTCAAAAAGACAAATATTACATGTTCTCCTTAACATGTGGAATCTAAAAAAGATGACAAGTGAAAGGGAGACTATTATTAGACAAAAGAAAGGGAATAAGAGCGAGGGGAGAGGAACTGTAAAGTAGATAACAGGGGGATAAATATGATCAAAATACATTACTATATACATATTGAACACACAAAAAAATGTGAAACTAAAGGGAATGGTGGGAGAAGAGGACAATAAAGGAAATTATTAAAATATCATATGTATGTATAAATCTGTATTAATGAAGTTCATTAATCTGAGAGACAGTATGCACTAATACAAAATTTTCCTAAAATAATTTCCCAAAATAAAGGAGATTTCAAGCCAGGAAAAACAAGAAAGAAACTTAAATGCATATTGCTAACTGAAAGAAGTCAATGTTAAAAGACTCTATACAGTATGACTCTAACTACATGACATTCTGCAAAAGATAAAACTATGGAGGCAGTAAAAAGATCACTGGTTACCACAGGACTTTTAGGACAATGAAATACATACAGAAAAAGCATTTGACAAAATCCAACACCCATTCATGAAAAAAAACCTGCAAAACATTGGAATAGATGGTCTTTATCTCAACCTTATACAGGCTATCTATGAAAACCCAACAGCCAATATCATTCTAAATGATCAAAAAATAAAAACCTCTCTAAAATCAGGAACAAGATAAGTATGTCCACTGTCACCACTCCTGTTCAATATAGTTTTGGAAACATTAGCCACATCAATTAGACAAGAGAAATAAAAGGAATAAAGACAGGAAAGGAAGAAGTTAAACTGTCATTATTTGCTGACAATATGATAATCTACATAGAAGACAAAAAAACTCTGTCAAAAGACATCTAGATTTCATTGACAGATTCACCAGAGTATCTGGATATAAGGTCAACATTCAAAAATCAATAGCCCTTTTCTTCCAATTTCACACTCTTAATTATCCCATTAGGATCTTGTGTACTATTATAGTTGTGCTAAAGGTGTAGGGAAAGTGGAAAGGGTAGGGGAAAGGAAATAAGGGAAAAGAAAAAATATGAGCAAAAGAAAAAAATGGAAATGAAGAGTTTGTAAATGGGGAGGGGAGGAGGGGGTGAAGGGAGGGCAGGGACAAGGGGAAAAAATGAGAACCAAGAACTGTCATGTGAAGGTACAAGATCCCAATAATGAATGTAACTGTATTGTAGACCTACATTGTACCAATAAACTCAATAAAAAGAAAAAATCAATAGCCTTCTTGAACACAAACAACAGACTCACAGAGAGAGAAATTACTGAAACAGTTCCTTTCACAATAGCATCCAGAAAAAGGAAATATCTAGGAATCAATCTAATGAAGGAGACAAAAGACTGCTACATTGCAAACTACAACACTCTGGAAAAAAAGATAGAAGAAGATATAAGAAAATGGAAAGACATCACTTTCTCTGGGGTAGGAAGAATGAACATAGTGAAAATAGCCATAATTCCAAAACTGCTATACAGACTCAATGCAACCTCAAATGAAATCCCAACAATATGCTTCACAGAACTTGATAAAACAATCCAAAAATGCATTTGGAACCAGAAGAAATCTAGAATAGCAAAATCCATTCTAGGCAACAGAGACATGGCAGCAGGTATCACAATTCCCAACTTGAAGCTATACTACAAAGCCACTGTGTTAAAAACAGCATGGTATGGCAAAAAAAAAAAAACAGAGCCAGGTATCAGTGAAATAAATTAAGAGATGTAGAAACAACACCAGACATACTCAGCTACGTCATCCTTGACAAAAGAGCCAACCATTCTCACTGGAGGAAAGATACACTCTTTAATAAATGGTGTTGGAAAAACTGGATTTCAACCTGCCAAAGAATAAAACTAGAGCCCTATCTTTCACCATGCATGAAACTAAAATCCAGGTGGATGAAAGATCTAAATAGCAAAACATAAACACTAAACTTACTGGAAAATAAATTAGGTAGAACTCTCTAAGACATTGAGATGGGAGAAGACTTTATGAACAAATCCTCAGCAGCACAAGAACTTGCACAAAGCATCAACAACTGTGATCTCATTGTAGTAAAAAGTTTTTGCAGTGCAAGACAAATCAACAACAGACCCTAAGAGACAACCTACAATGTGGGGAAAAAATTTTACCACCTACTCATCAGACAAATGACTGCTATCTAGAATATATAAAGAACTCAAAAAACAAACCCCCAAATACAAAGACCAGGTTCACTAATGGGCATCTGACATGAACAGACATTTCTCAGGCAAAGAAGTAAAAGCAGCAAACAAATATATGAAAAAATGTTCAACATCACTGATCATTTGAGAGGTGTGGATGAAATCAACACTGAGATTCGACCTCACCCTAGAAAGAATGGCTGCTATTAAGAAATAAACCAATAACTAATGCTGGAGTAGTTGTGAGGAGAAAGGAACTCTTCTCCACTGTTGGTGGGAGTGCAGACTGGTGCAACCACTGTGGAAATCAACATGGAGATACCTCAAAGAAGTCGGATTAGAAGTTCCATTTGACCCAGCCATCCCTCTGCTGTGTATCTTTCCCAAAAAAAGAATTAAAGGAATCATACCACAGAGATATATATGCACCCATTTTTATATAATGGCACAGTTCATAATAGCTAAAATTTGGAAACAGCCCATAAGCCCATCAACAGGAGACTAGATAAAGAAGATACGGCTTTTCTATAAAATGCAGTACTGCTCAGCCATAAAGAATGAGAAACTAGAGACATGTATGACTAAATGGATGCACATTGAGGCTATATTCTTAAGTGAAAAAAATAGGATAATGAATAGTTTCTCTGGTGTGAACTAGAAGTTTAAATAAGATTCAAAAGCTATGATTGGCAGCATGAAGTAGGAAGAAAATGGCTAAAGGGGAAGTGGGAAGGGGAGGAGAAAGGAAATTAGGGAAAAGAAAAAATGTTAAAAAAAAGGAAAATAATGGAAACAAATTCCTTGCAAATAGGGAAGGGTGAAGCGGGTGAAGGGAGGGCATGAATATGGGGAAAAAAGAACAAAGATATATCATGTAAAGGTACAAGATCCCAATGATAAATGTAAATAAATTGTTTGCTTTAAATGTACCAATAAACTGAATGGGGACAATTTTGAAAAAGAAGAAGAGGCAATGTAACCAGAAAGCCAGAGACTGGAGTGATGTGATTACAAGACACAGAACCTCTGGAGCACTCAGGTATTAGTATTCCTTTTATGTCACTGGATTAAAAATATCTGAGATAATTAGTCATAGAGGAGGAAAGGTTTATTTTGCCTCACAGTTTCAGAGGTTAAATCTGTTGTGGATTCGTCCCACTAGTTTTGGCCCCTTGTCAGCAAAATACATCATTGCAGAAGCACAGAAGAAGGAGGAGACCTGTTCACCTCATGTTGGCTGCGGAGCATAGAGAGAAATATGAATAAACAGGGACCCCATTTCCCAAGAACAAACCTCCAGTGACCTAATTTCCTTCTACTAAGTTCCACCTCTTAAAGGAGACAAGACTTCCCAAAAGCACCATATGCTGGGGACCAAGTCTACAACACATGGAACTTTGAGGAACACTCAATATCCAAACTATACAACCCCATTATCTGGAAGGGAGAAACTCCACCTATACTTTAATTTTCAATTTCTAGCATGGAGAACCAATGAGGGAGTAAAGTTCCCAGTGTTTTTAGCCAAAACTAAGTTTATGATAATTTGAAATCGCAGCCATAAAGTTATTATGATGCCTTTCTGATTCCTATTATGACATTCTCTTGCTTAACAAATCTTAGCTTGTGGACTCTAAATCTCCAAGAGCTGTGAACCATGATAGACCTTTTCTCTTTAAAGGATGATTATGTAGGGAATCCATTACAGTTACAGAAAGATGACTAACACACCTGTGAACCCTAAATATCCAGGAACTAGTAGAATTATTGCAAGTAATTTTTGATACTTATATGAAACAAGCTTAATAAATGTTAGATCATATATATTTATCATGCATATACATCACCATTTTGCTGAGCATGTCTAATACACAGCATTTAAGAGGATGAGAATTTATAAAATATTAATAAAATCATAGTAGCTTTCTGTTATCCAATGTTTCCAATAATGGATATTGCAAGTAATAATATTATATGTTTATAAATATATTTCTTATTTTTATTCTAATTTATGGAGATAAAAAGGCATGAAATTGACCATTCAAGTATTTAAGCATACAATTCAGTGGCATTAAGTACATCTACAATGTAGTGCAACCAATACCAGCTCCAAAAGGAAACCCCATACTCATTAAGCAGTAACGTCCCAATACTTCCTTCCTCCCTCCAGCCTCCAGCAAGCACTCCTTTTTGTTTTGCTGGCTTTACCTATTCTGGATATTTTATATAAGTGGAATGATACAACATATGCTCTTTTGTGTCAGGCTTCTCTGTGTTTTCAAGGTTAACCCATGTTATTACTATATGGCACTTCATTCCTTTTTGTGACTGAATAATAATCCTCTTTATAGATATGCCACTTTTGTTTATTCATCCATTGATGTATATTTGGGCTGTTCCATATATTTGGGTATTGTGAATAGTGCTGCTCTGAAAGTGGGTATGGATGTTTTTCTCTGAATACCAGCTTTCAATTGTTTTAGAGTAGAATTATATATCTAGGAGTAGAATTGCTGGGTTGTACGTTAATTCTGTATGTAACTGATTGAGGAAATGTCAAATTGTTTCCATAGTAGCAGCACCACTTTTCATTCCCACCAGCAATGGGAAGTTGGGGTTCTCATTTTTCCATATCCTCTTCAACACTTCCTATTTTCCTGGTGTTTGATAACTGCTATCCTCATGGATGTGAGGTGCTACTTCATTATGAAATTGGAGTCCATTTTCCTAATGGTTAGTGCTGTCGAGTATCTTTTTATGTGCATATTGGCCACTGTATGTCTTCTTTGGAGAGATGTCTGATCAAGTGCTTTCTCTATTTTTTAATTGTTTTGTTTTTGTTATTGAAATAAAGATCTTTATATATTCTGGGTAATGAAATCTAATCAGATATATGATTTACAAATGTTTCCCCCATTTTCTGGATTATCTTTTCACTCTCTTGGGGTATAAGTAACATGTCCATTGGGGCATAAATGTTTCAACTTTTATGAGGTCAATTTTAAGTATTTTTCTTTTTCTTTTATTTCTTTTTATTTATTTATTTTGGGGGGAGCTTGTACTTCTGTTATCATATCTAAGAAAACACTACAAAATCCAAACTTGTGTAGTTTTACCCTTACGTTTTCTTCAAAATGCTATATAATTCTGATTTTCATACTTAGGGTTTTAGTTTAGAGCTAAGCTTTATCTGCTGTGAGATAGAGGTCCAACATCAATCTTTTGTGTGTGCATATCCAATTGTCCTATTTGTTTATCGATATATTCATTGTACTGAGAATTGAATCCAGGACTTACATACTGAGCTATAACTTTTTTTCTTTCTCTTCCTTTCTTCCTTTTTTTTTTTTTTTTTTTTTCTTTTCAACAAGATGTCACTAAGTTGCCCACGCTGGACTCATACTTATGATCCTGTCTCAACCTCCCAGATTATATTTATATAGTTAACTGACAAATAGTAATTGCACATATTTCTAGGGCAGTGTTTTATTTCAACATACACACACACACACACATACAGAGTGGGTAGGGACTGAATCACAGTAATCGGCACCTCAAGCTTTTATCATTTCTTTGTGTTGGGAACATTCAAAATCCTCTCTCTTATTTATTTTCAAATATACTATTAAATCTCATCTATCATAGTAATCATGCCGTGCTATAGAACATTAGAAGTTACTCTTCCTATTCAATTCCTGTATCTGTTAACCTTTTCATTCTCCTGCCCACAAACACTCCCCAACCTCTGGTAACCTCTACTAGTCTATTCTCTACTTCTAGTAATTTATTTATTTTTTTTAAATCTTTTGGTACTTTCCTGAAATGCAGTTTATCTTATCTTAAATATCAAGAACCAGTGTACTTCTAAATATGCAACTTCATATGCATTTCAACTTAGCTGAGTCCTAATCAATTAAGTTCTGTCTCCAGGCAATTCAGCAATAATAAAATATAGCCTCCGAAGAAGTCGATTTCAAGGACCAGTGTTAAAAATGAAAACATGTGCCCTTGTAACCAATAACTGTCTTTTCTCTACCATTTATTAATCTATTTGACATTATGATAGAATCCTTAATAAGTAACCTTTTGTTATATTCACTTCAGTATTTTCCTAGTAGCAAAATACTAAAAGCACCATACATGTACAACAATAGATCAGTAAAATAGCAATATACTCTTATAATACTATATAGAAATAAAAATAGCATTATTCATAAAAACACGATGAGGTGAATGTTAAAACTGACTGAAATACAGTATGGTTATGTATACAGCTACATATGCAAAGAAAAAGATTCTGTGAGATGTACACCAGAGTTAATTTTGGTTTTGTATGATTGTATTTGTATATGATATTTTTATTTTTTGTTTATATCGGTTTTGTAAACATTTTTGTAGAATAAGCAATATTCTGTCATTTTTCCCAAAAGTTATTGTGTTACTGGTAATATGTGGTTTTTATTTTCTAAAAAGCCAGAAGCCATTGTTCTGGTCTGTGTTACCAAGCTGTTCCATCCTGTGTTTGCTGACCTCCCTGGGCTTG
Source organism: Fukomys damarensis (assembly GCF_012274545.1). Lineage (NCBI taxonomy): Eukaryota > Metazoa > Chordata > Mammalia > Rodentia > Bathyergidae > Fukomys > Fukomys damarensis. The sequence goes on from NW_022900951.1 coordinate 92,381,497, forward strand.
GCACCTTGCCTATCTGATCTCTAATTCATATCTGCTACTTCTGCTAAGGCAGGCTACACTTCCATGTCAAGTCATTCTACCACATAGATCCTTGCTGTTGAATTGATTCACCGAAGGAGGTTGTGGGGTGGGATCATGACTGTAGAAGTGATCATCCCTCCATGTAGAGGAGCCTTCATTTCCATTCTAAATCCGTGGGTGAGTGGATGGGAAGATTAGTTTTTATTTTGAGCACACTTTCAAAAACTGCAGTTTTGACTAGTGACTACTAGAAGCATCATGGAAACTTGCCTATTCTGAGAGGCAAGAACAAAATGAAGATTAAATCACTCACCAATATTTTTGTTTCTGGTTAAGACTGATGTATGGAATCCAACATATATAGTAGCTCTCTGAACTAGCAAACTTATATTCTTTTATTTTTATGAATGCTGATTATGAAATTTTATTACCGGATCTACACACCCTTAAACAGTTCTGCTCAAATCTTTGGATATAGCATGCTGATCTGTAACCAACATTTGGTTAATTTTCTCTTCTTTGTATGTAATGGGTTCCAGGAGATCTGATCTCTTGCCGGTATTTTCTTTGTGATTTCACCCAATGAATGTAGGCAGACACAATTTCTCTTTCTCTCCTCCCTCATTCTTTACTTCCTTCTTTCCCTTGCTTTTGCCTTTCTTGTCTCAAAAAGCTTCTATTAATAACATGAACTTAGAGAAATGTACAGTGTATAATTTTTCTTTATCAAAAGAGATTTGTTTTTGTGAAATTCTCATTTATTATTGAATTCATCATTAGGGTGAAATTCAAAGTAATCAGCAATTTGCATCTATTCAACCCTTTTTTCCTTTTTTATTTTTTCCCCTTCCTTCTGGATTGCCACAGAGTTTTTCTTCCTGTTATTCACATCTGTCAGAATTTTAGTCACAACATTTTTAGTTCCTTTCTAGCTTAACCTCTTTTCAGCCAGTATTCAGTTAAATTATTTAAAGAGAGCAAGATTGTCTTTGATATCTGATCTTGAACTCAATCTTTGTGTACAGCTTACATTCTTCGTTCAGAGTGCTTCATATTTTCAGAAATTCAGACTTCAGGGTGTTTTAGCTTGAGAAACATTTTTTCTCTGTTTGCAACTGTTTGATCTTTTTCCTGGGTTTACCTGACAAACAGACATAGTATCTGAGTCCCTGTTACATTTTCCACAAAGTTGCATGTATTTTTTTCCCTTAGAAAAAAAATCTAATATTTATTTTAGTTCCACTGTGTTCTTGCACATGTGAGTGTTAATAAATCATAAATAAAAAGCTTGATTCTCCTGTCTAAGAAAGGAAGGCAGTTTGTTATATGCCTGTGGGAAAATATCCATGGCATTTCTCCATGATCTTTATTAGATTCAAGACAAGATTCGTTTTTCTCCATGGGCCATGGTCCTGTACATGTAGAGGAGCCACCTTGCTGATGTATTTACACCACAGAATTCAGGCAGAAGTGGAAGGACTTGTTGTGATGACTGGCATCTTACGTGGCTGTCTTTCAGTCTTCGTTCTTGGCAGACTGTTCCCTTGATTTCTGTGATGTCAACCCTTTCAGTGTTCCTCTTTTTATCTGATCACTTCCCTGACATCTTTGTTGGTTTCTCCATCTTTGAACAAATGTTCAGTGTTGGGGTTCCTTAGAATATCACCTATTCTCCCTAGATGATCTCATTCATTCCAAAGGTCTCCATTTTGTTCCAGTAACACAACCTAGATTTTTATTCTGAACTCAAAAGTTACCTACCTGAGATATGACATAGGTTTCAACAATTCAACACGACAGAAAATTATTCCAGATTGCCACCATCTTCCCCAAATTCCTGTTCCTCCTTCAGTGTTTCACACTTCAGTCAAAGGCACCACTGTCTACTCAATTACTCAAACTAGAAAATTAGGAATCATCAACATTACAGTCTCCGAAATCAATCACTAAATTACATTACTTTTACCTCTGACCTCTCCCTTCAATCTGTCTACTGTTTTTCTTCTCCACTCCCAGGACCTAAGTTAGGCAAGCCAACAGCTATCATTGTCTCTAACTCTAGCCTTACCCAATTTTCAATCCATTTGACACACTGCATACCTAGGGACCTTTCAGATGAATAAATCGGATTGTATCACTGCTGAACAGGAGAGCTTTCAGCAATTTCCTATTATTTTAGAATAAAGCCGTAACTCTTGCCCTTACTTGCTAGTCTTTTTTTCTCCAGACATTTTCTCTTCAAATGAAGGATTATTCAGTGAATTTTAAGTATATAAAATGCAATAATTTAAAATGTATTTTAAAATATATGCACCTATTATCAATTTAGAACAGTAGAAACTATCACTCACATCAAGACACTGAATGCCACACAGTCTCATAATGGGAAATACCTTATAATATCCTTATTTCTGCCTAATAAAAATGTTATTTCTAGGGGCTGGGGATTTAGCTCAGCAGTTTGGTGGCCTGCCTTGCAAGCATAAAGACCCGAGTTCAATCCCTGGTACCAGAAAAAAAAAAGTTATTTCTTCATTTCTATTAGGTAAAGAATTTCTATTACCTTTAAAATCCATTAACCATTGTTTCATACAAATGTATCTCAGATGAGAGATGGACTTTTTTGCTCAATTTGGATCTTATTAATTGATAATTTAACAAGTTCATTAATATAATTGAATTCTATCTCTCTTAATATCTTTTATATAAATTACAATTTTTTGGTATTTTTCTTTTGCTATTATTTCTTGGTATTTCATTTTTGTTCAATTCCACAAACTTGAAATGTATATATTCTACTTTTATCCCCTGTACAATAACAAACTGACCTATATGAACTGCCATCTGATTCAGTAATTTCTGATTTTCCCAATTCAGTATTTCAAACAAATACACCCTCTCAAAATGCTTTGGAAATTTTCTCTTTACATTATAAGTATTAACATTATGAATGTCCTATTTCTTTCATTCAATCTGAAGAGAAACCAGAGTATAACTAGTTCTTTTAAATGAAATAAAACTACCAATTTCCAATTTTGTCAGATTAACATGTAAAATGTCTCTACTGTACTTTTCCTGCCCTCAATGACAAAGCACTTTTATTTAACATACTTTCAGTTTAACAACATGCATCTTTATAGTATTACAAAAGTAAAGCAGTATTTATTGACCCAATACAGTGACTATTTGGCATGCACTTTGACAGTTTAAAAGTACATAAACTGAAAATGTTAGATCTAGCTTATAAATCCATTTTGCGTTTGTTTATTATCCTTTATGTAACCATTTTAAACTTCATGCTTCTTAACTAGTTTTAACCATCAAATCATTCACACAATTATATCCCTACTTTTGTTTATTTTTCTGTTGGCTGCAGTAAATCATGCTTCAAAATTTTCAGAGAAGGTTCTTGGTTGATCTACTTTTTTTACTCCTGTGGTATCTAAGAAAGTCTTCCAGTTGCTTTCATACAGAAATACTAATTTGGCAGGGGTTGTTTTGTTCTCATTAAATTTAAAAGGTTCCATATGAGCCGTCTTCATTTGCAGGCCTACTTCATTCTTCAACTCTGGAAAGTTTTCTTCAATTAGTTCCTTAATTGCTAATCAACTTTGTTCCCCATTTCAAGCATTCCTATTATGTGTAGATTGTATATCCTGGACAGGCTCTCTACATCTCTCTTCTCTCCTCTTTTTTTGTCTTAATTTCTTTGGCTTTTCCCTCTGCATTCTGAGAATTTCTTTTGTTTTGCATTTACTTCAGCAATTTCATTTTGTGACCAGCCTTACCTACATTCATCCTTTAAATAGAAGGCCACAGTCTCTTCCTTGTGGTCACAGACTACCTGCTGTAGAATTAAGCCAACACAGCTAATGAACTCTCTAATGAGACATTCAATACTTTCTATATGAGTGCTGTAGACCAGTACATCCGTATCAAGTGGAGGCATTTTCTTGATTACTTAGCTGTATTACTTTCTTCTGAACTTTGGTCTTAACAGCTTTTTCGAGGGCTTTTCACAATGGAACCCAAAAATGCAGTCTTCCTAAGCACCAAAGATGGAGAAGAAACAAAATGGAAAATAGCTCCCATTACATCTGTCAACTCTGTGTGCCACATCAGGCCAGTACCATAACACAGTGCGCAGCTTCACAGTGGAGGCCCTTACTCACTAGTCTTATACTATTCTGGACTTGTTTTACGTGCTCCACCATGCCAATTGCTTTACCATCTCAGTTCCTCTGCATATGCTGCTCTACTCAGAATATCCTTCCCCTATCCTCCCATAGTCAACTTAATTTGTAAACAAATGAAAATCTCTGGAATGGATACTATGAAAACTATGGATGGAGTCAGTTAGGGAATTCTTTGATTCATCCAATAGCAAATACACCAAGCAGAAATTCTCATAGGAGTGCCTTCTTCCTGTCAGTTCTGCCTACCTTAATATTAATTGATATGATCAAACTGGTCAGTTGTTTCCTTTTGTATAGCAGTAGTCTCTCCCATAGAGAGATATAAATAAGTAAAACAATGTTTTTACAATGTCTGTATATTGCATGAACAATGAAATACCTTTGGTCATCATGTAAACATAAATCCAGATTTTGACTGAATATTTTCATTTTTTCCAAATATTTGTAGTTGTCTGTATACATTACCTGCTTTATTAGATTACCCACTTAAATTAAAGAATATTTAAAATGTGTTACTTGATATCAAAAATAGATTTCTGTGGATGTAAGCTGTCTCTGAGGCTAAAATGAAACAATTATTTCATTTGTTTAACACAATTGTACTTATTGGCAATATAGGACATTATAAAAGGTTACGAGATTAAGGTTGAATTGGGTGATTAATGATTCAATAATTTTATTTTTCCTTTATTATTTATAGGTTATACATGCATTTTAAAAGACAAAGCACCTTTGCTTTATGTTTTACTACATATATTTATTTCTTTCCCCAGGAACACAAAAAGGATATTGCCTATAGGAAATGTTAGGACAATGGCCCCATCTGAGTCCAATATTATCCCTAGATTACTCAAAGTTTAAAATAAATAAGAGGCAAATTGTCCTAGGCATGAAACCAGAGACTGTCCAAAGCCTGTCTCCTACTGTAACAGGTGTGTATTCAATGGCCTTTTATTGCTCCTTTTATCCTCCTCTTGTTCTGTTGTCCCATAAAGTCAACAGCTGTGACTACTGTTTGGTCTCTATAGCACCCAGATTCCTTGCTTCTTTAATCTTTCAGCAATCTCATTTTCCTAATGTCTTCATATTACTGCCGTTGGTTGTTCTGCAGTATACTCTGCCTTGGCTATTTGACTCTGAAGCTCTATTTAGCCTAAATTTAGTACAAATAACTGCATAAATTTGAGTCAATTCATCCTGGCTGCTTATGTCATGCTCTAAAGTTCTGTGGCCTTTCAGTCATAAGTAAGCCAGGACCTCAAAGTTAAATAGATGCCTTAAACCAGGCATACATTCTCTTCCCAAATACTTATACGTAACTCATTTAAAAAAGCTATTTTCCTAATGGGATAATTGACAATGTGAAAAAGGAAGAAAAGGGCTTAAGGTGTAGGGAAAGTGGGAAGGGTAGGGGAAAGGTAAGAAGGGAAAGGAAAAAAATAGGAGAAAATGGAAATAAAATGTTTTTAAATCGGGAGGGGAGGAAGGAGTTAAGGGAGGGTAGGGACAAGGGGAAAAAATGAGAACCAAGACCTCACATGTACAAGATCCCAATAACGAATGTAACTGTGTGTATACCTAAAATGTACCAATAAACTCAATGAGGAAAAAAATAAATAAATAAAAATTAAAAAGCTATTTCTTCAACAAATACTTTTTGTGTAAGGAATTGTACCAGAAAATGGAGATACAGAGGTGATTAAAATATAGCCCCTCCTATAAGACTTAAAGCCTTACAGTAGAGAAAAACACAAAAAGAGACATTACTATAAAATGTAACAAAGAAGAATGGAAGAGAAGTATAGGATCAAAGGAAAGGGCATATTAGTGTCAAAAACATATTCCAGAGGAAGTGAAATTTAAGTGGAAATCTATCTAAAGGATACAAAAAATTAACTTCACTGACATTATAGAATAGATATCTCAGGTAAATGGTTCAGTGTTTAAATGGGCACAAATCCTTGCAACAACATGACTTATTGGGTAAATTATCAGTCCTTCCTGCTGGAAGACAGGACTCAAGGATTAGTGAGGAGCATAGTAAAAAGAAGCTTATGGAGAAGGCAGAGGAAAGTCAACTATGCTAAGAAGCATAGGTTTTATTGTTGAGGGCAATGGAGACCCACCAAAAAAGTATTGTAAGTACGGGTGTGATATAATCAAACTAGAATCTTAGATGGGTCACTGCTATAGTTTGCATGTTGTTTGGCTCCCAAAGATTCATATGTGGAAATCTTGCTCTTCAGTGAGGAGGCAAGCTATGGTAGACTTTTAAGAGAGAGAGTCTACTGGAAAGCCCTTAGGCCAACTGGGGATATGCATGCCCTCAGAAGGAACTGTGGGGCCCCAGTCTCTCTCTGCCCTCTTGTTTCTCTACATGATCTTTTCCTCACACATGTGCTCCTACCATAATGTGACATAGCCAAGAGGACCCTTACCAGAGCTAAGCTGATGCTGGTCCCATGCCCTCAAATCTCCAAAACTGTAGAGTAAATAAACTTACTTTATTTATAGAGTTGGCCTGCCTAAGAGATTTTATTATAACAATGCATAGGTGACTAATATAGTGATGATCCAGGTGAGAGATAATGGTAAACCAAACCAAAGCATTGGTAGTGAATGAAGCAGATATATTACAGAAGAATGGGAATTGAGCATTGTCCAGGTGTGCTGGTACAAATCTGTAATCTCAGCTATTTGGGGCGCTGAGGCAGAAGGATGGCAAAGCTAAGGCCAGCCTGGGCTACACAGCAACACCCTGTGTCAAAATTAAAAATTCTACAACAGGGGAATGTAGCTTAGTGTTACAATACACCTGAATTCAATCCCCAATACCACACACACACACACACACACACACACACACACACACACACACACACGAGGGAATGTTGAATTTTTAGTACCTGCAATTGTGATACAAAATGAGAAATGTCATTGTAATAGTAAATACAAAATACTACCTAGTAGAGATAGAAATTCTTTTTTTACTAAGAGTTGGAAATATTCTGCTGAAAAGATGAGCTTTCGTTATCATGGGCAGAATAAACAACATGTACAAAGACACAAATGAAAGCAATTGTGTATTCTATTAGTGGCTTAAGTGTGTGTGTGTGTGTGTGTGTGTGTGTGTGTGTGTTCCTGCTTTCAGCAACACAATACATTTTCCCACTAAGATTTTTCTCTAAACCTCAACATTTCAATCAAACAAAAGTGATTAACCATTCCTCAGGTAGTTTACTTATTTAGCAAAATATTTCCTTGTTTGCAGAACCCTAGAGCACCATGCCCTGTGAGGCCCTGGAGAGCTCAGCTGAAACCCTGCTGGGGACCTTTGTCTACTTCAGGCCCAATCACTTAGCTGGGCTAACAGTGGATAACCAGGCTACTTAAAGAGATACCACATTAGCTGCCTTTTCTGAGTTTTCTTGATCCATTGTCTCTTGAGTTGAAGCCGTGTGCCATGTGCTACCTAAAACAATACCAATTATAATCCCAAAAGACACAATCCTGAATGAATGCTGTAATCCTGAGCATTGATATGGCCTGTACCCAGCCCAAAGCACTCTAAAAAGCCTTGGGATTAAGAGGAAGCTGCAAAAGCACGCAAATGGGGAACTTCGTGGTTCTCACCCCACTTTCTGTACTGAATTTCTTTGTCCAAGGGGCCAATTTTACTTCTGCAATCCCCCACTTTGTCACGTTAGTTTAAATTTTAGTTTAACCATAAGTAAATGACTTTCTTGTCCTGAGGACGTGTGCAATGTAAATATGTGAGCTCAAGGTTGAGAACATGAACTTTGAGGTCCCATGTCACACTGTCCTGCCACTGACTTTCTACAAATCATGTTACTGTTCCTGGGTGGAGTCAGTAGGGTTAATTCCTTCCTCCCCAAAGCATTCCTCTGCTTTTCACATGGCTCTGCTCTGTGATTCAATATTTTTCAAAATGTGTGTGCATACCTCCAGGGCACATAAAGACAACAAGATATGTAGGCAAGGTATTCTTTGGGTGTTTATTTATGTTTAACCAATTTTTAAATCTTTAACTTCCTTGTATACACTTTCCTAAACTTGATTTGCATGAGAACATTTCTGATGCTTCTATTTCCCACCCTTCTCTGCCCCACTTTAGTTAAGGAAGTCAAACTGCAAATTCATCTCAAGGCTTAATTAGGTTCCTGGCACCAATTTGAGAAAACTTCCTGGGCACCTAACTAGGGACCATGGGGAATATTGGTGCTAATACTGAGAAAGTGCATTACTTTAAGGATGGGCTAACATCTTTTTGTAAAGGCAAGTAGCTTTTAATGCCTTAGTTTTAACAAAACTAGAGGAGGTATCGATCAAGTTGGCATTTGATAGATCACAACATATAAATCTTATGATGGATCATTATGTAATATTTGGTATGTATTTCAGAAAATGCTCAATTAAATGATATTTTTAAACTAAATTCTCTTTTCTTCCTATTCACTTACTTATGTGAACAATATTTCACAATATGCAAGCCTACTAAAAATGCTAGGTATGGTGGCACACACCTATAGTCCCAATATTCAGGAAGCTAAAGCAGGAGGATCACCATGATTTTGAGTCCAGCCTGAATTCAAGTGAATTCAAGGGCAGTTTGAAATACAGAGCAAGACCCTGCCTCAAAAA
>NW_022900951.1:92390516-92391279 GCF_012274545.1 Fukomys damarensis
AAAAAAAAAAAAAAAAGATGAATTTGGTCTGATTCTAACAATCAGTAACGTTCACCCACAGATATTTGAACTACTTAAAAAAAAATAAAATCCCTTTCCACTACATTAAAACATATGTTCCCATACTGAAAGGGGTCGCGAGTGCCCCTTCTGGCGCCCCCTCCCAATCAGGTCACTCACGCACGGAGAGGTCCGGGCAGGAGATCTTTATTGAAGGGAGTCAGGCGAGGCACAAAGGCCGGGAGGCGAAGAAAAGAAGGCGGGTACCAAGGGAAGGAGTGTTGGCTCATTTATAGGGTCTTGGGTGGGAGTTTTGCAATCCATACTGAAAGGGGTCGCGAGTGCCCCTTCTGGCGCCCCCTCCCAATCAGGTCACTCACGCACGGAGAGGTCCGGGCAGGAGATCTTTATTGAAGGGAGTCAGGCGAGGCACAAAGGCCGGGAGGCGAAGAAAAGAAGGCGGGTACCAAGGGAAGGAGTGTTGGCTCATTTATAGGGTCTTGGGTGGGAGTTTTGCAATTTTAGGGGAATTAGCTGTTTTTTAACACCATTCACAGAAAATAAGAATTTTTTATACATTGTAAGTTTATGTATATTTTTATGGCAGAAGTTAGGAGATGATGACCAGGGACTTTCAGGCATAAAAATTGCATTAGAATAAAATTCTGTGAAATGAGTTGAATGAAAATACGAGCTCAAGAGAAAAAATTAGACTATAAAATTTCTAGCTAATCAAAAGAAGTTTTTTTTTTTTTTTTTTTTG
>NW_022900951.1:92391389-92409875 GCF_012274545.1 Fukomys damarensis
TAGCTGTTTTTTAACCTATTGCAGGCCACATTGCCTTATAAGGTCTTAGTCCTGCAGGAGTCCCTTATCAGATGTTGGCATCATTTCTGGGAAGAATTCAACTCGGGGAGGAAAACAAAACTTAAGTTGGGAAAACGAAACTTAGGTTGGGAAAACGAAACTTAAATTAGTAAGAACCCGGAAGTCAGGTACAAAATGGAGGAGTTTAAAGTAACATGTACAATTTCCTAACACATACTATTCTATTTTATATTTATTAATTATAAAAATAATATATTTATAAATTATAAATGTAATATATTTATGTTAATTTAATAGAACCACTGAGCTAAATCCCCAGCCTTATGTATCTTTGAAATGTATACCAGTGGATATTGCACTGCTATAGTCATTGGTCCCACTTAATATATTTATTTTCAAATACCAATATTTGCAATGTCCCAGATATTACATCATGAGCAATATTTAATCTTTCATAAATTCTTCCATTTAAAAAGTTATTAGATGTCAACTTTAATATATGTTATGGAGTATATAGCTTTTCCAGAATTCTTTTAGAGGTTGTACAAGTAAAAGCATTTGAAGACTACTATCATCAGTGAATTCACTAGTTGTTTTAACCTATCTTCAGCTTAAGAGTTCTGGTTTCCAAGAGTTGCCAAGGGCAAAGCAAGCTGGAGCCATTGTGTCACTAAATCATTCTCTTTGCAAGCCAGAAGCAGGGACTCTTCTTAGGCCAGACATAAGACCTTTCCCACTAGCTTAACCCGGCTTGCACTTTAACTCCCCAAAGTATCACCCTCTGTTGGCTCTCCCTCCCTCCTGTCTCCTGAGTCAGACTTTCAACAAGGCTTCTTTTTCTCTTTGTCAGAATACAAATACACCATTAATTTAGGATAGGATAAATTCAAAAGAGCTATAAATCAATAATGTTTAGAAGCCAAAAGAGAGATTGTTAAGGTTGCAGGTCCTACAAACATTTCCAACCAGCTGCTGCGAGCCTGAGCTACTAAGGATGCACAGCTGTCCTTTTCTCTGGGGAACTGCTCTGAGCTGATGGCAGCTGATCACCAAGGAGGTCATAGCTCTGCCTGGAAGGGTCCCCTAGCCAGATACCTCTGGATCAGAGCTTCAAAGGCTGTCCTTTGACACAAGAGGGAACAGCACCGATGTGGAGTTGATCCCAAGCACCATCTCCCCTGTCCTTCCCAGCTGTGAAGCCATACACCCTTCTCCTTCCTGCTGGGTATTAGCAGGCCTCTTTCACCCCCAAAGACCAGTTTTAAATATATACACTAAAAATCTGTTGAGATAGATTACCTTGTCCCCAAAGCCAGTCCTTATGGCCTCTGATAGCTGGTGTCTTTAGCCACTCTGATAGCTCTTCACTACATCATCTCTCACTGTCACACATGGATTTAGATGGCCTTTAACCCAAAGAGCTAGAGCATGGGGTACAATCCATTACTTGTGATGCATTCATTCATTCAGTCTAACACCTTTCTGGTTAACATTTCTTTTTTTTTTTCTTTTTTTTCTTTTTTTTTTTTTTTGCTACCGGAGATTGAACTCGGGTCCTTGCGCTTGCAAGGCAGGCCACCGAACTGCTGAGCTAAATCCCCGGCCATCTGGTTAACATTTCTAACACTCTGCTCTTTAACACTGTGAAGATCTCAAGTTTTTTGAACAGAATTGAAAAAGAACAGTTAAAATAAATAAATTTCCCCTTCAAAGAACAGTTTCAAGACATCAAAAGTTCATCCTTATATGCATAAGTCTCTCTTCTCTCTTCTATTAGCTGCTTATAGCAAACAATATACCATTTAGTGTCCACTGATGCTTTTAAAGGAATCTCAGAAAGACAAGAGCTAATTACCATAAACAAGCCCAAGGGGACACAGCCTGTATTACCATGGTTACCATGGTATACAAAGGAATATTAATGGAACACTCAGCCAATTACTATGTAATCATCATATTATTTTGTGAGTTCAAATCCATATTCTACAGTGAGCTACAAGAGACCATTTTCATGCCAAGTAATGCCCTTTGCCATGTTACAATGTAGCAAGAAGGCACTTGCTAGACCCTTACTTCAGAAGAAAAAGCAAAGTCAGTGTTTTTCTGGCCCCTTTGCTTTGTTCCCTCTAAGAAATGCACTCCCCACTCCTTGCCCACATAATCCCTGTCTTAGTTACTTCCCTGATAACCCACACAACTTAAGGAGTGAGGTTTATTTTGGCTCAATTTTCAATCCATAGATGACTGGCTACAAGGCAGGATGGTGGGCTGAGAGGCATGGAGGACAGGAAGCAGAAAACCTGAATGGAGGAACCAGGAAGGAAGATATACCCTTCCAGGTTACACCCCCACTGACCTAGCTCTTCAGACCAGGCCCAGCCTCCTAACATCACATTTATCTATAGTATATCCATAATTAAATAACCTTTCAAAATCTCTACCTTTGAACACAGGAGGTTTGGGGGAGCCATACAGATATAAATCATTAAAGTCTCCTACCCTCCATGTTCTCCCCCTTGCTGTGCTACAAATTTTTGAAAAATCAAGAAGGTCCCTCACAGTTTCTCTAGGGTCTAGTACTAATTTCTCCCATTTTTCTTCTTTCCCTCTAGAGTTTGCCCTGGGGACATTTATTGTAATGACCCACAGCCATCAAATCAAGACCTCTACTGGTGCCTGCTGAAGGTGCAAAGAGTCACCAGCATTATCCACGTATAGGTTTCCAGGACCCAAAAGGAAGGCACAGGCTAAGGATATAGCACAGTGGTAGAACACTTTCCTAGCATGCATGAGGCATGGGTTCCATTACCACCACGCCAAAAAAAGAATGAATAGAAGGAAAGACCTAGAGACAGTATACTCTGTTTTGAGAAATCTTGGCACTCTCCTTGCATGCAAAAGACCCAAGTCCTTGGGTTCAATCCCAAACACTGGGAAAAAAAAGTGGCAGTGTCTTTGAATGCTGTACCAGCCAGTGATGGGATTCAGTCTTCCAGGGTACTGCCAAAGATGTTGACACTGAGGTTGATGACATATTACAATAAAGTCCTTTTCATTTCCATTTGTTCTATTATTAGAAAGCATTTGTTATAAGATTTAGACATGGATTTAAGGGGAACTGGGCCAGATGATATCTCTGACAGATTCTAGAGGGTTCATAATCTAACCAAGACCCTTACATTGAGTCAAGACACATAGCATGTTTTTAACTTTGGTCCTATTTTATTTTATTTTTACGATTCTGTGTATGGAACTTATAGCTTTGCACATGCTAAGCAAGCACTCTGCCACTGAGCTACACTCTCAGCACAATACTCTTTTAAGTTAGGGTGATTTATTTGCCAGGAGGCTGCTGATGCATATGGCTTATCAAACATCCTGTCATGCTCAGCCAGTTGTGCCTGATTTTCAGAGTGAATACCACTTAGCTTCTGAATGAAATTCCTTACTAGGATGAGATATAAGAAAAGATTAGGGGCAGGGAATTGAATTTCACTGAGCTATTTATCAGGGATTTACAAAATATCCACCGTGTGCTTTCAAAGCATCCTTGCCAAACTACCATTATTCCACTCATTTTAGTGGTGGGGAAACTAATGCTCGATTGGTTAAAGTAGGATCAAGATCAGACACAGTTAAAATCCGAAACCAGGTCTTCCTACTTTACTTTTCCCTGCCTAGCTTAATATCCTGTGCTTTTATCAGAAGAAATATTTCTATTTGGCTATAGGGGAATCAAATATCTATGTATAAGAGGACACAAATGTACAGGAGGACACTTACACGTATATTAGACTCTATTGAATTATATCTTTTGAATAGACTGTAATCCAGAGATGGCAAACTAACACCTGAAGTACCACAGTCCGGTTTTGTGAATAAAGTTTTAGTAAAACACAGCCATGCTCATTCACCCACTTACATATAGTCCAAGGAAAGTTTTACAATACAACTGTAGGAATGAGTAGTTGTCACAAAGATTGTGTATCTCCAAGTCTAAAATATTTATTCTCTGATCCTTTAAGAAAACTTTTGACAACTTTGTTAACACATCAAAATGTTCCACTAGGTTCAAGCGGTGCACTTATTCGCAAATAATATTTCCATTATCAGCACCTTTAGAATTAAAAGCAGTCCGCAAAAAATCTAGGGCTGTGTTTCAGGTGAAATCACCAACAAAAACTATTCAGAGAGACTTAATGCATCCTGCAGAAGAACAGCAAGATGCAGGCATTCTTAAATTGGGATTGATACACATTTACGTAAGTGTGTTTTTCTGGGGAGAAGATCTGTGACTTTTATTATATCAAAAATGGTTAGGAATCACTAATGTAATTATTGTCAGAAAGACTAAAATCTGCATCCTGTGCCAGTTTATTGACTGGCTATTTGATTTTGGCCAGTGAATTAAACTCTTGAAGCTTTTTTCCTTTGTAAAGTGGTGTGTATGAGCCATCTCCTAGGGTCAGATCCTCCCCTGACTGTGAATCCACTTATTTCAGATCACTGGGAGGATTTTCTGGCTTTTGTTCTGTCCCTATTTCCTGAAGCCAAATGTGACCACTACTAATATTCTCAAATGACCTTTGTGCCTGGACCTTCTCACAACAGGTCATTTAAACAAACATTTAAACAAATTGTGATCCATCCATAAAATTAAAATTTATTTTCAACACTCAGCCATAATTCAATTAAGGACACTGCAATCTCTTCCTGATATAGTATTAAAACTGGTCATATTGTTTCTTTCCTTGACCCCTTACATTCTATCCTTTGTATAACCACCCAAGTGACACTTTGGAAAAGCCATTTTGGAGCAGAAAGGTGCTGGAGGCTTGTAATCCCAGCACTTTTGAAGCGGAGGCAGGATAATTGCAAATGCAAGCCCAGCCTGGGCTACACAATGAGTTTGAAGACAGCCTCGGCTATATAACAAGACCCTGTCTTAAAAAAAAAGTCTTTGCTTCAAAAACCTTAGCACCTAACAGTCATAATAAAAGACAAAGCAAAAGGAAAAGACAAAGGGTTAGGCTGAATATTTCCACAGGGAAGATCTGCAATTCCCTCTCCATTCCCTTCTTGACTTCCCTCTGTGCTCCCCACTCTGTCCACTGAATTTCAGCCACCGTGATTTCCTGGCCTTTCCGGAGCAAACAGACTTTTCCATAGATGTTCTCTGTATTGGAATATTTTTACACTGGATAAAAGCTTGACTTTCTTAAATGATTTAAGATCTCTGTTCTAATGCCACTTCTCGGGTGTTTATTAGTCAGTAAAATGACACTAAAATGCTATTCTTTTACTTAAGCAAAGAATTTTGTGACAGTCGTCATGAAAATACTCTACCTTAGCTATGTGCTCTGTTAGAGACTTGAGAAAGCAGAATTGCTGCCTTGCATTACAAGAATATTTGCAAGCAATGTTTTAGAAAATAACTTGTCTGAACATACATTTTATGTCAACTTCTGCCTATGCCAGGCCTCCTGCCTCTGCAGGACAGGCTGGAAGCCTCTAGACCCTGGCTAGCAAATGTCTGTCACTCCTACTGCTAGTCTGCCAACCCAGGCACATCATCACAGCTTTCAGTACACTGTACCTACTGAGCCTGAAAGCAGCCTAAGAATCCTCAGCCATCTTTTTTAGACAGAGTGTTTTTTATTGATTCATTAGCATTGACACCACAAATGAAAGCTGCTAAGTACCACTGCTCTTACCACTTCCGTGTTACTCACTGCACAAGGGCACCTGCTCCAGAGGATGAAATGGGGCTCATGGTTAAGCCAGGCTCTGTCATAGTGATCTAGGACCACATTCCAAAGTCGTCTTTGCTGGGTACCACACAGTATGCCTGTAACTCCGGCTATTTGGGAGGCTGAGGCAGGAGGACCACAAGCTCATGGAAGCCTGGGCAATTTAGTGAAATTCAAAAAAAAAGCTGAAGTTATAGCTCAGTGGTAGAGCACTCCTGGGTTTAATGCCCAGTACCACAAAAAGGTATCTTTTTCTAAATCACATGAAGACACTATACAGATAAGCAGCAGCTCTATTCTAGGAGAATGAGCAGGGGGTAACTTCATATAATTGGTGAAAAGAGTAAGGAAAAGAATCTCTTACTTAGATGAGAAAGTAATTTGAAGCATTCAGACTTCTTATTTCTTATTATAAATATGTAGTGATGAGTAAAAACACAAGGGTGGTGTGAAAACAGTTTAACTAATCTAAATGGTGTTGGTAAAGAGCTCCAGAAGGATTGTAAATAATGGCTTTGGGAGATGGAGATGAGCTCAACTGTAGAGCACACACCTAGCATGTGCAAGGCCCTAGGTGCAATCTGTAGTACCAAAAAAATAAACAAACCAACAAATAAATAAATGATAAAATGGAAGTCTGAGATTTTAAAACGTGAGGATTGGATATGTCAAATGGAGATATGTAAGTGGTAATTTACCTGACCCTGATGGGAACCAAAGCCAAAATTGGATTCCATGCATGCTCCATATTGGATGACTTTCTGTTACAGAAATGTAAACACTGCATCAAACCAAAAACAGATTTTTACTAACTGATACATTTTCATTGTTTATTTACTTATGTTCTATATTAAAGAAAAGCACTGCATGATTTTCTGATTTTACACAGTAGACAAATGATTCCTAGCAATAGAATTCCCCAGGCAATGCTGTTGTGCAAAACTTGATTAAGATACAGAGAGCTTAAGGAGTATGTCAGTTTTCCTGCACAGGAGTCGACCCCCAACTATTATAAACCAGTTTTCCAATTTATTAAATAAGACCGTTCACCCCTCATCTGGAGCCAAGACCTCTAGCTCAAGGGTAGAGGGCTGGCCTAGCACACATGAGGTCCTGGGTTGGATCCTCAGTATACAAAAAAATACAAGAAGACACCTGTAGTTCCAGCACTTGGGAAAGCAAGGCAGGAAACTGAGCTCATGAGTTAGAGACTATTCTGGGCAAAACCATGAGATCGTCCTCTAAAAAATAAAAATTAAAAAAAGCAAGGGCTACTAAATGAAGGTATGTAGGACTGGGGACAATTTAATAGGATGAATTTAGAGAAAATGGAAGAGCCAAACTTCAGCCCAAGGCTGAGGTGACCTGCATGCTCTGGCAAGATGCCAGCACCAAAATCAGGCAGCCACCCAACTCCTGGAAAAGGTTTACCTATAGCCAGTTGCATTAAGAAAAGTTATCCTTTTACTTGTATCTCTTATCCTTGGCCTTGCTTTCTGGTCCCTTCATCATGGAAGTTGCTTTTCTTGGTATCTTCTTCAACTCTATTATTCTTGTCTTTTACACAAACCAAAACTTTAAAATTTAAAAAAGGGCACAGGTGGAGACATTTCAATGATTTTAAAGATGCAGGATAACTGTTTGTCTTTTCTTCCTAGTTTTCTTTTCCTCCTCCTCCTCTCCCTCTCCCTCTCCCTCTCTCTTTCCTCCCCAGGCTGGCCTTAACACATGGACTCAAGCAATTTTCCTGCTTCAGCTTTCCAGGTAGCTATCAAGACAGGCACATTCCTCTACACCCAGCCCAGTTCTTTTTTAATCTTTTCTTTTGTGCATGTGTGGTTTTTTGGAGGCAAGGTCTCATTAAGTTCCCTAGGCTGATGTTGAACTTGAGATACTCCTTCTTCTATAGCCTCCAGAGGGCTGCTATTATAGGTGTGTGCCACCATGTTCAACGTTTTTCTATTTTTGGCCAAAGAAATACTCTGGCAGCTGTCTTCAGGGAAAGGCCTATAGGGATTTTGGGCTCCTTTTCCGGAAATGTAAGAGTTCAGAACTTATCATGTAAAATATGAATGAAGAAATGTAGTAAGGAGATTTCACAGGTGGAAACACACATAATCTGAAAGGACAATTTGAATAGTGATGCATTAGGTTGAGCTTTAAGACATGAAAAAGAATAGGAGGTAAATATTTATAAATAAGGAATCATTTTGTCTAGAATGTAATATGAGTAAAGGCATAATGGAAGATGGGGATACAAAAATTAGGTGTATTTAGTTTTAGTAACTTTATGTCACTAATATGGAAGCTCCTGGCAACTCTATAATGTGTTTGTGTACTTCCTCTTCATATATAATTGACTAAAATGATAATTTAGGCCAATCCTAGGTCTAATTCTTAGAAGATTTTGCCATCAGCAATTAAAATGTCTCTCAACTGATATAATAAAAGTTATGCTATTTTCCTCACAAGAATGTTGTGATAAACAAATAGTTCAAGGAGTGTGAAAGACCTTGGCTAATTGACATGTTCATACAACTGCACATTGGTGATATAGCCTACAAAATACTATGTCACCTATTCATCACAAGCTTTTATATTACATTTCCTACGATATTATATTGACTATAATTAAATACTCCTTGGCTTAGAAAATGTCAAAGACTTTTTATCAGAGTTTAAAATCTTTCTATTTACAGCTCCTACTCTTGTATCTACTTTCTACTACCTTATGCTGTAGAATATTATATTTCATGATTTCATGCTATAGAAATCAGGTTTTTAACCCTCACATTCTGTGATAAGCAAGCACTCCTCAAGTGAGCTACAAAACAGCCCTTACTCTCTGTTTAGCCAGATTACTTAGTAAACCATGAAATTATCTGGAGTCCATAGTTTCCAAGAGTCTCCAGGAGTACTGATCTTGCACTTATTCTAAACAATGCTCCACTAGAAATGTATTTTTAAAACTCATTGACAACAAATTTTCAAGAGTGTTGGAAGCAGCCAACAAGTGCTTCAGTCACACCTATGGGAAGGCTGAGGGGGGAAGATCACCTGACCTGGAGGCCAACCTAGGCAACCATAGTGAGACCCTATCTGGAAAGAGAAAGAGGGAGAGAAGGAAAAAGAGAGACAGAAACAAGGATAGGGAGAGAGAGAGACACAAAGACAGGGAGAGAGACACAGAGAGAGAAGGGAAAGAGAGAGGGAGAAGAGAGAGGGAGGACAGAAAGAGAGAGAGAAAAGAAAGAGAAAGAAAGAAAGACGGAAGAGAGGAAGGAGGGAAGGAAGGGAAAGAAAGGGGGAGGGAGGGAAGAAGAGAAGGTGGGACAGAGGAAGATAAACAGGTGAAGTCCAATGGCTAAGAGAAGGGTCAGATTGATTTGATCGGGATCTATGCTTTTACCTGAATCCTCTCTATGAAAGTAAAAATTAAAACAAGCTCATAGGGATTTTCCAGTGATTGAATTAGGTATACAGGGAAATGGATTGGCATCAGGCATTTTAATTAAGGTTACTTAGGGATTCAGTGACAGATCAATCTCCTAGCACACAGGAGACCCTGGAGTCTATCCTCAGCACTGCAAAAGAAAAAATTAGCATTACATACTACCTTTATTATAGAAGGTATATTATTATACCTTCATTATTATATGAATTATAAGTATATATTATATTTATTATTATAAAGTTAACTTTGGTTTTAAGCATTTTGTATAAAAAATATATTTAATATTATTTCAATCTAATAAAAAACCACAAGACTACCCTGTGTTGCTTATGTAAAATCCTATTGCATATGTTCATGGCTCCCACTTCAGAAAACTGAAAACCCACAATATTCATTGGAGTCTCTGTTTGAAGAAAATACCTCATATTTACATAATGCTTTATGGTTTAAGAGAAACATATGTTTGCACTTAACCCTCACAGTAACTCTACTCAGAAGGGTAATGGATGATTCCTATACTACACTGTAATTATGAAATGAAGCTGGTAGTAGAAACTTCTGGATCCTTATTTTGTGATAGGTTGCTTTATTATTAATAGACCATTTTGAACCAATATGACACCATAAAACAAGTATTTTAGACAAGGTTTTGTTTTAAAAAAGATTATCTAAAAGTTTGTATGTAAATATGTAAACAAAATTAAGAGATTTAAGGTTACCAATTGACAAGGCATAATAGAGAGACCTTGCTCACAAAGACTGAAGGGAATGTAGAGCTCTTTTTGCTCTTGTAAATTTAATAGTCAATCGGGCTCTAAAACCTCAGCTGTCAGACATACTACAGAGGATTTCAAAGGAATTTTATTTAAGAACATCAACTGTAAAATGCAGCTAAAAATGAGGGACTTCTACAATTCGACTTCATTTGTGATGAAAAATGATTTCACTTCATGCTGGGAGCTGTTCTTTGTCCATCACTCAGATTACTTAATGAGCCATTTGCTTAGACTGTAAGTATATTTTCTCTTTTAATGGAATGAAATGGTACAAGATTAAGCCTTGTTATCAAATTGGAATGCAGAAGCAGCTTTCACCAAACTTAAATTTGCCACTCTGAAATTGTAAAAAAATATGCATATATATAGTATATATAATGACTCATATATATATGCACACTTATCAATTTTAGTAAGTTATTCACTCACTAAAACTTGCAACTGAAGTAAGATATTTTGTATTTTCTGAAATTTTAACTGTCCAAAACATTTTGAACTCTCAGAATGTAAATGAAAGAACAATCTCCCTATGTGTGAATATGAAATTCTTTAGCAGCTATCACAAACTTTTTTTTTGGTACCAGGGATCGACCTCGGGATCGTGTACTTGCAAGGCAGACACAGCACTGCTAAGGTAAATCGCAGGCCCTTATCACAAACTAAATACAAAGAAATCTTTTTTACTTGATGTGAATAGGTAAATACATTAAATTAATTGACTGAAGTGAATGGAAAAAAAGAAAAGGAAGGATAGTTGGGTAGCACATCACTTTGTCTGACATCCCCATTTCATATGGAATAGTACATGTTATATTACTTTTGGTTCTTTTGATAAAATTTTATATCAAAAGGTATCAAAGAAATAAAAGATTAATGAGTCTAGGCTATAAAAACTCAGTGTGCTAATGAAAGAATCATAGAAAAATAAAACGAATACTGTTGGTAAAACATGTACACTGGCAATTTGGTTTTTAACTTGGTTGAGTGTAAAGTCTTCCCAAAACAGGACTCAGAAGTTTAGCATAAAAATAAAACGGTAGGTACTTAGAAATGCTACTGTTAAAGACCTTTTACAGTTATAATTTTGGTATCTTTCCTGTCAATGCCTCAATATCTTAATCAGAAGAATGTAAAAACTAGCTTTTCCCTTACTCTGCAGTGCAATGAATGGAAGCTAGGGCCTCATTCATGCTAAGTAAGTTCTTTGCAAATGAAATCTGCCCCAGCCCCTAACGCTCACTCCTGTCTGTATTTGTAAAGCATTTCATTCTGCTCTTCTTCATTCAAGGTGCAGCAGTAAGATAGTATCCTCAGTGCTAACAAAGTGGATTGAAAAGTCTCTATATATCCTAAATAACAAGTATTAGACATGGAACAGGAGTAGGAGCGATCATTTATTAATCACCTCAAACCCTAAGTGAGGGTACTGACGCCCACAGAGTTGAAGTGTCTCCTCCAAGTTCTTGAAAACTAATGCAGGCAAAATGAAAAAAAATAAATACAATGTACCTTCACATTTTTGGTCCAGTGTCCTTCTGACTTCAAGAAACTATCTCAAAATTTGATTGGTGTGACATTTATGCCTGATTGTCAACTTGACTGGATTGGAAGCTACCTAGAGATTAGTAAAACACACTTCTGAGTGTGTCTGAACAGGTCGTGGAGGCACAACCTTGCGAGTCTACATATCTATCTGGTCCCCGTTCCATTCCTCACTGGAACTATTCCCCTGCTGTGCTTCCCAGTGCCCATGAATTAAGCAGCTTTGCTCCACAGCAGCCTTCTGTCTTGGAGCCCACTGACCATGAAACCATGAGCAACGTAAGTGGCATCAGGTATTTCGCTCCAATAATGGAAAAGCTAACCAATAAAACTGGTTACTGCCAATTGTAATAGAATTTTCTGATTTTAAAATGATAGTAAGAGAAACAATTCATTGAGGCTGTAGTAAACACTCGAAACAATTCATTGAGGCTGTAGTAAACACTCTCTATTAGCTGTCTTATACTACTGGGGATAATTGATAGTACAGCAACACTTTTCCAACCAATAGAACTGTGTATCTCTCCATGTAATGTTTTAAACAATATTTGGACTCTGTTGCCAGCTAAATCAAGTCAAATATCTCTGGTAACACCATTTCCTTGGCTTTGAATTAGTCCAGGTTTGCAGAAAAGTTATGTGTTAGCTTTTGGTCAGTATGACAAGAAATCTGAGGTAATCAACTTAAAAGAAGGAAAGGTTTGCTGGAAGTGTTGGTACACACCTGCGATCCCAGCACTCGGAGGCTGAGACAGAAGGATCACCATGAGTTTGAGGACACCCTAAACTGTATAACGAGTTCAAGGCCAACCTGAACTACATAGTGAGACCCTGTCTCAAAAACATCAAAAAACAGTAACAACAATGTGGGGGGGGGCAAGTTTTATTTTGGCTCAGAGTTTTAGAGGTTCCAGTCCATGGTGAGTCTGTCACCCCTGGGTCTGCGGCAAGGGAGTACATCATGGCAGAGAGCCATCGTGTGTGGTGGAGAAAGCTGTTTACCTCCTTCTGGTAGCCAGGAAGCGAAAGGAGAAACAAAGGAGCTGAGGTCCCAGTTACATAGAGGAAATAACTGTTTTTCTGATGAAAAATGTTGAGATTAGAGATATTAAGTATTTTGCAGGAGGGTAAACAATAATATCTATCTGAGCTGCGTCACTTTCACATTTGATAAAGTAAGTATTCTATCTGTCTTCTCAGAAATTATTCGAATGGAAAAACATTCCTTGTGTGGAATTGGTATGTGTATTCATAGCTAGGGCTTTTGGAATGTGATTGGATCATGGAGGTGTTAGACTCATCAGTGGATTAGTTCATTGATGAGTTCCTACTTGAATGTGCTGGTAACAAGTGGGGCCTTCCTTGGAAGATGCAGGTTACTGGAGGACTGACTTGGAAGGGTATGTTCTTGTCTCTGGCTTCTCCTCAGGCCTCCATCCTGCTTATTGGCTGCCATGGGTTGGCATCTTTTCCTCCACCACGCCCCTCTACCATCTTGTTTCTGCCTTGGAGACAGCCAACCATGACTAAAATTGTGAGTCAAAATAAACCTTTCCTCCTATAAGTAGTGGGTGTTGAGTATTTTGTTTCAGCTACCGGAAAATGACTAAGACAGGCATGTTAGGTTGTGCCATTGATCTGCATCCTCAGACCTTATTTCATACATATTTTCCTCCACCACGCCCCTCTACCATCTTGTTTCTGCCTTGGAGACAGCCAACCATGACTAAAATTGTGAGTCAAAATAAACCTTTCCTCCTATAAGTAGTGGGTGTTGAGTATTTTGTTTCAGCTACCGGAAAATGACTAAGACAGGCATGTTAGGTTGTGCCATTGATCTGCATCCTCAGACCTTATTTCATACATATATAAGGGCTAGCAAGTCAGTTCTTGCTGGCCTTGAATTCACTATGTAACCCAGGCTGGCCTTGAACTCACAGCAATCCTCCCTCCTCAGCCTCCTGAGTGCTGGGATTACAGATGTTTTATACACCCAGCTCATAAATCATATTTTAAATTAAAAGGTTAAAGCATTCTAAAGTTTGAAAAGCAGTAATTTTTAAATAGAAAATGGCATTTTTATAGGAAAAACAGCACAGAAAATTTATTACATGCCTAAGGCATAAGAGTATTAATCTCCTAAAATAGAATACAATTTAAAAATTATTTCATCATCTCAGATATTTGCCATAAGAGATAAAACTTTAATGATACAATGTTTCAGGGTGTTGTAAGAATGTTATCTCGTGACACAATAAAGCAGCTGCTGAAAATTAATAATATTTCTTATAAGTTTCTGTTTGCATAATTCAGTTCCTCTACCAAAATTGCTGTAAGTTTAGGTAACAGCCAAGATTATTCGCATTCAGTGGTACTATTTTTCATACTTACAATCTAACTTCAGGGAAAGCCTGGTGTGGAGCGAACTATATTTACTTTTAAAATAAGGAGTAAATAAGTGATCAGGGCGGCCAACATCAAACTATTCGAATGTGAAAAACATACATTTATTCTTCTAAAATTGCTAAGAATAAGTGAATTGAATAAGAATAAGTGAATTGAATGTTCATTAAAATGATCAGAACAGATAAAGCAACTGAATTATATTTGAGAAGGTAAGATTTCTTTTTTATTTCAGTAATGGGATTGAACTCAGGACTTTGGGCTTGCAAGGCAGGCACCACTGAGCTAAGTCCCTGGCCCAGGTGAGAGTCTCTAACTACAAGAAACTAAAAGCAACAAGAAATTTAACTACAAGAAATTTGGGGTCTACATAACCATTTTTGGTGCTCTCTAAATTCTCATTTAAAATAATTCTACATTTTTATTTTATGAAAAAATAAAACTAAATTTTATGCCAAACTAGTAAGAGAATAACTATTAAATACACTATATATCATTATCTCCAGAGTACTATAGTTACTCAAAGTAGAAGACAAAGAACAAAAAAAAGTCCTACAAAGAAGAAACAGAAAATACCATGAAACGTTCTTTTCCATGAACTAAGAACTAGTAAAATAAATGAAACAAATTAGTATATATATTAAAATTTTTATGCCAAACTAGTAAGAGAATAACTATTAAATACACTATATATCATTATCTCCAGAGTACTATAGTTACTCAAAGTAGAAGACAAAGAACAAAAAAAAGTCCTACAAAGAAGAAACAGAAAATACCATGAAACGTTCTTTTCCATGAACTAAGAACTAGTAAAATAAATGAAACAAATTAGTATATATATTAAAATATAATACTGCTGGGAATATAACCCAGTAATTATATTTTTTGACTCATTATCATGATCTCCAGCCCTTCTCTTTGCTCCAAGCCCCTTCTGACTGATAATTCATACTGAGAACAGAAGAAAGTTCAAGTGTTTATGGTCCAAGCACTTGTCAAATGAGGAAACCCAAATCTACAAGTGAATAACAATTGGGATAGCACAAAAAGGGGACCAAAGGGCTTTTTTTCTTGCTGAGGGGTTCAGTGCTAAGAAATAATTCCTTTATGAAATGAATGGTCTTCTTCACAGAAGTACTGTCCATTCATTCAAAAAAAAATTCTTGTATCCTGAGGAAACATACAGGAATGAGAACCAAAAGCAAATTTGCCTCTTAAAAGTCAACCAGCCCACTGGAACATTATATAATCAAGCAGTGTTTTCTAAGGTTGAACCTACCAGATGTTGTACAATACTCAAGTATTATTTGTTATGTACTTCAAATTTAGATTTAACTGGGTTTGGCTGAGGACTAAACTCAGAGCTAGAGTGCTGGTCAATCATGTGTGAAGGCCCTGAGTTCAATCATAAACATTACCAAAAAAATTGACTGGGAACTCTAATTTTACGTGCTAAATCAGAGAGACTAAAAAGGTGTCAGAGTGTTGCATCCGTAACATTTAAAATTTAGAGTGAAGCTTCATAATAGCATTTTGTAAAGAACAAAGAGTTTTTACATTGTTATGTGGAGAAAAACTTACTATTTCCTTGATTGTAAAAAAAAGTGGAAACTTTACTCTTCCACTACTTTTCTAAAAGTTTAGGATGGTAATACTTTTATTTACAAAATTTACATTCTATGTTGTTGCTTATTAACAACATCAACGTAAGAATAAATCCTAGGGTAGCTAAGTTTTCTAGCTATCCATGCATTCTTTGCCTTCTCAGTCTGGGCCCTGTGCTTATTACCAGAATTTCTGATTCAGTGAGTTTGAAGAAAGGGGAAAAAGTTGGAAATATGACTTTGCTTTTGGCTCTGGTACAGTGAGCACAATATAGGCTCTGTATCTGCTTCATGCTGCCTAAGCAACAGAGGGTTAACATCTTTTTCAATATTGCCACTCAAATTGCTGTTTACCATCTAAAGTACAGGGTACAGAGGGAGGAGAAAGGCTACAGGGTCATTATGCTTTGGTGGCAAAAGATCTATCATTATTTTCATTCTATTCAGTGCCAACAAGCCATTTATTAAAAGACAAAATTGGAAATTCTCCACTTTACTCTTTTTGAGGACTGTTGTATTTCATCTCCACAACCTGAAGAAAAGAAAGAAGGCTTTACAGATAGTGCACTGCAATTGTCAGAGCCTTTCGGTGCCCACAGGCTGCCGCTGTCCAATTACACTATGCCCATTGTTAAGACAATTGAATCAGAAGAAATGCTGGGGCTGGCTTCGTGAAATTGGCATATCATTTGGTGAGTTACTGAAAGAAACTTATTACATGAAGTTTTCTGCCTAGAGAAATTTCTTCCTTTTCTAAAAATGCATTCTATTCCCTTTGTACCATTCATTCATCCTTTATGCTGCACATTATAGTTGTCTGTGTGCATGGCATATTTCCCCTATTCAACCATAAAGTCCATGAGACCAGGCCTCATAGTTAACTCATTTTTTCATTGTTGTTGTTTAAAGATACTGTAGATGGAACCCAGGACCTTCCACATGCTAGGCAATCATTCTAGCACTGAGATACAGTCCCAAACCATATTCCTTTTAATCTGCTCACTGAAAACTTTACCTTGGAAATCACAAGTGTTTTGATAGATATTTTTTAGTCAATGAATACACGTGTGAGCTGTTTTTTGGTTTCTTTTGTACTAACTATAGTCTAGTCAGAGGCATACTCAAATGAGTGCAAGCAAGTATCTCAGAGAAGAACTTCTCTTTCATAGCTGGAAATAAAAGGCTTTGGAGTTCTGCTATCCAGGACTACGTGGATGCAAAAAGAAAGAGGAGAAAAGTTTTGACATCCCCTGTGACAAAAATCTAAAAAATCTAAAACACTCAGCAATTAGAAAAATGTTTTGTGTCTTTGTGTGTAAGTAGGGAAGTTTAATTAAGTTAATCAAAATCAAATAAGAGGGGTAAGAAATGACTATCAAGAATTTTGCTCAGGGTAGCAAACTTGCCTAGCATGTAAGAAGTCCTAGGTTCCATCCCCAGCACAGAAAGGAGAAAGAGAGGGAGGGAGGGAGGGAGGGAAAGAGAGAGAGTGAGAGAGAGAGAGAGACTATCAACCAAAAGTGCACTTTATTCTAGGGTCTTAAAGCTATGGCACTAGCTCAGTGGAAGAGCACTTGATTAATATATAATATGTAAGGTCCAAGATTTGATCCTCAGCACCATAAAAACAAAACACAACAAAACAAAAGGCAGGTCTCTTACCTACTGAAAGTCAGGTGGTAAAAACTCTAGCCTACTAGAGACATCATCCATCATTAGTTGGATTGTGGGCCAGTGTATTTTTGTATAGCTGCAGGATGACCAGATTATGGCCAGAAGATGATACACTCCAGAGGGCTAGAAAAGTTGCTTGGGAATGAGGGAGGGGAGACATGAAAAACCTTCAATGCAACAGCAGGAAGAATCTACTAAAAAAAGATAAGGAGGGCCCGCTAAACAAAAGTGGAAATCTAGTTTATATGGATTCTCCTGAGTAGAAGACTAAGGAAACACATTTACTTTTCAGGAAGCTGAACACTAGATAGAAGTGGTCCTAGAATCCAGATCAAAGGAACTCCCTTTCCAGAGAAATAAAGATGAAAGGAAGGGAATAAGCATGAAAGAGAGAAAAAAAAGGAAAAGATGGATAGTGAGATTAATGAAGCAAAAAAAAAAAAAAAGCTAAAACTAGCTGGGTGTGGTGGTGCAGACCTATAATACTAGCATTCTGGGAAGCTGAGACAAGAAGATCATAATTTCAAGCACAACCTGGGAAATTTAGCAACTTAGCAAGACCCTGTCTCAAGATAAAAGGTAAATAAATAAATAAATAAATAAAGTCTGAGGCTGCAGCTCAGTACAAAGGTGCTGGGTTTAATCTGCAGTGCTACAAACAAACATGAAAAAGAAGGTGGGGAGTGGGAGGCTAAAACTATTGAGGAAGAAATGAGGATCCCATATGATCAGGGTTAAAATAATGAGTTCAAGAATGACATTAGAAAATCATAACAATTACTAAAATATGATTAATCAATTTTGAAAGAATATCAGGCACTTACTATGTATTATTAATTATATTGCATTGTTTTTCTTTTTTGTTTATTTTGTTTATTGATACATTTTAGGTGTATAATATGATGACATTTATCATTGGGAATTGTTCCTTTACATGCTACATCTTGGTTCTTATTTCTGAGTTGTTTTTCTATTGCAGTTTATTCAATCTTCCAATAACTATTCAAGTAAAATTTTTAATCTCAGGCCTGGGGGTGTATCTCAGTGGTCAAATGCATTCTTAGAATGTGCAAAGCCCATTTCATGCCTAACATCTACCCTCAAAAATTTTATCTCCATTTTCCAAATTTCAAAGATGAAGGCTCATACACCTCATTTTCAAGATCATATAGACAGAAAGAAAGAATTCTCATTTTGAATAATTGAGGCAGTTCCACTATACTTAATGAATACAGCTTACATCCCACTAGCTTATGAAACTA
>NW_022900951.1:92410229-92491177 GCF_012274545.1 Fukomys damarensis
AGATATATATATATATCTATATATATATATATCTTATTCAATTTGCTATACCATGATGCTTGATAACACTGTGATAAATAAAAGCAACCGACATCCTGTAGAGGAGCAATGTTGAAAGGGAAATTACACTGTTTAGAAGGCCTGGCTCCCATTTTCAGAAGTTGTGACGACAGAAAAATCATACATACTTAAACTCTTTCCACCTCCTCTCCAGCCATATATCTGTCAATCTTCTAATTCTAGGGCTTTTGTTTGTTCATTTTGCTTTGCTTTGTTTTGAGGCAGGGTCTCAATATGTAACCCAGGCTATCCTTGAACTCACAGCAATCTTCCTGCTTTAGCTCCCAAGTGCTGGACTTACAGGCATGCGCCGCCATGTCCACCATCAATCCGCAAATTATAGAAATTCCTTTTACTTAGCCACCTCAGGCTAGCCTCAAATTTGCTATCTTCCTGCCTCAGCCTTCTGAGTAGCTGGGACCAAAGGTATGCACCACTGACTGTGTCACCTTACAGGCATGCTGTCATCATAAACCTCAATCCAATGGATTCTAAATTGTGCAGAAGTAGAAGTTTGCTTGATATTGTTCATATCACTCAGTTTAAAGTCACATCACATCACATGACTCAGACAGAGACAACTGCAAAAGCCTCCCATCTTTGTCCCTTCTGGGTTGCAGGTCACTCGATAACTTGTGCCCATTCTAACGTGAATATAGCACTTCAATTGAAGGGGCTCTTTCTTCTTCCTCTCTCCACCCTACTTTAAGTCCTTCCAGGGACTAGACCATTTTGGCCCTAAACTCTACCCTTGTCATCACTGAGTGCATGATGCCCTGTACTGCATCTAGATGCTGACTGCCATCTCTGTTTGCCTTGATTCTATTCTCAGTAACAAAACTGATGAAGTTTACAGAGCACTGTTCCATTCATATTTCGCTTGACCTTTATATCTTGTAAACTTGGGTAAATGTATTCTTTTGTATATGCTTGTCAGTTTATATATCTAATGAGACTTCACATTTCATTAACTGTGGTAATTCATTAAGCCAAATTAGACATGTAAAAGACAAAGTTAATGACCAAAGTTAAAAAGTAAGATCTGGACTCTAAGAGTCTTTATTTGAAATACAGAGCATCAATTTCTAGAGAAATGGCTTGTTTATTCCTGAAGATTCTTTCTCTAAATAAAGAAAAACTGTATATAATTCCTTGGCATAGAATCAGACCTTAAACAGTCTTCTCCTACAGGTACCTTTCTGTTGTTGTTGTTTAGAGGAACTTATTTCCCAGGGGCTTGGCATGAGACTCAGCACACATACTCGGCAAATGCTCTACCACTGAGCTTCATTTAAAGTCAAGAAGCCTAAAAGAAGCCAACCGTTGTGCCACACGACTGTAATCCAAGCATTCTGCAGGCCAAAACCAGAGGATCACCATGAGTTCAAAGCCAGCCGGGGCTACATAAAGAGTTCAAGGTCAGACTGGACTACAGAGCAAGACCCTGTCTCAAAATACAAAAACAAAAACAAAAACAACAACAACAAAAACCCCAAATAACCTCCCCCCAAAAAGAAACCTAACCTAAAGGACTGAGACTTTTTCCAAGACACAAAGATATTAAGTTTGCAAAGCTCCTTTTTCTGATTTATAGACCAGTGCTCTTTCACCTATGCACTCTTGCATTCTGACCATCCCTTTGGCTATTCAATGCTTTCAGATCTATCTTTGATTTCAAGTCCTCACTTGCTTCTTGTTTTTGTCTTTCACCTCCATTGTTCCATTTCTGTTGTTGTTCCTGTTGCTGTTTGGTTTCCTTTTGTGGTATTGGGGTTTGATAGGACCTTTGACTTAGCTACATCTTCAGCTTTTAAAAATAATTTTTTTCATTTTGGGACAGGGTCTTGCTAAGTCATTAAGTTGCCCAAGATGGACTTGTGATCCCCTGCCTCAGCCTCCCAGAGTGCTGGGACTACAAGAGTGCACCACCACACCCAATTTATGATTCATTTTTTAAACTACTGTGCTTCCTTATCCCAGAGATTCTCAAACATTGGGTGAACCTAAATCACTCAGGATACTTGTTAAATTATAAACTCTGAGACCTCAACCTCAAGGGATCTGATTTAGTGTATTTAAAGAAGGAAGCTAAGGAATCTCCATTTGAACAAGTAATCCAGGTGGCTATGATGCAAGAAGTCCAAAGACTACTCTCCAAGAAAAGCTGATTTAAGTATGTCAAAATAAGGCTATAATTACATAATTCTCAAAGTAAAAATGGAGGATTCTTTGGTTTCAGTGTTGTGTTGTCTTGAGGGCTTTTACACAATGTGAAATGAACACTGTGGAACACTGAATCAACAGTTTTCACTGCAATAAAATGTCAACATTTCAAGTCTGCTTTTTAATGACTTCTTAATAAATCACTTTTCGCACTCATGGTCCCATTTAAAAGGAATTAGAGCTGCTCCTACTTTAATAACTAACACTTCCAAATATGTCTAAAAATATTTAAAATGAAGAAAGGCCAACTATATCTATATTTGCAGTTCTGTAGAATAAATCAACTGCCTTCAAAATTATAAGGCTGACTCATTAAAATTAGCAAAAAACCTCTACCAAATGAGAATGGAACTTTTAAGCCTATAAGCAATGAAATAAATCATACATGGAAAAGTCAATAGATTTAGACTACACAGAAATGGAAAAATTTGAAGCTAAAAAGCCATTACTAAAGAAGAAAACCTAAAAGACAAGCCACAAACTGGGAAAATATTTGCAACAAAATGAAAAATGAATGATTGATCTTAAACATAAACACACAAGTTCAAATGGAAAATGAATAACAAATGACAGAAAAACATATAGGAGACAAGTTCAAAAAATGAATATGTTTTGAAATGTTCAGCATCTTAAAACACCAGTAATATGTACCATTTTGTCAAGAAAATTAAGAATTTAAAAGTAATTAACTTGAGAGAAAGGCTGGGGATTTAGCTCAGTAGTTTTGCCACCTGCCTCCTAAGCCCAAGAACCAGAGTTCAATCCCTGGTACCAAAAAAAAAAAAAAAAAAAAAAAAAAAATTGAGAGGGAGTTCAGTGAAAAGGACAGACACATTCAAACACTGCTGGTAGATGGGTAAATTGATACAAACTTTTTTTAATTTAAAATTTCTTATACTATTTCTTAGTATAATTTTTTAAAAGCATATATTTGGGCCCCGTAAGTTCCTTTCTAGTATTCTAATGAAATAATGAACAGTTTAAAGGATGAAGTAGAGAATTATTGCAAGAGGGAAAAATTAGAATCCAACAAACTGCCCAGCAATAAAAGAATGTTATAAAATAAACATGCCAGAATGTTATATAGTAATTTAAAGTGGGGTTTTCAAATTTTAATGGCACTTAAGATGGTTCCACTGTAAGGACAGTGAAAAAGAAAGATACAGCATTTTGTACATAATATGGTCTCAATTTTCTTTTTAAATATTTTAATGTAGGTCAAAAAACTGTAAATAAATACAAATACATAAAAAGGCTAAAACTTGTTATCTCTGGGTGATGAGATTTTATTTAGTATTTTCTGTGCTATCAATTCTCTACAATGACCATGTGTTACTTTTATAATGAGAAAATGAAATAAAAGGTATTTTGAAAGTGCCTCTGAAAACATAACATTAAAAAGGAGAAGCTGTCAACTTAATTAACAGTTGGCAAGTGACAGAGAACACTCACTAGGTGTTTCTGTAGCAGGCAATGGAATCCGTGTATGGAGTGCCAGTGCCCTTCTAGTCTTAAAACAACTGCTTATCTGTCTCTAATTGAAAGAGGAGGCTATGGAGAAAATGCAACAGTCTCTCAGAACAGATGTCTGAGGGGAGATAAAATAATTATCAGGATAAAGTAAAAGGAAAATTTTACTAACAATCCTTAGTCTAAATTTATTCTAATTTAAGACACTTAGACAAAAACATTTTTCTTTGTAAAAACTGGTACACCGACTGAACACGGTAACTCATGATGTTGCTATTTACGAGTGTTTTGACTTAACAAGGAAGACTTTCCTACAAAAATTTAAAATTGTAATCAGTGACAAATGTCTTATTTCTTCCTTGAAGCCTAATTAGAAGAGGATTAATTTTGATAATTAAAAGTTTGCAAAGGAAAATGACACATACTGAGTCACATGGCCCACCCCTTCAAAGACCAACTTTGCAAGAAAAGTACCAAAGAATCCTAGTGAAGCATCAATATTAATTTTGTGTGATAATGGTTGGTAGACAGACCAAGGGACCAGCAATAATTCTAGTATACTATTTGCTAACTGGATACTGAACTAGAAGTAAAGTTACTTTCCATTAAACTCAGCACAAACAATGGTTTCTTCTTGGTTGCTGGGCAAATGCAACCAGAATGAGATTCACTTCTGGTGATTTGGAAGGGAGGCAGAATCAAAATGTTCTCCCATATCCATAGCACATCATGAATTGAGCATTCCCAAACTCAAACAAGCAAATTTTTTTGGTGTGTTTAATCCTCCATACTTAAGAATACAGGTTCAGGGCCTATCTCAAAAGCGCAAGGTCCTGAGTTCTATTCCCAGTACCAAAAAACAAAACAAAACAAAGAATATAGGTTCAAAACTGCTGGATTCTTTTCATTTCTACTAGAATGCCCAAAATATATATGTATCCCTGAGCTTTCTGTCTTTGTGGTAGCCCAGGTAGAAATGCTGGCCCATCTGTAGAAAAGAAAAGGAGGAATTTCACAGGTTGACACCCTGTATCTAATTTGTCACACCCCTTCCCAGGCTAAACAAGTCAAATGACACACTGGACATCTACTGTACACAACGGATCTAGTAACTGAATTGAGGCACTTATAGGGAGACATAAGCGAGGAGTTAGCTAAAAACCTGTTTGCATAATTCAGATTTATCCTGTTTTTTTCCTCTTTTTCTGAGAATCAAATCCACAG
Source organism: Fukomys damarensis (assembly GCF_012274545.1). Taxonomy (NCBI): domain Eukaryota; kingdom Metazoa; phylum Chordata; class Mammalia; order Rodentia; family Bathyergidae; genus Fukomys; species Fukomys damarensis. The sequence continues at coordinate 92,415,207 of NW_022900951.1, forward strand.
GCACTCCACCACTCTACCTTCAGCCCATCCCTTTTTCTATTTTTTATTTTTAGACAGAATGTCCCTAAGTCACTAAACTGCCTAGGATGGGCTCGAACTTGAGATCCTCCTGCCTCAGCCTCCCAGAGTGCTGATATGTGCTACCAATCCAGGCTCTTTTATTTCATTTTGATACAGAGTCTTGCTAAATTGCAAAGGTTGGGCTCCAACTTCTGACCCTCCTGCCTCCACCTCCTGAGTACCTGGGATTACACTCCCATGCCAACACACCAGGCTCTCCATTTTGTAATTTGACAAAAGAAACCAGAAACTGAGAGTACTCAAGGAAAAGCAGACAGTATAAGGGTCATACGAAGTAGGGGGAGAAGAGTTATTCAAATAACAAAAAAAGTTGCAAAAACAGCCTAAAGACAGATTTTTGTATACTTTAATTCAAAAAGCATCTATTGAAGTAGGCATTGTACTGGCATGGCAAATACACAGGAAGTGGTGTATTTCTTTTAAAATTTTCTGGTTCTGAGGAAGTAGATGTGCAAATTAAAAGGAATAATGAAATCAGGTATGGTGACACACTCCTGGAGTCTTACGTACCAAGGAGACTAAAACAGGACATTGGCATGAACACAGGAGTTTAAGGCCAACCTGGGCAACACATTGAGACCCTGTCTCAAAAAACAAGCGACATAATCACATCCTACATTCTAGTGAAGGTTCTGACAGACAATTCAGTCTCTTCATGTTTCATCAAATGCTTATTTGCTCTATGTACCTGGACTTAGAAACTACAAGGTGTGATTGAAAGCTATGCTGCTCTTTGTGCTCTGGTCATCCCTTTGTCCTGAGCCAAGTCAAAATTTCTACCTTCCATGATCATTTTGACTTTGGGGAAGAGCCAGAAGCCACACCGTGCCAAATCCAGTGAATTAGGTGTATGAGGGCACACTGTAATGTCATTGTGAGCCTGCCTTTCTGTTGAATGCACTTGGTAGCAGCATTCACCATTAGTTTTGAACATGCATCATTGTAAAGTTGCTCACAAAAGAAGACTTCCAGAATTTCTTCAAAAAGTGGCAAGAATGACAGAGTATATCTGAAGCAAGTAGTATATTGAAGGTGATTAATGATAATGTGATTTAACACTAACAAAATTTTTAAAAATTTTTTTATTGAGTTTATTGGTACAATCTAGGTATACAATACAGTTACATTCATTATTGGGATCCTGTACCTTTACATGATAGGTCTTGTTTCTCATTTTTTTCCCCCTTGTCCCTGCCCTCCCTTCACCCCCTCCTCCCTTCCCCATTTACAAATACTTTATTTCCATTTTTTCATTTTCTCATATTTTTTCCTCTCCCTTATTACCTTTCCCCCACCCTTCCCACTTTCGCTACACCTTTAGCCCTTTACTTCCTATTTCACATTATTAATTATCTCATTAGGATCTTGTGTACTATTATAGTTTTTCACACCAGAGAAACTATTCGGTATTTCAGTTAAAGAAATCTCTGTATGAACATTAAAAATAGGGAATCCTAAAATAAAACTAAAAAGGAAAGTAAAAGAGAAAAGGCAATGATGTAAAATTAAAATAATCCTTAATTCTGAAGATGAAAATTGTCCTTGAACATATTTAGGTTGCTTCTTGCTCTTGTAGTTTTATATTATTCTCTTTTTTTCATTATTTAGAGAATACTTTATTAGTTTCTATAGTCAAACCCACGGAGATGTGACCTTACATATTTAATACAGTGCATTACCCCTGTAGAAATGGAAAAAAATTAACATTTCTAGACCAATATGGCTGTTAATTTCTGTACAATGCCAACTCAACACAGTAAATTGGGATAACTTTTTCCTAATTCGAGAGCACAGTTAAAGTTTCCAAAAATTCAAATTATATATATGTATATATATATATAGGTATATAAAAAGACCAATAATAGCAGTATATTATGCATCAATAGCAGCAACAGCATTTTCAGGTTCTGCAGTCATCTGAACAAAATTGTAGGCATTCAGCACACTCCATTAAAAAAACAAAAACAAAAAAACTAAAAGAAGAATAATACCCAGAAAACAGCAAAGTTCTGTTGCTGTTGGGGTACCTGGCACCATTGCTAATAAAATATTTTAATTTAAACGTTTACCTTATATTGTGATCACATCTTGTGCAGATGCAAAGACCAATATGTAAAGGGTCGCTGCCTGAAGGAGCTCATTGAGGACTAGCTAGGGAGCTAGACAAATCCACAATGACAATGGTGATGAGAGCTCGGTGGAAGATGTCATGAGCACGGCATAGAAGCATCAGCTGCCCTGGAAGGGCTGGGGAAGTCATCTCAAAAGAGATGACATTTGATGTGGGACTTGAAAGAGCCTTACTAAATTAAAAAGAAAAATGAAGGCAGACCTCACACAGTGACAGAGGCTAAATGATGAGAGGTAGAATTTATCAATACCATGTACCAGGCATCTGACTAGGTGCTTTGTTTAAGTTATAGATTGTCTTTTGGTCAGTAATAATTTATTGCCCACATGCTATACTCACAAGATTGTGCTGAAGTGTTAATCCTCCAAATTTTCTCATGATGATACCAAGGTACACAGAAACAAAGTGATTTTCCCTAAGCTACACAGATAGTAAGAGACAGAGACAGATTTAAATTCTGACTCTCAGCCAGGCAAGGTGGCACACTTGTGATTCCAGCTACTTGGGAGGCTGAGGCAGGAGAATCACAAGTTTGAGATATCCAGTCTGAATAATTTAAGGAGGCCCTGTCTCTAAATGACAGAAAAGGTGGCTATGGGATAGTACCCTTGGGCTCAACTTGCAATGTCACAAATATAAATAAATGAATAAATATTCTGATTCTCTCCTAATCACTTTTTACATTCTACCCTTCAAACAGGATTATAGAGGTATACAAGGATATTTGGGAAATGAAGGCGTGAGTATCTGATTTGGCTGGAATATATAAGGGAGTGTGTGAGGTGGGGGGTTGGTAGAGAAGTGGCAGAAGAAAATCTGGGGAATGTTCCACTGTTTTACATGTTAAGGCTTACATATCCTATCATTTGCATTTAATATTTGAAAAGGAGAATAATTCCTTTCTTGTGCCTTTCCAAGAAGATCTGGAAAAGGTACAGTAATCTTTTAAAGCTTTTTAAAACTTTTGGCTCCCACAAAGTTGAGAGGGAAAAAGAAATAGAAACGAAATTGATTCTCAATGCAACCATATTTTTGCAATTAATTTAAAACATGAATCATGAATATTTATCACCCAGCTCTCCAGATTATATACCAGGATCTGACCAATAATAAGACAGCAGCTTTTTGAAGGAAATTTGGAGAAGAGTACAATTAAAAACAAAAGCCACTGGCAAGTTGGGGAGCGGTGCACAACTGTAATCTCAGCAGTCTCCTGAGCTAAAGGCAGGAGGATCCAAAGTTTGAGCCTAGCCAGGGCAACTTGACTATTTAGGGAGACGCCATCTCAAAATTTTAAAACAAATTGAAAAAGGGCTAGGGAAAAGCTCAGTGCAAAGGTCTTGAGTTCAATCCCCAATGGAAGAGTAGGGGGGCGGGTGCTGAGAGGCTGGTGGGAGGTCATTGAGTACTACAGTCATTTCAGGGGATTTGTATTATACCTTATGTCTATGAAATGACCTGCCTTACAGATACTGAGAAAGAATTGCACCCTGTATTGAGATAAAAATTCTACTTTAATTTAATAAATATTATTGTGTAAGCAATTGTTTAATTTCTATCTAGTATCAAGGCATCCCAATTAATTTAATGACTTTCAATAGAAATAACTGAAAACAGAAATTAGCCATGAAATGGCAGTATCATTTTATATACTTTTGTTTTGTTTTGTTTTGTTTCTTTGAGGCAGGGTCTCACTATGTAGTTGAAAATGACCTGGAACTCACTATGTAGCCCAGGCTGGTCTCGAACTCACAGTGATCCTCCTGCCTCAGCCTCCCAAATGCTGGGATTACAGGCAAGCACCACCATGCCCAGTAATTTCATATAACTTTTAAATAACTAAAAAACTGGTTAATGGTTATACATTTCTTGAACTCATATAATATTTTATGCTCCCAGGCATGTTATAAGTCATGTGTCAATTTCCCTTTTAGAAATGAAATTTATGCTTCTATTTTTTTTTTTTTTGTACCAGGGATCGAACTTGGGACCTTGTGCTTGGGAGGAAAGTGGCAGAACCACTGAGCTAAATCCCCAGTGCTGTGTTTTTAATTATGAATAAAGCACAGTGAGACATTTGGAAAACATTACAGTACTACTGATCAGCAATTCGCCCAGTTTTCTGACCCTGCACAGTGGAGGCTGAGTTGGGGCAAAACTTCAGAGGATTTTCTTTCCTCCACAAAAATATTCAATTGATATAAATATTCATCTTCATTAATGTGAAGGTACTAATTAATTTTTAAAAAATATACATTTAATTTTAAATGGAAAATAAAGCATAGGAAAGGCCTTAGCGTTCTGAAACATTTCTGGTATAAAAAAAGTAATGTATTACTTTTTTAAATATCGCAAGCCAAATTTAAAAGAAGAAAGAATCCTAGTCAACTACTTCCAGTCTTGTACCTCGTTCTTTGCATCAGGGAGGTAATCAAATATAGCTGCTGGCTGGAAGAAGCTAGAAGTCACATCAGACCTGGAGGTATTACATGCTGGGGGCATAGCCCAGTGGTAGAGTGCTTGTTCCACATGAACAAGGTCCTGCATTCTGTCCCCAGAACCAAAATAAAATAAAGAAAATACCACCAATTATTTGCAGTCTATTACCTATGCTTCTCCTCTTGGTGGATTTTCTGCTTGAAATGGACAATAATTCAGAGATTCGATCATTTTAATGAGCAGTATCTGCATCTGCTTCAACCAAAGCAAAGAAAGAAATCAGAAAGGAAAAATAAGGTTGGAATTTATTTCTCACATTGTATAAAGAGAAAGAGTTCCTTCTCCTTTAACAGAAAAGAAGGCATCTTGTTACTCAAAGATAAGGTAGGGGAGAAAGGGAATTAAAGAAGCAAAGCACATGAAGTCTGCTCTTTTGTGTGGCAGAATGACCTGACAAGGGACCTCTGTGGGCACACTGAATTGTTTCTAATGATGTGAATCATTTACACCAGCCTGGCAAGGAACAATGTGGTGAGATTCACACTGCTTATTAAGAGAATCATTAGTTGCAGAGCAGACTCCAAAAGCCTTCCAAATACAAGATCTTTGCATTGTGTCACAGGGCAGGGGCACTGTCTCAAAACTAACAATCTCTCTGTTTACATGCTTTTCAGATGTCCTTCCCTTATCGGGCTTCCTTCTCAAACTATCATCTTGGATTAGATCCGTAAATTTTGGATTTTGAATTTCTTTTGGTAATAGCTTATCTGATATTTGGACTCGGTCAATCTCTTATTATTTGTTTTCTGTTGGGAGGGGGGCTCTCTCTTTAATGCCCTGGCTGTCTTTGAACTCCTAGGCTCAAGGGATCCTGCTGCCTCATCCTCTCCAGGAGCTGGGACTGCCAGTGTTGTACTGTTCACTTCTACATGAAGCTGACAACTAGAAGTAATTTCACCCTTCAACATAGCATGAGTTATGGGAATGGATCCTTATCTAGCATATTTGCAAAGCCACACTTTAAATTGAAGTAGAAAGAAAATTACAATCCCCAAAGTGCCATCTCTTAAAGTTACTTTATAAAAAGGACTTTGCAAAAATCATTTTGTTCCTCTAGGCCTCCATTTTACTAATCTGCCAAATGAGGGAGATGATTTATGTTCTTCCTTCTAACAACTTTATGGTTTTAATTATCAAATTTTTTTACTTTTTTAATTTGATGTCTCAGGAAGCAATATATTAAACAAAATTAAAGGAAATGTCAATTATATACATCGGGTGTTTTTTTCTTATAGACATTTATTTTATACTGTATTTAATTTGCTTAAAATTTCCCTTCTACAGTGATTCACGTGATCCATGGTTCACAGTTCATTGGATAGGACAAATTGGGCTATAAGAATGTCTTTTTTGATACCTCTTTGTATATTCTGTGGGTGAATAGCTGGTAATCTGTTATTCTACATTGCTAACAAATAACCGATTTGATGAAGCATTCGCTTAAATTATCCTAAATTTTAATATCCTATAGATTAGATCTTCACAATAAATCATTCTTTCCTTCTAATCTTCAGAGTACTGGTCCATCTGTATTATTATTCCTGAGCATCATCTAAAAGTATTACTAAGTAGTAAGGCACAACTATATTTTTCCTGTGGCCTTGGCATAAATTCCTATTACATGGATCTATTAAATTATTTTTCATAATCAACAGTTTCATTTGGTAAAAAAAAATATTATGGGTAGAATTATGAGAAAACAAATACATGCTATTATACACAGCTAACATAGATCAGCCATGAGGGTTACATGTTAGCTACTTGTGTTCTTACAGCAAAACACGTTAGAGTGAGTAATTTATGAACAACAGATTTGTTGCTCACAATTCAAGAGGTTGGACAGTTCAAGATACAGCACTGGCAGATTCCGTGTCAAGTGAGGGCTCTTTGCCTCCAAGGATCCTCTCATAGCAGAAGGGCAAGGCAGCTCTCTGGGGCCTCATTTTTACAAGGTCACTAATCCCATTCAACCTCATGACCTAATCATCTCTCAAAAGCCCCACATTCTAGCTTCAAAGCTTTGGTGATTAGGTTTCAAAATATGAATTTATTGAGGGGGGCATAGATAGCATGAAATACATGTGCCTGCTTATCTAAGAAATATACTGCCATTGGGCTAATTTTCAATGGAAACAATAAGAAAAATGAACTCATGAGAAGTGTTTCATCTGTGCTTTATTTCTTGGGGGAAAGTACAGTAAATATTTCCTATAAAATCTAATAGCTGTAATGACAGGCTGCAAAGTCACACATGAGATGCAATCCTCACCCACCACACCCCAGCTCCAGCACCATTAGCCAAAATGAGCTCTGGGGGAAAAGCTATTTATTCTGTAAGCACTCTTTTTCTTGTGTGAAAATGGAAATAATGTTTCTATTAATTGGAGATTTATTAGCATTAAATGAGATACTATATATATAAGACTGGTACAAGGAGATCTGCCACATAGAAAAAATTCAATAAGTAGCACTTGTACAGCTGCCATTTTTATGCCCCTTTCCCAGTGGAATTTTGTCATTATGATTGCATGTCAAAAGGTGAGAAAGAAAAGTGAGTAGATAATCATCTGTTAAGTACTTGGTATGAATGTTGTAAAGACCTAAGATAGCAATAAGGGAAGCATGCAAATTTCTATTTTGTTTTCACACTTTCAGTCATGAAATCAGCTCTTGGTTAAATACAAAAACACAGGTCCTTTGGACATAGTGTTGCACACCTGTAATTCTACCTATTCAACATGCTGAGTCAGGTAGATTGCAATGTCTAGACCATCCTGGGAGTAGAGGTCAGTGGTTATGTAATTTTCTGGCATATTTGTGGCCCAAGGTTCAATCTCCAGTATTGAAAAACAAAACAACACAGCAAATACAAAAACACCACACAACTTCATCCAGATTCCGAGAGCATACCGTAATCTAGACAGTGGTTGGCAAAGCACATCATACAGATCCCATCTGTTGTTACCTATTCTTGTAAATAAAGTTATAGTGTCACACCACCATGCCTATTTGTTTATTTTCTATGGCTGTTGCCATTCTACAAAGGCAGAGTTGTATACAAAAAAACTTTTTACTTCCCTAGGCTGGCGTTATGGCTCATTGGTAAAGCACTTGTCTACTATGTGTAAGAGTTTCATCCCCAAAACTGCATGAAAAGAAAAAAAAATTGTTTACTAATCAGTTCTTTACAGAAAATATTTGCTGACTCCTGACCTAAACATATTCCTTAGTAGTGTGGTCTCATTTCACATGCTCTTTCCAGAGGATTTTCAAATCTCTAAGAAACAAATTTTTAAAATCTTTATTAATCTTAGTTACATTACTAAATTCCATCCACTAAATGGGATTTATTGAACCATAATGCTACTCCATGTGTGAAAGGGACTGCTTTTCTGATTACTGCTTTACAATCTATTTGTACCCTGTACAGGTGATACTCTGACACTGACTAATGAATTATCAGAGACATTCATTGATTCAAAAGGACATTTCCTATCCTCAACTTTCAAAGCTTCCTAATGAACTTGTTTGGTATTTAGACCAAATATATAGTTATATTTTGCCTTTGAAGATATTAAACTTACTTTTATTATTATTACTACGTATTGGCAGTACATGTTTTCATTCCTTGTGTGGAGTTGGTGCATGTGCATAACACATCCCAATTTATTTTTTCATCTCCTTCTTCCCTCCTCCCCTCTATTTCTTGATCCCCTTCACACTGGAGAGAGATCTATTTCCCTACTTCAATTATTGAACTTTCATTGTGCTCTTTATAATTAAACAGTGCCATGATTTAAATACTGAGATCAATTTTCATATGGTAATTCAAACCTTTCTGAAGATATCAAAGAAGAAATATGTCATTGTTTAATATCTCAGTCCTGCTTCTGGCTTATACGATTTAAAGTTTTTTGTTTCATTTCATTTAAATTTTTGTGGTAAATTGAAATATTTTATCTTTCTTTCAATAATGATAGCAAAGAAGGAATCATGCTGACCTACAGAGAGATTATTTCATCTTTCAAGGTCCTTTTGAATTCTATTAGATTAGTTTGTCTCTGCAATTACAGATCCTTTCTCTACTTGTTTTCTACCATCACAAATAATGTCCTAATTAGTGTGGTTTTCCTTCTGCTTAAGCAACCTAATTCTGTCAGTTTTACTTTTTTAATAACAGCTTTATTGAGATATAACTCTCGTACCATACAGTTTACTCAATTGTATGGTAAAATTCAAAGGTTTTTAATCAATCTATAAAGCTATGCAGCTAACACAATTGATTTTAGAAGATTTTCATTGCCTTAAAAGGAACTTCATTTCCATTACCAATACTTCCCTATTTTCCTCCAACTCCTGTTCTCCCTGGCTTCTGGCAAGTGCTAATCTACTTTCTACCACTTTGGGTTTTCCTTTTTTTACATTTTAATATAAAATGATTCATACAATATGTGGTCATTTGTAACTCGCTTTCAGTTAGCAAAATGTTTTAAAGGTTCATCTGTGTTGTAACACTGTCGATTTCTTTTTTTATTGAGTTTATTAGTACATTTTAGGTATACAGTACAGTTACATTCATTATTGGGCTCTTGTACCTTTACATGACAGGTCTTGGTTCTCATTTTTTCCCCTTGTCCCTGCCCTCCCTTCACCTCCTCCTCCCCTCTCCATTTACAAACACTTTTTTTTCCATTTTTTTCATTTTCTCATATTTTTTTTCGTTTCCCTTATTACCTTTCCCTTACCCTTCCCACTTTCCTCACACCTTTAGCTCTTTGTAGATTTCATTTTAAACTCACATTTTGCATATTTAGTAGACAGAGACTCAAATATTTAACTGAGCATTCTTGAAAGAATAAATAGTGATAGCATTTTAAGATGTGAGTATACGATTTCTCATTTTCTCTTCTCTCTTTCTCTCCGTGTGTGTGACACATGCCTGCGCACACATGCGAATGCTCAAGCATACACTCCTAAATTCACCAAAATCTTGTCTAATGTAGTCTAGAGTTAAACAATCAAAACTGATAAAGTGAACATGTCTGTTTCTATAGGAGTCTAATTAGTGGTATGGAGAATCATAAATAATTCTTATAAATTTGTAAGTGTACTCTGTAATTTATTCCAAATAATTTTAGCATATCATTAGCTGATCCTTCTCATCAGAAAATTCCAATATTTGAAATTGCATTCTGATGTATATTTAAGTTGGATATTTCACCAAAAAAGAATTCTTTATCAGCCACACATAGAAAATGATGAAATCAAGATGTGTGCATGAGCTGGTGCACTCACCTAACTTAACATTCTCAGAAGTTACATTGCTAATTAGTTATGTTGACCTCATGGGCATTAGGGGAGTGGGGTGAGGAGCGGATTAGTAAGGATATATCTAAAGTAACTATCAAATTTTAGGTAACCAAAACCAAGACTACTTCCTGTAAGTTGTAGTTCAATTTTTATGACAAGAGTCACAAGTCTCTTCAATCTCTAAAGTGAATTTTAGAAACATAGAGTCCCCCCTCTATATCCATGAGAAATTAATAGTACAACCTCTGTGGGTACCAAAATCTATGGCTGTTCTAGGCCCTTAGGTCAATCATAGTTTTTGCATATAACCTGTGCACATTCTCCTGCATATATTAAACCATTGCTAGATGACTTAAAACACCATGTAAATATAGATAAACAGGAGTTAGCTTGTATTTTTTGGAAAATAATGATAAGAAAAATCTCTGTACATATTGAAGTGGGACACAATTTTTTTAAAAGAAATTCTACCCATGATTGATTGAATCTGGAAGATGGGAAGGGCCTGGAGATTTTTTTTCTGTTTGATTATTTTTGGGGGCTTTGGGTTTGGGTTTGTTTTTGTTTTTTGTTTTGTTTTGGTGGTTCTGGAGATGGAAACCAGGGACTAGGCAGGTGCTCTACTATGGAGCTACATCCCCAGTCTGTATTTTATCTCTAAATGGATTAAGTAGAGGAAGTCTCAGGCAACACTCTTTCCTATTGATGTTAACACTGGCCTTGATTTTCATCAAATTCTGTGTGGTTTTTTCAGATGATGACATAGAACCCCAGGAAAGAAGCCCAATCCTCCAAACTCACCTGGAAAATTTGTTTTCTCCCAGGAACAGAATGCTCTCCATGTCTATTTAGCCTTTTAAAATTTTACCCATCTTTCCAAGCCCCTTGGAGTCTCACTGCCTAAAGAACAATGACAGCTTCAGCCCTATCATTCTCATTCTTCTCAGACCCTGCAGCAGGAATCTATCTTGAATTGTTTGCTCATTTTACATATGTTGATTTTGCCATTAAACTAGTATTAGACTGTGAATTTCTTGTGTTCACGGACCATACTTTTCTATATTATAATAATTCAAGGCTACAACCTAACAGGTACTTAAAAGAACATTGCTAATTGTGTATTTGACAGACAGCAAACCCAGGGGAAACGTTTTAATTTTAAGCATTTCTAGTGATGATAGTGACCTTCATTGACTCTACAAAATAGAAAGTTAATGTTGATTAAATATGTCCTAATCCTATTAAATATATTTCAATTGACTTTTTGCCTTTCATTCTTTTTAACATATGCAAATCTGAAATAACCCTGGACATGCACAATAACTTCTTTATGACAATATGTTTGTAAAATAATTGGCCTGACTTATAAGATATTCAGACTCATAATCTGAGTCTCTGAAACTTGAAAAATATTTCACAAGTGGCTATTCAAGGGATTAGCATTTGTGTGTTACATATGTGTATGTTTTGAGATGGAAACATAAAAAACATTCCTCATTTAGCAAATAATGGTAGTAACTGCTCACATTTTTATTTTCTAGCTTAAAACTTTTTAAAGACTTTCCTAGGTCTACCAAGATTTCCTGCATGCCTGATATTTTAAAGATAAAAACCCCTTTAAAATCACAATTGATTTTAATGAAAATTTCATATCATAATATGTTGAATAAATACAAGAATCAAGAGCCAGGGGTGAAGTTCAGCAGCACAGCCCCTGCCTGGCAAGGGTGAGATCCTAAATTCCATCCCTGGTAACAACAACAACAACAACAACAAAACAAGGATCAAAGATGAATCCAAGAGCTGGAGATGGTAGTACATGCTTGTGATCCCAGGACTCTTGGAGGCTCAGGCAAGAGGATCACAAATTCAAGCCCTGCCTAGACAATTTTGCAACTTAGTAACTAAATTTAGCAATTTAGTGAGCCCTGACTCCAAATAAAAATGTTGGGGATGTGTAGTTCAGGCTGAAGATCCTGGATTCAATACCCAGCACTAGAAAAAGTATCAATCCAATAATAATAAATTAGTATAACAAAACATAATTATCATATAAACTATAAGATGAAAGAAAAATAAGAGTTCCTGGAAATAAATGATAAAATAAGAAATAATTATGGGCATGGTGGTGCATGTCTGTAACCCTAGAACTCTGGGGGCTGAGGCAGGAAGATGGTGAGTTTGAAGCCACACAAGGCTACATAGTGAGATCCTGTCTCAAACAAAACAGAGTAGCACAGGGCCAGGAATTTAGCTAGGTGGTTCCACCACTTAACTCACAAGCACAAGGACCCTAGTTTGATACCCCCACACCAAAAAAAAAAAAAAAAAAAAAAAAAAAAAAAAAAAGAAAGAAAGAAAGAAAGAAAGAAAAAAGTAGCACATAACTGTACATTTGCAGACTGATAAAGGAACTGGTTGAGTTAGAAAATGATTTAATGTTAAATTGATTAAGACTCAAGATAAAATAATGATGTTTGCCTATAACTTATTGATTTCTTCTTTGTTTACATAAAATTTGTATGACAAAAATCACATTTTAATAAACTCTAAAAAGGACATTTTTTAAAGTAGATAAAAAGGAAACTGAAAACAACTTTCTCTAGAAAAACTTCTTAGACTCTCTACCTATGATAAACTATGGCTGGACTGGGGAGAAATTTGAGAAAGGCAACAGGAAAAACAGTCAAGGAAACTAGCATGTGCACGTGGCAAGGATAAAGAAAGGTAAGTAGGGCAGAGGGGAAGTTGGGAAATGGGAACCTCCATTGATGTTCAAGGAGAATAGGAGTAAGAGATGATTTCAAAATTTTGAGATATTGCATCAGAAAAGCAGATTGAACACAAATAAATAACCTAATGATAGACCTCAAAGTCCTAGAAAAAGAAGAATAATCTAAACCATAGTTAACACAAGGAAGGAAAATATAAAGATCAGAGCAGAAATGAATGAAATTCAGTCTAAAAAACAATAAAAAGAATTAATGAATCTAAAAGTGTGTTCTTTGAAAGAACAAGAAAATAGACAAACCCTTAGCCAATCTTATCAAAATAAAGACCAAATCCATGCAATTAGAAATAAAAAAGGTGAAATCACAATGGATTCTGGCAAAAGTCTAGATCATTGGTTAATGATTTTGAGAATCTGCACTCTAATAAAATGGGAAGTTCAGAAAATATGGATAAAGCCGGATGTGGTGGCTCACACCTGTAATCCCAGCACTTGGGAGGCTGAGGCAGGAGGATCACTGTGAGTTCGAGACCAGCCTGGGCTACGTAGTGAGTTCCAGGTCAGTCTCAACTACATAGTGAGACCCTGTTTAAAAAAAAAAAAAAGATATGGATAAATTCTATATACATCGGAGCTACCAAAGCTGAAATAAAAATTCTGAATAATCCAATATAAGTCATTGTAATTCAAGAACTAATGAAAAAAAAATAAGAAAAGCCGAGGCCCCTATAAATTCACCATGGAATTCTGCTAGTATTTTAGAGAAGATCTAATGCCAATACTCTTCAAATTCTTTAGTGAAATCAAAAGGGAAGCAGTACTCCTAAGGGCTTTCCTGGAAGCAAGCATTACCCTGATTCCAAAACCAAAAGTAGGACCCAAACAAACAAACAAAAAAAACTACGGGCCAAACTCTTTGATGAACATAGATGCAAAAATCCTCAATAATACAATGGCAAATAGAATGCAAAAAATCACTAAAAAGATCATACATCATGACTGAATTGGATTCTTTCCAGAATGCAGGGATGGCTCAACATATACCAATCAATAAATGTAGTACACCACACAAACTGAAGTAAGGACCAAACCACACAATTATCTCAATAAATGCAGTAAAAGCATTTGATAATATCCAATATTCATTCATGATTTAAAAAATAACCCCTAAGAAAATAGGTATAGAAGGTCTTCATCTCAATAAGATAAAAGTCCTCTATGACAAACCAACAGCCAGCATCATACTAAATGGTGAGAAAGTGAAAGCTTTCTCTCTAAAATCAGGAACAAGCCAAGATGTCCACTATTAGCATGTCTCTTCAATATAGTTCTTGAAACAGTAGCCAGAGCAATTAGACAAGAGAAGGAAATAAAAAGGGATATGGATAGGAAATGAATAAATAAATTATCATTATTTGGAGATCACATGATCCTCTACATAGAAGATCCCCTAAACTCCACCAAAACACTCCTAAAATTAATAATCAAATTCACTAATAGAGCAAGATACAAAGTCAACACTCAAAGCTCAACAGTGTTTCTGTCCATAAACTCACAGAAAGAGAAATTAGGGAAATGATACTTTTCACAATAGCATCGAAGACCAATGAAATACTTACGAACTAACATACCCAAGGAAGTGAAAGACTCCTACAATGAAAACTATATTACTCTAAAAAAGGAGATTGAAGGAGACATCAGAAAATGGAAAGACATCCTCTGTTCTGGATAGGCAGAACACATATAGTCAAAATGACCATACTCCCAAAATTGCTATATAAATTTGTCCTAATCTCAATAAAAAAACTAGAGAAAGCAATCTAAAAGTTCACGTTGAACCAGAAGAGACCTAGAATAGCAAAAGTAATTCTGGGCAATGAGGGCAAGGCATGGGGGCATCATAATCCCAGACTTTAAGTTATATTACAAAGGTGCAGTGATAAAAACAGGATGGCAATGGCAAAAAACAAAGCAAATAAACAAACAAAAACATTTGTGGATCAATGAAACAGAGTAGAGGATATAGAAACAACTTCAAGCACCATCAGCTACCTTATCTTTGACAAAAGAGCCAAATGCTTTCACTGTACGAAAGAGCCTCTTTAACTTGCTGAAAAAACTGGCTTTCCACAAGCTGAAGATGGAACCTAGACCCATATCTCTCTCACCATGCACTAAACTGAAATAAAAATGGATCAAAGGTGAATATTAAAATAAAAACAATCTGCTGAAAGAAAAAATAGTTAAAACTCTTGAAGACACAAGTGCAGGCAAGGACTTTCTGAACAGAACCACAATTGCGCAAGAAATAATAACAAGAATCAACAAATGGGATGACATCTAATGAAAAAGCTACACAACGAAGGAAACAATTAACAGAGTGAAGAGACAACCTACAGAATAGGAAAAATATTGCCAGCTACTCCTCACACAAAGGACTAATATCTAGAATATACAAAGAACACAAAAAAATTAGACCCACTAAATTTAATGGCTCAATCAAAAACTGGGCATCTGAAATGAATAGACACTTCTGAGATGAAGAAGTATAGGTGGCCAATAATTACATAAAAAAATGTTCAACATCACTGGCCATTGGAGGGAAATGCAAATTAAAACAATACTGTGATTTCCTCTTACTCTAGAAAGAATGGCTACCATCAAGAAATCAACCAATAACAAACACAAGAGAGACTGAGGGTGGGAAAGAAACACATCTTCATTGCTGTGTAGTAGTGTAAACTGGCACAGTCGCTTTGGAAATAAATATTGAGATTCCCAAAAAAACTAAAAGTAGATATTCCACTTGACCCATGTATTCCCTTTTCAGTATCTTCCCCAAAACAGTTGAAGATATCATGTCACAATGGTGTATGCATACCCATGTTTATAGCAGCACCATTCACAATATTGAAACCTTCTAAGCAGCCTATATGTTCATTAACAAATGAGTGGATAAACAAAATGTATCTGTACAAAATGGAGTACTGCCCTGCCATAAAATGGATAAACTTGCATCGTCTGTAGGGAAGTGGATGCCCTTGAGACCATAATGTTAATTGAAGCAGACACACAAGTTTAAATACCACATGGTTTCTTTTATATGAGTAACCCAATATATAAATAAAGTCCAAAATAAAAGACAGAAAGTAGGAAAAAGAAAAGAGAAAAAGTTATTGTAATTCATCATGGGCAATGTATCTAAAAGTGTACCTTGATTTAGCATAACTGTCTTACAGTTTTATATTTTTTATATATTTATATGCTTTATATTTTAGTCTGTCAGCTAATCGGTATAACTTGATAAGGACTTATAAAATAAATAAATAAATGTTATGCTGGCAAAAATA
The DNA here is from genome assembly GCF_012274545.1 of Fukomys damarensis. NCBI lineage: Eukaryota > Metazoa > Chordata > Mammalia > Rodentia > Bathyergidae > Fukomys > Fukomys damarensis. The sequence continues at coordinate 92,431,309 of NW_022900951.1, forward strand.
AACCTTTTTAAAATGGGAGTTGGAGAAGGGATAAATCAACGTGATGTGTTATGTATATATACCAGTTTCCTATGATGAGTATAATCATTATATACTGCAAACATATCCTAAGTTTAAACATTTTTGGATATTGCTTTAGTTATTTATTACAAAAGTGTGTGAGATTAAAAATTGGAGATGGAAGGAAAAGGTGTAAACCCTTAGAGTCTATGATATGTATCATAGAGAGAGAGAGAGAGAGAGAGAGAGAGAGAGAGAGAGAGAGCACCTTGTTGCTATTGTTTTACAATAATAGATTCATAAAATAACCATTACTTCAACAAACATTTACTGAACTCCTAGGTGCTAGGCATTATACATAGTGTAGTTAAGACAAATAAGAGCCTATAATCTGTCTCTAAATAGCTGGAGTGTATTCTGAAGATTATATGTACATTTTTATGTAAATAAGAAAACTATAAATTTTAGGGGTTTTTATTCTAAATGAATTAAACTGATGGTGTGAGAGTTGGTAAAGAAATGCAGTCTAGGGCTTTGACAGACACCTTTTTTAAGAGCAAAATGCTAAATTATGAGTCTTTAGCTTTTGGGCCACACAAAGGTAGCTTATTTACATCAAATTGGCTCTCTTAATAATGCTCATTAAAAAAGCAGATCTACCTGGATTATACTGTTGGGCTTGTTAAACAGGAATCTCAACTACAATTCAAATACATACTGTGTGTAAGGCACACTTTATCTGCTGCCAAGTTACTGAGACAGTAAGTAGTTCTATCCCTTTAGCACCCCATAGTTTTGAAACTGTGAAATGAAAGCATTTACTATTAAAATAGAATTTAAATTTTAACATCTTCAATGTTAATGATGACCGAAGACTTTTATTAAAGCTTCTATGTAAGCTTTTCTGAATCAAAAATGTAAATAGCATGTTCATAGATTTTTTTTAATATTTTGACTTACTTTAAGTGCTAAAATTTTTAAAACAAACCAAAATCAAATACTAAGTTAAATGAGACAAAGAAGTCTGCAGTGGGAGACAAGCAATCCCTTCAGGCTACAGCTACTGTAATTTACATTTAAAAGCAGGTAGAAGTTGTCCTGCAGTGGCTGGCTGACATCATAAAAGGTGAAACATTGGAGTATTTTATTGAATGTAGCTAGAAATTTTGTGTAAAGAATTCCCAAAACCATGCCAAGATTTGGTCCAATTCTTGAAAAACGAGAAATCTCATTTTAGAGCCTATTATCAATGTGTATGACAAAGTTCTGCGTGTTCGATTCAACACCTGTATGTTGATGTTGGTATTTTTGTACTGACCCAAACCTGATCCAGTACAAAATCTCTCAAACAGAAATTTAATGTTTCTGAAAGTATGATTGCCCTTTCATTTCTTTTTCACCTTCCTGTGCCTTTCATAAGTTCATCCACTGGGTTAATCATTAATTAATATTTAACGAGGCTTTTTCCCAGTGCCCAAACCCTCTCTGCTAGTCTGGCCTTTCTGCAATGTGTGAAAGCCTGTTTCTCCTGTGAGAAGCCCAGACACTCACCACAGGTACATTTCTCTACGGAGATTCATAATAGCAGATCAAGTGAGGGTTTCCTTCCCAAGAGCGTTCCGTTTTTAAGTCTCTGTTAATTTAGCATTTTCTTACTGTATGTAAAATGGGCCTTAAGTGAAATGATTTAAAAATTTTACAAAACTTCCCAAACGCGTATTTCCTGAACAAAAAAGTTGTGACTGAAACAGGAAAGAACTTAGACTTCTTTGCTACAGCTGTCCCACAAGCGAGCTTCTGGACCTGACCCTGAAGAATGTCTCAAACTATGATCCTCCAGAGCTGATTTTGGAAATGGGATGAGCCAAAGGATTGGAATGCAGATAAGGAGGGGAACCTCTGCATGCATTAATGAAAGAGGTCAGTTCTGTGAGGGAGGCAGAGGAATAGAAGAAATGGTATGCTGGGACCCTGGAGCAATCTCCAGGTTTCCTCTGGCGAAAGGAGATCTATGAGAATCGAGCGGAACCAACAAGCGAGCGGAACCAATGAGTGGAACCAAGTTACTTCCACCACCTCCTCCCAGCCCCACCTCTCACCCCTCTCTGGACAAACCAGACGGGTGATTTTGGTCAACAATTTAGTAAGCAGGAGAGCCACGCCCTATCCATTGAGCTCTCTTCACTTCTCAAAGAAAGGGACGATTGCTGAGGTTTTCCTCAGGAGTCCTTAGGTACCTAGGTAGATCAAGCAAATGAAACCAGCAATGTCCCTTCCCATGCGAGATTCTCTTCACGACTCCAGGGACAACTGTGCTCTCCCCTACTCCGTAGCCTGAACTAGGCGGTATTCAAATTCGGGTACCGTCTGGTGTGAATAAACTATAATAGTACATAAGATCCTAATGATATAATGGACAATGTGAAATAGGAAGGGGCTAAAGGTGTAGGGAAAGTGGGAAGGGTAGGGGAAAGCTAATAAGGGAAAGAAAAAAATAGGAGAAACTGAAAAAATGGAAATAAAATGTTTGTAAATGGGGAGGGGGGGTGAAGGGAGGGCAGGGACAAGGGGAAAACATGAGAACCAAGACCTGTCATGTAAAGGTACAAGATCCCAATGATGAATGTAACTGCACTGTATACCTAAAATGTACCAATAAACTCAATGAGGAAAAAAAAAACAAACAAATTCCAGTACTGACATTTCCATCTTGTTATTTCTTCCAAAGATTTCTTGAACAAGACTGTGAACTTCTTTTTCCTTAGCCCAAGCAGAAACGGAACAATTACGTGCGGAGAACCAGTATAGTATCTGCTCCCTGCCTCAAAGTTACAGATCCCATCCCTCTTGGGTGCCCATCCCAGTGCCTATTCTCCCAGCGCCCACCCAGTTGGTGTGACAGTCTCGTGGCCCAATCCCCTTCCCGGTTCCCAGGCCTACTGCTAACACCACCGAGCCAATGGCGGCGGCCGGAGGGCGGAGGGGCTGGAAGGAGGGGAGGGAACGCTGGCTTCAGAACCGCAGCCGCAAAGATTCCAAGGGGCAGAAGTTGTCTGAGTGCGTTGGTCGGAGATTGTCGGGCCAGACCGGGGACTCTGCGACTTTACGTAAGTGCTTTGAAGGCCTGGGCGGGCACTGGGAGAGCGAGTTTCTTGGGTACGGGCAGGAGTGGGTCCTGGGGAGAGCATCTCAGAAAAACTCGGCAGGAACGTGCCTCGCACCAGGGAACCGGGGCTGGGCACCATCAGAGGTTTGAGACATTGCAGTCGGAGCCCTTGGGCGCTCAGGCGACCTTTTTCTACAGGAATGGGTGGGAGTGACCGAGGGCTCCCCACCACCCCCCGCAGAAAGCACATCTCCACTCTGGAGGACGGTGCTTTCTCTTTAGTTTCTCTAAACTTGTTGTCCACCTCGGTCTGGATTCCTTGACGCCTTAACCAGATTACCTTCCGCCGCCGCGGCCCCGAAGTGGAAGCCGAGCGCCTAACTTCCCTCTGCTATCTTTTTCCAGCCACTGCTATCCCCCTCCCTCCCGCCCGGACTCTGGAAATCCCGGAGCCGGCACCCGCGACGCCAGCGTTCCCAGCTTGCCCGCTCGGGTGACCTGGCGGGTCTCCGCCGACCCTGAGGCTCTGAGCGGGGCGGGGGTGGAGTGCCGTGGCCCGGGAAAGGAACTTGGCTTGAGTCGCCTGCCTTCTGTCTGCTTCCCTCCCTTGCCAGTACCCGCAGCGTCGCGATCGCACCGCGTCTCCCTATGAGTAAGCACTTTTTTTCTTTCAGTAGCACAACATCCCCGGGCCACCGGGGCGGCCCCTGTCAGTTCTTCTCTCCTCGGACTCCTCGCCGCATGTCTGCTCCCTGCCCGGCTCCTTTGGCTCTGCAGCCCAGAGCGCGCGGTCGCAGCTGCAGCAGCCCGAAACCTATCGGGGATCCCTGGGAAGCTGAACAGAAAGGGGGGATTAAGTCGCCCCTTCCCCCGCACAGCTGCACTTGGCCCGTGTTTACTTTTCTCCACCCGCAGTACTTAAGAGCTCTAACTAGGGGCTGGGGGACGCCGACCACCCCCGCCCTGGCTTCTCGCCAGTCCCAAAGTTGCCGCCGCCACCGCCTCAGCTGCCTTAGAATGCTGGCCATTCCTACTTCCCGCCTGGCTCCAGGCGGGAGCTGGTCCTAGTCGGGGAGGTGGAGTGGGTTTAATACCAGTTGACACTTAGCATCCAAGATACTTCTTCCTTCTCTCCTGAGCCTTTAACATCCCCAGTGGTGAAGAAGGTCCGGCTTGGAACTGAGTTGGGGAGCCTCAACATTTAGGATCAGACAAGGGAGGCTGGGGGTGCTGGCCTGCTAGGAGAGATGAGGAGGGGGGAAGGGAACTTGGCTGACCACAGTAAGTAGGGAAAGCAGGTGAAACTAAAAACCACTAAGAACTAAGCACTTACTCCACATGGATGTCAAAATGTCCTGTATTTAGGAGCCTAAATTTGATGCCTGAGACGCAGTTTAGAGTGAATTCCAACTAAGTGGCCACAGACCCACAAAGGCCAATTGGCATCACGTGCCCCAAGTCTGATTCCCCTAAAGTAATGATCATATGACGTCTTTTGACTTTAAAAATGGAATGTAATGGCTGAGGCCCATATTCCAAAAACTCTGCGACAAAGGGGGGAGGGGTGACCTAGCCTCCACTCAAGGGAATTTTTTGCATTTAGATGAGTGTAACAGAAAGGGAATTTGATGCTCCAATTTTATCCAAAATGAAAACAGGAGCTATTTTTAAAATAAAGTCTTGAATGTGTGTGTGTGTGTGTGTGTGTGTGTGTGTGTGTGTGTGTGGTGTACATATTTCTCTCCAGTTCCCTTTAAAGCTCATTATGGCTTTTTGAATTTTTTAAAATATCTTTTTAATTATTTTCTAGTAAAGTTGTCCTTTCACTGTGGTCCGTTACATTCCTAAATGCAAGAATTCAAGTTGTATTCCATGAGACAGTGTTTTCTTTTTTAAAGGATCTACCCAGATACTTTGGTTTGGCCTATATTTTAGTTGAACCATTCTATACATTGGGTGTCTGCTTAAATAAAGGTGGTGGATAATTCAACTAAAATTAACCATCAATTATTTGTGGTGTTGGAGTGGATCAAATCAGAAATCATACTCAAAAACAGTTGATACTAAATTTGACAAATGGAGTTGGTTAGGTTTTTACCTGTCCATGGTTTGGTTAGAATAATGAAAGGACCTCAAACAACATTCCCATATTGCCCTATACCCATCCATGTGGCCCAAGTTAAGATTACTGCTGGGAAAGCGTGGCAGTTTAGTTATTTAGATTATATATTGCAGAGTACAGAAACAGGCAGAGGAATCTCCAAGGTCAGGAGTTTAAAAGCTTTACTTACTTGCAAAAAGTGGATACATTTAATATACAGTCTTGAAAACAGCTAGGGCAGAAACTATAAAAATGAAACTGGGAATATTTAAGGGAGTTTGACTTTCTTTTTTATTTTTTTGGCCTCAACTCCTTTTTATTTACAATAGTCACCTCTGAATGACTTGAGGACTCCATTTTCTTGCTGTGCATAGGTTTCTGAGCCTGAAAGCCAAGAAGTACCTGAAAACACATAGTTCTGATTCCCAGGCTAACCTTGAGACACAGAGGATTTAAACTGTACCCAAACTACTAGAGTTAACTACACTGGTAGGTAGACCACCCCTAGTGGATGTGAGGTGACAACATGATTTTAGATTGAACTCCTCTTAATAAATGCTTAACGTAAAAAACAAACAGATACTACTATCCAACTAGGTTACAGTAGCAAAGAAGTAAATTCCCTGTTCTTCTTTCTTTTATTTTTTATTTCTTTCTCTTTCTTTTCTTTTTACTTTTTTTGTTACTGGGGATGAAACTTGAGACCTTGCACAGGCAGGCAAGCACTCTACCACTAAAATACACTCCCAGTCCCATGAGATAAATTATGCTTTAAATATTGTAAAATCATATCAAAACAGAATCATCACCAGGCTCTAGTCCAGAACATTTCATTGTCTTGGGGTGATCCTGAATTTAAAACCACCCTCAAGGGCTGGGAGCGTAACTCAGTGGTAGAGCGCCTTCCTGGCATGTGTTGAGGTCCTGGGTGCAGTCCCCAGCACTGTCAAAAAACCAAAGATCAAACAAAAATTAAAAATACCCTCAATGTTCCTGATTTCATTTTTTAGTGGTATGATTTAATGAATTCAAAATTTTAGTAAATTTAATGAATTGTGAGTCTAATTCTTAATCTCTACTGATAGATACAGCCAGATTCCAACCCGCTTCTTTACCTGGGATGGGGAGTTGAATACATTATGTAGTCTTAAAGTCCAAAGTATTTAGCCTGATGCTCTTTAGATTTAACTGCTAAAAATGACCAAGCTTATGGCATTTTGGATAGAAAGATTAATTATAACTGCTGAGTAATATTGTAAGTGAGATTAAATGTCTTCTACAAATGGTTACATGCACATTAAACTTTACTGTCACTATTTATACTGGCAGAATGTCAGTATCCAGGGCACTATCAAAAACCCAATGAAATTTTGCTCCTAGACAAGCAGTATGACTGTTACTGAAAAGGGCAGCTTGGCCATGGTACTCTAAGCACTAAAGTTATTCTCTCTGGTGAAACTAACAGGGAAAAAGAAGAAAGTCCACTTACTGTTATTGCATAATTCGGTTTTAGGCATTATTTCTACTTGGATTTCCACAAAATTTATTGACACAATATTCTTTGTACATATGATAAACGTATGAATTGTTTAATCTGGCAAGATCTGGATGGAATGTATATTCCACAACATGTCTTGATTTTGCTCTTTGGTACAGGTTCTACAAATAGTTGGTATAAAATAAAATTTGAAAATGAACATCTATCAGTAACAGGACAATCTGTTTTTAGAATCATTCTGTACTTCCTCATGACAGTTTTTCTTTTGTTGAATAGTGATCTAGAGGGGAAAAATTTTTGATCTGTGAAAATAATAAAACTAAGGTTAGAAGAAAACAGCTGGGTCATGTTTTGATTATGCATAATTATTCTAGAGAGCAATATACCATGTAATGTACATTCAATGTGTTTGAGGCTTCAGAAGCATTTTGGATGCATTACAATGTTACAAGCCCACTTATTTCTTTATTTTTTGTTTTTTGGTTTTTGGGGGATTTTTTAGACAGGGTCTCAGTATGTAGTTCAGGCTGGCCTGAAACTCACTATGTAACCAAGGCAGGCCTCAAACTCCTGGTGATCCTCCTGCCTCAGCTTCCCAGGCATGCACTACCATGCCTGGCTAGAAGCTCTTTTAGATACCAGTGGTTACAACTGTCTGTATTTGGTTATGCTAGAGCTTTAGTTAAGGTTATAGAAACTAGCTGATTATTAAATGTCAGTTGTATGACTTTTCATACATGAATTGATTTATTTTACATAAGGAGAAGAGACATTTTTTAAATATTCACAACAAATTTAATTTAATTCACAATTAATTGCCATATTCTTAGCACTTGAAAGGAAAGTGTGAGTATAAACTGCTTTAGGGATGGAGTAGCATTGGTGGTTGTATGAAAATACGAAGGGAGAAGTATGTTGGACTTGGTTTCAAAGGAACTAGATTTTATTCATGGCTCTGCCACTGACTCAGAGTTTGACCTTGAGAAAGTCACTTAAAATTATTATATTGATAACTTACACTGAATATATGTGTGTGCCAGATACCAAACATCTTCTCATTTATAAAATGAGGAATGCCTCAAGGATTTTGGTTGGCTAATATTGCTTTTCAGAGGAATTATAATCTGGCTTCTTTCAGTTATATTTAACAGTTGATTTGCCAATTTTTTTTCCTTTGCAGTGCTGAGATTGGAACCAGGGCCTTGCTCATGCTAGGCAGGTGCTTTACCACTGAGCTACATCCCCATACTGTGATTTTCCATATTTTGATGCAGCTGTATTGAACCAAGTTGAATAGCTTGTTGACGAATTGATGACTGTTTGGAAGGATGACAGCCAGAGACTTCTCCATGGCTGATGTTAGTTCTATAAAATATGGCCATGCCATTTATATCATTCTTTAACAAAAATTTTTGGCACAATAAATATACTGATTTTATAATACAAAAAATCTTAAGTTTTCTTAAAAGCTTAGAATTGTGCTTGATTATGAGAAGGTAGTGCTGTTAATTGGAAAAGACATCGTACATGGCATCTGGGGTCTTTTAGGCTTCTGTAGCCTGGACAGTCAGGTCATCTTCAGTAAATCACTGAGGTTCTCTGTGGTCGTATCTGGATTCTGCTGTATTTTGAACACATCTGTTTCAGATCCACACACTTCACAGGCATGCTGAAAGCATAAGTGAGCTGTGTGAAGCCTTGACTCTTCAGTAGGCAGATGCTATCAAAATTTAAAGTACCATAGTAGTATGTCATACCAACACTGAGGCCTTAACAAGTTTTCAGAGAGGCAGGGGATATGGCCTAATGTTCTAGCACAGGCAAGCCCTGGCTTCAATTCCCAACACTATAAGAAAAAAAAGGAAGAAGAGAAGAGAAAGAAGAGGAGGAGGAGGAAGAGGAGGAAGAAAGAAGTTGTTTTCAGAAATGGCAGAGTTGTCATCATTGCTTTTGCCACATTTTACATCTCTGTAAAAAGTCTCCAGCCATCCAATTTTAAAAGCAAAGGCAAAATAGTGTCAGATATAATGTAATTAAAAAATAAGAGATATAGATGATGACAAAAGAATAAAAGTCTGCATGAAATATGTTCTTACATTTCTTCCATCAAATATTGTGCAAAGTAGCCTGTTGAAGCCATTAATTTGTTGATTTTTTTCCCTTTTTAATTAACTACTAAGCAGTATTTTGGCCACTACTGGTAAGCATTACAGTCTGTTAGCTTATCATACTTCATTCTTAGCTTCATAATTGCCCATAATAGGAGGTTTTGTGCAAAATCGCTCATGAAAACTCAAGAGTTTCTCCTAATTGCATTTGGAAAAGGATAAGATGTAAGCATGGACAAATACATAAGGAAGAGATAGTCTATAAGTGGTATGCCATCAATAACAGCAAAAGTGACAAGTTAATGTGGATTTTCTCTTTTTTAAACAAAATATAGATAGATAGATTTAAATCACTTCTGAGGGTATTTTCAACCTCCATCCTGGAGTTAATTTGCATTATTCTCATTTTGCAAATTATATGATGGTTCTATAACTACCATTCTTTAAATTATTGTGCTTTTTGTTTTATCAGTTAAAATTATATTTAACAACATTTGTGGAAGTGTCATTTGTCAAGTGAGAGTACTTAATTAAAATGAAATAAGCAAGAGACCATAAGTTAAATGACTAGAAAATAACTAGGTATCATATAAGTAGTTCTAAAGAGTGAGTTCATTTTTGTATTAGAAATCACTTTCTTTTGTAAAGTTTACTCTTATTTTTACTACCTCTGGTTTATAAGATTCAGTAGAAAAATTATTTATAATCTTGTAACGCATTCATTGAAATAGAACTTTGAATACCTTAACCTATAATATACACAGACATGAATATATATGTATATATTTTACTATTCATAAAATGCTAAGGCATTATAACAGCTTTTCATATTCATATTGTTGTGTTCTACATTATATGTCCTATCTACATAAGTGTTGCATTTAGACATTCTGCTATTTGCACTGGATAATACATTGTCTTTCATAGATGGGTCTGATTTTTAATGTTGGTGATTGAAACCAGGGCCTCATGCTTGCTACACACATGCCCTACTACTGAGCTAACTTCAGCCAAGATGAGTATGATTTTGAACTTTTTTGTGTCTTAATTTGCTTGTTTGTATCCATTTTTGCCACTGATGGTTCTTTTTGGGCTAGTATATCACATCAAGGAGAATTACTCTTACAGTCTGCAAAGTGTTTGCCCAGAGGTGAATATGATACTAAATTTTTCCTAGGGCATATTCTATTGATATAATATATGATATGTAAGAATTGACCTACTTAGCAAAGTACTGTAAGTAGCACAGGCTTAAGAAGTTTTGCAGTTTTTTTTTGTATATGAGCTTTTTGGATGTTTTTCTTTTCTATTTTTTTTTTTGAGACAGGTTCTTACTATGTAGTCCAGGCCAGGCAAGATCATTATAAAAATTAGAAGAAAACATGAATTTATAATGAAGGAAATGAAAATACAATTGTACACATGCTTTTATTTTTAACCTATTCATTTCATATGGGGAGAGATATTTTTAAAACTTGAAGAATAGGCATGTTGCTCAGTGGTATAAGTACTTGCCTGGCATGAATGAGGCCCTGTTCAACTCCCACCCCAGCCCCCAAAAAGAAAGAAAAGAAAAACATGAGTATATAAACTGTATAATCATTATGTTTTTTGCAGTGCTGGGACTCAAACCCAGTGCCCCACACATGCTAGGCAAATTCATGGTCTTGTAAACATTTTTGTAAGTAATTAAATATTTTTAAGATATTTTAAAATTACCATATGATATACTATAAATGGACACTTAATTTTATTCGACTAATTCTTTAGGACCTATAAGTTGATTCCATTTCCTATTGATAATGCTTTGGGCAAAAATAATTTTGCAGATTTTTGATTATTTTATACAAGAGAAATTGCCAAGATCATTTTAAAGATGAATTCCTTTGATGGTATTTATAATTTAAACATTGACTTAAACAAAAAGATAGCATTGGGCTAAGGATGTAGCTCAGTGGTAGAGCACTTGCCTAGTGTATATGACAACCTGGGTTCAATCTCCAGCATTAAGTATATAAAAAAATAAGGACTAGGACTCGGGATTTAGCTCAGTGGCACCACACCTCCCTCACAAGTGCAAGTTCCAGAGTTTGATACTTGCTACCCAAATAGATAAATAAATAAATACATTTTAAAAGGACTGTTCTTTACATAGTATGCTCTATCGTATGTGACTCTAAACTGGGTCTGGTTAGGTAAATTATATGTCTTTGAAATATTTTAGTTCCCTCTGAACAGTTAACAAGTGCATAGCAAAACGAAGTAGGATCCTTTGGAGTGTACCAATTATAGGAAGTTTTATTTTGGGAAAGGAACTGTTAATGGAGGAAGGAAGACAGATTTGTTTTTATGTAGTCCTCATATATCAGGTTGCTGTAAAACTCATTTCATTACCCTAAAGAAAATTTTTATTCTGGAGTGTGTGACTGTTGATAGGCACTTTTAGCTTAGGCAATTGATTTCTCAAATTACCTTTTTTGCCTGGTACCAGGAATCGAACTCAGGACCTTGTGTTTACCAGGAAAGCATGCAGCACTGAGCTACATCCCTGGCCCTCTCAAATACTTGATATGTTTCATTCAGGTTGCTTAAATAATATAATAAGACAGATGATGATAATTCTGATCCTGCCACTGTCCTGGTTTCAATACATATGGTAACTCCCTCAATTACAAGCAAGGGAATTAACAAACATCTTGTGTATTTGAATGATTCATTGTACATTGCATATCCACACTCCAACTTACCCCCGTTCCTCCACAGACCCTTCCCTGGTGTTTCTCTCCTTCTTGTAGTTCATCAACCTCACCAAGGACTTTATTGGTCTGGGCATTCCGTGATGACCTAGAAGATTTGCCTGACCCAGTGACTCATTTTTGCCATCAGATTTTGTTGTTGTTGTTGTTGTTGTTGTTCTTGTTCTTGTTGTTCTTGTTGTTGTTCTTGTTATGGGTATTATGTATATGCTATATTTCATAGAATGGATTTTAGCATAAAATATTAGTTCCAAGGGCTTTGCCACATCATACCTCTTTGGCATGGGGGGTGTTTGTAACCTCAGTTTCCCCATCAATAAAAGGAGATAATGCCACATGATTTTCAATGTTTTTCTTACAATTAAATGAAACATGTACAAAACAATTAAAAATAGTATGTGTTCAATAACGGTCACATTTACAGGCCAGGTATGTTGTCTTAGATGATCCTCATCAGATATCTCTCTACCCTGCATTTTCCTCTAATTTTATCCCTTTTTCCTCAAATATCACCATCCAAGATAAAGAAAATAGTTACTTTTCTTTTTATGTGATAACATGGTGAAAATATTGTTTTCTACTGCCTTTCATTGTGAATACAGAGAGTTTTAGCAGTGTTCTAGGTTAAAGGAGCCACATTGCCTGACTCAGAAACCTGTTTATCATTTAATTCATCTTTTTGTGAGGGTTATACCACCCAATAGTTTAAAGAACTAGTCTTCAAGGGAAAATTGGAAACATGATACTTAATAAGTTACAGACACCATTATAAACTCATTGCCACTGACAAATATAGTTTAAATAAGGATGAAAGGTAATAGGTAGTGTCAATGCCTGATTTGGGGGGAGAGGGAAAAAGCTTTGAGTGTTTCAGTATTTTCACAAGAGAAATAGTAGAAATGTGAATGTTAGAATATTTTCTTTTGAAAAAAATGGAAGAAAAATGAAAATTTTAAATACTGAGGAAGGCAGATGTTTATAAATTAGATCAGTATCATTCCAAGATGACATGTAGACTTTAGAAATGGGTAAATCTAAAACACGTAAATCTTAATTTATTGTTCCTATTATTTCCTCTAATGTATGCTTTCAAAAGCAAAAACCAGGAAAGGAAGCATATTGACACACTCAACAAATATTTTAACCAGCTTGTAGGTCTCCAGTTTAAAGCTAAAGCTGAGTCATTTTTGCAAGTTGTTATGAATAAGATTTTATATTTTATTATATAATAATTCAAAAATAAATACAGTCAAATTGTCATTAAATGTAGATAACAAAAAATTATATTGACAGATGTACATACTCACAAATACAAGCCAACCAATGCATTTGGTATCTTATCCTAAATCAAAGTGTTCCAGCTTTAGTTTGTTTTCAGAAGAAAAGCATGCTAGGATATATTTGTAGGTGCTAACAGAAGGGAAAAATTTTCTTTAAGAGATTTTTGTAAGGATGAAGGGAACATTAATATGTCATGTTGAGTACCTCTTGAAATATTTATTATATAAAAAGACCTATAAACCTTTGATTAAATAGATATAAAACTCAGGAAAAATATTTAAAGTGCTCTCAGTTCTCAGGTAGATCTTGAGATAGTACTTAATACACACAGAATAATAGTTAAGCAAGGGGTAACACAGGCAATACCTTAGTCTATTTGTAAATGGTTTCATCATTCATTCAACTAACTGTGTATGTTTCTCACTCTGTGTGTGTGTGTGTGTGTGTGTGTGTGTGTGTGTGTGTGTGACTGAGGATTGAACCCAAGACCTTCCCATTGAGATATATCCCATCCTGTATTTTTTTTTTATTTTAGGTGGGGGCTCACTAAGTTGCCTAGTCTAGCCTCAAACTTCTTGGGATCCTCCTCCTTCAACCTCCAGAAAAGCTGAGACTACAGGACTGTTAGGTTGTAAAGCTACAAAGACAGATAATGTAGTCCTGCAGTCTAGTGGAAGGAAAAGGCACAAAAGTAATAGTGGTTCTCATGAAACCTAAAAATATTCTTATATGTAGAAAATGAATTTAAATATGACCTTTTTCTGTTAACATAAAATAATTTCTAAATTTAAAATTGTGCAAATACATTCACTTATAACCCAACATAATCAAATCTAAACTAAGAACAAATCACATTTAAACATTGTTATTTCTTTGCAATAATTATTGTATCCTTTAAAAAGTAGCCCTCTGTGAGTTAATTTTACTTAAATAGGACATTGCTCAGCCTATAAATGAAGGTCAGCAGACACCAGTGTCTTGGAATAAAAAAGCCCTTTGGCAAGAAAATGAGCCACACCCCATTTAGTTTTTACAAAAATAAAATTCTTTCCAGCTTTACTAAATTGTAGTTGTTGTGCACAGCATGACTTCTGCAGTAGTTGGTTCTGCAGCTGTGGAAATATCCATGTATGCAGAAGCCCTATAAAACAATTCTACTCCCCATTACTTGCTCAACAGATCTCAAACTTTGTGGTGTGGTATTCTGTTCAATTTTATCTGCTTCATGGATAACAGCAAGTAACTATATGGAGAGCTGATGCCTTAATTTCCTGCCTGGAACTTCATGATTGCCATAAACATTAAATTGAACAGTAAAACCTAGGATTTCAAGTCTGATGATTGTTTCATCTTGTAAGAGAGAATCAAAGCAATGTCTTCTCTCTGTTGAATATGGTTTTCTTTAAGGGAATTATTAAATTCCTGCCATGTACTATGGAAGGGATCTGTACATCTGAGGATTCAGGAAAGAAACCCTGAAGAAAAGGCCTATTCTATTAGCTCCTTCACAGAAGCCTGGCACATAGCATGTATCCATAGGGGATTAGTTCCAGGAACCCCATTGGATACAAAATCCTCAAATGTGATGACAGTTGAACTTCATTGTCAACTTGATTGGCTTGAGAGCCATCCAGAGAATCAGTAAGGCAACACATCTGGATCTATCTGGGTGGGTCATGGAGTTGTGCCCTTGGGTAGTATGTTACCTAGCCTCTTCTCTTCCCTTCTTCCCTTCTTCCCTGATCTGCTTCCTGTGAACTAAGCATCTTCGTTTGGCCACACCCTTCTGTCATGATGTTCCTGCCTTGCTGGAGCCAGGCAACCATGGACTGAATCCTCTGAAACTATGAGCCAAATAAACCTCTCCTTAACTTGGGATGTTGGGTATTTCATCTTAGCAATGGGAAAGTTGACAAAAACAGATACCAAGTCCCTCATAGGAAATGGTGCCACAGGGTGTGGTGGCACACATGCCTGTAATCTCATGTCTGGGAGGCTGAGACAGGAAGATCATAATTTTATGCCTAGTCTGGACAATTTAGAAACTTAGTGAGTATTATGGCTTGTGTTTAGATGTCTTGCCAAAGCTTCATGTGGTCATATGTGGGGCTTTTAAAGAGGTAGCTAGATCTAGAATGTGTAAATCTGAGACTCATTCATGGTGCAATGCTAGGCTCAAGGGCAGTAGGATTAAGGATGTTAGTGCTACCTGCTCTAAGTAGTCTGGATATGGGTTGGGGATTTAGCTCAGTGGTTTGATGGCCTGCCTTGCAAGCACAAGGACCCAAGTTCAATCCCTGGTACCAAAAAAAAAAAAATGTAAATAAGTAGTCTGGATATGATAAAAGGGGCAGAAAGATGATGTTAAGCTCCCTTGTTGCTTTTGCTACCTTCTGTGTTCCATGAATGGTTTCCCCTCTGTGAAGCCACACTTACTTGGATCCAGCTGATTGTGGACTGAAACCTCTACAAACTGAGCTAACTAAACCTTTTTCCCTTTAACTTTGTTTTTTTTTTTTTTGGTTTTTGTTTTTTGGGTTTTTTTGTTGTTGTTGTTGGTTTTTTGTTTTTGTTTTTGTTTTGTTTTGGTTTGGTTTTTTGAGACAGGGTCTCACTATGTAGTTGAGACTGAACTGGAACTCACTATGTAGCCCAGGTTGGTCTTGAACTCACAGTGATCTTCCCGCCTCAGCCTCCCCAGTGATGGGATTACAGGCGTTAGCCACCATGCCCCGCTATTTTCTCTTTAACTTTGGATGTCGGATATTTTGTCTCAGCAATGAGAAAAGTAACTAAGACAGAATTTGATACCAGAGAAGTGTGTCATTGCTGTGATTGTACCTGTTCTAAAGGTTTAGGAAACTTTTGAGCTGACATGTGGGAAGGGGAAGAGTTAGGAAAGGTTTGGCGATTCCACTTGAAAAAGTTGAGTTGGAATGCCTGACCCTGTACTTGATGGGAAATTCTGGGTCAGAGCTCTGAAGACCACAAGGCTGATAGAAATCCTGCCAGTAAATACCAGGCTCAGGAGGTTTGTGCTGGGAAGGACTGCATTGGCTGATGGAATCCAGACAATGGGAGTTATACAGTGGCAGAAAGTGTATCAGCATTTTGCTGCTGTTCGGAGACTTTGACTGAGACTGAGATTAATTAAGGGTGAAGGACTATTTAATATTTCAGAAGAAATTTCAAGGCAGCCGAATGTTGAGGCCTTGGCATGGCTGCTGTTGGGGGCTTTTAGACAGGTTTATGTTGAGAATAAAGAGCAAAGAGCCTATTGGAATGATTTAAAATGTTGTGAGTTTGGCCAGAAAGGAAGCTTTACTAAAACTGTGGACTGCAAATTTAGAGTAGAGGAGATCTTAATTGCTGATAAGGAACAGGAGAATAGAAAAGATGGCCTGAGGGCATCACAAAAAGCAGCAGGAGTCCACTTTTTGCAGCCTCAAAATGACAAAAAGTGAGACTTGTTTTGAGAAGAGTGCCCTAGAGCACCATGTTTCTTAATGGTGGTGGCCTAGAGAAATTGTTCCTCAGGATTTGGTTCAAAGACATTTGATCCCCTCAATAATAATTTTACTTGAATAAGGGTATATATATTTGAAAGAGTTAGAGTTAGCTGGGCAGAATGCTACATGCCTATAATTCCTGCAAGTGGGAGGCTGAGGCAGGTGGATCTTGAATTCAAAGCCAGCCTGGACTACATAGAAACATCTTGTCTCCAAAAATAAAAGAGTGAAAAATACATGGTCATTTACTATCCTTACTGATAATGATTAAATTGGGGATCGGGGGTGTAGCTTGCATGCTGGAATCCCAGAGTCCCTAGCATCTACCCCTAGCACCAAAGAGAGAGAATATTGAAGAAGTCAGAACGCCTAACCAAATTACTTTCTTTACTTTTTAGCTGTATTAAATGAAAGAATGTTATGGATAGCACTTTCATTGTAAGAACCGCTTAACTTCAGAATCAAAAAGGAAATTGGGACATATTAATATTTTCACAATTTTTGCCAGCTTTATTGAGAAGCAGTTCACATACCATACTAGAGGCTTAAAGTAGAGAGACTGATAGATTTTAGTATATTCCCAGATATGTGCAACCATCATTATGGTTAGTTTTCAAGCTTTTTCATCAACTCGCAAAGGAACCCCATCACCTTCCCTAGCTCCTCAGGCCCCCTAAATTAAGCAACTACTAATCTACTTTCTTTCTCCATAAAATCTCTATTCTTTTTTTTTTCTTGTTTGGTCCTGGAGTTGAATCTAGGGAGTACAGAGCTATATTCTCATTCTTTTTTGCTTTTAATTTGAGTCCAGGTGTTCCTCCTACCCCAGACTCCTGTGTAGCTGGGATTATAGGCATGTGTCATCATACTTGGCTTCTGTCCTAGACAGTTTTATGAATGGAAATTAATAGTATGTGGTCTTTTGTATATGACTTTTTTCATGTAGCATAATAGTTTCAAGATTCACTCGCATTGAGGCTGTATATCAATACTTCATTCCTTTTTATGACAACAGTATTTGAATATTGTTCAAATTTTGTTTGGTCTTTTGCTCATTGACGGACATTTGGCTTGTTCCTACATTTTGGCTATTATAAATAATGGGGCAAGTCAATATTAAATGTTTAACTACAGGTTAGCTACAGGTGGTACTGACAAGATAACATTTATCACTACTCTGCTGTTAATGTAAAGCCTTGCTTCAGTTGACATTGAGAATTACTTACTTTTCCACCTATGTTTAGCTGCATTTTTTCTTCTTTCCTGATGCTTACTGGCTTATTATCATAGGCTTGTTCGCAGTAACATTTTCCTTCATAATAATTTTACTTGAATAATGGTAAGACAGTAAAAGCTGTAGAATCACCTTTTCTGAAACTTATTATATATCAGATATTTACAAAATTCTGTTCAATGCATTTTTAATTTCATATTTTGAACATTAAAGACAAAGGTAAGCAGTATTAAGGATGCAGAAGCAACTTATAAACCCTGTAAACACTGTGGTTACAGTCAACTTCAAATATAAAATATATTTACATAGAAAAAATTCAAAAACCATAAAAGAATATAATAAAAAATAGATAAGCCACTAAACTGTGATATTTTCAGAAGAATTTGGTGTTTTATGCTTAGAAAGTACGTTTGAGGGAATTTTTCTTTATTTTTTTACTTTTAGGAATATGAAAGTGATGGATCGTCAAAGGAGTATAAAAAGAGTCACACTGGAATTTCTCTTTTAAGTACCTTTAACCTCAGATCCACCTAAATGGCATCAGGTGAAAATATCTAATGCTCCCTAGAAATCTACCCTGCTGTTATCTTTTGGATTCAACCCGTAGAATAGGATCCAAAGTGGAGCTCAGTGGTAGAGCACTTGCCTAGCATGCACAAGACCCTGGATTCAACCTGTGGCACTGAAAAATAAATAAAGCTACACATTTCTTGGAAATCCATTTAGAACTTCCTGCTTAATTACTTCTTCTTCTTCCTCCTCCTCCTCCTCCCCCTCGGGATCAAACTCGTGACCTTGCAGTTGTGAGGCAGGCTGCAGCACCACTGAGCTAAATCCCCAGCCCCATAATTAATTCTTTTAACAAGGCCTTGTTAATTCCTATCAATGGAGTTCACCATGGCTGGCCTTGAACTCATAGCAATCCTGCCTCAGCCTCCCCAGTGCTGGGATTCCAGGCATGTGACAGCAGGCCTGGCCTGTTACCAATTTCTATAATTTTGTTGTTTCCATTATATTATATGATATAACCTTTGGAGGTTGTCTTTTTCACTGAGCATGATTCTCTGTAGATTCGTCCAAATTTTTGTTTGTATCTATACCTAACTGTTCACTGCTTAACAGTATTCCATAGTGTGAAAATACCACTGTTTATTTTACCATTCACCTAATAAAAGATGTCTGAGTCATTTCATTTTTTGTGGTACTAAGGATTCAATCAAGGACCTTGTATATGCAAAACACATTCTACCACCAAGCTATGAGGCATGATTGAAAAATAGTGAATGTTTAAATTTTAAATTTATTACAGTAAAAGATGTATTGTCATTAATCCCCCAGAAAAATACCCTTCCTCACTTGAAACACACTTATCCCATCATTTTTGCCACTTCCTGAGCAGTTCTGGAAGTCCTCTGTCATGGATGTCTTTAGTTACACTGTCATAGCTGCCTCAAAGTTCTGAATCAATTCAAAACATTTCTCCTTTGTGGTTATTTTGACTTTGAGGAAGAGCTAGAAGTTGCAGGGTGTCGGATCCCTGAATAGCGTGGATGAAGACCACACCATAATGTTTTTATAAGTTGACCTTCCCATCACATGGCACTCTGCAGCAGCTTTCACTGTATATTTAGGTTGTACCACTATAACCCCCAGTCCGTTTCCAGTTTTTTATCTGTCACACATAAAATTTCTATAAACATTTTGAACAAGTGTTTGTGTGAATGTAAATTGTCATTGCTTTGGGATTAATTCCCAATGAATACAATTACTGGATTGTATTGGAATTGCATGTTACTTTTTTATGTATATAAAAAAATGCTGAAATGTTTTCCCACAGCAACTGTACCATTGTGTGTTTCTGCAAGTATTGCTTGAGTGACCCAGATGCTCCACATCTTTGCCAGCCTTTGGTGGTGTTCAGTCATTCTGACAGGTGCATAAGAATATTTCGTTGAACTTCAGTTTTCATCTCCCTAACGGCTAATGCTGCTGAGCATCTTTTCATTTGCTTATTTCCCACCTGTAAGTGCTCTTTAGTGAAACATGTGTTCATGTCTTTTGCCTGTTTTCTAGTTGGATTTATAGGTTGAATTTTGAGAGATTGTTGTATATTCTAGATACTAGTCCTTTCTCAGATATGTGATATACAAATATTTTATCTTTCTCTGGATAAACAAGATATTTCACAGAACAAAAGTATTTTTATGAGGCTGAATTTATCAATATGTCCTTTTATGTATTGTCTTTTTGGGTCATGTCTAAGAACTGTTCACAAAATCTGATTCATGAAGAATTTCCTTTTCTAAAATTTTATGGTACTAAATTTTACATTTAGGCTTTTGTTCCATTTTTATTTCATTCTTGTGTGAGGTGTAAAGGTTCAGATAGAGGGGTGTTTTGTTGTTCCTTTATCTTTTATCTTCTTTTTTTTAAAAATAATTTTATTGGTACATTTTAGGTATACAATATTATGACATCATTGGAGTTGTGTACCTTTACACAGTATATCTTGATTCTTATTCTTTCCCTATTCTCCTGCCCTCCCTTCAACCCCTCCAAATAGTTTATCTGGTGTGAGAAACTGAAAATGTAAATAAGGATCAAAATGTATAATAGATAATGTGAAATGGGAAGAAAAGGTGCAAAGGGGAAGTGTGAGGCCTAGGAGAAAGGAAAGAAGAGAATGGAATTAACATGAGAAAATGAAAAAAAGTGGAACAAAGTCTTTGTGTATTTTAATTTTTACTTGCCTTTGGGTGTTCAGCTACCCTACCCTACTGATGGGCTCTTGTAAAATCAGTTGAACATGGGGCTGGTGGTAGACTGCATGTCTTAACATGTACCAAGCCCTGGCTTCAGTCCCATCAGCACGTGTGCAGCAAACACACACATACACACACACAAGCTGTTGAACATACTTGTGTAAGCCTATTTCTGAATTCTAATGTTTCATGTGTCCGTGGCTCTGCCAACATCACACTATCTGATTACTGTAGCTGCATGGTATAATAACACTAGATAGAGTGATTCCACCTACCTTCTTTAACAATATGTTTTAGTTATTCTTAGACATGTTCCCTTCTACATAATTTTTTAGAAAAAGCCTATCTATAACTACAAAAAAAACTGTTCTAGGATTTTAAAAAGTAAATTTTATTTTATCCTATTTCCATCCTTAAGCCCACTCTTCTCCCTATGTATAAATCTTTGTTTCCATTTTTTATTCTACTTTTATTTTTTTACTTGTCCCTTCCTTCCTTTTCTAAGAGAAATTGCATTAATGCATTTGATTTTTGAGATTGCATATGTAATGCTAATAAAGTTAAAAATGGTAGTTCGATTAAGGAAGACAATGTAATTTCTTCTCTAGTCTAATGCTAGTTTTATTAATTTTTCATTGTTTAACTTATACATGGAAACATAAAATTGTACATATTTATGGGGTATCATGGACCTTTGTTTTGCTTTGTTAGGGTTTTTGTTTTGTCTGTTTTGTGGGGTTTTTTGTTTTTGTTTTTGTTTTTGTTTTTGTTTTGAGACAGAGGCTGACTGTGTTCCAGGCTGACCTCAAACTCACCATGCTCCTGCCTCAGCTTCCCAGAGTGCTAGGATTAACAGGCACTTAGGACTGTTTTAATACATGTATACATTGTTAAATGTTCAAAGCCAAGTAAACATTTCCTCAAATATTCATTATTTCTTTGTGGTGAAAACAAGCAAAATCTGTTTTTATAATTTTGAAATTGTTGAATGAATGTTAATTGGCAGTTTGCCTTCAGGCGTAACTTGAATGTCATTTCTTTATATTGATATAATTGAAGGGTTTTTTTTAAGATACATTCTTGATTTAGGTATATAATGATCACATTCTAAGTCAACGATTTGTTTCTACACTTTAAATGTTTTTGAAGATTTACTTCTGAATTTTTTAAGCACCACTTGTTATAAGACTCCCAAACTGCTTAAAGAAGATATGCTTTACCCTTTGTGTTGTCTAAAGCAAGTTCACTTCAAAAGTAGCAAAATGGAATATAATATTAAATCATTGGGATTTAGGATATTAGAGCTTGGGCTGTGTTTGCTATCTATAAATGGTAAATTCACAGCTTTTACATGAAAACGTTTGTATATTCTCATGTTTTGATGATTGATTCAGCAAAATAAAATCTTTAAAAATACAAAAACCATGAGGGTAGACATCTTGACTTAAAAAAACTTGGAAAATGTACTGCAGGTTAAAAAAAGAAAAGAAAAGAAAACGGGGGCTGTCAACCTGATTATAACTGAGAAAGAACTAAACACAAAATGTCATCTTGTTGCTTTTGGGTGAGGGAAAATAAAATGACATCATGCTTTCATTCCTATCCTGCTTTCTCAAGATAAAGCTTTTCCACTCTTTTTGCTTAGTGATTCAGGGTGGGAAGCACAAAAGAAAACCTTCTGGTTCTTTTTCCTACCTTGTTTATATTCTAGATTGGATTTATTGCTTTAACAAAACATACAATTGTTGGCTTATAACCTTATGACTATGGAACTAAGTGGGTAGACACAGCAGGAGAAGGAAAAGCACAATCCAGATGTAATTCCCTAAGTACAGTTAGCAGAAGTCCTTTTCTACAATGATAATTTCCCTAAGTTACAGCACATGACTCACAGTATTACCTGTCAGTGATTTGTTTCTTCTCCACTTACTCCTAACTCTTTTTAGGTAATAGCTACAGCTGCAGGAAAGCCTATCCCTGTAATTGAAAAAAAAAATGTGATATTAGGAAGCATGTGGGTAGGAGGGTAATGCAGTGGTAGAGTGCTTACTCTTATGCAGGGCCTTGGTTCAACCCTAGTACCACAACAGATGAGAAGAAAAAAAAGAACATGACATAATGGTACTTATCATAAACCGATATCCTTATTTATTTATTATTTTTGAGACAGATCTTTCTTTGTAGCTTAGGTTGGCTTCAAACTCACAATCCTCCTGCCTCAGCCTCCTGAATACTACAGTATACTGAATACTGTCTTTCTTTATATATAATTTATTTGCATTTTTATTTTTTTTACTGAAACCAGAGTCTCTACCACTGAGCCACACCTCCAGCCCTTCAACTTGATCTTCTCATTCTCAGTAGCAGTGAATTCTCAGAGCCAGTGAGTCGAGAAAAACCTACCCCATCCAAAGAACTCTGTCTGCTAGTGGCTTTAGCCAATTTCTGAGTCAGTAAGATGGTAGAAAGAAATATTGGTTACTCTTTTTTTTTTTTGCTAATAATATGATTTTTAGCAAGTGAAGACCATGAAAGCCTTTTACTTACGGCAAAATGCATTATAATGTGGCCTTTTGGCTGTACCAAGTAACAGGGTTCCATATAAAACACCAAACAAGCATGACTGGCCAGTTACAATATAGTTGTCAGTAATCTGAGCCAGCATCATATTATGTTTATGGTTTCTACTTTGTTTGCAAAGAAATATAATGAAGTATCTCATCAGCAGTAACATAAATAAAATGTGTGGGACATCTCCCATGTATTTGAATGGTAAGGGCACATAGCCACTTTGAGATCATAGTATTTGTGCAGCCACTCTAAGAATAAATCCACATTGTGTTCATGATTCTGTGTTGGGCCAAATTTAACAATGACTATTATGTGTAGAAAATAACAACCATTGTTGTTGAGCGAAACTCTCTGGAGATTTAAAAAATAAATTAAGCTAATAAAACCTTAGTGGGAACATGAGCAAAAAAAAAAGTTAACCACACCAGAGAAACTATTTGGTATTTACACATGAGTGACTTATTTATTTCACTTAAGAGTATGAACTCAATATGCATCCATTTTCCTATGAATGACTCTAATTTCTCGTTCTTTATGGCTGAGTAGTATTCCACTTTATAGAAAAACCACATCTTTATCCCATCTCCAACTTATGGGCGATTGGGCTGTTTCCAAGTTTTAGCTATTACAAACTAAAAGTGTAAATAAGATCCAAATGGTATAATTGACAATGTGAAATAGAAAGAAAAGGGCTAAAGGTGTAGGGGAAGTGGGAAGGGTAGGGAAAAGGAAACAAGGAAATAGAAAAAATATGAGAAAATGAAAAAATGGAAATAAAGTGTTTGTAAATGGGAGGGGGAGGAGGGGGTGAAGGGAGGGCAGGGACAAGGGGAAAAAATGAGAACCAAGACTTGTCATGTAAAGGTACAAGATCCCAATGATGAATGTAACTGTACTGTATACCTAAAAAGTACCAATAAACTCAATGAGAAAAAAAAAAAAGTTAACCAGAGAAGAGTGATTAGAAACAGCAGAGTGATATTGTTGAATTATACCTGGCAAAGCAGCCTTGAATTATATATAAGGTAAAAGGCTGGGTTCTATTTACTTGGCTAAAAGTACAGTGATTTCAAAAGTACACACGACACTGATTGGATCTTTCAGCTGGACATTCTTATGAAAGAACAACAACAAATATATTTTTTTTTCAAAAGATACTACAAAGCAGGCTGTTGATGATCAACTCCAGTAGAATGCAATTTATTCATATTGTGTTTTGAAAGTGCATATATGCTTGCAAGAAGGCTACGGCTGTAGCTCAGTGGTAGATGTGCAAGTAGAGGATTTCCCTGGATTCAATCCTCAGTTCTTGAGGGGGACCAAAGCAAAGAATTACATGAGAGAATTAGACTGACAGGGTACTTGGTGGTCCAGGAAGTAAATATTAGCAATCTTCAGGATGTTTTATTAGACAGTGAGGCAATAATTTTTCTCTGTGAACTTTTCTCCAGAATATTAGCCTAAGTCAGGAAATATTTCACATGCAAATATATCTAAAAACACTTCATTGGGTGTATTTGACACTTTGAAGTAATGGCAACATCTGGTAACAAGTAGAAACCAACAATTTAGAATCTATGGCTTCATGTTACCACTTCATCTGAATTAGTCATTTAAAAGAGATTTTATGTGTCTTTCTAAATACTGACAAGGTTAATCATGGACTACGGTGGGCTGGCAGGAAATGCTAAAGAGGCTTTTTCTTTTGAAGATTTCTTATGTAATTTTTGATGCAGTAAAGAAAAGTAGTCATTTTAAAGTTTGGAAAGCTAAAGCAGCTTTTTCAAGATATCAACAGCTAAATAAGACTTTTCTTTTTGTGTGTGGCAAGTTTGATTTGTTGAGTGCTCACTGTATTCTAGGCACTGTGTTAAATGCTAAATGAAACAGACATAGAAATCACTGCCCTCATAGAGTGTAACATATATAAAAGCTATAGAGCATTTTCAAATCATTTCATGCTTTCACTCAACTTTTAAAGACTTCACTGAGCGGGTTTTGAGACCTTTTGCCCATGTTATCTGGGGTTTTAGTAGGGAAAAACAGACTATTTGTTTGGAATGAAAGGAAAGAAGCTAGAGGCGGATAACTAATGTAAATATTTTCTTTCTGAATTCTCCCTGTTCTGTTTCACTTAGACTGCTTGAGTAACTGAGGAATGTTACTAGTTTAATTTGTAGATTTATTCTTTCAGGTGTGCTTGCCTACGATGAGGGGGTATGGTATGACATGGTGTCTTTCTGATTTAATCGAAAGCCATGGCACTTGTAAGCGAGTCTTCTGTTGTTTGAAGAACTACAGAGCACTTAAGTGTTTCGCATGCCCACTCTGGAGAATGAATGTATTGCTCAGTTATTTTTGCCCAGATGAGTAGTACAGGAGCTGACTCAGAGGAGATGACAGGATGGTTCCTGTCCTGAAGTGAAATGAGATGACGGCTTGTGGTGGAAGTGATGTGGTCCTGCCCTTATTTGCTCACATCTCTTGTTCATTTCCTTTTATAGAGGAAAACCAGGGAGAATTTCATTTCTTTATTTTTGTTTCCTTTTTATATTTTCTTTCTTGAGCCATATTTTCTTTCCCTTTTCCTTAAAATTCCATTATGATTTAAAGTTCAGTTGGCTCACATGCTTTATAATAGCGTAGGCACCTCTAAGAATGCTCACAGTGGAGGTATCATGGCCATTTTCTGGAATTAATATTAATATTACTGATATCAAATGACCATACACTAAAATATATGGACACAGCTACTGTGCTGTTTGAGTGGCCTGTTTCGTACATCTTTAGATTTCCTGATGTCTAGTACAGTGCCTACGGCAGAGTGGATAATAAAGCAGTATTTGTCTGTTGGATGAATATGAGCCAGGAATTTTAGCCTTGCTGTTTGAAGTGCTACATATTTTTATATAAGAATTTTTTTAAAACTTAATTTTATAGAAATGTTGAAACACAAAATAAGATAGCATAATGAGTTCCCAACTTTAAGTTATTGATGTTTTATTATTTTAAATTTTTGTTTGCTTGATTGTTTATCTTTGCAGTACGGAGAATGGTACCTGCAGCCTTACACGTGCTAGGCAAGGGCTCTACCCCTGAGCAACATCCCCAGCCCTTGATATTCTCATTTCATCTGTTTCTCTCTCAGTTTTTTGGTTTGATATTAGCTTTAAAATAATATATATATTATTTTACCTGTAAATACTATAGTATACTTAGTTTTCAATATTCAAAGATAGTAATAATTTTTGGAATACACATGGAATTTCACTTTCAGACATTTCTGTGCTACTTTATGCCAAAGGAGGAAATTCTTACTTCTAGTCAGAAGGAAAACCTGATATGCCACATATGAAATGGGTGTTACTTTGTAACAAGTGTGTTTCCTTTCTTAGTCTTTTAAAGGATTATTAAAAGTTTCTAAGCTACACTGCATATGGATAAGTGATGGGCATGTCTTTTGGACATGAATCCAATTCAGGAAAATGTGCCTAGACTAGACAAGCTGCAGATTGTCCCTTTGAATTGATACCAATCACATGGTTTTGCTTTTTGCAGTTTAACAGCCTAGAATTCATATTAAAACCTAGACATTTAATTTTGATAGTTTTAGTCCTGATTTTAAAATTCTTGTTAAAACTTGTTTTTTTGTCTAAAATTGGATGGCTCTATGATAAATGTCATTAATAAAGAACCAATTCTCAAAAAGTATAGTACATGGGCTCTGGGAGTCAGAATTACCTTTCTGAGAAGACTAAGGCATAATTTGATTTTTTTAATGTGTTGACATTTGCATTGATGATACAAAAATTGCTAGAGCCTTCACAAAAATCAAGGTGAGGCACCACAGTGTATAAACAGTGATTGTGTTTCTTAATACCCTGTCTTCACTATTAATAGATGAAACCTACAGCATGTGTTTTGTTTATGGATATACTTGATGAAACAGGAAAAAATTAGTTTTATTAAGTTCCAACTCTCAGGTATGCATCTTTTTAATATTCTGTATGAGAAGATGAACAGACCCATAAAATATGTTGGCTGAATATGGATATATGATGGCTGTCTTGAGGAAACATACTTTACAGTTGATTTGAGTTGTGAGCTAACATAGCTGCCTTTTCAAAATCAAAACCTAGACCTGAACTTTTGATATTTTACCAAAAGTGAATTCAGTGTGTCTCACTACAAGCAAACAACTAAGAGTATTTGGTGCTGATGATAAATTTAGAGCCTTCGGGGACTAGAGTATAGCTCAGGAGTTGAGCGCATGCCTACCTGCTGTAGACCCCGGGTTCCATCCCCAGGACTACAGGTAGGGAAGGGGATTGAAAGTTTTCGATCCATTTACATTGATCGCCATGAATTATTTTCTACTTGGGTCTCCCTCTCCCTCTCCCTCTCACTTGGGGATGGACCCAGGCCCTCACACCTGCTAGCAAGTAGCTCCCTCATTAAATTATATCTGCACAACCCCATCAATAGAAAACCAATGAATATGATTTGTTAACTATAGTATGATGAAGTGTGTTGAAGATCTGTATAACTTAGTGAAACAATAAAGTTTTCCAAGTGACCAATGCATAATATTACAAAACCAAGCATGGGTAAAAGGCCCATTCAAATAGAAATATAAGCAAAGCATGGTAGCACACAGCTGTTATCCCAGCACTTGGGAGGCTGAGGCAGGAAGCTCATGCTGTGAGTTCAAGGCCAACTTGAGCTATAGTGACTTCAAGGCCAGCTTGAACTATATAATGAGGCACTGTCTCCAAAAAAAAAAAAAGGTAACATAGACCAAAAGATTTTTATTTTTGTTTTTTTGGTATGGGCACTTAAACTAAGGGTCTCCCTCTTGCCAGGCAGGCACTGTGCTGCTGAGTTATATCTATGGCCCCAAAGAATTTTATGAAAAAAAAATGATTGAAACATATCAGATTCCATATGGTAACAAATCTTTGAGAAACTACCACTTCTAAAGTTTTGGTATATTCATAGTAGTAAAGAAAAATATCTAGTTATCTGGAAAGGCTTTTAAAATATTTCCTCCGTTTAAACAGTGCATCTGTGGGAGGTCAAGTTTTTTTCATATACCGAACCAGACCACATATTGCAACAGACTCGATGCAGAAGCAGATAGGAAAATCTGACTGTCTCATATTAAGTTAAATAACATAAACAATGTGCAAAAGATGTCAAACTCAGTGCAGCAGTGTAAACAATGCTCCTTAGCTCACTAAATTTCTTTTTTTTCTTTTCTTTTTTTTTTTCTTGTGGTACTGGGGATTGAACGCAAGGCATAGTGTCTGCTAGGCCAAGTGCTCTACCATTAAGCTACATCCCCAGCCTAGTGGGAATTTTTTAATTTTTAAAATTTTAACTTTTAAAATTTTTCATTTTTGTTTTTTGTTTGTTTGTTTTGTTATTTTTATTTTGAAGCCAGGCATAGTGGCACATGCCTGTAATCCCAGCACTCAGGAGGCTGGGGCGGGAGGAACGCTGGGCTACATAATAAATTCAACGCCAGCATGCATTACATAGTGAGACCCCAGAGCCTGGGATTAAGCGCATTGGTTCTGTGGCCTGCTTCAAAGGCGAAAGGTCCTGAGTTCGATCCCCAATACCAAAAATCAAAAACAAAGAAAAGAAAAATTTAAAATTTTTCATCTTGAATCAGGGTCTCTCACTAAGTTTTCCCAGGTTGGCCTCAAATTTTCGATCTTCCTGCCACAGTGTCCCCAGTGCTGGGATTGCAGGTGTGTGCCACTGTGCCCACCCTAAATTTGCTTTTGAAAATAATTATGTTTCATTAAAAATGTTATTTATGCTAACATGTAATGGGCTGCCAAGGATTTTTAAACAAATAACTAAACATCTTATAAATTTCTCAGTTGTAATTTCTTTTTCGGGGGGTTGAGACAGGGTCTCACTATGTAGTTGAGACTGACCTGGAACTCACTATGTAGCCCAGGTTGGTCTTGAACTCACAGCAATCCTCCTGCCTCAGCCTCCCAAGTGCTGGGATTACAGACATGCGCCACCATGCCTGACTGATCTACTCTTTTTTTTTTTTTAATTTCTGATAAGATACCTTGATAGGGCTAACTCATGTATCAGAAAATACTCTAAGATCTTCAGGTCCTTAAACAAAAAAGGTTAGGAGCTGCTAAGATATTTGTGGTTTTTATTGTTTCCCTCTCCACTTCTCCCTCTTCCAGTTCCCTCACACTTGCCTTGTTTTTTTTTTAATAAGAGACGCTTGGGACAGAAAAGTGTAGAGCATATGTGTTGTTTCTTTGTATATTTTCATTAGCTATGAGCAGAAAACATACATACCATTTAAGTTGGTCCTTGTCCTATGTGTACTGCAGTTAAAGGTTTTTGAATAACACATACTAAAAATTATCTTCAATTTATTTCACCTTTTTCTTTTTAATGCATTAGATCAAAGTATATACTTCAATGCACAATAAATCTTATTCAGAAATTTGATTACTTTGTTACACAAGCAAAGCTAATAGATATATACTGTCGGGGAGACATCACTTGGAATATTAAAATGAAGACTTTTGTGATGTATTTTTTTCCATAATGTGAACGAAAAAAGATTACAGGAGGTGTAGTTCAGCAGCAAAGTGCTTATGTAACAGTACAAGGCCCTGAGTTTGGTCCTCAGCACTGCCCAGATAGATTACGGAAAGCAAGTCTACTTGATTATTAAAATTGAGACATCTGTGCAACAGGGAGTTTGTATACCTACGATTGCTTCAAGTATAAATTTTCTAAACTCTCCAGTATAGTTCAAAATTTTAATAGCCATTTCCTGCATGTTTATTTGGTACCTATTATATGTTAGATTTGCTTTGCTTTGATCGTTCATTCACTGTGACTATTACTTATTTTTTTGTTTTGGGGTTTTTGTTTAATCCTTGTCTTTATCTATTTGTTTGTGATGCTGGGCCTGGAACCCAGGGCCTTCTGCATGCCAACCACACTCTGTACCACTGAGCTAGCTACACATTAACCCCAGCCTTTGCATTGTTTTTAACTCACAAAAATGGGAAAAATACTATCTCATGAAAGGAAAATAGATGGAGTTTGTGAAGTATGTCATTAAACACAGCAGGACAGGCCTATGATGTAGATGTCACACAGGAAAAGAGTATGCTTAGTGCTGGGTGTGGTGGAGAGTGTGACTTTGGATGAATGATTGAAGAGACCTTAAAACTACTATGGCTAGATCTTGTGTTCTCACTGCATATTATATTGATACATCTATGAAACTCTCGGGTGGCCTCTTTCCTTTCCATCCTCAGAGGTGTGTATGTCCACAGGTGTGAATATGTGGCATTTATATTTTTGTTTGTAACATCTAGGAGACAGAGAACTTGGTTTCCACTGGCTTTCCTTAGCATTCATTATGATGACTTTGGAAAGCAATGTAAAAGTTGTTTTCCTTCTCTGGCCTGCTTGTAAAAATGTAAAACTTATTACACAACCCTTCCCATCATCTTCTATTCCCAAAGCAATTTTCATAACCCATAGTAAAAACAGATTCTGTTCACACAGTCAAGCCCATGAAAATATGCAAACACAGACACCCTCTCCCCTTCTCTGCACACACCCCCACACACCTCACATAGTCAGTGAGGTAGAAGTAGTTTATGAAAAGAGCCATGTTCAAACATCAGTTGTACTCTGATGTGGTAGGAATATTATTTAGGAAGTGTTCTACCCAGCATTTGCTAAGTAAAAGATTTTTTTCCCAGTTCTGGGGATCAAACCAGGAACTTGCACATGGTAGGCAAGTGCTCTACATCTGAGCTATACCTCCAGCCAAAAGAGGTGCCTTTTTAAAAGAAATACCCATTCCTAGAACATTGACTACAATGTTCTGTAATTGAAATCAATTCTATAATGTTATGGTGAATAGATAATATCAGTAACTTGATGATGACAGATAGAATCTCTGGGACCTGGAACCAAGACACCTAAGAAACAATAACTTGGTGGTGATAAAAAATGAAGTAGATCTCCAGGGACTGGGAGGGATCTGCAAGGAAACGCAGAAACTACAAAGAAGATAGAAAAACAGAGCAAGTGCAGAGAAAAGAAGGGAACAGCATGGAATGTTAATTACAGTTTCTGAGGGTGGGGACCTGTCTCCTCTGACATAAGTAAGCCCATTCAGGGTCAACAGCTCCAGGGAGAAGCAGCACTATAGCCTCAAGAAAAGCCCACAGTTATTGTAAACTGTCAAAATAGCATGAGATTTTACTCTCAAAGTGATTCTTTCCACAAGACTGGCTACAGATGAAGAAGAAATCCAGTTCAGTGCCTGCCATATTTAAGAGTGTTTAATCAGGAATTTCAGAAGGAGTTAATTGCTTAAGAGTCAGCCACAGAGCAGTGTACTACAGGGTTTCTGATGTTACCATACTATAGTGACTGGGTGGAAGACAGCCGCACGAAACAGTAGCAGAGAGGGTGTGGGCTAGACATAGATACTCTTGAGAAGTTTAAACTCAGGCCAAGAAGGATTCGGGATCCCTACCCTCCCTGGTGAGAAGCCAAGCCAGTCTCGTGAGGCTTTCAGAGAAGGCTAGATCTGAAACTACTGGCATAAAATCCAGTGCTCTGCTTGAACTTGTGCCCCACTGCCTATATCCAGCACAAAGATCAGTGGTCTGTTTGCTTTCCCCATCTACCAACAGGAACAAGGATACACAGGGGCTTGGATGTTTGCAATAGCCTGGAGTGTATGGATAGGGGGGCTTCTGGGAGGGGAACACCTCACAAACCCATAGGCCAAAAACTAGGCAAGGGAAGCTATGACATGGGGTGCATAGAAGGACATGTAAACAAGGAGCTACCAGGGAGACTGCAGCCTTAGGGTGAGCACCATTAACCAACAATGCCCAGCAAGAAAGGAAGGGGAGGATTCAGCATTCACACACAAAAATGTGAGTGTGGAAATAAAATAGGTCATAGAAGCGACTCACTATACTTCCCCCATATATACTGGATTCCAAAATTGCAGATCTTGGAAAGAAACCATTCAAAATACCAATAGAACTAGAGAAAACAATCCTAAAGTTAATATGGAGCTAGAAGAGACCCAGAATATGAAAAGCAGTTGTGGACAACAAGAGCAAAGCAGGCGGCATCATAATCCTAGATTTCAAGTTATATTACAAACCTACAGTGATTTAAAAAAAAAAAGAATACTGGCACATAAATACACACGTGGACCAGTGGAGCAGAATGCAGGATGCAGAAACAACCCTAGGCACATTCAAATATCTATCTGATCTTTGACTAAGGGGTGAAAAACATACCCTGGAAGAAAGATAACCTATTTAACAAATGGTGCTGGAAAAATCGACTATCCGCATGCAGAAGATTCAGTCTAGACCCATATCTCTCCTCAGGTACTAAACCAAAACGAAAATGGATTAAAAATCCAAATGTTAAAACAGAAACACTTAATCTCTAAAGTATAAATCAGGTAAAACTCTCGAGTACATAGGCGTAAAGACTTTCTGAACAGAATCCAAATTTCACAGGAAATTACATCAAGAATCAACAAATATGATCCCATAACATTAAAAAGCTGCACCACAAAAGAAGTAACCAGTAAAGAACAACCTACAGAATGAGAAAAATTTTGCCAGCTATTCTTCAGAGGACTACTATCTAGACTATATAATGAACTAAAAAAAAAGACCCCAAAAAATGAAAGACCCGATCCCCAAACGGGCAATTTATATGAATAAACACTTTTCAGAAAAACAAATACAAATGGCCAATAAATATATACATGAACAAAATGTTGAACATCTTCATCCATTACAGAAATGCAAATTAAAACAACACTAGAAAGAATGGCCATTGTCACATGATAAATAATAATAATAACAAATGCTGGCAAGACTATGGGGAAAAAGGAGCACTTCTCCACTGTTGCTGGGAGTGTAAACTTGTACAACCACTATGGGGTCAGTGTGGAGATTCCTCAAAAAACTAAATATATAATTGTTATTGGACCCAGGTATATCCCTTCTAGATACTTTCCTGAAAGAGTTAAAGATACCATATTACAATGACGTAAGAATCCCAAGTTTATAGCAGCACAGCTCATAATAGCTAAATCTTGGAAGCAGCCTCTATGTCAATCAACAGATAAATGGATGAAGAACTTGTGATATTTATACACAATAGAATACTAGTCTGTCATAAAGAAGGATAAACTTGAGTCACTTTTAGGGAAATGGATGTACCTTGAGACCATAAAGGTTAGTGAAATAAATCAGACACACAAACTGAAATATCACCCAAACTATAACTAAATAGCAAAATAAAATAAAGAATAGATAATGGGAAATAAGGAGATAAATCTTTTGCAAAAGGAAAGTATCATCTATATCTCTCACCATGCACTAAACTAAAATCAAAATGGATTAAAGATCTAAATATTAAAACAAACACTAAACCATCTGGAAGAAAGGTTAGGTAGAACTCTTGAAGACATTGGCTTAGGAAAAGATTTCATGAACAAAACCTCAGTTGTGCATGAACTAGGTGGACAGAGAGGATGGCAAGGTGAAAAATTTAATTCCCCACAATATATGTAATCATTATATACTCTAAACTTGCATTAATAAAAATTTAAAAAATTTAAAAAAAATGACAGAAAAACAAAGGTGAAGTCAAAGAAACATTTTTTTTTTGTTTTTTTGTTTTGTTTCATTTTTGGGACTTGAACCTAGGGCCTGTAATGTGTTAGACGAGTATCCCAAGAATTTTTTTTGAGACATTGTCCAACTGAGTTACCCAGACTGACCTCAAATTTGCATCTTCCTAGCTCAGCCTCTACCACAGCTGGGACTGCAAGTGTGTGCCACCCTGTTGTAGTTAGCAAGTAATTTTTAAATAGCTCTGCTAGATGACATGATAGTCTATATAGAAGACCCCAAGAACTCCACCAAAAGTCTTCTAGACTTAATAACCAAATTCAGCAAAGTAGCTGGATACAAGGTCAGCACACAAAATTAATAGTTTTCCTGTACACAAACAACAGGCTCATGGAGGGAGAAATGAGGCAAACAATTATTTTCACAATAGCATCCAAACAATTGAAATACCTAGTAATGAACCTATCAAAAGAAATCAAAGACCTCTACTCTGAAAACTTCAGCACTCAAAAAAAAAACAAAAACATTGAAGAGGATACCAGAAAATGGAAAGACATCCCTTGCTCCTGGGTAGGAAGAATCAACATAGTGAAAATGGCCATACTTCCAAAATTTCTATATAGATTCAATGCAATCCCAATTGAAATCCCAGCAGCATACTTCACAGTCCTTGAGAAAACAATCCAAAAATTCATTTGGAACAAGAAGAGACCTAGAAGAGCAAAAGCTATCCTAGGCAACAAAGACAAGGTAGGGGGTATCTCAATCCCCAACTTGAAACTATACTGTAAAGCTACTGTGATAAAAACAGCATGGTACGGTAAAAAAAATAGACCCAATAACCAGTGGAATAGATTAGAGAATGCAGAAACGACTTCAGGCACACTCAGCCACCTCACCTTTGACAAAGGAGCGAAACACCCACACTGGAGGAAAGAAAGCCCTTTAATAAATGGTGCTGGGAAAACTGGGTTTAAACTTGCCAAAGATTAAAACTAGACCTCTCTCACAGTGCACTAAACTAAAATCAAAATGGATTAAAGCTCTAAATATTAAAGATCTAAAACAGAAATCCTAAACCGGCTGGAAGAGAAGTTAGGTAGAACTCTTGAAGACATTGGTGAAGGAAAAAATTTTATGAACAAAAACTTATTTGCCCATGAACTAGCACAAACGATCAACAAGTGGGATGTCTTCTTATTAAAAAGCTTCTGCACAGCAAGATAAATGACCAACAGTGTAAGATACAACACATAATGTGGGGAAAACGTTTCACCTGCTGTTCCTCAGACAAAGGTCTATTATCTAGAATATATAAAAACTTAAAAAATCAGACCTCCCAACTTTAAAGACCCAATCCACAAATAGGCATCTGAAATGAACAGATATTTTCAGACAAAGAAGTAGAAATAGCAGATAAACATATAAAAAAATGTTTAACATCACTGGTCATTCAAGAGATGCAAATGAAAACAACACTGAGATTCCACCTCACCCCAGAAAGAATGGCTGCTATCATGAAATCATCGAATACCCAATGCTGGTGGGGCTGTGGGGAAAGAGGAACCCTGCTCCACTGCTGGTGGGAGTGTAGACTTTTGCAACCACTGTGGAACTAAGTATGGAGATACCTCAGAGAACTAGAATTGGAGGGCCCATTTGACTCTGCTATCCCCCTATTGGCTATCTTCCCCAAAGCATTAAAAGAATCATACGACAGTGATAATATGTGCACCCATGTTCGTAGCAGCACAATTCGTGATAGCTAAAACTTGGAAGCAGTCCAATTGCCCATCAATGGGAGACTGGATAAAGAAAATGTGTTTGTTTTTTTTTTTATGGAGTACTACTTAGCCATACAGAATGAGAAACTGGAAACATAGGTAAATGGATGCACATTGAGGCTATACTCAAGTTAAATAAATAGGACACACATGTGTAAATACTGAATAGTTTCTCTAGTGTGATAAAGTGTAAATAAGGACTGAAATAATAATAGATAATATGAAATAGAGATATATCTATATCTATATATATCTATATCTATATATCTATATAATAGATAATGTGAAATAGGAAGAAAAGGTACAAAGGAGAAAGGGAAGTGGGAGGGGTAGGGGAAAAGAAAGAAGTGAATGGAATTAATATGAGAAAAGGAAAAATGGAAACAAAGTCTTTGTAGATAGGGAGGAGTGGAGAAGTTGAAGGAGGGCAGGGAAATGGGGAAAAAATAACCAAGATGGATTATGTAAAGGTTTAAAGTTACAGTGATAAATGTCATTATATTGTATACCATAAATACCAATAAAATTAATATTTAGAATAATAACAAAAATAAATAGCCTTGCTATAATGACCTATAAAATTTTTGCCAAAGTAGAATATTATATTTTTTAAATATTAATTTTTTTACTGATAATGTTGTGGATCTGAAAAGGATTATTGCATGGCGCTTTGGGATAGACCCATCTAAGTGGTTTGAGGAAAAGGTGTTGCTGAAGAAAAGATCCAGCTGAGAAAAGAATGCCAGAATTTCTGGTCTAACACTAATACTGCCTTTTTACCTGTGGCAGTCACCTGTGTTCCAGTTTTTGCTGCCTGTGAAACGTGTGATAATGAATACATGTATATTCCTACTTCCAGTTAGCTTAGAGCTTGGCAGTTCCTTATTCCTGCCTGTATTCCCTGACAGCAACAGGCAGAGAGTGCTATACTTGTTTTACAAATGGGGAAACTGAGAAAGTTGAAGAGACTTCATTCATATAGTGAGTGAGTCAGCAACAGAGAGAGAGATGGAAAAAATATGTCCTCTGCTCCTTCTGCTGTGTTCCTTTTGCTCAGGATTGAGTCAATTTTTAAGATTCCACATAATTTTATGATTGATGCAAAAAATCGCAGCACTGCCTTTAAGGCAGCAAAATGTAATCCAGTGCCTGCTGGTCATGGTTAGTGATGAGGACAGAACACTGTCTGCCTCTTAATGAGTACTGGCCAACGAGGGCTGCTTTTCATAAGTGAACACACTGTGAGTTGCCTGTGTACTGTACAGTACACCATAAGATGAGTCACCTGGTTTTATATTATTTATTTTTAAAACTTTTTTTTTCTTCTTATGAAGCAGAGAGAGCAGATGGTAATATGCATTTTTAATCCCAGACAAATAATCATAGGCCCG
This sequence comes from Fukomys damarensis, assembly GCF_012274545.1. NCBI lineage: Eukaryota > Metazoa > Chordata > Mammalia > Rodentia > Bathyergidae > Fukomys > Fukomys damarensis. The sequence continues at coordinate 92,468,104 of NW_022900951.1, forward strand.
GGGGTTTAACTCAATGACAGAAGCACAAGGTCCTGAGTTTGATCCCCAGGACCAAAAACAAACAAACAAAAAAACAAAATCCAAATGATAATAATAATGCCTGTCACTGAACACCTTGCTAGGCCCAAATACTCTTATGTACTTATATCTTTCCATTAAACCATCCTTTCAGCTTTCTAAAGTTATGTAGAATTAGCTCCACTGTAACAGATTTGAACCTGGGCACTGGAGAAGCCAAGTAATGTGTTAAAGGTCACACAGACTTCAAGTCTGTCAGAGTTGTAAGACCCTGATGCTTCTATTGTGTCCCACTTCCTCTCAGATTATTTGCTTGTACTCTGTCACTATAGACACAGTGTCCAGAGCCTAACCCTGTATACCAATTGATTTTCTGTGCACTCCCATAAAGGGCACTCACAATCAACCAGTTACTGAATTTAACAATTCAGTAATTAGATTGCTAGACCAGTTAAAAAATAATTGTAATAACCAGGAGGGCAGTTATCACATCTAGTTCTTCCCATGTGCCAGGCTCTGATCTAAATGTGTGGCACATATTATTAAGTCATTTAAGCCTCCCAGCAATTTAGAAGGTAGTATCTGTTTCCTGAAGTAGCTACTGTTGTCGTCATTCTGACAGCAAGCAACTTGCCCAAGATACACACAACTACTAAATTGTGCAGCCAGGATTTCAACTCCATCTGTCTCCTGAGCTCTTTACTGTGTGGTGCTGCCTCAGTAGAAAATTACTGAGTTCAGCCAACATTGGCTTAGCTTCTAAGTGCTGTGCTGGTAGAAAAGGTAGTTCTTACAAGGAGGAGATTACATTTTCAACAGAAGCCAAATTTATGGAATTGAAATCATGGCTACAACCAGTAGAATACGGAGTGTGGATGTTGTATATGGATCAAATAGAGAATGTAAGTGCTCTAAGACACTTAATTTGCTTTCAGAGTAATGTACCTGATTATGGATGAGCAGCACTGGGGAGAAGCTGTTCTCTGTGTTCTAATAAATAAGCAGGTTACTTGGCTACTGTTCAAACTCTAAGTAGGTGTAAGGGCTGTAACTATTTGAGCTGAACCAACTTTAAATTCCCTTGAGTCCTTGTATGATTTTTAAAAGTAAGGCTAAAATGAAAAACAAAATAATAAAGCTTTCCTCTCAATGTTGTGTTTAAATTAGAATTTATTAAACCTCTGGCAAAGGACCACAAGGTTGACAGGAAGGGAATTCGTAAGTATTGTATCATTCTTTTGTCAGGGCGTTCTCTTTTGCTAGCAGGAAGTGTTGTGACTTGCTCTCCAAAGATGCAATTGTTAGAAGAATGTTGGGATTCCAGATTGCCAGTTCTGGGTGTGGGAGAAGGTTCTTTCTATTGGTGCAGCCAGAAAGGAAAGAAACAGGTTTGCTCTCACTGCAGAAAGGTAACTATTTTAATATTATTTTATTAGGCTCTAGATTCTAGGTTACTAAATATTTAAGAAGAAATTTATTTTTGGAACCTTGAAATGCTTAGTTATTTGGGTCTGAGTTTAGAGTTACTTTCTCAATAGATTTTTTCAAGAAGAATCAAGTTTAAGAAAACAATTTCAAGTTTATAATCTAACTTATTCTGTGTCTATACTAGGGTGTTTTTTTTTCTTATTTATTTTGGGAATGTTCTTAAGACTTTGTATATTTTTAAAATTGGTTTTAAAGTCCTAGTTATATAGGTGTATTTGTCAAGTTAGGTACCCAACAGTTGAAATGATAGAAATTATTGTCTATATTTGAGGGGAGGAGGAGGTGTATTTTAAAATGCTTTTGATCTTCGTTCAATGGTTTTTCCAAATTCGGTGAAATAGAAATTGAGGTATCTGGCATGACAGAACACACCGTGATTAGATTAGTAGTCTCTCTTATTCACTAACTTCGGTTAAGCAGTTGTTCTACTGCTTATAGACAAAATTCATTGTTGATGACATTTAGGTGGTATTACTGTAATATAGTAGTGATTTCCAATGTTCATAAGTTGACCAGGATTTTCCATCCTATAAAGTAGATGATATAAAGTAGGTGATTATATTATAGTACTTTCATTTCTCCAAGTTTCAAGCAAAGGGAAGTACAGTTAGTTATATAGTAAATTCTGAATCTGAGTGAAGCATTATTTGTCAGATTGGTTGTATATAGTATACCTGTATGATGTAAAGAGTGAAATATGAAACACAAGAATCTAGTTTTTCAATTAACAAATACAGTCTTTGAGAGCATATAAGCAAATATATAACACCACAGGAGGCACTTTCAGTGACAAAACGATAGTTTGAAGTAGAAGCTGAAATTGTGTATCTCGTGATTTCTGTTGATAGGTCATAATATTTCATGGTATTTTTAATTGTATTTTTGTTTTGAGTTGAAGTGCACTAACTAGTCTGATATTCTACATATACTCATTCACACACACACATGCCTGAAGGTTACCCTTGGCGTCATTCAAACATGTTAATTTTTGAAGGAAAAGATACTGGATATACTCCCTCAGGTATGAAGGTTAATTAATTTCATTAGCAGCAGATCTATTTTTCCATAATTTACTCAGATTTGTTTAGGAGGGTGTTAAAATTTACTTGGAAAATTTGGAAAAGATTAAAATTTTAGAAGGGGTGTGTCATACTTCAATCAACATTGTTAATAGAAGCTTTAGCTTAGTAAAGATGTTGCCTGTTGTCTTTGAGATTGACATATTTAGACCATTATTAAAACTTGCATGAAGTAACTACAAAATTCTTGCCTGGCAAGTATTTAAAGAATATCTTTAAGCTTGGCACAGTGGCTGGTGCCTATAATCCTAGTACTCAGGGGGCTGAGGCAGGAGGATCGCCTTGAGTTCAAGGCCATCCGGGCCTACATTGGGAGTTCAAGGCCAGCTTGAAATACATTGCTGAAACCTTACCTCAAAATCAAAACAAACAAAAAGAATATCTTCAATTTAAGTTAGATTAAATGTTTCTTTTATGAGGAAAGTTATTTATGAACTTATTTTTAAATAGCTATTGATTTCAGATTTTGTTTATTAAGTACAAAAAGAAGAAAGGAAATTTTTACTTCAAATGGAAGTATTTGATATTCCTCCAGGAAATGACACAGGGTTGGGTATGCTTTGGGGTTTTGGTGAGTCAAACATGTAGGTACTGGAGGGGAAAAAAAGATCAATTAGAATTTAATGTATGCTACATTCTAGAATAGGCTAGAAATGTTTACAGAAAAATAATTCATGCTTTTAATAGCTATATATGGGTGAAATCATGGGATGTGTAGGGTTTGCTTTAAAATCAATAAAAGCTGGGAGTGGTAATGGATGCCTGTAATCCCAGCATTCTGGAGACTGAGGCAGGAGGATTGCCGTGATTTCAAGGCCAGCCTGGGCTACATAGTGAGACTATGTCTCAAAAACTATTAATAAAAATTTAAACTTTTGCAAACTGAGATTACAAAGGCACCAATTCTCCAACATAGGCTCCAATTGAACATATTTGCACAGCATTGTAAAAGAACTATTCTCAAAATTAAAAAGGACATTTACAATCCTAAAAAAATAGTAATTAAGGAAGAGAGAAAGAGAAAAGGAGAGGACAGGAAGCAAGGATAGAAGTAGTTGTGGTTAAATCTTGATCAGTGCAAACTCTGATGAGTTTATAGGCATTGGTCGTACTATTTTCCCTTATTTCCATAAAGATTGGAAGCACTCATAATATAAAACTGAAGTATATCCTTAGCTTGGAGCAATTTATATTTGTTTGTAAACATTAACTTATCTATAAATTGCAGCCTATCAAAATGTGATCCATCTATGAGGTACATTATTGTAAAGGCAAAATGTGCTACATGTATGCCAAAATTGTTGCCAGTAAAAATTCTTTTTTAAAAAAAAACAAAAACCTCTTTGTGTTTGACTTTCAGCTAAATTCAAAGATCAAGCTGCAAACATCTTGAGTTTTGTAGTGTCTTCAAGTATTTAAGGAGAGCAGCTAGGTAAAGTATGATAACAGAACAATTGCATGTGAGGAATGTGAGCACATTATTATGGCTTGATGATTTTGTTCACAGCTTTTTCTAATAGTAGATGCAGTTGTATTTATTTTATTTTTAGTGCTAGGGAGGGAGCCCAGGGCCCCACTCATGCTAGACAAGCACTCTACTGTGCAGCTAAACCCCTAGCCTAGCTCATGCATTTTTTTAGCCACATGAGATGGCAAGATGGCCTGCCTCTTGTGTAGGTCTGCTCACTTACTTTTTCAACCAACCAACATTTAGTAGGCACTTGTTGTGAGTGAAAATAAAAATCAAAGGGATGTCAGCCCTGCTTTCAAGGAGCTCACAGAAAGGTAGAAGAGACAGAGAAGGAAATAGATTAGCATCACACTGAAAGAGGAAGAGAAGCTACTGGTTAAAAACTGTGGCAAACAAAATCTGGGATGGTTTCATTGGCTGATTTATACAAGTAGGAAGAAGGCTAAAAGTTTAATTTTGTATGTGACTGCAAAAAATGGCTATCTGTGCTCCTTGGATCTTCCTAATAAATCTTTTTATTTGTTTCACAGCTGGGGATTGAACCCAAGGGCACTGTACCACTGACTTACATTCCCAACACCCCCCAAGTCGCTGGGATTACAGAAGTGGGATACTGCACCCAGCTTTCTTAATAAACCTTTATAGGTTTCTTGTGTATAACTGCAAAAGTTAGAAGGCAACCTCCATGCAGGAGAGAGGAATCTCTTTTTCACATTCAATAAACAACTGATATTTAATTTTCCTAAAAGTTTTGGATATATCTAAGGCAAAATTGCAGCTATAGGTAGCAGCTACTTGAGGTTGCAAAAAGATAGGTTAGTCTTCAATAACAGCCTTCTAAAGTTTGTTTTTCAACTGATTTGGAATGGGAAGCATATTTTGTCATAGAAATAGTAGGCGAGGTCTTTCAGGTTATCTCCCAAATGTCCCTGAAATCTTATACTAAGTTATCTGAAATGATACATTGTTGTGTTTGTATATTTTAATTAAAATGAATTATAGAAACTTTTAGTAAATATAGCCAGATTGATGTTCCATTAGCTAGCTGCTTTATTCTCTGGTCCCTACCGGGGTATAACCAAATCATTGTCTACATTAATACCTCATGAGAAAATACCAACAGTTTTATTTGGGAGTATCTGAAGATGTCCTCTGGGGTTGGGAATGTAGCTCAGTGGTAGAGCACTCTCCTAGTGAATGGGAGGCCCTGGGTTCCATCCCCAGCATGGGGGTGGAGAGTGCTTTGTTTAGTTTTACAACTTGGGGCTGAAATAAATGTCAAGTAGAATTACCAGAAGGTCTAAGCCTTAAATATAACCTCATTAAGTGAAGCCTGATGTATGTGTTGAATATCACTTTCATATATGTTTGTTCTCCACAATGACTACAATAGGCAATTTTTTTTTTTTTTTTTTTGTACTAGGGATCGAACTCGGGTCCTTGCGCTTGCAAGGCAGGCCACCGAACCACTGAGCTAAATCCCCAGCCCCAATTGGCAATTTTTAATAATGCTGAGTGCTAGAATTAGTGAAAAATGAGTGGAATTCTTCACCTTCTCTTCTTTATACTTTAACTTTTCCTAAATTTTCACACTAGGGACCTAGGACAGGTGTGAAGGCATTTAGGGTTTGACCTCCTTGTTTTAACTTTGGAAGCATTAAGTGAGAATGATGCATACTGACCCTTAAGCCATTCCAATTGCTACTTTACCAAGATTCCATGAAAGTTTTCTAAAAGGAAGCAAACAAAAAACTCCAAACCTCTTGCTCCTTGAGAAAGTCCTATACGAAAAAGGATCCTAAAATAAAAAGTAAATCACATAAATACTTGAGTGTTGACTATGTTTATAATAAGACTTACTAGCACTGATACTGTGAGAGTGGTTGTTCATAGCACTTAGCATTCAAGAGGCTGAAGTTAAGCAATGTTAAATACAATGACAAAGAAGCTGATCACACATAGGAATAAATGTGCAACAAGAGAAGGGAAGCATTTGTGTCTTTTTTTTTAATGGTGCTCAGGTTGGAACCCAGAGTCTTGCACAGGCTGAGCATATGCTCTACAACTGAGCTACACTCCCAGACCCTGCAGGCTTATTTTCAAAGAGTATGGACTGTGATTCCCGTAGGCTATTCTAGGAGTGAGACTTCTTTCAGCAAAGAATGTCAACTCTTTGTTTTCTAGTAAAAGTAATTACCTCCACTCACATTCACTGTTTAATTTTACCTTTGCTGCACAACTCTGTATCTTGGCCAGAGTCATTTAACCATCCCAGACACTTGTTTCTTCCCCAGTATAATTTAGGCAATGAAGCTATGGAATCCTACAGAATTAGCTTTCCAATTGTAATTTCTGTGGTCACTGGATATTGAGCATTTCGGGAGTTATTACTATTGAAACATTACATTTGAGAAAGTTATGGTGGAAATATGCAAGAGAAAGAAGTTTTTAGAAACTGTTCTCCAGAAACAAACTCCCCCCCTACCGTATTGGGGATCAAAGCCAGGAGTACTCTACTACTGAGCTATAGCTCCTGCCACCACCCCTTTCAAGCAGTGTCTCCCCAAGTTGGTCAGGCTAGCATGCACCCTACAATCCTCCTGCCTCAGTCTTGTCAAGTAGTTAGGATTACAAGCATGCACAGTTACACCCTACTCAAACTATCTTGAAGTATGATTTTCAGAGCAAGCAATTAGACAGAATTTGTATACTGTCAATGAAAAAATGGTTCTCTTTTGACAAAGAAGATTATTCTCTTTGCCATTGTTTGAGGTTCTGGGTAGAGGAGGCAGATGAACTGAGTCAAGTAGGATGATGGATGTCCCAGCTTGACTGTTTTCCACTTACATAACTACAGGACAAAGTCTGTAATTAAATCAGTAAATTTTGTGGCGAGATTCTAAATTTCAGTGGTTCTGCTGCCTCCCTCACAAGTGCAAGGACACGAGTTCAACCCCCGATACCAAAAAAATAAATAATTTTAAAAATAAATAAATAAACATCCCCACCAAAAGAAGTACTTAAAAATTAAAAAAAAAAAATCCGAAGCAAGAGGTTTAGAAGTTGGGTAACAGGGTTTGGAAGAGGCAGATACTGCCAAACCTTAAAAGAGTGTGGAGAACTTGGATGGGCAGAGAAGGAAAGTAAAGAGGAGGCCTTGATAAGTGTGAAGAGACCATACATAGAGAGGAAGTCGCAGTGGAGAGAGGAAAGAGGAAGAGGACAAGATAAAACCAAATATACCCATGTGGAAGTTAACAGGATTTGTTTAGGATGAAAGTTATGATTAAAAAGCCCTTCTGAGTGTTGTTGAAAGAAAAGTAAAGCTGGCTAGGTGTTTGATTCCTTGGACCACTGAAGGATCAAGACTGTCAGCAGAGATTAGGCAGTTAATTTAGGCATAAACAATTATAGCTTCCTTAAGGGGAATTGGCATGATCAAAGGATTGTGGGTGTTTGTTTTGGGCCATTTTTAATTCAAAAGGTAATTATTAAAAATGCGCCACGTCCTGCGTTGCAAGCACAATTATCTGAGTTCAATCCCTGGTACCAAAAAAAAAAAAAAAAGCACCACGTGTATCTGTGCAGAATACAGCAATGAGTATGCTGTATTTGTACTCTAATGAGTCTTGTTGGGCAACTAAATTTACTCAATAAGTTGTTGAGGAAGCCATCTAGGTTAATGGTTGAGTGTACTGACTTTGGTGTCAGATAGGCTTAGGACTGAGACCTGGTCTGGTCTTTCTTGCTGTGAGAATTTGGCCATGTTACTCAATTTCTCTAAGCCTGTAAGCTCTTCTGTAAAATAGTAGTAATATTACCAGATTCATAATTTTCCTGAAAAGTAACTTACATAATATATGTATAAAGCAGTTATTCTAATGCATAGTAAATAAGTCCTCCACAACTGTTAGATGTTGTAATAAAAAGACTCGCAAGTGGGACTGTGATGCAGATCTTGTCCATCATGCACAAGGCAAATAAAACCTGTACTGCAAATAAAACAAAACTTATTTATTGAGAGAGCAGGAACTGTGATGGGGGGTGGAAATATGGGATGAATGAGATGTGCTCTTTCCCATTGAAGAGCTTTGTGTAAGAGTATTAAATCCTATTCTTGTGGTGACTCTATTTTCCAAGTCAAGAAAAAGGTATATATGGCCTGACAATGAAACGAGATGTTTAAAATTGGAACTGTGGGAGAGAATCCAGGGCTGGATGAAATGAGAGAAAACACACTGTTCCATGAAAGTCCAGGAAGAAAGCTTATCTCTGTGGGTTGATCTGAAGAAACTTTCTGAGAGAGTGCTTGTAGATAGGAAATGGGTAGAGGCAACCACAGAGCAGGAGACCTCCAAGTGAGAAAAGACATGATAGGTTTCAGGTTACAGGTATCTTTCGAATGTAGGGTTCAAGGGTCCATACATGTAATATGAGAAGGGACATTGGAAAGGTAAGCAGGTATCAATTCAGAAAAGTTTAGGACCTTCAGTACTGTGCTATTAAGCTCGGGAACAGATCTGCTCTTCAGAAATTGAGCAGTGGAATAATTACACTATGGCAAGGCAGGACTGTAGATAGATCACCTAAAATGCTTTTGGAGCAGACCAGAGGGCTTGATGATTAACACATCCTCCTGTTGTTCTTTCTGTGCAAACTGTGGTCTCAGCTAGAATTGAGAAGACTGGAAAACTGAGAAAAATGGGGAAATTGAAAATGAGACTTGTTTTAGCCAGAGGGAAGTTGAGGAAAATAAAGGAACTGGGGATGTGGTTCAGTGGTTAGAGTATTGCCTAGCATGTGTGAGGCACTGGGTTCCATCCCCAACGCCACACACACACACACACACACACACACACACACACACACACACACATGAGCGATAGCAACATGGCAAAAAATTCAACTGAATCATCCATGATAACTTTGGTCACTTCTGAGTTGGATTCTAACCTGCTGTAATTGTGTCTGTCACTAACCTCAAGCACAAAGCCCCAGCTACCCTTTATCTCTGCAGCTCCAGATGCCATCTTCTCTTTCTGTCTCTGGGTTTAAACCACTTTCATCAGTGATGTCCAATCTGAGAAATTCCTGAGAACTGCTCAAAGACAAAGTTCACTGAGTCACCAACTAGGAAAACATTCTTTGATACCTATCACTCAATATATGATTACAGTACCACTGATATTTGTTTTTCCATCTATTTCCCCTAATAAACAGTACTTCTAGAAAAAGAGGATATGCGGTCCTCCTTGTCTGCACCCAACACAGTGCCTGGTACATATTAAGGCTGCAGAGAGACTTGATGAATATACATGACTAAGTGGGTGAATGTGCAAAAAATTAGGAAACATGGCACTGGAGCATGAGTAAGACAAGTAGGTGAGCTTTAGCTTGCAGAATGTCACCCGCCCATCTAGCCTGGAGACCAGTGCTATTGATTTATCTAACGAGGGAGGAGGCAGGGTGGCAGTTTCTACTAGTACAGGTAGGAGTGTAAAGTGTGGGCGTCCCAAAGCAGTACCTGTTTTGTATGGAAAAAAGGTGACAATAGCCCTTTTTTGTTGGTCACTCTTAAATTATTCACACATAATATAATGGTGGCTATATTGTTGGGTTTTTTCTCTTATTTATAGTGAAATAATTTATTCTTTAATGTCTTGTTCACCCTTTTGTTGCTTTCTTCTTTATGATAGTTTCAAGTATGTGTTGCCCAATCTTTAAGTAATCAACTTCTTTTTCCCAATTCTATTTACCAAGCATACTAGTGGCTGGGATGTCTATAATGAATATTCCCTGGGTGTTTTTTCTAGTTCTGTGGTGCTGCGGGTTGAACCCAGGGCCTAGCACATGCTAGTCAAGCTGTACCACTGAGCCACATCCCCAGCAGATCCCACATTTCTATCCTTTAGTTGCCTTTCAGTTTCGGGGGGTGGGGGAGGATGTAAGATTCACAATCAAAGTTGACTATCCACAGATGAGTTTCTCAGTGTGTGAGCCCTGCCTTCTGACCCTGACTTGGTACTGAGTGACACGCATTAGTCCGTACATTGTTCAGGGAGCTGCATTCCTCAGAGTGAGTGCCTCGGGAGATGAAAATGGGCACCCCTCCCTTTCTCCCTCAAATACCTTTCAGAATTTGAGCAATAGTTTCAGGTAGTTGTAGATACACCTTTCTCAGCAAAGATTTGTGTGCAGCGTTTACGTATAGTTAAAAGTGCCAGCGGAGTGGTTTCATAATTGTTGTATTGTTAGTCAAACGCTGTAATTAGGGATGACTTCATAGGCATAAGATTCTTCTATGGGTGACGCCCTGAATTCATACCCAGTTGTACACGATATCCTTTTGTGAAGAAAAAAAACAAACAAACAAGGTTTCGTTTGCTTTTTTGCTTTTTTTTTTCAGCTTTGAGTTTATTGGTACATTTTAGGGATACAGTACAGTTACATTCATTGTTGGGATCTTGTACCTCTACATGACAAGTCTTGGTTCTCATTTTTTCCCCTTGTCCCTGCCCTCCCTTCACCCCCTCCTCCCCTCCCCACCTACAACCACTTTATTTCCATCATTTCATTATCTCACATCTTTTTCTTTTCCCTTTTCACCCTTCCCCTACCCGTCCCACCTTCCCTACACCTTTAGCTCCTTTCTTCCCATGTCTCAATGTCAGTAATCTTTAGCCCCTGGTTGAAAATCTGTTTTCCTGTGTCTTAAATGTTTAGCGAGAGAGAGCTTGCTTTTTTTCCTGCTGCTTTCCCTATGTAGAAGAGAGAGACATAAGAGCTAGGGCAAAAAACACAACTGTGGACAGATCAAAGCGCTTTATGGATGAGAGAATTCTGAAAAATCTAGAGACCCTGGGAGGTTTTATTTTTTTATTAGTATTTCCTTTGTTGACTTGAAACGGAGGAAAAATATATTTCTGTTTCTTTGAATATCAGTTCTTTCTCATGTCTTATAAATAGAGTTTACTTTTGTGGAAAGACAGACTGAGGAAAAAGAAAGACATTTTAAAGTCAGCATTTCCTTTTGCCTGCCCATCATTTATTGGGAAATTGGGGTTAAATATCAACATGTGCTATTTACTTTTTAACTCTTTACCTTTTGTTTTGCATCGCTTATGAAAAATGCACAAATTAGGAAGAATGTGGCAATAGTGTATGCTGTGAGCTATTTTGAAAGGAATCCTGAAATAAAGCTTTGATTTCTTTATTTTTAATGCATCACTTGTCTGCTCTTTTAGTTGTGATGAGAAACTTGGCCTTGTATAGGAGCCAAATTGAGTCATGGGTTAAAAAGTGGCTGATGGATTTTCTTTAGGCCCATCCTTCTTAAATTACTTTGACTACAGGCTTAAAATTTTTATATATGAGACAGACGTATTATACTCTGTAGTCAATAATTATAGATGAGATGAGACAAAGTTTTCATGTGCTCTATTTAAAAGGCTCATAGTCAAATTAATGCCTAATATTTGTATAGCCTCTCACAATTACTTGGGTAGTTATTTATTCCATTTTCTTGCATTGAGGATTTGTAGTTACTGTATAATACTTTATAGTTTGCAGTGCTCCTTCACAATTTACCATCTTTAATCTTCATGAGAACCTGAGGGAGGAATGTGTCATTATTGCTATTTTCATTTGAGGAAACTGAGGATCAGAGTCAAGTAAACTTGCTCATGGACACACTGTTAGGAAATAGTAGAACCAAGGCATTAATTGCCACCTTCTGATTCCACAGGCAAGAGTCTTTCCATTACAATATACTACATCTTGGAATGGGGAACCACAGCTTGGTACAAGTAGTCCAGATTAAATCAGGTGTCCATAGGGCAATAATGAAGTCAGATCTTCCCTTTCCCTTTGTGAGCTAGACGGCCAGGGATTTAGCTCAGTGGTTCCACTGCCTGCCTCACTTTGTGAGCTTGTCTGGGGTATTTTCACTGCTTTGGGAGAAAAAGAACCTATACTGCAATGAATGGCCCATGAAGAGTAATAGATCCTCTGTTATTTTTACTTGCAGAAGTTTAATGTTTTAAAACCTGCAGCCATTTCGAAGTCACTTAATTGGTGCTTTTTCACAAGATTTTTCTTTATTGCTCGATTTCCTTAAAGATACCATTAAGTAACCGTGGGTAATCATAATGACAAACCTTTCTTTAATTGGTGGTGAGAAAAAAATACTAAGTGAAGTAATTTTATTAAGATTCAAACAACAGCCAGATGTGACAGCATACACCCGTAATCTCCGCACTCTGGAGGCTGAAGCAGGAAGATTGCTGTTGGTTCAAGGTCAGCCTTCATATTCAGTTCAAGGCCTACCCAAACTACATAGCAAGACTTTGCCACCAAAAAAAGAAAAGACTCAACAAATTTAGGAATTGTCATCCTTAGTATGTAGAGCCATATTGTATGCCCTTTAAATTTGACTTTGTTGGGATGAGGGTGTGGCTCAGTGGTAGAGCTTGTACTTAGCATGTGTGGGGCCCTGGGTTCCATCCCCAGCACCAATAAAGGAAAATAAAATGAAATGAAATAAATTTGAATTTCCAAATTTTAGTTTTGGCTCAGATATTTCCCAGTAGCATTCCTTATTTACTTTCAAATAACTAGAAATAAATGAGTATGGAATTATTTAAATGGGAAAATGCTATGCTAAACTACATATTATACTAGCCTTGCCTGGAAATGTTGTCTTGGGGTGTGTGCAAATTCCATTTTTTAAAATTCTTATTCAAATGCTCCTCTTAACATCTCCTCTGGATGAAAAATTGAGTTAAAAGCCTAAAATAAATCACTTTCAGCTTTTATTAAGACAATTAGACACAAGAAGTTAGAAAACTTAAAAGTATATATTTTTAGTACATTTGATTAATTTTTTGAAGTAAACTGATGCCTCAAGCATTTCCTAATTTTGTAGGAAGAACAAAAGAAATATCTTCCTGGCTTCCCTGAGAAGGAATTAATAATCCTTAAAGTCTCCAGAGCTTTTTCCCCTCTAGAAAATGGATATTTGTACCTTTTATTGCAGCCACTAGTTTACTTTGTGCCCTATGGTAATTATTTACATGTTTGCCTCCCCAGACTATAAATTCCTTTCAGGCAGGAACGAGGCATATAACAGATGCTTAAAATATGGCAAGACTATAGAAGTGAGGGTGGGAGGTATGCTGGGGAGACTTTTCAACCCCATTCAGCCCTGCTGCTTGTAGAGGTGAGAAATGGGAAAGATTTAGTTAGACTGGAGATAAAACACAACCCACATGTTTTGGGTTTTCTCACCTTCAAACTTTCCATGCCATTCTCCTACATTTTATATGTATAATTCAATTTTGTATTGAAAAGATAATTTATTAAAGTATTTATAAAAAAAAATCAAATTAGGACTTAGCGAGTATTTTTGTAATCAAAAGTATTGATCGTCATCTTCATGAAATCTTACTTTTAGAATTACTATTGTAAGATTGCAGTTTAAATTATGCAAAATTTCTTCTTATGCTTAATCTTTAAAATGACCAAATTCATATCTGACTGGAGATCTTTCTGAGACTCCTAAAAGGTGTTTTTGCCTCTGTAAGATTGCCCTACTGACAAGTTATCAGTCTTTAGTGGCATTTTAATAACATAGGTAAGAAACGTTTATGAACAGACAAGTTCTGACATATAAATACATTTTTTTCTTCATGTCAGGCCAGTAATCTGATGATGTCATAACAGAGTTTGAGGAAGACGAACCTCACACAGTGGCATGGAAACCCTATTTATCTTTTTTTAAATACCAATCACTATATATGTGTTATATTATGGTGAAAGCTTATAGTATCATAAGGTTATTTTAAAATTTCCCTAGGATTTGAGAAATCTGAGTTTGAATTCCAATTCCATAGTCTTGATCAGCTGAAGTCATCTAATCAAAAAAAGGATAAGAATATTTACCTCATGTGGCTACTCTGAGGGCTCAGGGAATTAACATGTATATGAACTTATCTAACATAGTACATGGCACAGTCATTGATCGAATGAATTGTATTGAAGTATTATTTTATTGAATGATTTACCATGTGTCTGGGACTGTGGTAAGTTCTAGAAACAACAACTATGCTATTTGAAAGATGAATGTGGCCTGACTGTCTTAGAATCTCTCCCTCCCGCATCTGCCCTACAGAGTATGGTGCTTATTGGAAAAAAAAGAAGTTGAGGAATACTTTGTTGCCTCTTAATAAAATATCTAAAAGTGATCAATACAAAATCTCAAAGTATTTCTATTCCCTGTCTTTTTTAAAATTTTTTTCTGAGACACCATTGTAGCCCAGGCTGGCCAGTATCTACTGCCACAGCCCATGGACTCATGATTACAGGCTTGCCCCACCATGCCTGGCCTTTTCATGGAGGGAGTGGGGTGGGGAGAATGTGTTGGGGAGAGAGAGAGTGAGTTGAGATGGAACCCAGACCTTACACATCTAGGCAAGTTCTCTACCACTGAGCTATGCCCAGAGCCCCCAAAATTGTGGGAGGTTTTTGTTATTGTTGTTGTTTTTGGTTTTTGGTTTTTTGTTTTGGTACTGGGGATTTAACTCAGGACCTTGCGCTTATGAGGCAGACGGCGGAACCACTGAGCTAAATCCCCAGTCCCAAAATTGTGTTTTTTATATTTTATGAAATTTAACGCTTGAAATACCTTTTCGAAAAGGCAACACATTTAAGTCAGTGAAACTATTCTGTGATATTCTAGTGGTAGACCCGTCTCTTCAGACCTATAGACTGTATAACAAGAGTGAACTTTGACATACATTAAGGATTCTGAGTGATCATCATGTGTTGTAGATTCATGAATTATAAGAAATGTATGACCCTGTGCTGAATACTGATAATGGGGGAGGCTGTGCATGTGTGGCTTCGGTGTATATGGGAGCTCTGTGTATCATCTGCTTAATTTTGCTATGAACCTTAAATTGCTCTAAAAGTCTACTAAAATCAACAAGTGACTGATAGGTGTCAGTGTCTTATCTGAAAATTACTGCTTTCAGTGAATGATTGTAAAAGTGGCTTAATGGGAAAATAACATTTTACATGCATCACTGGTGAAGTAATTTTGATCTTTAGCTTCGGTATGCATAACCAAGAATTTTTATCATGTGTCTATTTCCTGTCATTGCTGGGTACCTTGACCCTCCTGACATGCTGCACATAGTTTAAGATTTTTGTCCTTAAAAGGGAAATTTGGAAATTTTTTTTCTGATAACTTTTAGTAAATCAGGGCTTCATATTTGTTTGTCTTTATTATGGATATAGCTACAGATGTCCTAACCTGTTCAGATTGTTTCAGTAGTTTGCAATTCTATTCAGAATATCCCTAAGTGAGAAGTTAGCAAGAGTACTTATAATATACTCATTATAAACTGTTTTTAAATTTGAAAACTTTGACTTGCCTTTAGATCTTTAAATGGATGAGATGGCTGCCACTCAGATTTCCAAAGATGAGCTTGATGAACTCAAAGAGGCCTTTGCAAAAGTTGGTGAGTATGTTTTATAGTATACTATAAGAAGGCAATCTTTTATTTTGTCTCAATCACAGTTATTTCTCTTTAAAAAATTGTATGGACTGTTAATCATAACCTTGGGGCAAGATAGTTAAAATGGATAGGAACAAGTTCTGGAAGCTACACTTAAAATTGTACTATTTCTCATTATATCAAGTATTTAATATGACGAAGAATTTGTAGCCCAGGGTTCCAGTTGTTAATTGGGACCTGCTGTGGCTCCTGAAATTTTTATGACACATGTTATTATTGTGTCATGCTTTGCTGAGGAGAGAATTTGACTCTTTTGCCATATTCGGAAAGGGATTTGTGATCCGTGAAAATATCCGATGGTATTTTATCCTTCCCTAATACTGCCTTTCTCATGGATCTTCCATGCCCTTGGATAATACAATTTATTCTACCTTTTCATATTAAATTATAGCATTCACATAAGATGAAGGCATAGCATGCCTTTGGGTTTATCTTTTAACATCATATGTCTTATAATTCAGCAGCTATAGAAACAGTCTGTAGAAGATAGAAAACAGGTTTTCTGTAAAGAACTATTGATGCATTTACTTACATGAATCACTATGTGCTTAGAGAGGTTGCCTGTTGCTACACTGCTGGTCCATGTCTCCTACACTAAAGGATGTAAAGTTAGATAATAAAGATGTGTTATTTAAATTAGAATGTATTTTTATACTTGTGCTAAAAATCTCATTAGCGAAAACAGAGGAAGGATACATCTCTATTACTGTATACTTATGCTCAACATTTTCTATAAAGGCATTTAATAGTAACAACATGCCTTAGGAAGAATAATAACCCCTAGCTAGAGTGAATATTTAAAATCCCATCAAAATTCTAACTAGAAAAAGGGAATAATCCAATTTTTCTTATATTTTTAACTAGCAGTATATTAGTAGATATTAATTACTATAAGAAGAGTACTATGTAGTCTGATATTAGATTGTAAAAAACAGCAAGTGAGTTCTCGCTTACAAAAGGTGTTTTCTAATTCTTTTTTTCTTTCTCTGTTATTCTTACCAATGTCTTAAAATTGTTTTCAGAAATATATTTCCTCTGATCTGCCTGTTTTATTTATATTCATCTTTCAGTGTTCAGATCAGCTTAATTTGTTTATTTATGAATAAAATGTTGAGGTAGGGACCTTGCCTTATTAATGTTGTAATTGTTTAATCTCCAGTGCCTGGCCTATGGAGACAAATGTTCGTTGTTTATTGAATAGGCCTGGTCCTCATAGGCAGCATCCTGGAAATACTTCTTAAAGTTAATTCCAATATTACGTTACCTAATAGGATTTGGGATACTTTTATCAATAAAAGAGTTTAATTGCTCCTTAAAAGCTTAATGATATAAAGAGTGTTGACCAGTTATTCTCATGTAAGGAACAGGGTTAAATTGCAGTAAAAGGGCCAGGGATTTAGCTTCAGTGGTTCCGCCTCCTGCCTCACAAGCACAAGGACCCGAGTTTCATCCCTGGTACCAACCAAA
The DNA here is from genome assembly GCF_012274545.1 of Fukomys damarensis. Lineage (NCBI taxonomy): Eukaryota > Metazoa > Chordata > Mammalia > Rodentia > Bathyergidae > Fukomys > Fukomys damarensis. The sequence goes on from NW_022900951.1 coordinate 92,485,203, forward strand.
AAAAATAAAAGTAAATTGCAGTAAGAGTGATCAATTAGATGTTTGATTGCAAAGAAATGTCATTGTGGAACTATTGTTAAGCAGTTTAGGATGGGCAGATAGCTGCCCAAAGACAAGAGATTGAACTGCGAGTCTCACTGAATTTTCGACTGTATGTATGTTCCTATGTACAGATCCTTATTAGTATATATCCTGTAAATAAAAATTCTGGAGTCCACAATTTTGGCATTTTCTGAACAGTCCTCTTTTGTAGTCTCTTCTTAGTATTTAGCACAATGTTGCACACATGTTCGGTTCTCAATAAATATTAAATTGATTGAATCCCAAGGAACTTTACATATAGTCTTGATATATTGGGATTTTGTCACATTAACTATACGTTCAAAAGAGCCTTTGTTAAGAAGATTTTCATTATAGTGAAATTTATTATTAAAGTTTTGGTCATTACACTGTAGCACATTACATATGCTTAAATATATATGTTTAAATGTATAGATGTAAATATACACATATATACTTCAAGGCTTTTATATAGTCTTTTAGAAACTCATCAAAAGCCCAGCTGAATCTTTTGATTTTACTTTAAACTCTTTGTAGTTTTTAGTTCTCATTAGTTATAGAGCCTTCAGGCAATTGTCAAAGGCGTTATGGAAATTTATTTTTTCATCCAGGGAAACTTTATTTTTAAAACAGACTCTATAACTTATTTTCCTGTCAAGGGTGATCATTTCCTATTGGGAGAAGGGGTGGAGAGGATCACTTGTCTCAGTTCAATTGTGACAAAATATGGAAATCATTATATGGTTTCCCCATCTATTAACAATAATAGCCTTGATTATCTCCTTAGAAACTTGGCAAAATCATAGTGTGTGGAGAAAATCTCTGTAATTACCACTAATCACAGGTTTTGTTCAATCAATTAATAGTGCTTTGAAATTCTCTTTACTAGCTATACATGGAGTATTAAGATTTAAAGTCTCCTTTCACTCACTTTCTGCACCTGCTTAGTTTTAAGTTCCAGTCTCGTGTAATTATTTCAATTTTCTCAACAACAGTTTCCAGTATTTACTATATGAATAGCAGAAACCTTAACTCTTATTTTCCCCCTACTTTTTAGTATTTCTGTTTTAATTGAAATGCTCCTATTCTGTATAACTGCTTTCTAAGGAGGTACAGCTAAAACTTTTCAGAACACTTAGGAAGTGAATAGTTTACCAAATAGAAAATGCTATGACATTCTAAGACTGTAATCTTGCTGTGGAAGCTAATGGCCATTTGGCTTATTACTTGCCATGGGGACAAATTCCAGCAACACAAATCTCAGTTTTGCTTTATTTCTGAAAACACTTCATTTCAAGTTCAGTTTTTTCTCTCCTAAACACTCTCTACTGAATTTTTTAAAAACATTAAATATAGTGCTTTTGACATACAAGAATAATGGGGATCTTAAATGACTAGGCAGAGTGTGGGTGTATTCCTTTGAGAATCCTCACCAAACTAAGCCAAAAATTTTTGGTTGTGACGATTTTAGCTGTACCAGATTTCTCACGTCCCAGAAAATTGAGGGTTTTTCCCCAATTACATGATATTCTCCAGTATATAAAAGGTACATCAAAGTGATGCCACCAGAAAAACATGGTGGTTTAGTTAGATTTATTTTTTGTATTGAACAAAACTACACCAGTGCACATTTGTTTAAATATTCCTCAAAAATAAAAGCTACAGCCCAACTACAAATATAAAATAAATAGTGGTCTTTCAATGTGCTATTGGGTTAATTATCTCAGGAATATTAGAAGTGGATTATTGGAGCCAAGTATGGTGATGTGTGCCTATAAATCCATTATTTGGGAGGCTGAGGCAGGAGGATTGCAAGTTTGAGGCTTGCTTGGACAACTTAGTGAACCCCTGTCTCAAAATAAAAAGGGTTAGGGATGTAGCTCAATCATAGAGTGCTTGCCCAGCATATATAAAGCCCTGTGCTTGATCCCCAGTACTTAAAAAAATTAGAATATTGGGACAGTGTGAAAACCATGCATTGACAGTGTGGAGGATAGGAGTACATATGTGTGGGAGACAGCAAGAGCAAACACGTGTGTGTGAACACATTCATATAAGCATGTAGGTCATTTTAAAAGTAGCAGCAAGTGAAAAATGATGTCTGAGCTGCTGGAAATATTTGCAGAAAGAATTGATAGGCAACATTTTTTATTGCCCAGTGTTATCCTTCTAAGCTGATGCAGTCTTTAGCTGTACTTGACTCCATCTTTGGCAATCAATGATTAAACTCTTAATGTAGCAAGCTCTAGCCTACCTTTGGCTGGGACTCATTAAACTGCCTCTCATATTTGCTGCACTCCACTACCTCAAAAGGTAGAAGCTGTGAAAGGCCACCCCCTGATTTAGCTAAGCATCTGGAGATGATTAGCACTGCCTTTTCCAGTTTTAATGCCTCATGAAAGCTTTACTTCACTGTTTAGATCTTAGGATGGAATATAAATTCTTCTGCAGAAGTCTTTTGCCCTGAGTCTTTTAAATCAGTATTTTGTGAACTTTCATTAGCATTCAGGACCATGTGTGTACCATTCCATTATCAGATATTTAGATTCCTATTGTCGCTTTTCTGATGCTAAAACACTTGTGAAATATATAATCTTAACTTTTAAATCCAGCTTTTCTGAAAGTATGTACATCTGCACTGGATTGGTTTTCTTCTTTAAGTCTTAAATGAGCACTGTCCAGAGTTAAGTTAATAAAGGGGCCACATGTGTGTCACAGATGAGGGAACGCAATATGCAACTTCTTTATAACAACTTCAGATTTAGATAGATACAAGAATGGTTAAAGCAGTGCGTGCGTGCACGTGCCTGTACACACACACAACCTGAGGGTTAAAGGAAGTCCTAGTCTTTCTTACTGCCAGATTTATAAGACAAAGTTTCACCCAAAAAGATGTGTTTGAAGTGATAGATTGCAGTACACACCACCTGGATAAGAGCAATGTAAAACAGCAGCTAAAATCAAAACCACTTGAATTCTGGCTCAGCTTTCTCCAGACAAGTCCTTAAAATAGCTTAAATAACAGGATGCAAGGGGAGGGAAAACATTTCCTTTTAAGGATATGCATTCTTGGTGTGATTCAAACTTCTGCAGGAACATGGCTGTATAATAAGTTTATTTACTCTGAGGTTACTTGAGGGAGGGTGTTAGGGAGAGGTAACTGGCATTTATAATAATATTTTGTAAGAGAAAATGAGATTTCCTTTAAAACAAAATGCAGATGTGAGTATACATGTGTCATCTGAGAAAGACAGAGACAGAAAATTCCTTGTAGCAAACACTTGGTTCTTTTCTGATGAATTCAATAACCAATATGAAAGATGGCCCTGTCTGGGCCATATTAGGATCTCTTAGTAATGATAGCATATTTTTTCATCTTTTTTCTTAAAGGATGCTGGGTCTTTTTATTAAAGGTTAGCCCTTTCTGCCAGCACGTTGTCTAGTGGTTAAGCGGTATTTCTTTTTCTTGCTGCTTGTTAATGTCTACCCATTCCGACCATATTTTCTGAACCCCAAAATTTGAGACTTATGCTGGCAGAAACATTGAGACTGCCCTGGATAATATAGGCTGAGTGATCCTTCATATTTGCTTTATCAGCTGGTTGAAAATAAAATGATAGAACAGACGAATCTTCCAAATGCCTTTTCCAGCCCGTGCCAGAGTATAGTTAGAAGTGGGAAATGAGCCAGAAAGGGCTTCCAGAATTCTGACAGTTTTGATGAGAAAATAAAGGGCTGCCATCATGCATAATGATTGTGACTTTAGTTTCCATTTGTTAAAACTGCTTTCAGTCTAGGTCTGTATTTTCTGAGTTTCGTTCATTATTAAATTCTCATGTTTATGGCAAAGCTTCCAATAGGAAACATTTGCCTTCTATCGCAAATTTGAGCTCCTGGTTAATGTCAGTGATGAGAGGGACACTTTCTGAAATACCATTATGTTACCTCATTTTCTGACCTTTCAAAGCACATCAGGTCCATGATAGTGCTTAAGGATGCATTTTGTTTTGTTTTGTTTTGCTTTGTTTTAACTGGGGATTGGAAATAAAATTAACATAAAACTCTTTAAAAATAATTGCATGCTATTTTGTCTTTCAAGTACATTGACCAGCTGGGAGAGGAGATTTTGTAAAATTAATTGCTAGCTGCCGTTTTAGGCTCCCTCTGCCTTCTTACTGAAATTTAAATTCTTTTCTTCAAAATATGTGATTTAGGAGCTTTAAGAATGGATTGATATAATTTACTAGTACTAACACTAAAATGCCTTTGATCACAAGAGATAGTATAAAGTTGATTAACATCTGCTGATGAAATACAAGAAAATAGAAGAATGGGTAGAACTTTTAAAAGATGTCACATGTCCTTCTCATCTCAGGAATTATAAAAGATAGATCTTTCAGGTGATTCAACAATTTTATGAGGATTTAGAAGACATAGGTTAAAGTGAGAAGAAACCCAGGGGTTTTGGCTGATTAATTTGTACATCTTTGGGGTCCATCTCAGCCAGCACCTGTGACCGAATAGATACTTAGTATGCTCTGGAAGGTGATTTAAACTAAACTAATTCACAGCATATTTAGTATTTCTTTCTTTCCATTTTATTTTATTTTATAATTTTGATGAGACAGGGTCTTGCTATATTGCCCAGGCTGGCCTTGAACTCCTGGGCTCAAGCAGTCCTACCTCAGCCTCCTGAGTAGTTAAGACTAGAAGTGTGCCCCACCCTGGCCAGCTACACGGTATTTTTAATAATGTAAAAGCAAGTTTCTACATTGGGAAAGAAACCCAACCTGACAGCCATCCCTGTTAGCCTGCTTGGGCCGTCCTTGGTGGGTGTGTTCACTTAGAAAACCAAATTACAGATCTGAAGGCTACTGGGTGGAGACAGGATTAGAACAAAGGGAATGAGATTGAATGTTATTTAAGGGATATTTCTGTCAAGTTTTGGTTTCCTGATGAATTACCAGTCAGTCTTTTTAGTGCTATTTCTGTATTTTTCGTCAGTTGTTGAGTTTTGTTTTTAAAGCCCTCACCAGGATTAAAGAATTTTTTTTCCCTGCAGTCAGTGCCTGGAAGCCAGTGATTCTACAAACGTAACTTTTTTCCCATTGCTTACTATCTGCAAGGCTAAATCTGAATCCAGAGATGTGCAACCTAATAACAAAGACTGTCATGTAATAACAATTTCTCATTTTTCTAATCCCCTTTCATGTTTTTCTGTCCCTTACTTAAAAGCATCTGTTATTACTACCTAACTTCGAAATGGAGTTTCCGCATGTGGTTATTTTATGTTGGTTATATTTTAGGATGGCTATTTCCTGGCATCTTTTAATCACATCAGTGAGCTGTCTTCTAATTAATGCTCAAGAGAGGTTATTGTACAAAGAGTTCATGCAAACGGTAGTTCTCTCTGTTCCCAACCTTTGATTTTCACTTAATGCAAATAAACTGCAGGTAGAGGCTTAGTGCCTTAGTCACTTTCATGTAGCTTTCAGTCCCTTGTGATTTTCCAGTATTTAGCTTAATGTATTTCTACCTCCCACTTATATTTTGGGTGTTTTTTTCTTTGTTTGTTTCGTTGTTTGTTTTGGTACCGGGGATCAAACTCGGGACCTTGAGCTTGGGAGACAAGTGGCAGAACCACTGAACTAAATCCCTGGCCCTCCCTCTTCTATTATTAAGAAAAATTATCAACTACCTGTTATAAGCCAGGTTTAAAATGGAATCCATAACAAAAGATTATTGTTTCAGCTATGCCATTTCAGAAGTCAGAAAGGAAGACTACATTTTAAAATAATTTTCCATCAAAAATCATTAAAGTTTAGGGCCGGGGATTTAGCTCAGCGGTTCGGTGTCCTGCCTTGCAAGCGCAAGGACCCGAGTTCAATCCCCAGTAGCAAAAAAAAAAAAAAAAA
>NW_022900951.1:92491377-92503820 GCF_012274545.1 Fukomys damarensis
CTAAAGGAAGTTAAAATGAAATGATATTATATTTTGATAATGATGTATAGTAGTGATCAGAATATTATCACTATATCTGTTTTTTATATGCTTTATTATTCTATCTCTGGTTTTCAAAAATATGTGTGTGGGAGGAGGAGGTTGTAAAAGCCTGCGTGTTCTCATTTAGAATCAGTGTGAGGCAAAAGGGACATTAGAGACTGTTTCATCCAAAGCACTCCTTTTACAGCTGGGAACACTGAGACCTAGAGAGGTGACTTGCACAAATTCGTAGCCAAGTGGAAATTATGTCCTGTGTCACACTGCTCCCATTGTGTGTTCCCATTGTCCCTTCAGCTATGTCACACTCGGTTCCTAGTACTGAGGTCCATGTCAACTTTATAAAGAAAATAGGAGGAACTGATTGGCATTAAATGGGAGTGGGTATATCTAAACCCAAGATTTTCATATATCCGGAGCTGCTCACCTGCAGTCAAGTCAAATTCAGCACTCATTTCATCATGCTGGGGTCTGGCCCAGATTGCTGCTGCAGCAAGCTCTGCTGCTTATGGACTATATACGTCCCCTGCCTGGGACCTGGGGATAAATTTGGCTGTAGACATTGAAGAAAGAGAGAATCAAAGAGTTGCTCAAATTCTGCCACAGTGCTGTGTGGATTACTGCAGATATTGCTTGTTTGATTTCTACATCTAAACAGTTTATATATAGAAGAATATGATCTATGACCTTTTATAAATTCAAAGCAAAGAAAATGAAGATGTACCCTGGTGGAATCAAGTACATCACCCTGAATGAAATATAAATAATTTTCAGAAGTATTGAGTTGCTTGCAATAGATATTTCCAACATACATATTTTTAATTGATAGTTTTTCTTTGTTATTATTTTTTGTTTCATTTTGTGACACTGGGAATTGAATCCAGATATTGGATCTCTCACATACTAGGCAAGCCACTGACCTACTTATCCAGCACCATCCACCCTTTTTAAAATTTTATTTCGAGACAAGCTCTTGCTAAATTTCCCAGGCTGACCACCAACTTGAAATCTCCTGCTTTAACCTCCTAAGTACATAGCTGGGCTTACAGGTATGTGCCACCACCCAGCTAACTGATAGATTTTAAAATGCGGTAAGCAATATTTAAGAGTATCTGATGAGCTAAGAGTGATGGTGCATGGCTGTGATCCCAGCATATGAGATGCAGGCCCTGAGTTTGATCCCCAGCACCACAAAGCAAAACAAAAAAGAACAGGGAAAAAATACACAAAAACCCACAAAGAATTTCATTAGCCATCAAAGTATTGGTGAAATAGTTTTATATAGGATGTTTACTATTTAGTAATTGACAAAAATTAGCAAATGTGATTGCATTTAAATAATGCTTAAAAATCTAAAATTTGTGTTATGGTCTAGAAATCTGTACAGTCTGCCTCTCACTTTCCCCTTTGCTTACTCTGCTGAAGGTGTACTGGATCTCTGGTTTTCTCAGAAACCACCAGAAGTGCTTCTGTATCCCAGACTTTGCATTTGCCATTTTCTCTACCTTAAATCTCTTCCCCTACATAGTCTCACGTTTTGCTCCTTTACCTCAGACAAGTCTGTACTCAAATATAGCATCATCAAAGTGACCTTTCTTGACCATTCTGTGTAGCATTCCTCCACATTCTAACTATGACCCAGGTTGCTTAACTTAATCACTCTTGACCTTTTGGGGGAACATACGCATTGTAGAATGTTTAGCAGCATCCCTGGCCTGTACCCACTGGATGCCAGGAACATTTTCGCCCTGCCCAGTTGCGGCAATCGAAAATGTCTCTACTCATTTCTAAATGTCTCTGGGCTTCAACAGGGCAAGATAGCCCCTGCGTGAACCCTTTATTCTGCTTTATTTTTCTTCACAGCAATCACATTGTTATTTTATATTCATGTCTCTTGAATATGTTATTTATGCCTTGTGGTTACAGTGTGAGCTCCAGTGCAAGACTGTCTTTTGTCTATCGTTTATATCCTCAATCTCAACAGTAGGACCTGGTAGTTTTTAAATAATGTGTCAAATACATTAGCAAGTCACAGGACCTTTCCTTGGAGGATGTTGTGGTTATTTTGAGTCATTTCTCTGTTCAAAATTCAGATTATATCTTTCTGTTATAATTTTTCTTTTAGTAGTAGGATGGAACCCAGGGCCTTAGACATGAACTTTACCACTAAGCTATATCCTTAGCCTTTTTATTTTTAAGGACAAGCTCTTCCTAAGCTTCCCAGGCTGGCCTGGAATTCATGATCCTCTTGGTTCTAGCATGTGCGACAGCACCTGGGTTCATCTATTATGATTTAATTTCCATATTTGATATTTCTGGTGAAATTAAAAATCTATTCACTAAAACTATATACTAGGCAGATGTGGTAGTGCATGCCTGTAAGTATCCCAGCATTCAGGATGCTGAGGCAGGAGGGTCACCATGAGTTCGAGCCCAGCCTGGAATACAATGTGAGTTCAAGGCCAGCCTGAACTGCATAGTGAGACCCTGTCTCAAAAACAAATAAAAACAAAATATATTTAAGTGCTTACAACCCTTAGAACATTAGCCCTCCTTTTCAATAAGTCAACTTTTGGTCATTGGTCAGGTTTTTTTTTTTTTTCAGTGCTATGGCCTCATACACAATAGGCAAGCACACTACCACTGAGCTGTACTCCAGCCCAGGTATTTTTCCCCCCTTCATTTCTAATAGGTTCAAAATAAGCAGCACTCACTTAATCAGTACTTCTATGCATAATCTGCTAAAACTGCAGTAGTACAAAAATAAAGGTTATTTTTAGAGACATACCAAACATCTGCTTTACTGAGTACTACATATTTTTCTATGAACTCTGCATTTGTCTTGAATTAATGTTTGTTTACACTAACTCTTAAAAAAAAAAGGTGGCCGAGGTGGTTGCTTCATTTCAGGTATTACTTTGGAATAGAATCAGTGCTAATTCATAAAACGTGTTTTAGATTAAGGAAAAAGAAACATAATGTTCCTAAATATTCGTAGTAGAAATTGCTTTGTAGCAGGCCAGTGTTTTGTTGGTATACATTGTATTGCTTTAACATCCTCTTAGCTCTGTGATTTAATAATAGTTGTGCTAAGGATTCTTTCCTAAAATAAGGGATGTTGTTTTTAAGTAAATCTACTTATATACTGTTTAAAGTATAGGATTCATGACGTAAAATCTTGCTCTTTCACTTAAAATTTGCATTGCCTTTTCATACATCTTTAGGCTCCAAAAATGAAAGACTGAAATCTGGTTAGCTTATGAACTGAACCAAAAATGAAGAAAAGACATTTTTAATTGGTTAATTTATTTCTTCTATCTCTTTCCTTTTTTTATTCCTTGTCCTTCTTACAAAGATCTCAACAGCAATGGATTCATTTGTGACTATGAACTTCATGAACTTTTCAAAGAAGCTAATATGCCATTGCCTGGATATAAAGTGAGAGAAATTATTCAAAAACTCATGCTGGATGGTGACAGAAATAAAGATGGGAAGATAAGTTTTGATGAATTTGTTTATGTAAGTATATGAGAGTCCACATTTATTAGAAGTAATTAATTATTCCTTTGTCTAGTAGGATCTTATATCATAAGTAGTATTGTATAAAGTCTCTAAATAGGTTATGTGAATATTCATATTAACTAATAACAACTCTGTTGTCCTGCCCTCTCAATTTGATTCGTATTTTCAACCTCAAAATATCATAAAAGAATTGAGGAAAAGAACAAAAATAACAACACAATGCTTGCTGTGAAAGATGAACAGACTTCAGGGGCATCCATCCCTACAGGGCATCCTTGAAGGTGCTAAATGACATCCTTGAAGCATTCCTTCTCTCTCCTGCAGTGAACGCTGTGCTCCACAATTTTAATGATACACTCTGACTTACAGCCTTAGAACCTTCCTAAGTTGAAACTTCTGATTAAAAAGATGCTTTCTACTCTTGTGGTAGTGGTATTTAAGTCTGCCATTTTCTCTAGGGAGATCATTTTGATAATTAAATGTTAGAAGCATATCTTTTTAGTCTATTGGAAGACGCATTTAATTTTTTGGGTTTTTTTCTCTAGTGTCATCAAATGTGCCTCCGGATTGTGAGCTAGTTTTACAATTCTCCTAACCCCTCTTTCTAGCACTTGGTTTAATGTTCTGTGCTCAATGCTTAGAAAGTCTACATGTGGCAGTCACTGGATTCTTTATCAAAGTCTACCTCTTTCAGCTGCTAGCAGTTGAAGTCTAGATTTTCTAGGCTTCTGCCATTTTCAGTTTATATTTTTTGACAAGCTCTTTGAAGTGTAAAGAATAACTACTGCTTCTCCCAATTAAGAACATCATTAAGATTTTATGCATTTATTATAAACTTATGGTTGAGTTTGACTACATCTTACTAGACATCCCTTTCAATATATTGCAAGCTAGAAATCAGTGCCAAATATTTGTCACAAATGACCTAGCTCTTTTATCCTCCTTTTGAATGGTTTATTTTTTGGCCCAGGATAGTTGCAACTATAACCTATTCTTCTGTTTGTTACTGTGACTCACTATGGCAAATAAAACTTTAGTCTGTTCTCTCAGATTGAGAGTTAACTGATTCAAAACACTCTAGGAGGTCAAGATGGGAATTGACTTAAGTAAGGATGTCTATTTGGCTGTCAGCATTTTGTGCCAGTGTTATTGTCTTAAAAAGGCAGATTTGTGTTATAATTATAATAATATAGTTCTTGCCATTTTTCTTTTGAAATACTTATTTCCTCCCACTATTTTTGTCTCCAGTTATGGCCAAAGGCTTTTGTTTTGAACTCCGTGTTCAATAGTAAGTTGCAGTTGATTTGCAATTTGAGCATTTGCATGTCCTGTGATGCATAACTTGATCCCTTTGTTTAATTGTAAATTTAAAGCAGCTCCAAGTAGCAGGGAACTCTGATTGGTTAATTTTGATACCAGCAAAGCATGAGTAGAGTTTAGTTAGCGAAGAAACAACAAGTGTGTTATTCTTGGTAGATATTTGTTTGAGGAAAGAGAAATTAAACATTCTTCTTGCATGACATATTTCTGCCTTTTTAATATGAATTTTAGTTTAAGAGGTGTTACTTGTAAACCAAGCTACAAACAAAATCAATTTATATCAATCTTGGAGAAGAATACATATAGCAGAAAAGACAACCACAGTTAAATGTAAACTTCAAATGCAAAATTTTAACAGCTTATTTCTGTCTCTTTAAGCATTTCAAAACTAAATTACTAAGTTTTCATGCTTATAAGATAATAGGCATATTTTTCTTCAGTTGTAAAATGCTGATGTGGGAATAAGTTCTTTGGACAGAAATGACTGTGTTGAACTCTAATTTTCACAACCAGAAACTTTCTCTTGCATAATGATAATAAGTCTTTTACCTTATTGAGGAGTTTCTCTAGTAGTACTGTCTTCACTAGTTTAAGTAATGTAATACATACAGCATAAGTAAAGTGCTTAGAATAGTGCTAGGTGTTAGTTAGAACAGGTACATAGGTGTTAATTGTTGAGATGGTTGTTTGTTTTTAAATTTATTTATTTAAAAATGAGAGACTCGCTACATTGCCCAGGGTTGACCCAAACTCCTGGGCTAAAGTGACCCTGCTGTCCAGCTATTATTTTTATTTTTTGAGATTGGTCCTGAAACTCAAAATCTTCCTGCCTCAGTTTCTGAAGTGCTGGTATTACAAGCATGCTCCAACATGCCTGGCTCTAGATACTATTTTTTTAAGCTGCGTTCTTTTCCAACTTTAGGATTAAAACAAATTGCAAAAAAAGGAAAAAATTCAAATCTGCTCCTTTGGAAATAAGCCCCAAATAGTGGAAACCAGTTGATGTTTTGTTTTTTTTTTTCCTTCAAGTTTGGATGAAATCTTTCCTTCTTAAGTCACATGCTTCTGGATTGGTTTGGTTTGGCCACTAGGCCTGTGCCATCTAACTTAGGAGTCACAAGGAGTTAGCTGGTTGCTGCTGAGAGTCTTTGAGAGAAGGGCAATGAAACTTATAAAGAATAAGATATATATAATCCGCAAAAGAGACTAAGAAAGGTGTCAGGATTAAGAGTGGATTTTGCTGCCTGCAGAGGACACCAGGAGTTTGTTCACAGATGATAAAGCAAGTGCTTCCTCAGAAGGGAAAACAGCACACCACAGTGAGCTCATTAGGGTCACCATGGCAGCCTTTGAAAAGATTCAGTGGGAATCACAGTGGTCGGCCTTGTGCTGTCTCTGCTTTCTGAGATTCTCCTTAAGTCAAAGCTATACTCAAATAGCTTTACCATCCATTCTAGCAGTGTACTTACTACAGTAGAAAAGAAAATGCAGATTCTCAATTCTTTAGTATTCTTTGAAATAAATTTTAAATCTAAAGAGTATGGGAAGAGACTATGAATCTGAAAATTTCAGCTTAGGTGAAGAAATTTATGAGTATTTAAAAATGTGTAGAGCCAGACGTAGTGGTGTATGCTTATAATATGAGTTACTTATGAGACAGAAGGATTTAAAGTTTAACGCTAGCCTGAGCAATTTATTTATTTTTTTTTCTTCATTGAGTTTATTGGTATATTTTAGGTATGCAGTAGAGTTACATTCATCATTGGGATCTTGTACCTTTACATGACAGGACTTGGTTCTCATTTTTTCCCCTTATCCCTGACCTCCCTTCATCCCCTCCTCCCCTCCCCATTTACAAACACTTTATTTCCAATTTTTTCATTTTCTCCTATTTTTTTCTTTCCCTTATTACCTTTCCCCTACCCTTCCCACTTTCCCTGCACCTTTAGCCCTTTTCTTCCTATTTCACATGGTCAATTATCTCATTAGGATCTTATGTGTTATTATAGTTTTTCACACCAGACAAACTATTCGGTATTTACACATGTGTGACTTATTTATTTCACTTAGGATTATATCCTCAATATGTATCCATTTTTCTATGAATTAATCTAATTTCTCATTTTTTATGGCTGAGTAGTATTCCATTTTATAGAAAAACCACATCTTCTTTATCCAGTTTCCAACTGATGGGCAAATTGGCTGTTTCCAAGTTTTAGCTATCACAAACTGTGCTGCTATAAACATAGGTGCACATATGTCACTATGACATGATTCTTTTAGTTCTTTTGGAAAGATAACCAACAGAGCTATGGCTGGGTCAAATGGAACCTCTAGTCCCAGCTCTTTGAGGTATCTCCATATTGACTTCCATAGTGGTTGCACCAGACTGCACTCCCACCAACAAAGGAGAAGGGTTCCTTTCACCCCACAACCCCGCCAACATTTGTTATTGTGTGATTTCTTGATAGCAGCCATTCTTTGTGGGGTGAGGTGGAATCTCAGGGTTGTTTTCATCTGCATCTCTCGAATGACCAGTGAGGTGGAATATTTTTTCAAATATTTACTTATTTCTTTTACTTCTTTGTCTGAGAAATGTCTGTTCATTTCAGATGCGCATTTTTGAATCAGGTCTTTATATTTGGGGAGCTGATTGTTTTGAGTTCTCTATATATTCTAGATAATAGTCCTTTGTCTGAGGAGCATCTGTTAAAATTTTTTTCCCACATTGTAGGTTGTCTCTTAGTTCTGCTGATGGTTTCTTTTGCAGTGTGGAAGCTTTTTAATATGATGTGATCCCAGTTGTTGATTCTTTCTGCTAGTTCCCGTGCTACTGAGGATTTGTTCATAAAGACTTTTCCTATGCCAATGTCTTGAAGAGTTTTGCCTAACTTATATTCCAGCAAGTTTAGTGTTTCTGTTTTAATATTTAGATCTTTATCCACTTGGATTTTAATTTAGTGCATGGTGAAAGATAAGTGTCTAATTTTAATCTTTGGCATGTTGAGATCCAGTTTTTCCTACACCATTTATTCAAGAGGCTATCTTTCCTCCAGTGGGGATGGTCAGCTCCTTTGTCAAAGATGAAGTAGCTGAGTACATCTGGGTTTGTTTTTTGTGTCTTCCAAACTGTTCCACTGATCCTCAGGTCTGTTTCTTTGCCAGTACCATGCTGTTTTTATCACAGTGGCTTTGTAGTATAGTTTCAAATTGGGAATTGTTATACCCGCTGCCATGTGTGTGTTGTTTAGGATGGCTTTTGCTACTCTAGGTCTCTTATGGTTCCAAATGAATTTTTGGATTCTTTTTTCTAGTTCTGTGAAATATAGAGTTGGAATTTCAATTGGCATTGCAATGAATCTGTATAGCAGCTTTGATAGTATGGCCATTTTCACAATGTTGATTCTTCCTACCCAAGAGAAGGGGATATCTTTGCATTTCCTTATATTCTCTTCAATATCTTTTTTCAGAGTGTTGTAATTTTCAGTGTAGAGGTCTTTTGCTTCTTTCATTAGATTGATTCCTATATACTTCAGTTTTGGGATACTATTGTGAAAGGAATTGTTTCCCTAATTTCTCTCTCAGTGAGTCTGTTATTTGTGTACAAGAAGGCTATTGATTTTTGGATGTTGACCTTGTATCCAGATACTCTGCTAAAAGTGTCAATAAAGTCTAGAAGTCTTTTGGTGGAGTTTTTTGGGTCTTCAATGTAGAGTATCGTATCATCAGCAAATAATGACACTTCTTCCTTTCCTATCTTTATTGCTTTAATTTATTTCTCTTGTCTAATTGCTATGGCTAATGTTTGCAGAACTATATCGAAAAGGAGTGGTGATAGTGGGCATCCTTGTCTTGTTCCTGATTTTAACATGAAACTTTTCAGTTTTTGGCCATTTAATATGATGTTGGCTGTTGGTTTTTCATAGATAGCCTTTATAAAGTTGAGATATAAACCACCTATTCCAATTTTTTGGAGGGTTTTTATCATAAATGGGTGTTGAATTTTGTCAAATGCTTTTTCTGCATCTATCGAGAGGATCATATGGTTTTTGTCTTTGACTTTGTTAATATAGTGTATTACATTTATTGACTTACATATGTTGAACACATCCTTACATCCCTGGAATAAATCCAACTTGGTCAGGATGTATGATCTTCTTGATGATCCTCTGTATTCTTTTTGCTGGTATCTTATTAAGGATTTTTGCATCTATATTCATTAAGGAGATTGGCCTGTAGTTCTCTTTTTTAGTTGCATCTTTCCCTGGTTTGGAAATCAAAGTGATACTTGCTTCCAGGAATAAATTTGGAAGTATTGCTTCCCTTTCAATTTCATTGAAAAGTTTGAAGAATAAAGGCAGTAGTTCTTCTCTCAATGTCTTATAAAATTCAGCAGTGAATCCATCAGTACCTGGGCTTTTCTTTGTTGCTAAATTTTTAATTACATTTTCAATTTCACTGATTGTAATCAGGGTGTTTAAAATGTTTTTATGTTCTTTTTTCAACTTTGGTAATTCATAAGTATCAAAAAATCTGTCCATTTCTTCTGTATTTTCCATTTTATTAGAGTACAGGTTCTCCAAGTAGGTATTGATGATCCTAGAAAGGGAGATGAGGGATAATATGGCAGAGCAAGAGACTGAGTTGGAGAAAGAGGACAGAAAAAAGAAAGAATTTGCACAGTGGAATGAGGAAAAGAAAGAAAAAAAATGAATTTGAAGGGTCTCTTTCAGACTATATATCTGCTGTCATAATATACAACATGCAAAGCCATGTGCAGAACCAAGTCCCCTGATCTCAGCTAGCCAATGGCAGACCCCCATGACGCAGACTGATTTCAGGCTGCAAGGCCCAGATTGAGCCCCCCACAAGGGTTGAACTCCACACAGTTCTACTACAGGTTTCCCCCACCCTTTCTTTAAAGATGTTCAAAGTTGGGAGCTCAGAAAAATACCCTTTATGATCACCTCTGCCTCTGCAGAGTGGGTCTAAAGACTGGCACAATCAGGAGGTCTGAGAGCTGGGTGGGGGGCTGGTTCAGGGGCTCCGGCATGGCTACCTTCCTTTTGCTGGAGTGATGGCCACTGCCACAGGCAGGGAAGGGTGCTAGCCTGAGCAATTCAAAACTAACCTGTATCAAAAAACTTATTTTACTGAGTTTGATCCCCAAACAAAAAAAAGTCTTAGCCGGGCGTGTGGTGCTTGCCTATAATCCCAGCACTTGGGAGGTTGAGGCAGGAGGATCACTATGAGTTTGAGACCAGCCTGGGCTACTTAGTGAGTTCCAGGTCAGACTCAACTACATAGTGAAATCCTGTCTCAAAAAACCAAAACAAAAAGTCCTTTACGGTCTGGAGGTGTATCGGTTTCAGAACATCACTGGCTTCATTCACCAGTACCATTTGCTTAAAAAAATGTAGCAGGTAGGGATGCAGCTTGATGGTAGGGCATATACTTAACATGCATGAGGCCTAGGTTCAATTCCCAGCAACATTCACACACACGTGCGTACACACACAACACACGCTGCAGGTCATGTATCTTTGGAAAGACACTTGAAAATTTAACATTTAATTATAATTTTATTCATCAGTCCTAAGCATCAAGAGTTTACTGCACTAGGATATTGTATAGGAGAGATTTTGGGGGTTTGTTTTTTCATTTGAATTATTCCATTTTTCCATGACATATACAAATTGGATTTAACTTTCAATTGAATTTGTTATCATTGAAACCACCTAATTTTCAGAAGTCAATGATGCTTGAAGCAAAAATACTCATAATAACAAAAATAACTTATGTCTCATTTTGTTGCAGTGAATTTTTTTGTAATTGCAGTGATTTGTGGTATGAGGAGATGCACACCTATCAGATTTTAACTTACTTGATAATGTTTTACTAAACAAAGTAGAGTTCAAAATGAGGTAGACTAGTAAATTCTGTCTTTGCCCTGAACTGATGCATTCTTACCAAAGGGGAAGTTAAGGGATTAAAATGCATTATAATTAAAGCTTTGCTACATTCCCACATAGCTGTTTGGTTTTATAATCTTGGCTTGGAAGTTTAAGACAAATCAAATGAAATGAAGGTTGAACTGAAAAAAATTTGATTGTAAATAAAAATTTTAATAGTTGTAAAATTACCTGGACTGCATACTTATTACCACAATAGTTGGTATAATGGCTGTGGTAGAGGAAAGATGATTTTTATTGGTTGCATGCAATATTTAGAGGAGTTAATATATATGTATATGGGGTCAGGGATCTAGCTCAGTGGTTCTGCTGCCTGCCTCACAAGCACAAGGACCCATGTTCGATCCCCAGTAACAAAAAAAAAAAAAAAAAAAAAGGAGGAAAAAAATGTGTGTGTGTGTGTGTGTGTGTGTGTGTCTATATAGACATAGGTACATATACACACATCAATTCTACAATATTGCCTCTAAAATTACAGGTATAGTACAAAATTTCACCTGTGAAAATTTAATAAGCTTGATTTTATAAAAATTGTTGTTTACCATTTTCCTAAATAAAATTATGTTTATAGACCAGGCATAATGGTACTATGGGAAGCTGAGGTAAGAGGATCTTAAGTTCAAGCTCAGCCTGCACAATTTTGCAAGACCCTATCTTTAAAAAAAAGCTGGAGATATAGCTCAATGCAAAGGTCCTGAGTTCAATCCCGAGTATCCAACACATGTACACATGTGCAAACACACACAAATGTTTATAGATTCAAGAAAACTCATGATTCAAAAATGCAATGGGAAAAAATCACTTTGTGCTAGGGCCACTGATCACATGCAGCATCTTTTCTACCAGTAGAAAAGATAAAAGGTCATTTTTCTAGTAGATTAATTACAAAAACATACCCTCCTGGAAAGACTAAATATTTCAAGACCTGACACAGTGTTGTGTGAGGCTTAGTTAGTGTCACATGATTCAAGTTAGATTTCTCCAACCTCACCTGCTTTGTATTATAACCCCTTTCTGTGAGCCTCAAACAAAGGCTATAATGTCCTAGGATGAGAATGAGTATGTATTTGTCAGCAACACTAAAGGCCTTTGAGTTATTTTGCATTTGTTCAACAAGTTCTCCATTATAGTCTTTTAATGAGTTCCCTTGAATAGGAGTTCTATACAGCATTGAAAGAAAGTTTTATAAAGTTGCTATATCTTGCTTCTGTTTGCTTGGCAATAACTTAGCTATGCACATTGATATATAAAGAACAAATTTGGGGGCTAGAAAAATTCTAGTATTTAGGAAGTATATAGAAACACCTTTAGAATGTCCATTTAATCAAGTGATTATACCAGAATGTGAATTTTGCTTTGTTGCCACCAGCTTTTTGTACTGTTAGGATGTATAAATTAATTTCATGAGCCAGGTTTCTTACCGTGAGGAAAAACTGGACACATAAATGCCCAAATAAGGCAATCACTGAAAAACTGCTTTTTTACACCTATTCTCCATAGTCCTTCTCTACTTTTCGTGATTCGACCCCCCCTCCTTTCTTTTTCTCTCTCTCTCTCTCCCTCCCCAACCCTTTTCTTTATTTCTTCGTG
>NW_022900951.1:92504251-92512555 GCF_012274545.1 Fukomys damarensis
GTGTGTGTGTGTGTGTGTATGGTACTAGGATTGAACCCAGGCCTTCACATTGAGCTATATCCCCAGCCCTTTTTATTTTGAGACAGGATCTCTCAGCTGTCACCCAGTCTGAGCTCAAACTTGTGATGCTCTTGCCTCAGCCCTCTAAATGCTGGAATTACAGGTGTGCACCACCATTTTTAACCTTACGATTATTTAATTTGATTCACTGAACTCTCACTGAGCTACCCCATCATACCACAAAGTAGTTTTTTGATGGAGCCATAAATTTTTATCTTTCTTTTCATTAAGAGTTGTAGTTAAATAGGAGAATCCTTGAAAAAATAAAACTGTCTTTCATAGAACATTAACAGATTTGCCTGTGCCTTTAAACTACAATAGTTTTTTGCTTAAAGTAGATTTGCTGCATGTAGCACTTACTGTTTTTGACTAGTGTGTGCAGTTGACTTGATGCTTCCTCATTAGTAGCGGTATTGCACTTGTTTAGCACTGCAAAACTGCAAGCCCAGTTTTGCTTTTAACACACTTCACCTATGGAAAACAGTGCAGGTGGTCAAGAAATGAAAGAAAATCAACATGTTTATTTTGTACCTGATTTTTGAAAATGAATTGTAACTCAACAAAACTGTTTTAATTGATAGATTTTTCAAGAGGTAAAAAGCAGTGATATTGCTAAAACTTTCCGCAAAGCAATCAACAGGAAAGAAGGGATTTGTGCTCTGGGAGGAACTTCAGAGTTGTCCAGCGAAGGAACACAGCATTCGTACTCAGGTAATCAGTGCATTTGCTTTAGGCTATTGCAGTGGACTAGGTAAGGGAGATGCTGTCATGTGACGGGGGGCTCTAGACATGTTATTGGGCCTGGGACTAATACTGCCATAAAGGTATTGTAGGAATTTTTGAATGGCTTTGTTAGCCTGTAAGAGATATGATGTAATACATATGATGATAGGCTTTATTACCCATCATGAATATAAATGTAATTTTTAAAGAATTTTGTAACTAACTCCTCTAAGGGTCAGGCAACCTGCTCTACTCATTAATATTTTGACTCCTAATTGCTATGTTGTGTCCAGTCCTGTGGGTTTCCAAAGAGGATAACTACGTGTTTATAATACATTAGCTTTTAACACTACCATTTAAATATTGTAGACTTTGAAGTTAAAAATTAACCTAAGTGTGAACTAATTTCTTGTTATTTAACGTAATTTTAGAGGAAGAAAAATATGCTTTTGTTAACTGGATAAACAAAGCTTTGGAAAATGATCCTGATTGCAGACATGTTATACCAATGAACCCAAATACCGATGACCTGTTCAAAGCTGTTGGTGATGGAATTGTGCTTTGGTAAGATGTGAGCTTGTTTTACATCCAGATTTCCAAAAATAGCCTTCCATGTAACTGATAAATTTGTTTCCGGATGCTTGATAGCTTCATCTCAGGAAATCCAGGGGAAAATTAACAGATTCTGCCTTTTTTATTTCATCTCTAAGTCTTTCCATGAATGTAAAACTCTCAGGTATAGACTGGGACCTTTTTATAGGATGAATTTCTCAGTGTCTAATTTCTTGTCTCACTTAGCAAGCAGAACTTTATGACTTTGTTGAACTTAAGTGTGTCAGTATCTATTTATTCTGTCTCTTCTGAAGAAAAAAAGAGACTAGGTACCTGTCCTCACTCTCAAGTAACCTATTTCTGAAAAATGCTTTTGTCATTGCAGGTTCCCCAAAGTTAGCAGTAATGTAGCTTGGCAGAAATGATGTAACAATATTAGTACTCTTCATTGCTGCTCCTATTTGCAGCAGCAATGTAGCAAGCAGCACAGTGGTTAAGAGCATGCTTCCATAGTCTGTGGGCCTGGGTTCATATTCAAACCTTGCCTCTCCATAGCTGTGTAGGTATGGTCCAATAGTTCACCCCCTTTGTATTTCAGTTGTTGTCCATTATGATCCCCATATTGTTGTATAGGTCAAGCATCCCCAGTACAAAAATCTGAAAGGGTGCAAAGGGGAAGGGGAAGTGGTAGGGGTAGGGGAAAGGAAAGGAGGGAATGGAATTAATATAAGAAAAGGAAAAAATGGAAACAAAAGTCTTTGTACATAGGGAGGGCTGGAGGGATTGAAGGAAGGGCAGGGGAATGGGGAAAATATAAGAACCAAGATGAACTATGTAAAGGTGAAAATTTCCAATGAGGAGTGTCATTATATTGTATACTTTAAATGTACCAATAAAATTAATTTTTTAAAAAATCTGATTTCTGGGCCTGGGATTTAGCTCAGTGGTTCAGCCACCTGCCTCGCAGGCACAAGGACCCATGTTCAATCCCTGGTACAAAATAAAAAAAAATATCTGATCTCTGAAATGCTCCAAAGTCTGAAACATTGAGCTCTGACATGACACCACAAGTGAATAATTTCATACTTGACCTCATAGGACAGGTCACAGTCAAAATGCAGATGCACTAAAAATACTGTATAAAATTACCTTCTGGGCTGGGGATGTACCTCAGTGGTACAGTGCTTGCCTGTCATGTGGGAGACCCTGAGTTTGATACTCAGCATCATAAAGCATTAAAATAAAAATTGCCTTCAGGACATGGGATTTAACAAGGTCATGAGTTAGATCCCTGGTACAAAAAAAAAGCACCTGTAATCCCAGCTCTCAGGAGGCTGAGGCAGGAGGATCTCTGTGAGTTCCAGACCATCCTGTTCTACATAGTGAGTTCCAGGTCAGTCTCAACTACATAGTGAGACCCTGTCTCAAACAACAACAAAGAAAAACATACACCTGGTACAAAAAAAAATGCCTTCAGGCTATATGTATGCTGTGTATATGATGTATGAAATTAAATTTGTTTAGACTTGAGTCCAAGCCTCAAAATATCTCATTACACACACACACATACACACGTAAGAGATATGATCTGATACATATAATGATGGGCTTTATTACATGAAGTTCTATACTAATATAACTTTTTTAATAATATAAATGTAATTTCTGAAACATTTCTGGTCCGAAGTATTTCATAAATACTTGCTTCACAGGATTAAGTTGCTACCTATAGAGTAATTAGAACAGGGCAGTCGATATATTTCAGATGATAGTATAAAATTCCTGTGTTTGCAATAAAGTCATTTTGATTGTTGGAAAAGGTGATTTTAAAAGTGTAAGATATGCCCTTTGTGTCTGTCTATAGGCAGTAGAAATAATTTGCCATTTGTTTTAATAGAGATAATCGTATAGAATTATTTTTAATATTTAAACTTTGCACTTTTTTTCTATACAGAATAAAATTTTTCAGGGAAATATTATAAACAACTAAATGCTTAGAGTCTAACTCTGAAGTTTTTCAAATGAGGCTAGGAATGAAATTTAGTGGTAGAGTATCTGCTTTGCATGTACAAAGCCATAGACTCCATCTTCAGCACTGCAAAAAATGAAGTAAAAATAAATAAGTTTTATCAAATGAGAAATTTCTCTCTAATAAGTCACAGGTTATAGCCTAACTAAAGTAACTTTTTCTTTCCCTCCCCAGATGTAGTGGCTGGTCACTGGGCCTGAACATAGCTCAGTGGCAGTGTGTGCATATGGTGTGCATGAGACCTCAGGTTCAATTCCTAGCACCAAAAATGAAAAGAAAAGAAAAAATCTTGTGCTCAACTAATTTTATTACCTTGTAGATAGATGGTAATTTATAATTGTACTTTATATTATCTGAAAGAGATTCACTTTTTTTTTCTTTTTCTTTTTGTTAGCGGGGATCGAACTCGGATCCTTGCGCTTGCAAGTCAGGCTGCAGCAAAACTGAGCTAAATCCGCAGCCCCTCAATTCACTTTCAATGTGGGATTTAACCTGCTTTTAAAAATTATTTAGTGAAGCTTTTCTCAGTATGTAGGTTATTTGTTCTTTTTTTTTTTTTTTCAGTACCAGGGATTGAACTCAGGACCTTGCGCATGAACTTGTACTTGCAAGGCAGGCGTGACACCACTGAGTTAAATCCCTGGCCCAGTTATTCATTCTTATAACAGATTGTGAAGAATATAAAAATATGAAAAAGGAGAAGATATGTCCCATTCTGAGATCTAAGTTCTGTAATCATTTTGGTTGGGTTTGTTGATGGTGATGGTTGTGGTGGGGATCAAATCCAGGTTCCTAGGCCTGTTAGAAAATCACTCTTCTACCGATATATTCCCAGGCCAGGTCTTTTTTTGTTTTTGTTTTTTGCATTTTATATGTACGGTTTTTTGTGATCAAAATCACCTATTGAAATTAGTTTTAGGTTACAAGGAAGGTGTCTTATGATAAACCTTACAATGTTTATGAATAGTCTCTACAAAGTAAATAAACTCTCTTTTTAATTTTGTTTCAGTAAAATGATCAATCTTTCTGTTCCTGATACCATTGATGAAAGAGCAATCAACAAAAAGAAACTTACACCCTTCATCATTCAAGTATGCTTTGTTTTCCCCCCTCCTAGTACACAAACTACTGTTCTAAGGCTTGTTTAACAGACCTGAGCTCTGCACTCTGTGTGTTCTGACTTAATCAATTCTCCTACAACAACTCTGAATTTGAGACTACTATCCAGATTTCACAAAGTCAGCTGTGACTCAGGTTCAGGAGCTTGCTTAAAGTTAATATTGGAACTGAGATTCAAACACCAAAGCCCTATTCTTCTGATCATATATCGTGCTCAAACATTGCAAAATTAAGCAAAAACATTTACACTCAATTAACTGGCTTTCTTAAGGAAGGGAGCATTTTCCTTTTCCATCAAGTATTAAGACTGATAGCAAAATTTCCTCAAAGAAGAACTCCTCTTGGCATGTGGAGATTGATAGCTTTTAGAACTTGGGTATATGCCATACTGTTACAAATAAAAATACCAACTTTTCATGGAGTTCTGCAAAAGATAATAGTATCAAGATAGAGATTTTTTTTTTAGCTATGCTATTTAACGCTGAAGTCTGGAATTTGTTTTCTGTGAATTATATATGGGTGAAATACAGGATGTTAATTTTCTCATTGAGTGTTATTTTCAGTGAAGGGAGAAGTAGACTGGAAAAATGGGAAGGTCAAGAAGTGAATGCATAATTTGCCTGTTTTACAGGAAAACTTGAACTTGGCCCTGAACTCTGCTTCTGCCATTGGGTGTCATGTTGTGAATATTGGCGCAGAGGATTTGCGGGCTGGGAAACCTCATCTGGTTTTGGGACTGCTTTGGCAGATCATTAAGATCGGTTTGTTTGCCGACATTGAATTAAGCAGGAATGAAGGTAATAAAGCACAGTCATTATTTTGAAAGTTGTTTATTGGTTATTTTTTCTAGCCATGCAGACTGTCATGCTTTCACTTAATTGAGATGAGTAGATGATAACTAGGATTAACATAAGGTAATGCTATAGAGTTATTCAAGAACACAACGTAATTATAACTCTCTTCTCTAGTGGTAATTAACATTTGTCTGGCACTTGAAATTTTATTTTACAATAAATACACAAAAGCAGAGAGGTTAATGCTTTCTCAAGGTCCCCAAACTTGATATCCTTTGCTGCTCTGTCCACATAACTTCCACTCTGTCATCATATTCACCTCCACCATTGTGTATTAAATTCTTTACTTTTCTTTTGTTTGTTCTTGTGTTTTTTTTAACTTTTCCCCCCACTCTTTTTTATTGGCTATACAGATTAATGGGATTTTGCTCATATCCATCCACCCTATTATCTGCCCTTGTACCACTCCTCTTCCTTTTTATTCCGTTCTTATCTAATAATAGTCTCCTTTCTGCTTCCTGGCCACTTATTTTTAATATCTTTCATTTTCTATCATAAATTTAGACCTCTTCCAAAATCTTCTAACCTACTCTTGATGGTCCTACTATTCCTGAACCTGCAAAAACATCATCCTTTTTATAGCATAGACTTTTATGTCACACATTGATTTATAGGATGCATACATATATACAATAAAATTGTTATTGGATTCTTAGAAGTACTATATAACTCTCTGCCTATAAAGTTTTAAATATCAACTGGTACACAGTTTGCCTGGCACATGCAATACCCTGGACTTGATCCCTGGCACTGTGCAAAAGAAGAAAAAATGTTAAGGACCACTCTAAATACTTACATTTTATTCCACAGATCTCAGTACTGGGTTACTTTTGGAAAAGAGTATATATTTGAGAGTCTCAGTATTTTTAAAATCTAATGTCTGCTGAGTCTTATTTTGCACCTTTACACATTATAAGTGTTTTTTTACTGCCAAGACATTGTTACATTTACATTTTCAGTCCTGTGTTTCTCCTTTGTGTTTTGTTTTATGAGACTGGGTCTTGCAATTTTGCCTGGTCTGGTTTGAACTCTTGGGCTCAAGTGATTCTCCAAGTACCTGGATGGCAGGTGCATACTCCTCACCCTGCAGTAATGCCCCACTTGTGAGTGAATAAAATCGTTCTAATTGCTAGCTCTCTTCACAGTGGTGTTAGTCTTCCTTAAAGGAGTTTTTTTAAAAGGTGTAAATGGGAAACAAAATAAAATGACATTGGCTTATGTAGTAAATCAACTGCATAAGCATTGGGCTATTGGGGCTCTGGATAAATGACCGTGTGGTCCCTGCTCTGGCATAAACCCCTGAGCACTACAATAACAGGCATCCACCATAGATAACATTTTCCTATCTAGGTATTACTTGGACCTCTTCAGAAATTAGATAGGTTCAGTTTTGTCAAATATTAATCCTCTTTCATTTTATGGAAGGCAATATTCATAAAGACTACACATTTTCTTAAGATAGTGTTTAAATTTAGTTCTCTATGTAAGCACCCAATAAGCTTTTACCCGTTACCTATGAGATGATTTACAAAAAAAAAAAAAAAGCTCGGCTTTGGAGCCAGGGATACAGCTCAGTGGCAGAATGCAGAATGTGTGTTTTGCATGTGTGAAACCACCAGTTCAATCCCCATTACCACAAATAGAAAAAATAAAAAAGATTGGTTTCTTCCACGCATTCAATTCAACAAAAACAAAATTATCGTGCAACCCTCCTTTTAAAACAAGTTCAACTTGTCAAGAGTTGACTGATTAATTATGCTTAAATATAAATAAGAAAAATTTATGTAAACATATAACAAAATAAAAGGCATTAAACTTACAATCTACAGCATTATTTGGTATTTGGAATGTGAAAAATAATAAAAAATAAGTAAATATGTATAACTCACCATTCATTCTCCTAATACCATGTTTCTCAGTATCACCTTGTTAAGTAATTATCTACATATCTATCTTGATTAGACTGAGTAGCTTGAAAACAGGAAGTATGTCATACTAATTCTTGGATCTCTATTATTTAACGCAGTGTCAAAAGACAGGGAACTTGCCATGACCATTATCATATCATGTATTGATTGTGGGATTTTTTTTTTTCCTTTCCAGCGTTGGCTGCTTTACTTCGAGATGGTGAGACTTTGGAAGAGCTTATGAAATTGTCTCCAGAAGAGCTTCTGCTTAGATGGGCAAACTTCCATTTGGAAAACTCAGGCTGGCAAAAAATCAACAACTTTAGTGCTGACATTAAGGTAACTAGCAAAGCACTGTGACATCTTTGAGGAGTATAATGGCTTGGGGATTTTTATCCCATCCTAGCACAGAGAAAATCACCAAGCCTGATTGCTCTTTAGCCCTGGTGACAGATTTTTTTCCAACTTTTAGTTGTATTTATTTATTTTGCAAGGGTAGAAATGGGATTCAGGGCCTTGTGCATGCTAAGCAAGCACTCTTGTCACTGAGCTATATTTCCAGCCTTGCTGGTGGTAAATTTTAGTATAGGAGTAGAGCCAAGTAAGGAGCAAGAGCACTAGTCTCTCACATTTTGTTGAAAAGGGAAAGCATTGCAGTGCTGATTTTATATATTCTGATTACTGTTGAAAATGGAATCTAAAAGGATAGAACATAACTATCTACTTCTACTTGTCTTTCCCAAGCTTCATTGTGACTATTTGTAAAAACCTAGGAGATGAAGACCTCAAGATCCCTGTCATACACACCTCCATGGTGCCAGGGATCAAATATAGGGCCTTCACACTGAGCTACATCCCTTGTTCCTTTTTCAAGTTTTTTTTCCCTCTTTATCTGAGGGTGGATAATCACATATTGTTGGCTTGTCTGTCATTTTTTCTCTCTCTCTCTCTCTCTCTCTCTCTCTCTCTCTCATTGAGTTTATTGGTACATTTTAGGTATACAGTACAGTTACATTCATCATTGGGATCTTGTACCTCTACATGACAGGTCTTGGTTCTC
>NW_022900951.1:92512637-92532377 GCF_012274545.1 Fukomys damarensis
TCATTTTTTCCATACCCCTGCCCTCCCTTCACCACCTCCTCCCCTCCCCATTTACAAATACTTTATTTCCATTTTTTCATATTTTTTTCTTTTCCCTTATTACCTTTTGCCTTTTTCACTTTTTATTTTGACACAGTCTTGCTAAGTCACTAAGTTGTCCAGGCTGAGCTTGAACTTCAGTCCTCCTGCCTCAGCCACCCAGAGTGCTAGGGTTCCTGTCACCTTTCTTATTTCCTGTCTGTCTTACTTTTAAATGGTTAGTTCCTTGAGGGAGTGCTGAGAGCTTGTTCATGTCTCTTTCTCCTACCTCAGCCTCTGCCCTAGTACCTTCCCACTAAAGCCTACCTCTAACACAATACCTGCCATGTAAAAGCCCCTCAAGCCAGCTGTCTGCTGTCATGGTACATGTCTGTAATCCTAATACTAGGGAGGCTGAGACAGGGGGATTGAAAGTTTCAGCTCAGCCCAGGCAATTTAGCAACTTAGTAAAACCCTGTCTGAAGATTTAAAAAGGGCTTGGAATGTAACTCAGTGCAAAAGCCCTGGGTTCAATTCCTAGCATCATAAAACATTTCAAAAAGCCCTTCACATATTTCTTGTGTCAAATTGAATTTTGGTGTTCATTACTCACCATAATGCCTTTTGTTTCTCATACAAAATGAGCCTGAATTGCCATAGGAAATACAGTTGACCCTCCTCATCCTTGAGTTCCGTATCCATTGATTGACTGTTGGAGGTGGTATTACACCTATACTAAACAAATAGACTTTTCTCTTGTCATTATTCCCTAAATAATATAGTAGAGCAACTACTTACACTGCATTTGTATTGTATCTATACATGATTTAAAAGTATATGAGAACCCACGCCTAATGGCACACCCTGTAATCCCAGAACTCCAGGAGGGTGAGGCAGGAGGATGGCAAGTTCAAGCCCAGTCTGGGAAATGTAATCACTTAGTGGGACCCTGACTCAAAATAAAATCAAAATAAATAAAAAAAGGCTGGGATGCAGCTCTGTGCAAATGCTCTGGGTTCGATCCTCATTACTTCAATAAATAAATAAAATGAAGTCTGTGATGTGCTTACACTATAGCAAATACTACACCATTTTACATAAGAGGCCTACTCAGATTTGGGTGTCCTCAGAGTGGGGCAAAGGAGCTGTCCTGGAACCAGGCCCCCACAATGCTAAAAAAAACTATTAGGCTCAGTTTTCAATTCTTGAAACTCCAGATGTGAAGACTCAAAGAACTAACTTGAGGTTTTTGTTTTGGTTTCGTGTTTGGTAGTGGTGAGAATCAAACCCAGGGATGCTCTGCCATTGAGCTACATTTCCCCTAGATTCCTAGCCCTTCTTTGTGTTTTATTTTAAGACAGGGTCTTGCTGAGTTACCTAGGATGGCCTCAAACCTGCATTCCTCTTGCCTCAGACGTGTGAGTAGCTGGGATTCCAGGTGTGCATCATTAGCATAAGGCAACCTTGAGTATCTTTATCAGAGGTCTCTGACCAATAGTGCTATGAAAACAGAATCCTGTGATCATATCACCTGGTCCAGTGCTGAGAGGAAGCAATGAGATACTTTGCTGATTTTATTAGTGAAAATTAAGAATTCTTCAGAACTAAAATATCAGCTCTCTTTTAACTTACCCAACATGCTTAATGCTTCTTGCATTACATGAATTCCTGAAAATCATTTATAAATGGAACTCCTGTGCTGAGGTATAAATATGCTAGATGAAATCTATTTTTTGAATGAAGCCTACTTTGAATATTTGTAAAAAAGCAAAGGGTGTTTTGATAATGTGAAAATGAGTTTCCAGTTTATTTATATTGAAATTCAAATTTTCCTCTAGGGGTCCATTGCCTTTTGGGGTAGTAAATACAGATGCTGCTGCATCTACTCTTCACTTGTTCTTCTCCAGTGTATAGGATTAAATTATAAACTATTCATGTACCTTCACTGAGTGAGTGGAAGTTAAGGCACTGCCCAGCTGCAGTGTGCTCTTCCTTAGAGGAGTAACCCCTGTGCCCCGAATGATAGGATCTAGGCTGGCGTTTCATGAATTGCTCTGATAAGACTTTCACCAAATGATTTTCCAAGTGTTCTGCTACTAAGCTACATTCCCCACACATTTTCCTCATTCCCCACCCTGCCCCGCAGTACTAGAGATTGAACTTAAGATCTTGCACTTGCCAGGGAGGCACAGCATCTCTGAGCTACATCCCTGGCCCTGTCCTCATTCTTAAATCATTATTGGCACCAGATTTCAAACTCCATTCATAATGTTTAAAAAGCAGCTTTCTGGGAATCTTCCAGAAAAGTCTAGGGTGAGATGCAGTAATCCATATACTGAAAGGAACTCCCCAGGGAATTAGGATGCACCTAGTCTCTGGACTTTATTGTGAGAAATATTCTTTTATAGTCTATCTGTATTTCAAGGCCCAGTAATAGAAAACTGCCACTGTTCCACAGGTGACCTTCGACAAGGCAGGATTATGACGTCTTGACTTAAGTGGTTTTCCTCTAGTATTCTAGACAGGCAGAATTTTACTTGATGCCTGCATTTGCACTAACACAAGGTATTCAGTGGAATATTCATGCAGCCAATTTCAACCTTCCAACCCCCAATATAAGGAGCTCTACTTTGTCTTATGTATTCAAGAGTCCAAGAACTTAAAACAAAAAGAGAGGCCTGGGGCTGTGGATACATTGCTCAGAGGTATAGTTCTTGCTTAGCTTGTGTGAGGCCCTGGGTTCCATTCCCAGTACTGCATAGGGCTGAGGCCTAGAGAATGGAGTAAGTATATTCCAGTCTTAAAAGGTTAAATGTTGTTTTACCAACTAAAGTGTTTCTCATTTCAGACACATCATTGATAATTAAATATACCTTTTAACATAACAGATCTCTTCTCCATAGGTTAAGGTATATACTGTGTTCTGCAATGATATAACCTGTTTATTTTCTCTTTTCCTGTGCTTCCTGGATTTCTGCTTCACTACTTTTTTATGCTTATTTTATCATTCAAGCTTGTTGACTTCAGTAATTCAGTGAAGGTACAGAAATATTTATTAGCACTTTTTTGTAGCAATGTCTTTAATAAGTTGTAAAGTCATGTCAAAATCTAGCTCTATACTTGAGACATAAATAAGGCCAAATAGATGGAGTTTTCTGGGGAAAAGATCTGTTACATTAGGAGGCAGGGACTTGTGCCATATATTCTCACCAAATCTGATGCTAATATTCTTCGAACATAACACAATAGGAGACAATGATTCTTTGTAAAAGTGATCTCACTGACATTTTCAATTCATTTGTAGGATTCCAAAGCCTATTTCCATCTTCTAAATCAAATTGCACCAAAAGGACAAAAAGAAGGTGAACCACGGATAGATATTAACATGTCAGGTTTCAATGTAAGTATAGATGCTCTTTTGAATTCTATAGCCTTACAAAATTGTTGTTTATATCTTAAAATTTTAAGAATTGTTGTAACTACATGTAGTGATGTTGAACATTTTAAGCATTATTCTTTAAAATATTACTGTACATATAACTCAGGAAAAAATAATTTTATTTTGATAGTTTATTAGTGAGTTTCATAATTATGGTCCTATTGGATTATTATATAGATGACATAAACCAGTCAAAGCCACGTATGGGGAAATAAGCACTACAGTAACTAGCCTTTTCCCATTTGGAATATAATAACTAAATAAATGATTATATATTCATATCTGTATATTTAATATTCATGTGTTTTGAATATGTTTACAAAATTTTGATCTGTGTAATCCAAGTAGGGAAATTACTGTCTCCTGGTTGTTACTAATTTGTTCAATGACTTTAGAGAAGTTACTTCCTAAAATTGGATCTCATTTTGCCTACCAGTAAAGGAATGGCACTAGACTATTTAGTCCCAGGTTTTTAGCATTCTTTGTTTCTCTGTACCCATTAGATGAAAAATGCATTCTACTATTTAACAAAATGCATATATGTATCTTATTATGAAAGGATCAAGTGGATTGCATTGACTTTACCATTTTGCTCTGCCCTTACCAAAACTAATTTTGTACCTGACTTGTGTGCTTATATTTCTGTCTGGATGTTAAATGCAAAACTCTGGCTCTGGACACTCTTGGTAGGTCAGGTGATCTTATGCCTGGGTAAACAGCACCAGTATATTAACTGACTCTAATTCTGATGCAAGCCTTCTCCTGCCAATCATCCATGAGTGAGCTTTCTAAAACATTCCTCTCTTTGTGTCTTCTCTCCTCACAATCCTTTAAAGATTCCTCCACTGACTCCAGAATTCAGTCTAAAATGCTCCATTTAGATTGAAGGCCCTACACAATCTTGCTCCATTTCTCCTAGCTGGAGAAACTAGCTAGTGCTAGTTTCCATAAGTTTGGACCCCTCAAACCTCCCTTCCCACCACAATCCAGGTGCCTCAGTCTTCTTCAAACATTTCATTTACTTCTGAGCCTCTGTTCACACTTTTCCCTTGTTTTTCAGTGACTTTTTTCAGGCATACACCCTCTTTATAACCTAATCTTTTTTTTTCAACAGCACCAAAAAGTGTATTTTAGTTATTTGCTTGGTAGGATGTGGAGACAAGAATAAAGCCAGTTGGTCTTTGTGTTTAAAAAATAAATAGTTGATTAAATGAAATTTTTACATCTCTCAAAATTTCTGATTTCTGATTCACAGATCAAAATGATTCATTATTTCAACATAGCTAACTCAGAATTTGATTCGATAAAGTTTTAGAAATTGAAGACAAATATGATGAGGCTACCTCACACACTGATTTCCAAAGGTTATAAAACATTTTAATTACTTTACATACTTTCGCCATAGCACAGCACTACCACAAGGTAACAATCAAATGGACATTATTTACTCATCATGAGAGACATGTCTTTTGTTAGAATCATTAAGCCCAAATATTATTCTCCCTAGGTCATTAATTTGGAAATTTTCTTATGAATGTTAATAATTGACTTAGCTTCCTGTGAGACCTTGTAACTATATTAGTTATTTTACTTTCTTTGCTTTGAGTATTTAGGATCTTGGAGTTTAATATCTCTGGAAATTGATGAAGCTTGTCTAAAGAGATGGCCATGTATTTAACTTATGTATTAAGTAGCAACTACATTATGGCTTGTTCCTTGTCTGTCCAGAACTTGTTGAACATGTAGAACTTGTCACATTTCCACCAATATTTTAAGACAAATCTCTGTTCTCTGGACACTTGAGACAAGTATATTCTTCAAAGCAATTTTAAAGTTCAAATATCACACATTTATAACCATCTGCTCCTAAAAGCCTTCAATAGTTATTTCAAACAATAGCACGGTTTCAGTTTCCTGTAGCTAGAAGCAGTGTCTGTGTGTCCTTTCCAAAAAGAACAGGTAAGACTTTTATTTACTCAGCAACATATAAATAACAGATGAAATGGATGAGCATACAGTTGACAAACTATGCTGTTTATGGGATGAAATTTATAATTCTTTATCTCCTCAAGGTTATCATTGTATCTTATGATTCAGATCTAAAATGTCCCCCAAAATCCTCATGTGTTTGAATGGTGCTTGGATCATAGGGGCATTATATTCGTCAGTGGGTAAACCCTGGATGTATCTGGATGGATGTGCTGTTGAGGACAACCTAATCTTAAAATGTGAACAGTTTTAAATTTTTTTAATTTCTTTCTCTCTCTCTCTTTTTTTTTTTTTTTTTTTTTTTTTTTTTTGGTACTGGGAATCAAACTCAAGACCTTGGCACTTGTGAGGCAGGCGGCAGCACCACTGAGTTAAATTCCCAGCCCCATTTCTTCTTTTTAAACACATATTTCTGACCCAGCTACGCAGACATAATCCTGAGTTAAATGTACTCAGTAGTTAGACGTGCTTGCTGCCATCTATGGTATTTTAAAGGTATTGCACGCCCTACTGTTTTTTTTTTGTTTGGTTGGTTGGTTTTTTTTGTTTTTTTGTTTTTGCATTCAAAACAATTTTATAAGTACCATGTGTTGGTTTACAGAAGTTTGAATTGTATGTCCAAATTTATGATTGTAGGGAAAGCTTCTATATTTTTAGTATGGCCTTTTTAAAATGTATTCTATTTTACTTCAACAGGAATCAGATGATTTGAAGAGAGCTGAAAGTATGCTCCAACAGGCAGATAAATTAGGCTGCAGACAGTTTGTTACTCCTGCTGATGTTGTCAGTGGAAACCCCAAACTGAATTTAGCCTTTGTGGCTAACCTGTTTAATAAATATCCAGCACTAACTAAGCCAGAGAACCAGGATATTGACTGGACTCTATTAGAAGGTAATTAAGATGTTCAAATTCTTTTTCTTGTTCAAATTATTTCCTTCCTTCCTTCCTCCCTCCCTCCCTCCGTGTCTCTCTCTCTCTCTCTCTCTCTCTCTCTCTTTCTTTCTTTCTTTCTTTCTTTTAAGACAGGGCCTCATTATGTAGGCTGGCCATGAACTCACTATGTAGCGCAGGCTGGCCTCAACCTTGCAGCAATCCTCCTGCCTTAGCCTCCTGATACTAGGAGTACAGGCGTATACTGCCACACTTGCTGATTTTTTTGAGTTCTGATGTGTGGGCTAAAGAGTAGAAATATAGAGGACATAATGTTGTCATAATCTTGACCTAAGAAATTTCTTTATCCACTTTGCTTTAGCAAGTGTCTGTTAGAAGTAAACACAGTGCTTTA
Source organism: Fukomys damarensis (assembly GCF_012274545.1). Classification (NCBI taxonomy): domain Eukaryota; kingdom Metazoa; phylum Chordata; class Mammalia; order Rodentia; family Bathyergidae; genus Fukomys; species Fukomys damarensis. The sequence goes on from NW_022900951.1 coordinate 92,519,370, forward strand.
TGAAAACTGGCAACTGCTAGAAAGAGATGATACAAGCAAATTTTTACAATAAAGTGAAGTAGGCTGGGGGAGTAGCTCAGTGGTTGAGTACTTGCCCACCATCTATAAGGACCTTGTTCAATCCTCAGCACTGCTGAAAAAAATAAAACTTAAAAAAATAACATAAGGCAAAATAGTCTAGGATCACTTAAGATAGGGCCATTTGGTAAACCTGTGTTACTGTTTTAATATTTAGAGTTAGACCACTTTTTAAACCTCTCATCAGAAAAATGCACATATACATTCAGTTTGACCAGTATGTTTTTAGTATTAATGTTTCATTCATCCAAACTAAAAAAAAAAAAATGCTAGCCTATAGCAGTTATTTAAATTCAAGACAGGCAAAGTTTGCCTATTCCACATTATATTTGTATGAAGAGTAGTATATAAAAATTGACAAATGCAAGTTGTACAAGCTTTTTTACCACTGGGCTGTACCTTCAGGCCCAAAAGTTTCAAGTAATCTATTACTTTAATATAAACTTGTAGAAGTAGTAATCATGTGTAGCTTGGTATTTTATAAATGAGATGAAGAAAAACATTCATTAATATGGATATAAATTTATATGACCATACAAAGTTTTCAAAATATACACTAAACTACATCAGTTACTTTGAAGTATGCAGATTTGAGGAGATATTGGAACAAAATTAGAAGAGGCCAGATAATTTAGTTTATGTCTGTGTGGCTGGGGGTATACCTTAGGGGTAGAGTGTTTGCCTAGCATTCTCAAAGCCTAGGTTTGATCACCACCCCCAAAAAAGAAAAAAGCACATATAGCCAAATGGCGTAAGTGTTTAGAATATGATTATATTTTCTTAATTTTAACATAAATGGACCAGGGATTTAGCTCAGTGGTTCTGCCACCTGCCTCACAAGTGCAAAGTCCTGAGTTCCATCCCTGGTACCAAAAAGTAAAAAATAAAATTTTTAACATAAACATAGAAAACTTTTTAAAAACATGAATATAGAAAGAATATATTTAGAGAGAATACTTGGGAATTCATACTGGAGAATATTTGTCAATTGGAATAGACCAAATAAAATAAACTAATACATAAGTTATAAGCATATAAAAGGTATTTAATGAATGAATACTTTTTGTAATATTCTTTATAGGAGAAACTCGTGAAGAAAGAACTTTCCGAAACTGGATGAACTCTCTTGGTGTTAATCCCCACGTAAACCATCTCTATGCGTAAGCCATCCTATTGCTATTATAAATAGTTAACGACATCATGGATGGATGTTATATAAATAATGACAGCTCCAAGGATTCTCTAAATGTTCATTTATAGCAATTATTTATATTAGAGAATGTGAGTGCTGGTTTCCATCATCATTTTCCAAATGTGCAAAAGCCTAAATTCTTTCTTTACATAGTCACTGACTGTGATAGGATATATAAATGTCTTTACGATATACAAACATACCCAAATTACATTATCTATTCATCCATGTGCTCGTTTACTGTACATCTCTTTGACCCTAATGTATGGACAAGGATTTTTGACCTATGTATCCAGCCTTTTAGAACTGTGTTTTCCTTGTAATAAGCTCTCAATATGTACTTTTAAGTGAATCTGATGATCTTAGCTGTTTTCAGTACAAACCAATGGAAAATATGGGTCTTGAGGATTGCGGCTTTATCATCTTTGGCAGTATAATATTAATGTTTTTAAGAAAAGAAAAGGTCCTGCCATCTGAAAACACTAAGCTAATTATTTTTAAATCATTAGTGACCTGCAAGATGCCCTGGTAATCTTACAGTTGTATGAAAGAATTAAAGTTCCTGTGGACTGGAGTAAGGTTAACAAACCTCCATACCCGAAACTTGGAGCTAACATGAAAAAGGTAGATAATAAATTTGCTGCATATCTTTGTTCCCAATTGTTTTCATTGTCATTTGGTTTGGTTTGTTTTGAAAACTCTTTCGTAGTTGTTTTGGTTTGGATTTTTTTTTGGTACCAAAGATTAAACTCAGGACCTTGGGCTTGTGAAGCAGGTGCGGTGCCACTGAGCTAAATCCCTGGCCCTGAAAACTCTTAATTCTGAGCTTCTTCAGGCCAGAAACTATGTCTTATTATTTTTTGTGTGCAAATGCCTAGCATTGCACAGCACATACACATGTCTGTAAATTAAACAAATGAAGATCTTTAACCATTAATTTGCTTTTGTGTGTTTACAGCTAGAAAACTGCAACTATGCTGTGGAATTAGGAAAGCATCCTGCTAAATTCTCCCTGGTTGGCATTGGAGGACAAGACCTGAATGATGGGAACGAAACCTTGACTTTAGCTTTGGTCTGGCAGCTGATGAGAAGGTATAGGACACAAATTTAGCTGATTAAGCTTTATTATAAAACGTATCTGTGATTTCATTATTATATTTTTAATATGCAAACATATTAATGGCTACACTTTTATACATTACTGTATTTGGACTCTGAAATGCATTTAAGTGATAAGTACATATTGGATGTTTAGTGAGAGAAGCCTTCTTCCTTGTAAGTTAGGGAGCAGAACTGTATCAATTCCCTTTTCTTCATAGGAAGCCTGATGAGCACTTAAGCCTCATTTAGTGACAGTGGACAAACACAGTAGTCAGGAGTTCTAAGGATGTAGCTCAGTGGTAGAGTACATGCTTAACATGTATAAGGCCCTGAGTTCAGTTGCCAACACCATCAATCAATCAGTAATTATTCCCAGAAAAAAAGTAGGAGCATCCCCATGTAACCCTTTGAGAAATGAAAATCTCTTAATGACAGTGCTAAAGCATTCATTTTGACTAAGTACCAGCCAAAGCATAGGTTGTTTTAAGTCATTATCACTGTTGGACTATTGCAGTATAAAATGTACCTGCACATTTAGGCTCCAGGGATCTTTTTAAATTTTAAAAATTTTAATCAGTACATGTTTGCTGTACATAATGATTATATTCTTTATGGGGAGTTGGTACATGTCCATAACACATCCTAATTCTTTTTATGACCCCTTTCCCCTCCCTCCATGTGTTGGTCTCTTCTCATTTGCAAAAGATCTATCTTCTAGTTTCTTATCATCTATCTTTTATTTATGTACCAGAGATCTTGTCTCTACCAGTATAAAAGGTAGATCAGTGATAAGCAAATACTGCTTGAAGTATTCTTTTCACACAGTGTGAATCTCTTTCTATCAACTCTGTAGTCTTTCAAACCTAAGGAATAAAAGAAATGGGAGATAAAGTATCATTATGGTGTTTTGTGGGTTTTTCCATAAAGTAGACTGACTTTTATTTTTTTTTTATTTTTTTTATTTTTTGCTGTTTCTCTTAGGTATACTCTCAATGTCCTGGAGGATCTGGGGGAAGGTCAGAAAGCTAATGATGATATCATTGTAAACTGGGTGAACAGAACATTGCGTGAAGCTGGAAAATCAACTTCTATTCAGAATTTTAAGGTCAGAATCTATATTTGACTGACTGTTAAACATTATGTTTTCTAGAAAATATAATTTGGAAGGACAATCTTTAGTTTATTTGTAAGTAGGAATTATTGTTGGGCTAATGGCAAAATTCTCTTTTAATTCACAGGGCTTTGCTTGAGGCTTTTTATAAAAGGAAGCACATGTTAATTTGTACATATTAAAATTCTTAGATTTGTTCTCCCTCTATACTAGGACAAGACAATCAGCTCCAGCTTGGCAGTTGTGGATTTAATTGACGCCATCCAACCAGGCTGCATAAACTATGACCTTGTTAAGAGCGGCAGTCTAACAGAAGATGACAAGCACAACAATGCCAAGTAAGGGAGGCTGCATAGAATACATGTTTTGCAGCCCAGCAAATCTAAATACTTATTCATTTTCGGACTTATCTGACAGTCTTATCTGGGAGAAAACTAACTTTTAAATGTTTTAACACTTTTCTAACAGTTTTACTAAAATACAATTCAAATATCATACAATTGACCAATTGAAAGTGTGCGATGCAATGGTTTTTAATACAGTTATACAATCATTACCACAATTGATTTTAGAATATTTTCATCACCCAACAAAGAAGGCCTGTAACCATCAGTAGTCCCTGTCCTCTGTTCCTCATCCCCTCACCCCAGGCAGCCACCAACCTACCTTCTGTCTTTGCACATTTGCCTACCCTGGACTCTTTCTTCTACCATCTAACAATAACTACATATATTTGCCCAACATCTCCTCATGTTCCCCCCCAAACTACCCAAGCCTCTGTTCCGTTCTATTCTGTCCTAAACTTCTGTTCCATTATACAGCTTTATAGAGTTCACATATGGAATGTTATTCAGCTCCTATAAAAGATGAAATCTTTCATTTGCAACAACGTGGGTGAACCTGGAGAACATTGTATGACAAGAAATAAACTAGACACAAAAAGACAAATAATGTAGGATCTCAGTTATATGAAAGAAAAGTCTTTGAACCTCAGGTTCCTCTTCAGTAAACTGGGGTCAATGATACTTACTTTAGAAGCTGTGTAAAGAGTAAGTGAAGAAAATATATAGAAGAATCTAGCAACTGAGAACCACTTCAAGGTTCTCAATTGTTGCTTTAGAGGATTATAGAGTTAAATAATACGAATTTTATCACAAATCAGGTACAAACAAAACAAGACAGAAAATCACCCAAGGATATTCATACCTCAGAGGGTACATCTGTCTCAATATATTTTTGGGGGGTGGTGCTGAGAATGAAACACAGGGCCTTGCACACACTACGCAAGTACTCTACCACCAAGCCACCAAATTCTTATATCTCTTGTACACAGACCACTCTTACTACATATGTTGAGTTTATTTTCTCAATTCCTACATTGGTGGGATTTTTGCTAGCCCTCAGCAGACTTCCTTAAAAGTTTCCTGTATTTCAATAGTAGATCTTCAATAGAAGGTCTTTTCCCTACCTCACTGAAGACTTAGACTATGACCTGATTTGATTATCTTTAAAAATTCTTGTCACAAGGCACCTGGAAATGGTCCTGGATTAGTTCACATGTATTCCCATAAATTTCCCAAGATGAACATGTCAGTTCTTTCATCCTTCCTTTGCCTGCCCTTTTCAGTGCTTGGTCCAGCTACTCTATCCATACCATGTACCTTCCCCCAACTTCCTAGCATATTTGGTGGAAATACTCACTGCATCTACATACAAGTGGGCTTTTGCACCTGGCATAATTCCCCACTCCATATCTCTGAGGTCATATGAGAGAGTCTGTTGCCATACTCCTTGCCCAAAGAGAATATCAACATTGATTCTGCCACCAACCTAGGTAATTCATTTTCATATGAAGTCAGTACTGCAGGCTGAATTCTCACTTCAAAGAGGACATCAGTGCAAAAATAATAGAATGTAAAAAGTGGTATAATTTAAAAGTGAACTCAAAGCCAAAATAAAACAAAAAAGTGAAATCCTTTTTTTAATCATTCTGATTAGCACCTTCAGTGTAGAATTTCTTCAACCCCAGCAAATGATTGTAAAAGAGGAAATTGATGTCTCATATGGTGTCCTTGACAAAATTTTCATCTTAATGTTTGTTTCTTCAAATAATAGGTATGCTGTGTCAATGGCTAGAAGAATTGGAGCCAGAGTGTACGCTCTCCCAGAAGACCTGGTGGAAGTAAAGCCCAAGATGGTCATGACTGTGTTTGCATGTTTGATGGGCAGGGGGATGAAGCGAGTGTAAAGTAACCAACCTGAATAAAACCAACCTTGTTCCCAGGTGCATGATTAGCAAGTCAGCTATTTCCAGGTGAAGTGCTCGTGGCTTAAGGAATTCTTGATCATTTAAAGGACTTTAGTTTTGATTAACAAGACCAGCTCCTCAGGAGAGCCCTTGGGGGAAAGAGTTTTAATGAAACAAGCTCTTCTTTCCTAGTCAGAGTCGGATTTGTCAGGCACGCCTGAAATGTGCTTGTAGCCAAATTATTTCACTCTCTCCTCCTAGAATGCTGCCCTTGATGTTTCCCATTGCTGTGTGTTATTTCTCTCTACATATTTTTTCCATCTTAGAACATCCATCTCTTGAGACTCGCTTAGATGGTTAGAAACTAATATTATTAGACAGTCATTTTGCTTTCCATCCAGGATGCTAGTTCTTATTCAAGAACTACGGTCAGAAAGTATTTGGATATAAGTATCCTTTGCTTACTTTATAGTACTGAAAATTTGCCGAAGTAACTGGCTATGCAGAATGTAAGAGCTTTTCTTATTCTTTTATTCTTAAAATCAGTATCTTTTTACAGTATTCTTTCTACATGATCCTTTTTTGTACATTTAAGAATATTTTGATTACATTCAGTAAGACTGCTGATTTTGCTACTTTTTTAAAGGGTTCTTGAAGTAAGTCAAAAGCTTAATTATAGGTAGAAGCACCATATACCCTAAATTTGCATCTTCCCTCTCATACCCAAGATGTAAACAAATGAAATATTTTGTCTTAAATCACTTGGTTCTATACGTACTTATTTGTTTCACAACCTGTATCATCAAACTCTCTCTTTAAATTTAAAATACTGTTGGACAAGACAGTTGGGGAGAGAGTGAAGTCAAAGTATAGATGGGATACGGTAGGACAAGTATGCTAAGTGTACAATATATTTTTTAATCTTACACCTACAACAAGGAGATGTGATCACTAAAAAGTAAAAGTATATATGTAGGACTTAATGTACCCTTGCTTTGTCAAGCTGTTTGCTATAGTATTCAAGTTCATTATGTTACTCTAACTCTGAAAAGCGATGTAATCTGGTAGCAATGTAGTGGTTCAAATAAATGCATTTACATAATAACTAGTCTCTTCTTCATGCTTCTGTCCATTATTAGCATTCCATTGTTTGGCAGGCCCCTTTTTCTTGTTTCTTTGGTAGTCTATAAAGTAGTGTTAAATTTGAGCTTTTGGAGTGGAATTAGAGGAACTGAACTAAGAATAGTACAAATGGGGTAAAATTATTTTCCAGTTTAACCAAAATTTCCCTGGGGGAATGTAGCTTAGTGGGAAGGCACATGGCTAACATGCCATGGATGATGTCCTGGGTTAGATCCCCAACACATAACAAACTTACCTTATCCGATTCAGCTCTTCTCTTCTCTCTTCTCTCCTTCCTTCCTTCCTTCCTTCCCATCTACCTTAATCTTTCCTATGTTCTCTGATATACAGACACTGAAACAAGGGTAACGGAATAGCCAGGGAGGAGAAATGATTTGGAGCAGGTTTTCTCAACCTCTTCATCATTGACATTTTGGACTGTATAATGCTTTGTGGAGGTGGAAGGAGGGACTATCCTGTGTACTACAGAAAGTAAAGTAGCACCATGTAGCCTCTACCCACTGTTGTGCTGACCAAAAGTATTTCTAGTCATGGCTATTGCCCCCTGTGGCACAAAATCATCCCTCGCTGACAACCAGTGGATAGTGGTACCCTTTTAAGCCTTTGCATGATGAGTAATATGAAGTTCATTCTTTTGAAGATCAGGTTACATGGTGACATAAAATATTTTGTATTTTTAATCTGAAAGTAGAAAAGACATTTCTAAATATGGTACAAATCCAATAGAAACTGAGCAAAGGAGATGAATTGCAGGGCTATGAAATTTAAAGCAAATAAGAACTACTCTTTTAAAAAAAAGCATTTCGAGCCAGGGATATAGCTCAGTGGAACCATGCCTGCCTTGCAAGTGAAAGGTCCTGAGTTCGATCCCCAGTACCAAAAATTAAAAAAACACTTCATGTTTTCAGAGCAAAACTAAACAGAAGGCACAGAGATTTCCCATAGAGCCCTGCCCCCTAAGGTGCAGCCTCCACCACTATCAGCGTCTTGCACTGGAGCAGTATTTGTTACAACCAGTGAATAGTAACTGGAATTGAATCCAGAGCCTTATACATGCTACTCAGATGCTCTTATTCATCCCTAGCCCTCACTCTTGATGAGACCTATTCCATGGGTTTGACAAATGTATGATGACATGCACCCACCATGGTGTTATCATGTAGAACAGTTTCCTTGCTATAAAAATTCTTTGTGTTCTACCCATTCAGCCCTCCTTTTGCCCAACCCCTAGGACCTGTCTTCATAGTTTTATCTTTTCTACAATGTAATGGAGTTACAGCCAGCAATTTAGTTCGGTGGTGCTGCCACCTGCCTCGTAGGGATCCTGAGTTTGATCCCTGGTACCCCCCCCAAAAAAATGTAATAGAGTTGTAATCATACAGCATTAAGCCTTTTTAAATTGGCTTCTTGCACTTAATAATATGCATTTTTAAAAACAGAACTACCTTACAGAGTGCAATGGCACACACCTAGAATCCCAGCACTTGGAAGGATAAGGCAGGACCATCACAAGTTCAACCCCACCTGGGCAACTTAGCAAGATCCTGTCTCAAAAAATAATAATCTGCATTTCTGGTTTTTTTGTTTTTGTTTGTTTGTTTTTGCTTTGTTTTTTTTTTTTGTTTTTTTTTGAGGTAGGGTCTCACTATGCATTCCAGGCTGGCCTTGAACTCATGGTCATCCCGATTCAGTGTCCCAAGTGCAGGGATTACAGGTGTGTGTCACAACACCCAGAGCATGTATGTTGCACTTTTCACCATCAGGTTGGTAAAAATTAAGTAACTGATACTTACCTCATATTGATAGAGGTATGAGTATACAGGTTTTCTATAACACCTCAGTAGAAGAGTGATTCGTTTACAGTTGGTGGAAAGCAAACAGAATTGTTATCAAACAAAAAACCAGCATAACCTTCAACACTGCAGCTAGCAAGTATAGCAGTGTTTCTTGATACATCTTATTTTGTAAGGGAGGATTGGTAAAATTAGTTAGGATCCATCCATGTAGCCACTGCTGTGGCACCCTGTATAATGACATAGAACAATATATCAAGAAATGGTAGCATATACATTGTGTTCATCGTTGTCAGTGTGTCAGCATACCTAAGAAGAACAACATAAAGGCGAAAAGATTTATATTAGTTCCCAATTTCAGAGATGTCAATCCATGGGTAGGAGACTCCATTGTTTCTAGGCTGGCCCCAGACGAGGCAGTACAACATGGTGAAAGAGCATGGTAAAGGGTAGCTGCTCACTGTATGGTGGCCCAGAAGCAGACAGACAGAGAGGAGGCTGAAGTCCAAACAGAGCCCCCAAGGATCTACTACCTCCAGCTAGTTCCCATCTCCTCAGAATGTACAGCCTCTCAACAGTGCATGAGTTGGAAGTCATGCCTTCAGATTATGAGCTTCAGGAATATTTAAGATCCAAACCATAATGTACATTTTTAAAAATCTTGAGGACAAAAATATATCTGTGGCTAATATGAGTGTAGAAGAGGATAAATAACAAAATCTTATTATTTTTGTCACATTTCTATAATGTTGGGAAAATAAAGAAAATTTAAAATTAAAATACATTATTACTACCAGCCAGTGTGGTGTTGCACACCTGTAATCCTGGCACTCTGAGAGGCTAAGGCAGGAGGATTGCAAGTTTGAGCCCAGCCTGGGTAATTTAGCAACCTCCTAAGATCCTGTCTTTAAAGAAAAAAACACAAAAATGGGGCAAGGATTAGCTCAGTGGAGCTGTGCCTGCCGGGTAAGTTTAAGGTCCTGAGTTCGATCCCTGGTACTGGAAAAAAAACAGAGCTGAAGGTATATCTCAGTGCAAAGGCCCAGAATTCAATCCCTAGTACCACAAAAAAAAATTGTTCCTACAATCAGGCAGATAAGAAATGTTTTAACCCATAAATAATTTGAAAGAAAGTTGCTTCTATACATTCTTTACCTACATCACCAGTTGTTTACACTTGCACATATGTGCTTTATCTGTGTTTTTGCTGAATTCTTTGAAAAGAAGTGGCAAGCTTCTAAACATTTCAGCATCAAATTAAGCATAGTAACCACCAGGAGTGGTGGCGCATGCCTATAATCCCAGCACTCAGGAGGCTGAGGCAGGAAAATCACTCTGAGTTTGAGACCAGCCAGAGCTACATAGTGAGTTCCAGGTTAATCTCAACTACATAGTGAGACCCTGTCTCAAAACAAACAGATGGAAAAAAAATGCCCATAATCCCAGAGCTTGGCAGTCTGAGGCAGGAGAGTTACAACTTTGGGGCCAATTTGCGATACATAGCAAGATCAAGCCAGCCTGGACTACAGAACAATACATTGTCTCTGAAAACAAAACAAACAAACAAAAACTTTCAACTTGATCTCTTGAGAAAAAGAATATTCTACATAAGTACTATAAAATTGTCACAACCCCCAAATAATATACTTAAAATTCATCAGTTTTCACTACTATAAGAAAATACCTGAGATTGGATACTTTCTTTTTTTAAAAGTTTATCTTGCAGTTTTCAGTTTGGTGATGGGGCTGGTTCTTGCCAGAATCCCCTTGGCTGTATCACATTGTGGTTGATAGCATCACAATGCCAAGAGTACTTAAGGGGGGGAGAGGAATTACATGGAAGGTAAGATGCTGGAACAAGAAGATGGTCCAGGTTCACTCTGTAGCAGTTCACTCTCATGAGACTGCAAAGCCCCCATTGATCTTCCACTAGACTCTACCCCTAAAAGGTCTTTCCACCTTCTTTTAGCCTCAGGAACCAACTTGTGAACTCTTGGGGCACAAGACACATTCAAAGGATATTTATTTGTTTCATTTTTTGATATTGAGGATAGAACCCAAGGCCTTTGCATTGAACTGCACCCTCAGCCTTTTTAATTTGTATTCTGAGACAAGATCTCACTAAGTCACTAAATTGCCCAGGCTTTTTGTGAACTTTGAGTCCTCAGGCCTGGCCTCCCAGAGTGCTGGGATTGCAGACATGCCCCATCACACCCAGCTCTTTTTAATCCAGGATACAATAAATATTTACATCTTGCATTTGATTGTCAAATTCCTGTTCTGTCCTTTAAGCTGTAAAATACTGGGTTGGATTTGTAGCTCAGTGGTAGAACACTTCCCTAGCATATAAGCAGACCTGCGTTCCAACCACGGTGGGGTACATATTTAAGATACAGAAATACTCCTTAGCCTTTTTAAAAATCTTTGTACCAGTGACATTTTTTAAGAGTTTAAACAAGATGGTGTGAGAACCTATAATAGTCCATAAGATCTTAATGATATAACTGACAATGTAAAATAGGAAGAAAAGGGCTAAAGGTGTGGGGAAAGTGGGAAGGGCAGGGAAACGGTAATAAGGGAAAAGAAAAAAGTATGAAAAATGAAAAAATGGAAATAAAGTATTTGTAAATAGGGAGGGGAGGAGGGGGCAAAGGGAAGACAGGGATAAGGGGAAAAAATGAGAACCAAGACCTGTCATGTAAAGGTAAAAGATCTCAATAATGAATGTAACTGTACTGTATACCAAAAATGTACCAATAAACTCGAAAAAAAAGTTTAAACAAGGTTTGTTTTAGAATACCCCATCATTGTCTGATTATAAAAAGAAGACATATACTCTCTGTAATGAAAACATATTTACAAACCCTAGTATAACTACTATGTTGATACTTCCAATTCATGAACATAGTATATTTCCACTTATGTCTACTTTGATTTCTTTAATCAGCATTTGGTAATTTTCATCATGCATTTTGTACATGTTTTATTAATTTTTTCTATTTTATTTGGCATGTTTTTATGAAATACTTTGGAATTTCCTACTTTGTCTACAAATTGGGAAGCTGTATTTTTTTCCCTTTGAATCTGTATGACTTTCATTTCTTTTTCTTGATTAGAATATCCAGTGCTGTAATGAACAGGAATAGTGAAAGTGGATATCTTTTTCGTAGAATAAGGACAAAGCATTTTCCCTTTCACCATTAAGTATACTGTTAGTTCTAAGTTCTGTTGCAGAGTTTTTTAAATTTTTCTGAACACAATCCCCTACTACCATAAATTATACAGTAAAGTTTCCCACGTTTGGGAAACATATGGGAGTCAGCACATCTGGAGCACAATAGATGAGCACACCCTGGGGAAACCACCATCATGATTATGGCATCTCCCCTGCCAGGTAAATCAAGTTTTGACTCTTTAGTCAAAAGTGAGTGATTAATTTTATTAAATGCTTTTTCTAAATCTTCACCATGTGCTAAATTAAAATCCAAGTGGATTAAGGATCTAAACATTAAAACAGAAACACTAAATTTGCTGCAAGATAAGTTAGGCAGAACTCTTCAAGACATTGGCATAGGAAAAGACTTTATAAACAAATTCTCAGTAGCACAGGAACTTGCACAAAGAATCAACAAGTGGGATCTCATCTTATTAAAAAGCTTCTGTACTGCAAAAGAAACCATCAACAGAACAAAGAGGCAACCTACAGTGTGGGAAAAAGTTTTTACCAGCTGCTCCTCAGACAAAGGACTACTATAGAGAATATATAAAGAACCCAAAATAATCAGCCACCCCAAATAAAAAGACCCGATTCAAAAATGGGCATCTGAAATGAACAGACATTTCTCAGACAAAGAAGTAAAATCAGCAAGTAAATATATGATGAAATGTTCCACATCACTGGTCATTCCAGAGATGCAGATGAAAACAGCACTGAGATTTCACCTCACCCCACAAAGAATGGCTGAATAACAAATGTTGTAAGGGTTGCAGGGAGAAAGGAACCCTTCTCCATTGTTGGTGGGAGTGCAGACTGGTGCCACCACTATGGAAATCAAAATGGAGATATCTCAAAGAGCTGCAACTAGAGGTTCCATTTCAACGAGCCATCCCTCTGCTGGGTATCTTTCCAAAAGAATTAAAAGAATCATACCACAGTGATATATGCTCACCCATGTTTATAGCGGCACAGTTTGTAATAGCTAAAACTTGGAAACAGCCAATTTGCCCATCAGTTGGAAACTGGATAAAGAAGATGTGGTTTTTCTATAAAATGGAATACTACTCAGCCATAAAGAATGAGAAATTAGAGTCATTCATAGGAAAATTGATACATATTAAAGAT
>NW_022900951.1:92532420-92539786 GCF_012274545.1 Fukomys damarensis
ATAGGAAGAAAAGGGCTAAAGGTGTAGGGAAAATGGGAAGGGTAGGGGAAAGGGAATAAGGGAAAAGAAAAAAATATGAGAAAATGAAAAAAATGGAAATAAAGTGTTTGTAAATGGGGAGGAGAGGAGGGGGTGAAGGGAGGGCAGGAACAAGGGGGAAAAAAATGAGAACCAAGACCTGTCATGTAAAGGTACAAGATCCCAATAATGAACATAATTGTACTGTATACCTAAAATGTACCAATAAACTCAATAAAAGAAAAAAATTTTTTTAAAGAAGTGTAATCAAAGCCTAGTGAGGTAGTACACACCTGTAATCCCAACTATTTGAGATGTTGAGGAAAAATGATCACAAGTTTGAGGCCACCTGGGCAACTTAGCAAGATTCTGTCTCAAAATTTAAAAAATAGAAAGCTTTGAGGATATAGCTCAGTGGTACAGTTCCCCTGGTTTCAAACTCTACTATTAAATTTTAAAAGAAAACGATGTATCATTAAGACTCAGTGATATAGACTGCTTGCCTAGCATGGTCTCAGGACCATGGGTTTGATTCCCAGAATTGGGGGAACAGGGAGGGTCATTATATAGTTTTCTTCTTTTGCCTGTTGATATTGTGGATTACATTGATTTTCAGATGTTGAACAAATCTTGCATACCTAAATAAATCCTTTGTGGTTGTAGTGTATGATACTTTTATACATTGATGAGTTTTGCTTGCTAATATTTTATTGAAGATTTTTGTATCTAAATTCATGAATAATAATGATCTAGAGTTTTCTGTTTTAGGATCTAATTTCTGTGGGTAAGGGGTCAGGGTCAGGGTCCTATTCTCCGGAAAAGCTTGCATAACATTAAACAATTCTTATTTAAATATTTGAACTCTCCAGTGAAACTGTCTCTGCTTGATAATGTCTTTTGGAGGCCTCTAAATTACAAATTGAGATCCTTTAATATTTATAGGTCTTGAAGTCATTGTAAAATCCAGGCTGGCCTGAAACCCACAATCCTCCTGTCTCAACCTCCAGAGTGCTGGGATTATAGGCATACCATTTCATCTTAATTAAATTTCATGATTTTTAATTTTTAAAGTATTTACTGTTTCAAAGTTGTTGAAATCATAAACATAGAGCTTTGTTTCGTTTTAGTTTATTTCCTTAATTGTGTGTGTGTGTGTGTGTGTGTGTGTGTGTGTGTGTGTTTTGCTGGGGATGGAACCCATATGCACTCTACCAGTGAGCTACATACCCAGCCTTTTGTATTTTTTATTTTGATTCAGAGTCTCAGTAAGTTGCACAGGCTGCTTATAAACTGACTACCCCCCCATCTCAGCCTCCTGAATCCCTAGGATTATAGGTATGTACCACCATGACCAGCCTTAATCATCTTCTTATTTATTCATTATCTTATTTGCAGTGCTGAGCATTGAACTCAGGGCCTCATATATGCTAGACAAGCACTCTTATTACTGAGCTACATCCTCCGCTCCTTAATTATCTTTTCTTTTTTCCAATATTGAAGATTGAACCCAGGGCCTTCAATCTGAGCTATATCCCCAACTCTTTTTGCTTCTTTGCTTGTTTATTCCTTTGTTTTGTTTCACTAAGCCTCTAATTTGCCCAAGTTGGGGTTAATTTTGAGATCCTTCTGCCTCAGCCTCTCATAGTGCTGAAGATTACAGGCATGCACCATCACACCAGAGTATTATTATTGCTATCTTTTTAGTAACTGTAGGATATACAGGATACATACCTAGTTTCATTCCTTATAATGGAGATTTTTGTCATCTCTCTTTTAATCTATATCAGTCATGCTAAAAGTTTGGTTTCATTGCTATTATTTGAAGAATCATCATTTTATTGTTTTTGGTTTATGTTTTATTATTTCTGCTTTTATCTCAGTATTTCCTTCTTTATACTTGCTTTGAATTTGTTTTGCTCCTCTTTTCTAATATCTGCCCAAGACAACAAAAAATTACTAACCTCAAGAAACTACTATTAGTGTGCTGGCATGGTGGCTCACTCCTATAATTCCAGAACTCAGGAGCCTGAGGCAGGAAGATAAGCTCAAAGCCAGCCTGGGCTACACAGCAAGACCCTGTCTCAAAAAAATAATAATATAAAAACTTACCATTATGGAATTAAATATTTTTCCTTTTAGCTTAATCAGTTCTTGACTTATGTATTTTTTGAGCCTCTGTTGTTTGGGGAATACACATATAGGGTCACCGTATCTTTTGGGCTGATTGATTCTATCAACCTTACATAATAGTACTCCTTGTACCTAATAATTTGCAAGGCTTTTTAGTCTATCTTCGGTGATACTAATAGAGCCTACCCATTCCTATTTGTTAATGTTTGTGTGATTAACATTTTATATTCTTTTGTTTACCCTGATTATGTCATTGTGTTTAAAAGAACTTAATTGGTCAGGGATGTAGCTCAATGACACTGCCTGGCTGGTGACTGCAAGATCCTAAATTCAATCCCCAGAACCACAAAACAAATAAATAAATAAAATGAGCTTAACACAGATTGCATATAATTGAGTCATGTACTTTTATCAACTGTCAATCTAAATTTTAAATCTTACATTAAGACATATACATTTAAACTAATTATCAGAGGACTGGGGATTTAGCTCAGTGATTCTGCCACCTGCCTTGCAGAAACAAGGTTCTGAGTTCAAGCCCCGGTACCAAAAATAAATAAAATTTAAAAAGTAATTATTAGCATTATGTTAGGACTTGAGTGCACCATTTTGTTATTTAGATTCAGTTTGCTCATTCCACTTTTTGTCCTTTTCTTATCTCACTCTTGTGAAATCTGCTTGAATTTTTTCAAACTTCACTTTCATTCAATGGAGCATACATATGTAACATATCATATTCTTCTAGTAACCAATACTTTACCACATTAAATGAGTTATAGAAACCTAAGAGGCATTTAGATCACTTCATCATTCTTAATGTTATTTATTTATTTATTTAGGTCCGGCATGGATGGAACCTGGGGCCTTATGCATGCTAAGTGCTTGCTCTATCACTGAGCTACACCCCAGTTTCTTCTCCCTATCCATATATATTAATGTCTTAACTAGTTCATCCATGCATCTTGACTGCTACACTAGATAATGCTGTAATTTTTGCTTCAAACTTTAGTCTCTTTAAACCAGGAGTGGTGACTCAACGCCTATAATCCCAGCACTTGGTAGGCTGAGGGTGGAGGATTGGCATGAGTTTGAGGCTGGCCTGGGCTATATAGTAAGACCCTGTCTCAAAAACCCAAATAAATAAATAGTATTTATAAAAAGAATAAGAATCTTAGCCTATTATATTCACCCCTATTATACCCATTCTTTTATTCTTTCTTTATTCCTGGGGTCCCAGAATCCTTAGGTTATAGATTCCTTTCTGTTTATAGACCTTCCTTTAGTATGCATTAAGAATGAGCTTGAGGGGCCGAGGATTTAAGTTAATGGCACCAATCTGTCTGGCAAGCCCAAGGTCCTGAGTTTGATTCCCAGTACCAAAAACTGAACAAATAAAAGAATAAGTATGGGGCCATGGATGCATGTATGAGGACATGAGATACATTCCATCTCCAGAATTGCAAAAAATAAGCAGGAAAAAGCCATGAAAACTAGAATGTGCCTCATTTACCTTGGAGCAATAATGCCAGAAACACATACAGTGGAACTAAGGGTGGAGCTCAGTGTGGTAGAGCTCTTGCCTAGCATGTGTGAGGCCCTAGGTTCTACCCGTAGCTCTCTCCCATATCCTCTCTCTCTCTCTCTCTCTCATAACATATATATGACATATATGTAAAATATAAATTTAAGCATCATTGACAATGTCTGTATATTCAAAATGTATATATATTTATACACAAATGTATATATATGTTTTAAATGTAAGCTATATATATAAGTGAAATCACCAAATTCCTCTCTATGGCAGCCTAATCCAGTGATGAGAAAGAAAAAAATAACTTCTGACATATGGGAAGTGGTCTGTCACACACAGCTAATTCTTGCAGTTCTCCTTTGAGCATAAGCAATTTCACAGAGCCACCCCCTCCGTGATGAAGTGAGACACAACAGAACACAAATGTGCAAGTCACAGAAATGAACAAACATCCCCCTCTATTGTCTAATATAAGTAATTACTGTGGCTTTTCACTTTTTGCCTTGTTTAATGAATTTCAGTTTTAGCCTGGTATAAGATAGTATGGCTTTACAATTTCTTTGGAGCTATGTTACTTTTATTTTACTTTTCTTGTTTATGGTAAAAAAAAAATACCTAAAGTCCATAAGTTAAAAGAGAAAAAGTTTATTTCAGATCACACTTTGTAGAGGTTTCAGTCCATAGGCAGCTGGCTTCAAGGCAGGGCAGGTAGCTTGACACAGAAAAATGTTAGAGGAGAAATTCCATGGCAGGGTAGGCAGGAAGGAGCAGCAAGCCTCCCTTTTCCTTTTTTCCCATCCACACTACAAACCTTTTGGATGGTACCACCCACACCTAGAGTGGGCCTTCCCTTATCCACACCTAGAAATATGCTAAACCAATTAGTGGATTAATTTAGTACTACACACTCATAATCCCAGTATCACAGACTTTAGATCAAACCAGCTCTGAAAAAAAAAAAAAAACTATTGATACAGAAAAAAATAAATGTAACGTCCAACTTGTTCAATGTCAGATACTCGGAGTTCGTGTTTCCCAAAATTGAAGTATGAATTCTAAGGAACAATGGTGGTTAAGCGTAGGAAAAATGTATTGAGAGAGCTAGTTATTGAGAGACACAAGGGGACCAGAAAGTGGGTTGCCAACAAGCCCACTTCTCAAAGGAAGTTTTACAGAGCAAAATCAGGAGGTGGGTATAAAATGAGTCCAAATGACAATCAAGCAATAAGATTATAAGTATAGCCACTTAGGTAATATTGATTCAATGGGGATGCAGGTCAGGTAGCAAATTTACAAGGAAAGAACAAAGACTTATTTTGGAAGGGATGAATCACCCACCTAGGTAACTGATGGTCACCCACTTGGGTAACCGATGCCTATCTAGATTTCATTGGTCTGGGTGATACCAATTATAGAATAATCTTTAATTTATTGCTTGTCCCTTGGGGAAGCATGTAGATCTGGCCATTGCATCTTTATCTTGAGGCCTGGTCTTCAACACATATGACTCCAGCCAGTGTTGTAATGTAGTCTCATTGTTTACACTGATTCTTGAGGGCCTAGCCCTGTCTCAATGTCTATAATATTTTTACCTAACTTAGCTGTCTATGACACTATGAGTGTATGAGGCTTTGGGGGGACATCTGTATATAAACTACAGCAAGGCTTTTGTTTTCTTTAGGGGGCTAGGGATGAAAGCCAGGGCCTGGTGTGTTTTTGGCAAATGATCTACTCCTTGCCAATTGTAAATAGTTCTTCTCTTTAGATTCTTATGACTTATACCTTGTCTCTTCTAAGAACTATTCTTGATTTTTTGCCTTTCTTAAATCCAGGCTGCAAATTCAAAATTATAAAACTATTAAGTCTTTTATACCTAAAGTGTCTTTGAGTTTCCTAGAAGAGCCAGTAGACCATAGCAATAGACTAAGTGTTTGTGCTCCCTCACACCTGCTTTCAAATTCATATGCTGAAATGATAACTCCCAATGTGAAGATAACAGAAGGTGGGGCCTCAAGGTGCACAAATGAATGGGATTAGTCTCTTCTAAAAGAGACCTGACAGTGCTATGTAGCCTTTTGTCTGACTTGTGAGGACAGAGACACCAATCTGCAACCTGGAAGACCACGCTCACCAGAATCAAGCATGCTGGCATGCTGATCTCAGATCCCCTACCTCTAGAGTTGTAACAAATAAACTTCTGTTGTTCTTAGACACCAAGGCTACAGTATTTTGTTAGATCAGCCCTAACTGACTAAAACAGTAATACAAATATTTGCTCCTTGACCCAGTAAAAGAAAGGGCAATAAGAGTAAATTTCTGCAACTTTTTTCTTTTCTTTTTTTTTTACCCACCAGTACCAGGGAACGGACTCAGGACCTTGCTTTTGCAAGGCAAGTGTGGCACCACTGAGCTAAATCCCCAGCCATAATTTCTCCAACTTTTAATTAATCTAAGACTGTTAGACAGCTTTTGTCTGCCAAATTTAATGATCATGATAACAAACTTGACAAGTTTAAAGATTTCAACTTCCTTGGTTAGTTTTATATAAAGAAAATACAATCCTTCATGGCACACCCCTGTGATCCCATAACTCTGAGAGGCTGAGGCAAGAGGATCAAAACAATTGAGCCCTGCCTGAGCAAATTTAGCAAGACTCTTCAAATTACAAAAATGTTTTAAATAGTCTGGAGATGTAGCTCACTACAAAGGCCTTGGATTTAATCCCCAGTACCTCACTAATAATAATAATAATAATAATAATAGGCAAGAAAATATAGTAACTAAATATATTTCATTAAGTTAATATTCTTTCAAGTTAAAACAAACTAGTCATGTTTAAGCACAAAGATTGATCATCTGCCAAAAATTTTCCTAGGGTTTTAGATTTGCAAAGTATTTCATTTTTTACTTCAAAATGCTTTTGGAGGGCCGGGGATTTAGCTCAGTGGTTCTGCCACCTTCCTCTCAAACTCAAGGGTCCAAGTTCGATCCCCAGTACCAAAAAAAAATGTTTTTGGATAAACAGGGCATGGTGGTACATTCCTGAGAAGTTGAGGCAGGAAGATTGCAGATCCAAGCCCAACCCAGGCACTTTAACAATTTAGGGAAATCCTGCTTCAAACAAAAAAGTTTAAGTAGAAGGAGTGCCCTGGGTTCAATCTCCAATCCTGAAAAAAAAATTTATTGGAATCAATGGGAGTTTTAGCAGCCACTCAGGTTCATCAGTTTGCTGCTGTCCAGATCAAAGTATTACCAGCACTGCAAAATGGACCTTTAAAAGTTAGATTTTTTTTTCTTTTACAGATGAACAACTTCTCCAGGCTTCCTTTTGCTAAGAATATAACCTACATCCCCTCCTCTCCTCTCCAAAAGAAGTGACAGTATGAGGCCCCAAGAGGCCAGGTTAGTTTCCTTTCCACTGGAAAGGGAAGAGGGTGGAGCTAAAGATGGCTGGAAGTGATAAAGCAAGTGTGGAGATCTGTTATTATCTCTCTGTGCTCCTTCTGCCCTCTGTTCCTCACTATAAAAGACCCTTGCCTAGCCAGACATTGTGGCACATGCCTGTAATCCCAGCACTCGGAGGCTGAGGCAGGAGGATTGCTGTGAGTTCAAGACCAGCCTGGGCTACATAGTCAGTTCCAGATCAGT
Organism: Fukomys damarensis; assembly: GCF_012274545.1. Lineage (NCBI taxonomy): Eukaryota > Metazoa > Chordata > Mammalia > Rodentia > Bathyergidae > Fukomys > Fukomys damarensis. Next base: position 92,539,751 of record NW_022900951.1, read on the forward strand.
CTCAACTACATAGTGAGACCCTGTCTAAAAAAACCA
>NW_022900951.1:92539836-92550913 GCF_012274545.1 Fukomys damarensis
ATTAGAAACCAGTGAGGGAAAAAAAAAAAAAAAAAAAAAAGGAGGCCATTTAATTTGCTAAAAAGGAAAAAAGACTTATTTACAACTAGCTTCAAGGAGATGGATGGGCCCATTCTCCTCAAATCACTACTCCCTCTGTACAGGTGGGCAAGGGTCTGTTTTAATAAAAGGGAGGGGGTAGGACCAGGGATTTAGTTCAGTGGCACTGCTCCTGCCTCACAAGCCCAAGGTCCTGAGTTTGATCCCCAGTACCGGAGGGAAAAACATTTTTTTAAAAAAAAGAAAGAGGCAGGGAGAGCTCAGACAGATGATGCAAATTTCCTCCCTGAATTTATCACTTCCTGCCATCTTCAGCTCACCACCACTACCCAGCCCCCACCCCTTTCTTATGGAAAGGAAACTGTGCTCTGAGCCTCCCAGTGTCATCATCGGCATTCTGTCCCTTCAACAAGGCTGAAGAGAGATGGGGGAAGCTGTTTCTGCCCTAGGCCTGAGCAAGCCAGTTGTCTCTAAAAGAAAAAAAATAAATAAATAACTTTGAAAGTTCCATCTTGTGGTGTCAGTTACAGGGTTACTGACTCAGCTATTCATCTGCATAGGAATCATCAGGAGCCTAGTCCTTATTTCAGTCTTTCATTAAGTCTAATAGCCAAGACATATTGACGAGCTATAACTGCAATAGGAAAATATATAAAATCTTCAGTTAGCTTAGTTCTCAGAACTTCACTAAACATAATGCTTCTGTATGCTGTATAAATTCTTCTACTGACCAAAAAAACTATGTTTCAGGTAGTCCACTGTCTACCTAAGAAATGTTATTGCCTTCTACTTTAAACATTGCTCTGACATTCCAAACCCAGCTACTCTCCTTCCTTTACCTAAAAATAGAAATCTCATGACTGTTTATCTCGTTAAGTAATGAAAGTATAGCCTTTGTTTATCTTGTTTAGAAGATTAGCCAGGCCCTGTACTTCTTGAGTAAACTTGATTTATTTTTTGGTTTTTTTTTTAGTACCGGGATTGAACTCGGGTCCTTGTGCTTGCAAGGCAGGCCACTGAACCACTGAGCTAAATCCCTGGCCCTAAACTTGATTTATATGTGTTAATGATTTAAATGCAAAAAGTAAAACTATAGGCCAGGAATTTAGCTCAGTGGCACCACATCTGCCTCATAAGCACAAGGTCCCTAGTACCAAAAAAAAAAAAAAGTAAAACTAAAAATTGCTATCACAGACTTGAATTTGCCCTTAAAATTAAAGTTTATTATAGACTTTAATGGATTTCAAGTGAGGTAGTACAAAAGTTTTAAATTCTTGTATAGTATGACATTTTGATATCTTTAACAACTTTTCTCAATAGGAAGAGGCTGCTCCTTTTTGGGACCAGCCAATCTTAAAAATAAGAAGGAGCAGGATTAAGGTGTGACTCAGTGGAAGAGCTCTGACCAAGAGAGGCCCTGGGGTCCATGCCCAGCATCTCAAACAAGCAAATAAAAAAAGCCCAGCTAGGAGCACATTTTGATGTGCAAAGTAACCATTCCAGAAGCATACCTCTTCCAAATGGCCCGGGTGCCCCAGGACCTATATTCCTCCTTTTTACCCATCCCAGGTGTTACCTGTTGCCTAGGTTCCTATGCTTACTGCCAACCAAATTAAAGGAGGACAATCATGTTTGTGAAAAGGAAAAAAGACTTTATTCAAAGCTATCTCTGAGGAAATGGAGAGGCCTCCGATTATAACCACAAATCACCATCCCACCATGTACAGGTGGTCAAGGGTCCTTATTATAGTAAGGAGCAGAGGGGTGGGTGGGAATAGAGAGACAATGCAGATATCCACAGTTGCTTTACACGTTCAGCCATTTTCAACTCATCCCTCTCCCAGCTTTCTTGTGGAAAGGAAACTAGACCGGAGCTTCCTGGGGCCTGCATCTGCACATTCGGTCATTTCTTTGGTTCTGAGGAGAGGAGGGTGCGTTGGTTATGGGCTAAGCAGGAGGAATTTTGGAAAAGTTGGTTATCTCGAAAAGAAAAAAAAATCTAACTTTAATGTTCCATTTTGCAGTACTAGTTACAACTTGGCCAGGTACCAGTCAAGCAGAAATCACACAAGAAGCCCATGGAAATTATTCAAACTACCCACTCCTAAACTGTTGGCTCTTACCTTTCTGGTCTTTCCTGTGGAGCTCCCAATAAAAATGAGTGGTATACACTTCTCCCTTACTCCCTTATTTTGTCTCCTGACCACCTGGTGTCTTTCCTGTGGCCTTGCATGGCTTGCCTTGGCTCTTGACTCCCAACTTGCTAGTTCAGATATGCCACGTTTGGAGGTTAAGAGTAGAAAAAAATGTATTTAGAGAGATAGCTCTTAAGAGACAGGAGGGGACCTGAAAGTGGGTTGCCAACAAGCCCACTTTTTAGAGAAATTTTATAGAACAAAATCAGGAGGTGGCCCTGGTGATTTGGCTAAGTGGATCTGTTGCCTGCCTCGAAAGGTCAAGGACCCGAGTTCAATCCCTGGTACCAAAAACAAACAAACAAACAAAATCAGGAGGTGGGTATAAAATCATGAAGTGAGAACAATGTGACTCCAGACTATGATCAACCAATAAGGTTGTAAATATAGCCACTTAGGTAATATTGATTCAGTGGGAAAGCAGGTCATGTAGCAAATGTACATGGAAAGAACAAAGACCATTTTGAAAGGGATGGATCAGGAGGTCCTGGTCACCCACCTGGGTAACTAATGTCTATCTAGACTTTATTGTCCAAATGATACTAAAATGGAAAAAACAAAAGAGTAGAGACTGACAGTATCAAAGCTTGGCAGAAATTAATAGTCTCAAGGTTGACAGTCAAAGGCTTGCCCTCTTGCTAAACCCATAAAGGTCACTCTGCCCAGAAGATGAACTGCTGAAACACAGCTGCCTACCTTCCTCTGTCTTAAAGATAAACTGTAAAGACATTAACTCCACCTCCCCACCTTTTGCTAAGTTCTGCTTCTGTAAAATTCTGCTTGCTCCCCCACCCTGACTAAAGAACAGATAAATATGAAAACAAACAGAAACAAGGTTCAGACTCTGGAAGGTGACTTCCACTGGGCCTACTAGCTAGCGAATAAACCTGTCTTTCCCTTCAATTCTCTGAGTGGCACTCTCTTCCTTGGTCTGCCTGCCCTTTGTGTGCCACTTTAATACCTGTTATCATATAATTTCAAGTCATCGCTTATTCCTTAGGGAGGCATGTAGGCCTGGTCATTCCATCTTTATCTGAGGCCTGGCCTTTGACAGATGTACCTCCATCCACAGTTGTAATATGAAGAAATTAGGGTATAACTCTGAAGATACTGGATTCAATCTACATATTGCAGAAAGCTAAGTCAGGCAGAGAATGATAGGCAGTTAGAAAGGGGCCGAGCCCAAGATAGAATCAGAACAGAGATGAGGCAAACTAGGCCTGAGGTCGAGGACTGAGTTGATAAAAAACTACGCCCCAAAATAGAGGTGAAATGGCTAGGCCTGCAAGCCTCTATAAAGATAAACAATAGCTCAAAGCTGTGCTCTAAGTAGTACCATCTAGACCAATAAGCTTAAGTAACATTAGAAGCACTTAGAAACATTGTAATGAACATGTAGATAGATGACCAGAACACTCTGACCCTTACTCTTACTCCTTCCAGAATGCCTTTCTTCTTCTCCACATTATGTACTCTTGCTACATAATTTTTTTTCTATTAGATCAATATTAGCTAAGTGACCACACTTGTAATTCTACAGGTTGATTACAGTTTGACTCAAGGTGACTTGCAATGTGATGTTATTATATATATATATATATATTTTTTAATTTAGACAAAGAGCCTCAGAGGAATCCCACTTTTGGTATCCTCCTGCTTCTCAGTAAACTTTTCCTACTTATTTGTTTACTTTGGTACCAGGGATTGAACTCAGGACCTTGTGCTTGCAAGGCAGGCACGGCACCACTGAGCTAAATCCCCAGCCCAACTCTTCCGACTCTTAACTTTCTTTGTTCATTCTTCAGAGTACTGACACACAAACTTGAAACATCTAACAGATATGGGAGAGTGAGAAATGCATTCACTTGTCTAAACCCAAAGAGAGTACTTAGAGGCAAGAAGAACCATAACAGTAAAACTTTATTTCTTGATATTGCCAGAATGCGGTACTGGCCTAACAAAGCAGGCTGACACACTCCCGGAAGGGATTCAGTAAGCAATTTGACTTCTAGCATTCTGTTCCCTTCTTCATCCTAGCATGCAGTTTCTTCTTCCTTTCTTCATTGGCTTGAGTGCCGGGGGTACAATCTCCACTCAGCCCTCTTACTCTGTAAATATTTTGTAGCTTTAGAAGCAAATGATTAAACTACAAGGGGTAATTTCTTAACTGCCAATATTTTCCCAGTCAAAGTTACTATAGAGAATTCCATATTTAATTGACTTTGTTTAGAGGCTCTCAGATTCATGACCTCGGTCACATCCTCAGGGTGAAAGACCTTATCTTGAAAATGGACCACGTTGAGTTTTTTTTTTCCTTACAAATTCCCTCCTCTTTCTTTTACCATATTTGGTGACATTTTCACCTCGATTAATATTTGTTGATTTTTAAATTGATCCAGAACTTGTTGGGGCTCATCATAGTTTAGACTCTACCAATAATAGGCTGTTTTGTTGCTAGAACATGAGTGTCTGTTTGAATAGAGTTGTCTCAATCAACTGCTGAGCTAGTCCTCTTACACACAGATGATGCAACATTCCGCTGAGGTTACAAATGCTCCTACTGCCATTATAAGGGATGTTAATATCGATGTTATCATCCCCTTTTGTTTTCCAAACCACCTTGCTAGCCAATCTATAAATGGTCTATTCCAGAGTATTTTGCTCAACAGCTAAAGTTGTGAGTGCATGTAGGGCCTTAATTAGAATCCCATCTGATCTGTGTTATTGGGAATAAAGATGCAACACTGTCCTCTTAGCATGACACAGCCTCTCCCTTTTTCAGCTAGAATCTCACTTAGAGAAATCCTATTTTTCCAGACCATTCTACTAGTAGCATCTAGTTTGCTGGCTACTCCTTACAGAAAATCTCTAATGTAGTTGATGAATCTTTGCTTATTATAATGAATGTAATTAATCCAATATACATTTTTATTAATTATGGACCGTCAAAGAGGACTGATTCAAATCTAGCAGCTATTTGATTTCTTGCCTTGAAATTATTAGTGACCCCTCTTGGAACTCAAACTGAGTTTATACAGATGTTAGAATTGAAGGAAAGTGGCCCTGACCTTACTTTGATGATCAGGCATCTTTCCTGGAGAATTATGATATGCCAGAGTGAATAGCCAAGCCCCTGCATAGCAACTGCTCAAGGTTTCTTTTTCCACGAAACCATTAGACATCTAATACAGATGATGTCAAATGTTCCCAGTTCATGTCCCCTAAAATCAAAGAATGAATTCCAAGTAAGAACAGAGGTTAAGAGGAGGAAAGGCTTATTATGAGATAGCTCCTGAGAGATAGGAGGGGTCCAAAAGTGGGTTGCCACTGAGGACATTTATCAGGGGTAATTTACACAGCAAAGTCACAGTGTGGGTACAATTTGGGTCACACTATAATCAACCTATGCGATTACAAGTATAGCCACTTAATATTGATCAGATTGGAAAGTGAGGCATGTAGCAAGGTTATATGTGTAGCATCATTAACCTTGGCTTATCTATGACTTCTAAAATAGAAACATTTTTGGGAGGGGGTGGGTCCAGATGCTCTAGTCACTCACTCGACCTGGGCATCTGATGCCTATCTAGACTTAATGTTCTAGTTCATATGAATTATAGTACAATCTCAAGTTATTGTTTATCCCTTAGGGGGGCATTAGGCCTGGCCATTGCATCTTTATCTTGGCCCTGGCCTTCTTTGGATGCATCTCAATCCATAATTCTGATGTCTTTATTTTTGTGCTGACTTCCTTGAGAGCCCAGTACTGTTTATTAAATTCTATCTAATATAGCTGCCTATAATATTCCCCCCTCTTAAGAATTATCTGTAGCTGTGGTGAGGTGAAAATGGGTGAAGTTTCAATCTAGCTGCTTCGAGCTGAGAAGGGTTGGGATACCCAGCCAGGAGCTTTATCCAAAAGGCCGATCTAAGGGATTTTGGATGAAGTCATGTTGCAGTTTAGCAGTTATGCACTTCCTTTAAAAGGTCAGTCTAGCAGATCTTGGTAAATGGAATCTTGCCCATTTGTTATTAGTTCTGTCTGCATGATCAGATGGAGTTTGGCAGCCTCTCACAATAATTAACAAAATTGTCCATAAAGCACATACTTTTGTCAAAGCATAAGTACTAGAATGGAAAGGCATTTTGGAGAAAAGAACTATATCCAGACCCTGCTCTTAAAGGATTAGAATAATGATTTTAAGTAGCTGAAGTTATCCAAAAGTATGACATTTTTTGTCATATGTCCCTCCAGTTTTGGCTGTAAGAAGATGGAGAGTTCAGTGGTTTGGAAGGACAGTTTTAGCTAAGGAATTTAAATACTCTTGCTGAACTTTTATAGCTTCCATGGTAGCTTTCTAACCTCACTGAACTAACAGAGGTCAGCTACAGATATAGCTGAAGACTGCTAGCAGGGGTCATACTAGTGATTAGAGCTCCCTTTCTATATCTAGCCTATATTACTGTTACTTTTATACTTTTCTGGTGGGTATTTAAGACCAACTTAAATTGAGACTTGTGATAATAAAAATTAACCTCTTGCTATCTATCAAGGTCATTTAAGGGTCTTCAGGGATTACTTTGGGAACCATGTACAGAGGCTCTTGTTGCTGCTGTCAGCGTCACCTACGAGGATGGGTCATAGCCTTGCTTGACCATGTGGCTTCCTATGGAAGCATGGGAGGTGTTTCCCTCCTCTCTCTCTCTCTCTCTCTCTCTCTCTCTCTCTCTCTCTCTCTCTGTGGGGACCCTCCTTTTTAGCACACTGTATGTTGCTTGATTTCTCTTCTCTGAGGTCTAACAGTCACCCTACTCAGGAGGTTGGGTGACACACCAAAGCTGTAGGATCCTATAAAAAAGTTCCCGTCATGTCCTGAGTCCTTGTTGAACTAGGAGAGCCTGGGCCAAAATATTGGCTATCCTCTTAGCCCAGATAGCTTTCTAGATCTGGTCTCCAAACTTAGAGCACCCAAGAGATCAATTGAAATAGTATTTAAGTGGGAGCAGTAGGTTTCATTTTGTGATTTTATCTAGATATTGAGCAACTTAAAATATATAGTTTGACCAAGGAACTATTATTTCTTTGTCAATCATGGTTTTTGTAGATGGTGAATCCCAGAAGAATATTAACAGATTAACAAATATAAAGTTTTACAGAGAAAACATGAGATTAAGAGAAACATATCATATTTTTAACATAACAATCATGATGACATTATTATATTAGAACTGTTAAGTTTTGTTATTATCTCTGAAGCATATTTATATCTTCATCTTAGTATAGAATAACTTTAAGTCAGTTATCTTTATCTAATTACAAGGTATTAAATGACATAAACTTTTACCTAAATTTGCTATCTTTTAATAGAGTGTCATTTAAGAAGAATGTACTTGTCTATAAATGTACTTTATAGTTTATTAGCCTCTAACTTTTTAATTTTTAGAGTAATATTGCCATAGCTGCACACTGTTTGAGTATCTTTAATTGTTTTAACACAATTATATAACAATTACACAACCACTAGCTTGGAAATGTATCTACCTCATCTGGCTGGTTCACTTATATTGGATTGGCATGTACATCTCATCACAAGTAGTTGGGGGAAAATAGTAGGGGAACACCAAGTGCCTGAACCTGAATAAGTTTCCCAGCATAAATAGCTTTAGCCTGGAAGTCACAAGTATAATAAGATGTTTTGTAAGTTTTACAAAGGCTTATGTGCTTTGGGAAACACAAATATAACATTTAATATGCCATGAGGCTAGCGATAATTGGTATAAAAGCTATATAGAAATCTTCACATATTTAGTTTCTACTCTTAATACCAGTTTTAGACTCTTTCATCAGGTTTTATGAGATTTAACTATATTGACAAGTGTTAAAGACCTATTTACAGCTCTGAAAAGTTTAGGAAACAATGTTAATGACCACAAATAGACTTACTACCCAATATACAAGTGCATCTCATTTATACAATAACAAAAATTCTTGTTTAATCAAAGCCAATGAATATAGATCAAGTTTAAATGTCAGGAACAATTTTAAAGAAATATCACAACTAAAATAATTATTTTAGATGACTCATCATAGCAGTTAATACCTGAAAGTTATCTATATTATTTTTGACCAAAGAAAACCTTTAAGTTATGGTACAAAAACAATAACATTTTGTAATACTGAATATTTATATTATCTTAGTTACTAACAAGTATGTAGTGATGTTCTTTATCTCTTCTGATCAGTCTTGACTTCAAATTCACTTTGGCTACAAATAGAATAGCTACCTCTGTTTTTTTCTGGGGATCAAACTCAGGACCTTGCATTTGCGAGACAGACATGGCACCACTACACTAAATCCCCATCCCTATGAATTTCTTTTTGAGGTAAATGTGTTTCTTATATGCAGCATATTGTTGGAATTCTCCCCCGCAAAAAAGGGTTTGTGTTGAGAATCCAGCTGTGAATCTGATGGGTTTTCCTTTATATATTTTCTGCTATTACTTATGTGAACAGAATTTTTATGCCCTTTTTGCTATCTTCTGATTCTTCATTGATTCCAATTAATCTTATATTAGTTTTGTTTGCATCATCCAGCACTTATTGGATGAATTTTTCAATGGTCCCTTCCTATTTTTAGAGGTCTTTCATTTAATGTTTGTCAACCATAACCCTGTCTTGTAGATCTGATATTCTACCTTCACATTGGTTGACTCTCCTACATATACTTTCAGTTGAATTTTTAATATCCTGGGTTTCTATTTGAGTTTATTTTATAAAATCTAGTTCTCTGCCTGCCTCACAAGTGCAAGATCCTGAGTTTGATCCCCAGTACCAAAAACAAAACAAAATAAAATAAAATTCAGGTTTTTTTCTATGTTAGGTATTCATGGTTTTCTTCTTTCATAAACACCTCTATTTTTATCTGTATCTATTCTACATTCACTAATCATTTCCTTCATTATGGTTGTCATCTCTTTAATTATCTGTTTTATTTTAAGAAACTTATACTGATCTGTTTTGTTACTTCTGCTACTAACATTTCATAAAATTCAGCTGGGAAGCTTTTAATTTCTCCTACTTTGATGGCCCTTGGCATACAAGGAAGGTCAATTGATCACAACAGCTATATCTCTTGGCTAAAATAGTACAATCAGTAGTAACAGTAGCATCAAGCACAGACAAACGGTGATAACTAATAATTTGCCACCTGTAACCATAGGTACAAGATTTATAGCTATATAATAAAACCCAAGACAAGTCAAAAAATTGTATACAGTAAATATCCCCTTGATACAGCGATTTTACCCTAAGAAGTGAAAATTCAAAATGCATAAGTGGAAAAAGTAGAGAAACAGAAGAAAAAGAAATTGAAATAAGGGTGAAGGACAAAGGAAGATAACCCAAGCCTCAGGAAACTGGTGAAGAAGACAGAAAGAAAAGAAAGAAGGAAAAAATCCAAAACCAAAAGACTAAAAGCAATATTTACACTCATCATGAAAAAACAAAAACAATTAATAAGAAAAACTCAAATGAACAGCAACAACCAAAATGAAGAAGAAGGAGGAGGAGGGGAAGGAGAAGGAGAAAGGGAAGCAGAAGATAAAATTTCTCTGTGATTTCAAGCCTGTGAGTATATTCTGGGGTCTACAGTTTTGTGGTACTGTTCAATTCTGGGTGTATCTCTGCTGTCTCTGGTACACAAACAAGGCAGTCACACCCATCCCACCCTCACTGTGTCTCTTTAGATTCAACTCTTTCATGCTGTAAGTCAGGAGCCACCCAGAAAGTGTACTTTGTCCCCTCCATTTTCTGAGTTAAAGTCTCTGTCTTCATTCTCTGTGGCCTCCAATTTTCCCTTAAAATCTTTCCTAGGTCACAGGGTTCCACCTCTGTTATGGTTTGGGTCTAGACGTCCCCCCAAAGCCTCATGTGGTCATAGGCTTGATCTAGAGTGTGTGAAGCTGGAATTGATTCATGATGCAGTGCTAGGTTCAAGGGAACTAGAATTAAGGGTGTGAGTGCTACCTGCCCTAACTAGTCTGAATAAGATAAAAGGGGCAGGGACACACTGTTAACTCTTTGTTACCTTTTCTGCCTTGTGTGTGTCATGTTGTTTCTGCTCTGCCGTGCCTATTTGTTTTCCTTGCCTTGGAGTTGGGTGATTATGGACTGAAACCTCTAAGAACTGTAAGCCAAATAAACTCCTTCCCTTCCAGCTTTTGGTATCAGGTATTTTGTCTCAGCAAGGAGAGAAAAGTAACTGACACAACCTCCATCCTTCTTTTCTTTCCCAAGTTGTTATATTCTAGTGTCTGGATTCCAAATCTTGGAGAGGTTGATTCATTGCTGCTTACCACTCTGCCATCTTCCTAGGAGTGCTGTAATGTAAGCCCAAGTTTCCCCTCCAGCCACCCCTTCCCCCAAAAGCCCTGATAAGTTTCTGCTTTCTGAGCTGACAAGTTTCCCCTTCCCCCAAAACCATGATAAGCTTGTTTCCTGGGCTCACTTAGGTGTTGCATCCTCAGCATGTCCCTCTCTCAACTCAACATGTTCCTCTTGCAAACCCTATCGAACACCTCCATCTCTTGATCCACCCCTGACCTATCACCAGTCGACACACAACTCCTCTCTTTCTTCTGAGCTACCTCTAACATAAAAGGGAAACCTAACAACTCACACTGCTTCTACTTCTATTTCTGCTTCTGCTTCTGCTTCTGCTGCTTTGGCAAGAATAAAAGGCTTTTCCAACATCCGGTTGGTGAGTTCTTGAGTTGTGGAGCAGCGCTGATATCCTAACAAGTGTGGATTTGACTTTTTTTTTTTTTTTTTTTTTTTTTTTTTT
>NW_022900951.1:92550939-92555179 GCF_012274545.1 Fukomys damarensis
GGGATCAAACTCTGGTCCTTGCATTTGCAAGGCAGTCAACAGAACCACTGAGCTAAATCCCCGGCCCTTAAAGCTAAGTCCCTGGTCCATGACCTTTAAAACTCAAATTTAAGGGCCAGGGATTTAGCTCAGTGGTTTCACCACCTAACTCACAAGCATAAGGACCTGAGTTTGATCCCCGGTATCAAAACAAAAACCAAAAATTTCTCAATTTTAGTAACCAAAGTTTTAATGATGGAAAACACTAAGAATATAGGGCCCATTCTTTAAATCTAGTTTTGTAAATTTAATCAAGAATATTAATAGCTCAAGAAAACCTCACTGTTTTACACAAAGAACTTAAACTTTTGATTATAGCCTATATAAACATATTACAATAATATATTTACTGATGTTTGTTGAGTTACATCACAATAAGGACCTAGAAAAATTATCCAAGTCCCACCACTGGACAAAAACTGTCACTTTTTTATCCACCAATGGGAGTCTAATCTAAGAGTTCCCCAGAGCCCAAAATATCTCCAATTAGTTATTTTAACAATGATTTTTAGAAAACTCATGATAACCAAACATAACAATAAGTACTTTTAACCAGGAAAAACATTTAAAGTATTGTATACAGACAACCATAGGTATTGTATTTGTAAAACCAATTTTTGATAAATTTTGATTGGCTAGAAATCTGGATGGGAACATGTCACCAACTTTAAAGACATTTTTACTTTTACCAAGTGATTTAAATTAGCCCACTAATTTAAACTTGGTGAACTAAAAAGCATCTGGGCTAATATCATGAGCATTTATTAGCCAATTTAAGTAGGGCTTATACTTGAACACTGACATGTAGAAACATACGAATTGCTTTAAATCACATACAAACTTTGTTATCAACCTCTAAGGCTTTTATATTAAGTCCTATGTAAATTTTAAGTCTCTTAAATTTTATCCTGTAGTATTTTAAGTGAACTTAGCTATTTTGTAAACCCCAGGTAGTCATTTTTGTGGGAGGTTAAAAAGAGCCAGAGAGAAAGAAAATGAAATTTATTTATTTATTGATTGATTGATTTTTTTTTTTTTGAGATAGGGTCTCACTATGTAGTTGACACTGACCTGGAACTCACTATGTAGCCCAGGCTGGTCTCGAATTCACAGAGATCCTCCTGCCTCAGCCTCCCGAGTGCTGGGATTACAGGCATGTGCCACTATGCCCGGCAGAAAATGAAATCTATATGAGCACAAAAAACTAACAAAGCAGTTTGAAGTATATTCATTAATCTGCTTTAAAAATGAACAAAAAACATAGACACTTAAATCAATTACTTTTAGATCCCAGTGCACATTTAGAAGTATGGGCCAAGTTGAGCTATAGATATAATAATCTGTTATAAATTCATAATCATAAATATACTAGTCAAAACTTTTTTTTAAGAAGGACCAATTAGCACAGAAATCTCATGTAATAAGCTCAAACCAGTCAGATTTGGATGTGGAAAGAGACTAGGTGACAATTTTTGGAGCTAAATAAGTATTCCAAAGAGTGGAGGAGTTGAAGTTCTGTCATTGCTCCAATTTACCCTGGTGCAAATGTTTACCCAGTTTTTTTCCCATTTTGATCTGTGATCCCTTGGCTCATACTTTTTCTTTTTTAACCTTCTGTTAACATATTCCTGAGTACAGAATGGTTGCCGGCCTGGTAACTTGTTCTGAAAAGAATTTGTGGAGCACCATTTAAGAGGAAGGGTTCTTGGAATCTGGCAGCCAAACTATATTATTCCTTGGGGAAAGATTGGGATAGAAGAGTGATTCTATGCAAGGCACAAGAGTAAATTGTTCTTCTGACAGCTATACTCCTGTGTTAAAGGCAAACTATTTTTGCTCATAGAGAAAGAAAAGTAGTGCTGCCAAACAGCTTTTGTTCAGAAAAATGAACCTGTAAGACTTAAAGTCTCACTTCCACTCCACAGAGCGTGAACAGCCGAAAGGGCCTCCACAATGCTGAGTCCTATAGCCCAATGATGGCTCCGGAGGTAAGAGCCAGGGCCTTACTTCCGAAAGCCATGAACAGCCAAAAAGGCCTCCACGATGCTGGGTCCTAACACCCAGAGAGGCTCCCAGAGCTCAACAGAGAAATGAGAAACCCAGGAGAAACCCAGGAGGGAACACACCAGGCTAGATGGGAAATAGACCTTTATTAGTCTGGTCAGATGGCACTCCTGGAGCCAGGTAGCTCAGAGAGGCAACTGCTCAGGGACTGAGGTCCTTTTTATAGGGTTTTTCTAAACAAAAAGTCAGAGCATTCACAGAACTACCAGAGGACAAGATTCCAAACACATTGCTTATCTCATGCAGGAAATGTTCTATGGTCACCTTTTGTCATACCATTTGCCCTGGGCCAGCTGTTAGCCAAATTAGCAATTAGCATATGAAGAAGCACAGTCTCTGGCCTATTAGCATGGAGTCACTTTAGCTTATTCAAGTCTTACAAGCCCAGGATCTGAAGGAAGTAGAGTAGTTAAGCAAGTTCAAAAGCTGACTCTCCACAAGTTAGAATGATAAAGGGGCCTAGGAGGACTCTCTTTTAACTTCAGCCTTTGCCCTAGGAAATCTTTCCGGGAAATCTAAAGGGTCACTCTGTTTACCTGTTCTGAGCCCACTGAATTTATCAATTAGCTAAGATTTTAACAGTGGGCTTTTGGTTAAAGGGCCTCCCCTTTTTGTTTGTTATGAGAGCTATTTTTTCATCCTCTAAGGCTGCCCAATGCTCCAACATTTGTCCAAGAGGATTATCAGGGGACTGCCACTGGAAGGATTTTTCTCCCCTTCTTTTGTTTAATTACGCCTAGAAATTTTGTTCCCCGTTTTGGCTGGTCAGAGTGACTACATTCCCTGTGCACTAATCCCCCCCTCCACTGGAGGATTCTTGTATACACTGAGAATCCCTGTGCACTCAACCCCACCTCAGCCCTGAAATGGAGGTTGTGCAAAATTGCTTAATGATTTAAACCTTAATTTTTCTGCTTTTGTGTGTGTGTGTGTGTGTGTGTGTGTGTGTGTGTGTGACCAGGGATCAAACTCAGGTCCTTGTGCTTGTGAGGCAGGCAGCAGAACCACTGTGCCAAATCCCTGGCTATTTAACCCTTAATAGTAAAGACAAATTAGCTACAATACTAAACCAACAAGAGAAGAAGGAATTTTAAGAGATTCTGCTTGAGCATGTTTCCAATTGAACAATCCTGTAAGAGTATTGAAGACTATTGAAGAACCAGCCAGGCGTCGTGGTGCATGCCTGTAATCCCAGCACTCGGAAGGCTGAGGCAGGAGGATTGCTGTGAGTTTGACACCAGCCTGGGCTACATAGTGAGTTCTAGGTCAGTCTCAACTACATAGTGAGACCCTGTCTCAAAAAACCAACAAACAAAAAACCAAGAACCAAAGCCTGCAGGTCCTTTTCTTTCTTTTTTTTAAAATCCCTCCAAAGGGGCTATGAGTGCTTTTTTGTTTGTTCATTTGTTTTGCTATTTTGCTTTGCTTTGTTTCACTGAGGGTGAGTAGAGGCCTCACCTCATTGGAGAGCCCCCGTGTAGTGCTTTAATTTTCTAATATCTTCTCCTCTTTCTTTTCACTTTTTCTTCATTATTTCTGTTGCTGTTGTTATTGTTTTGGTGGTGGTTGTGACAGGGATCAAACAAAGGGCCTGTGCATGCTACGCACAGTCTAATCCTGGTATTGATTCTAGGGGGATGGAGGCAATACTGGAACTGAACCCAGGGCCTTCACACTGAGGTGCATCACTAGCCTTTTTAAATATTTTTTTCTTTTTACTGAGTTTATTGGTACAATCTAGGTATACAATACAGTTACATTCATCATTGGGATTCTGTACCTTTACATAATAGGTCTTGATTCTCATTTTTTTCCCTTGTCCCTGCCCTCTCTTCACCCCCTCCTCCCCTCCCCATTTACAAACACTTTATTTCCATTTTTTTCAGTTTCTCATATTTTTTTCCTCTCCCTTATTACTTTTTCCCCAACCTTCCCACTTTCCCTACAACTTTAGCCTTTTACTTCCTATTTCACATTATTAATTATCTCATTATCTGTACCTGCATAATAGGTCTTGATTCTCATTTTTTTCCCTTGTCCCTGCCCTCTCTTCACCCCCTCCTCCCCTCCCCATTTACAAACACTTTATTTCCATTTTTTTCAGTTTCTCATATTTTTTTCCTCTCCCTTATTTTAC
>NW_022900951.1:92557290-92569504 GCF_012274545.1 Fukomys damarensis
GTGTTTTCTCATTTTTATTTTTGTTGTTGGACTGTCCTTGGTTTAATCTCTGGGTTATCACCCAAATCTTCCTGATATAGTTGCACCCTAACTTTTGGGTCTCTAACAACCCACAGACATTGTCATCTTCATAACATCAGAGAAAACAGCTCATCAAATCAACGGCAATCCTTTATCCCAACTGATACAATCAGCACCACAATATGATCAAGCACAACTTGAAAACTGACCACCTGTGGTAGTCACTAGTCTATTTCCCTTAAACCATTTGAATTAAATTGAAATCAAGAAGCAGTCTAGAACATGTCTGCAGTGAACAAACTTTTCAATATAGTATATTTACCATTTAATGGCTCAGACAGAGCTAGGACGCAAGACCCCTGATCTGTTAGCTGATGGCCGAACCACATGATGCAGACTGACCTAGGGTTGCAAGGCCCAGATTGAGTTCCCCAATTTTCTGAATGGTTGAACTCCACAACGTTCTATTACACGTTTCCCACGCCCTTTCTTTAAAGATGTTCAAAGTTGGGAACTCAGAAAAATACCCTTGATGACCACCTCTGCCTCTGCAGAGTGGGTCCAAAGACAGGCAAAGTCAGGAGGTCTGAGAGTGAGGGGGGGCGGACTTATGGGGGTTCAGGGGTAGCTGCGTGGCTACCTTCCTAGCACTTGAGCGATGGCGGCTGTGGCAGGAGCAGGTGTGGCTCTCCTTTCCGGGGTGGATCGGGGCCCAGGCTACCTTCCTGGTGCTGGGGTGATGGTGGCTGGAGCGGGCTTTAAATATTTTATCATGAGACAGAGTATGGCTAAATCATGAGATTGACCTGGCTGGGCTCAAACTTGTAATCCTACTGCCTGTTATGCCAATACCAGGTTTGGGGGTGCTGGCATCTCCGATAGGTGGTTTCTAGGTTCTTTCTGTCCTGAGCAAAGAATTGGTCAAGACAAGCACAGAAGTTTCATCTGAGATAATGGAACAAAATTTTTATTGTTTATTTTTATTTGGCAGTGCTACGGTTGGAACCCAGGGCTTCATGAACGCTAGGTGTGGCTATTAATCCTGACATGTCAACTATATTGGATTAAGAAAAGCCTAGCAGATTAAGAGAGCCTGCTCCCAGGAGTGTATGGATGTGTGACCTTGGTCACTATATGTGTTCCCTTGCCCATTTCCCTCTGATAATGTTTTCAT
Source organism: Fukomys damarensis (assembly GCF_012274545.1). Lineage (NCBI taxonomy): Eukaryota > Metazoa > Chordata > Mammalia > Rodentia > Bathyergidae > Fukomys > Fukomys damarensis. Next base: position 92,558,486 of record NW_022900951.1, read on the forward strand.
GCTCTGCTTCCTAGGCACTATAAACCAAGCAGCTTTGCTCCACCACTCCCTTTAGCTATGATGTTCCTGCCTTGGAAGCAGGTGACTATGGGCTGAATCCCCTCAAACCATAAACTAAATCAAACCCTCCTCCTTTAAATTGTATCAGATATTCAGAAATGGGAAAATTTACTAATAGTCTAGGCAAGTGCTCTACCACTGAGCTACACTCCACTCCAAGAATAATTTTTTATTACTCTACACTCTGTCCTTTGCCCTTCTACTAGTATTACCATAAGCTGTAACATTCCCTAGAACACTAAAATGATATCTTTTCATCCTGTTATTGTGAACTCATGATTGTCTCCTACCTCTAAAGGGGAAAAAAACTTCACATTTCTCAAATGACATGCTTACTACTTTAAACTGAATTGACTGCTAGATATAATATCTTCCAACAGATCTGATTGACAATAATAGCAAATCTGTTAGGTGCTTCAGAAAACATATTCCCTTTATAGGCAGCTTCTGGAGCTTAAAAATTTCCCTCATATTGTTAACCTTGACACTTAGCCCTGTAGACTTTGACTTCACATTGACAGAATGTTTCTGTTGGGTTTATACTGTCAGTAAGATCAGCTCATTTGAAGTAAAAAATAATGAGGAATTTCTGATTATAATAATCAAGTTATTCTCTTCAAAAATATGTCATCCTGGGCTGGGGATTTAGCCCAGCAGTTCGGTGGCCTGCCTTGCAAGTGCAAGGACCGAAGTTCAATCCCCAGTACCAAAAAAAAAAAAAAAGTCATCCTGCTTTGTTTAGCTACTCCTAAAATTTCTTCTACTTAAAGAAATACAGCTATCTTACTCTTGTATTGAAAAGTGATACTTACACTCCAAATACAATCTACCTCCTACCAGGATCCTACTATCTATGTGGATATTTCATTTACACTGATCTACTACACACTAACTTATCTTGTGTATTCAGGATAATAGTGAGGCACTTTCAGATATTTAAAAGTAGTACATCTTTCTACTCTTTTTTTTTTCTGTTTTGAAACAGGGACTTGCTATGTAGCTCATACTGGCCTTCAATTCACTGTGTAACCCAGGCTGCCCTCAAACTTGTGGTAATCTTCCTGCCTCAGCCTCCCGGGTGCTGGGATTACAGGTGTGCACCACCAAGCCCAGTTTCTACTGAGTAATGTTTCCCTGGAAAAAAAATTACACAGAAACTGCCAAAATTCAGCACACACACACACACACACACATGCACTCGTGCACTCTTAAAAACAAAAGCTGAGTCCACATCCCAGCTACTTGGGAGGCTGAGGCAGAAGAATTGAAAATTTAATGCTAGCCTGGTAAACTTACTGAGGCTCTATCTCAAAATAAAATTTTTTAAAAAAAATTAAAAAGGACTAGGCGAGTAACACTAGAGTGCTTGCCTAGCAGGCACAAGGCCCTGTGTTCAAATCCCTGTACAGAAGTTACACAAAAACCTCGCAGAAGGCCTGACTAGTGCCCTTTTGGCATGTACTGATATTGACCAAAGGCTCACTACCTGCTGTGCACAGAAGCCAATATTACTGCACAGAATTGTTGCAAAAAGAAAGAATTATATTGTGCAGCCAGTTGTCAAGTAGGCCAGGAGCTAAAAAGAGAGCTCAATCACAATGTGGTGGTACACACTTGTAATCCCAACACATGGGAGGCTGAGACAGTAGGATTGCAAGTTTGAGCCCAGCCAGGACAAGTTAGCAATTTAGCAACACCCTGTCTCAAAAATAAAATAAAAAAGGAAGACTGGGGATAGGTCAATCCCCAGTAATGAAAAACAAAAGAATCAAAATGGCCTCTGTGATCAGATGATAGAAGGAGAATGAATTTATATGAAAGGAGATAGAGAGCTGGGAGTAGTGGCACACACCTGTAATCCCAGTGTGCTCAGTAGGCTGAGGCAGGAGGATTGATGAGAACTTGAGGCTACCCTAGACCACATAGTGAGTTCAAGGCCAGCCTAAACTGTATAACAAGACCTTGTCTCAAAAAACCTAACCAAGACAACAATAACAACAAAAAAAAAAGGTAGAGGGGAGAAGTCACTTACTAATTGGATGGCACAAAGGAGAACTTTTAGAGTTATTTCGTGCAGGCAGAAGGGGTCATTGTGCCTCCTCACAAGTTGCCTTTTTGTTTTTTGGAGGAAAGTTATCATGTTCTACATGGGGGATTTTGAGATTGTGACTTCTAAAGGTCATCGACTCTGAGCCTCTGAGCATGTTTGGTCTTGAAAAGCAGTTTCCAAAGTATCTTTCAGGCATTCTGGCAGGTTTCCCTGAAAGACAGCTCAAGAATTCTTTGTTATTCAAAGAATTTCTGTCTGGCTGTGTCCGGGCCTTAGCCAATTTTAATCCTATATCACTTGCAGTTCACTCATTCGGCATACTACTACTGGTAAATGGGGTTCAAAACCCTTTTCAGATCCTAGCAAAGGTCGTTATTAACCCACCTTAATGAACCCACCTTCAACTGTAAAAGAAAAATGAGGGAAGCTAAATTCATCCAGGATTGTTATAGACAATCACATAGTCCTTGATTACCTTCTAGCTAGTCAAGGAGGAGTTTATGCTATACCAAACACTCCTTCATGCATCTATATACTACAAAATAGACTCAAGACTAAAATAGTCTTTCTTTTTGTTATGCAGCTTTAAGTCTGCATTAATGACTCCATAGTGATTTACAGTAATCCTTCCCACCCTAGTGCAGAGAAGTAGAGGCCCTTACAAATGGAGAGTGACTTTATTGGTGTAATTTTCTCTCACAAAAGGGTAACACTTTAGGGAGGATACTCCAGCTTGAACCCAGGACCTTTCACATGTTAAGTACATGCTGTTACCACCCTAGTCCACAAAGGGGAACTTCTATTCTTTTTAAATTTTCTCTTGTAACCTGCTGTTTCCCAAAATAATCAGTTCAAAATAATGTTATCCCAAAGAGGTATATTTGGTATGATATAGACTGGTGTCCTATAGTCATATGTGGGGTGGCATCTCCAGAATGTTGTCAGGTTTTTGCTTATTTGTTTGTTTGTTTTTGTAGTACTGGAAATGGAACCCAGGGTCTTTGTATTTGGGGGGGTGCTCTGTATTAAGTAACATTCTCAGCCCTTTTTAATTTATTTTGAGACAGGGTCTCACTAAGTCACTCAATTGTCCAGGGTAAACTCAAACTTTTTTTGTTACCAGGGATCAAACTCAGGACCTTGCACTTGCAAGGCAGGTGGCAGGACCACTGAGCTAAATCCCCAGCCTGTACATTCAAACTTTTCATCCTCATGTCTCAGCCTCCCAGAGTGCTGGGATTACAAGTGTATACTGTCATATCTAGCCACCTGTCAGTCTTAAACGCTATTCTTCAACCAATGTCAAATTCAACAATTCACCGTGGAACAAATGGAGAAGCAGACTAATGAAACTCCAAACTTAGACCACATTCTCCATAGATAATTTTAAACCAAAATCCTTCTATGGTGAAAATCTGGGTATCAGGGATGGATGGCTTCATTCTTGGCCAAAAGGGGAGACCGAAGAAGAGGCAGGCATTCCCTGATGTGCAGGAACTAGCCTGCGCTAATTAGCCAGGCCTTGGTGCTACAGAAAGGGCCCTATGCTCACAGCCAGTTCACGGTGATCCCCTGCTGAGGGTGAATAATCTCCCAAAGAGCAACGTCAGGCAAGGCCACACTGAGACAATGACAGACATGGGTATAATGGAGACCATGCCAGCAACATAAGGGACCGTAGGGTGGAAACCACAGAAATGATGAAACAGCTTAATGTGCTGGATAATATGGTGGCTATTTTCTTCTCAATCAATTATAGCTTTAGCCCCACTCAATTCTTTTATCCCAGACAGAATTGTTAATATTCCCCCACACAGAATTACTTTCACTCCCTGATAGTGTGTTGTGATTCAGAAAAATGCACTAACTGCTTAAATCTTCTCTACAGCCACCTGGTACAAACACAAATCCTAGAATAAGTCCTTTCTGACACCCATTTGAATAGGCACTACATGGTTCTTCCAACAAACAAGAAACCCTTGTTCATTACAGGGATGTTCCTGGTGTTCTTTGACCCTATAAACAGCTAAATCCATCTTTAAATTGTGCAGAGGGCAGTAAGAGAATGCACTCAAGTCTTTACCCCATTCATAAGTCCAGAACTGGCTTCTTCGTCTTTCAGCCTATTCCTTTGTCTCTTCTTTTTCTCAAAAGAAGAAAATACTTTGCAATGCAACTACTTCATCCATGAAAAGAATTAAAAATGCTTAGCATAAAATTAATTGTTTTAAATAACTAACTGTGAAAATTTGCTCTAAATAAAATTTGCACTGATCCTTCTCTGTGCTTCAAACGACCTGTGTTCAAGAAATTTGCTGAGGATTCCTAGAGACTTTCTTCATAAAACACTATTTCCACAAAAGTGGAATTTCCCCTGTAATTCCGTTAAACTTCTTTGATTTTCTTTCCTAACTTAAAGTGGTTTTCCTTAGAAAAGCTCTTTAGTGTGGGAAAGGCCATAAGGATAGACTTAATTACTATGAAAAGAATCTAAGTGACCAAAATTTCATTTGGTTAACATCATTATCAATATAAGGATAAATTGAGAAAATTCACACATGAAGACCTGTTTTAGCTATCTCTTGTAAACTTCTTTTACTTTGCCTGGCCTTGGCCAGTGTGACTCCAGGATTACCAGCTTCATGTCGTACTTATGCTGGAAGGGCCTGCCATCTAGCGGCAAAATTACAAAGTGCTTGTGGTGTATTTATAATTGAACTCAACACTAAAAGAGTCCATCAGTCCACCACATTCCTTGTATTTGTCTGAAAAACTAACAAGATGCTATGCTAACTGCTACTTCGAGATGCAAGAAATACTTTAAGACTTCTGGGAAATAGGGCTAGGGTTGTAGCTCAGTGATAGAGTGCATGTCTACCACACATGAGGCCCTAGGTTCCAAATCTAGAGCCACAATTAAAAGAAAAGAAAAAAAGCAACTGTTGGAAAATAGTTTGACCATGTTGGGAGAACACAAGTCTTCATATGAGAAAGATTTCTATGAAACCTTGCAGCTGAGGTTGCTATAGACCCTCATTATATATGATTTGTGTATTTACCCTAAAATCATAATGGCTTTCAGGAACAGTCTTTGTGACTTTGGCTTTCCCTGCAAAGGTCCACCAAACCCTGAAGAGGCTACAACTTATGTCCCTGAGATCCATAGATCATTGTAGAGTTCTGGGAGATAGAGAGTTCGATGAACTGAGTTCATTTTCTATTTATGTACTTATTTATTTAAATTTTAACACATATTAATTGAACAAAACAATAGGGTTTACTATGATGTTTCCATGCATGAATAGATTATTTATTATGTTTTACCCCTGCCTCCTCCCTCTTCCCAGTCCCTCGTAATCCTACTTTCAAGGGTTTTGTTGTTGTTGTTGTTGTTGTTTCTTTTTTTAGTTTCCACATACAAGAGAGAACTATGACACTTGTACTCCTGTGCCTGGCTTATTGGCTTATTTCATTTAACATAATGCCCACCAGTTCCATCCATTCTGCGGCAAATGACAAGATTTCATGGTTTGGTTTGATTTTTTGCAGTATTGAGGATTGAACCTAGAGAATGCAAAGCCATATATCCATCCCTTTTAATTTGTTTTTTATTTATATAGTGAGACAGGCTCTCATTAAGTTGTCCCAGATGATCTTGAACTTGTGATTCTATTGCCTCAGCTTACCAAATACATGGGATTTCAGGAATAACCATTACACCCAGCTCATTCATTTTTATGAATTCTCCCTGTGCATATATACCATGTTTTCTTTTTTATTCTTATCTCAATTTTTATTTTTTATTAGTACATGGTTGCAGTACATAATGATCACATTTCTTGTGGGGAGTAGCATGTATATAACACATCCTAATTCTTTTTTCCCTTTTCCTTTCCCTGTACTCCTTCCATTACAGGCAGCTAAATTAGATTGACATTAATATACAGTCAGAGAGGAACTGGGCTCTCAAGGAAATCAGCAGAAAAAAAATAAAGGCATCAGAATTGTAGCTGGAGGAGCATGTAAAGAAGACTGGGCCTCAAGATAAAGGTGCAGTGGCCAGGCCCACATGCTGCCTGATAAATAGTAACTTAGAATTATTCTGTAAATAGCACCACCTAATCCAGGAAGTCCAGATAGGCATCAGTCACCAAGATGAGTGACCAGAGCATATGGACCAGTTCCTACCCAAAAATGTTCTTTCTATGTCCCCTTGCTATGTGACCTGCTCCCCTATTGGGTCAATATTAGCTAAGCAGCTATACTTGTAATCTTATAGGTTGATTAAAGTTTGACCCCCATGTTAAACCCACATTGTGACTTTGTTGTATAAGTTATCCCTGAGAAACAGCCTCAGTGGCAAACCACTCCACTCCTCCTGTCTTTCAGTAGCTATCTCTCTTTTTTTTTTAATTTTAAATTGAATTTATTGGTACATTCTAGGTAGACAGTACAGTTATATTCAACTACCATTTTAGATTTTCACACCAGAGAAACTGTTCAGTATTTGCATATGTGTGTGACTTATATATTTCACTTAGGAGTATATCCTCAAAATGTATCCATTTACCTATGAATAAATCTACTTTCTCATTCTTTATGGCTGAGTAGTATTCCATTTTATAGAAAAACCACATCTTCTTTATCCAGTTTCTAACTGATGGGCAAATGGGCTGTTTCCAAGTTTTAGCTATTACAAACTGTGCTGCTATAAACATGGGAGCGCATATATCACTGTGGTATGATTCTTTTAATTCTTTTGGAAAGATACCCAGCAGAGGGATAGATGGGTCAAATGGAACCTCCAGTCCAAGCTCTTTGAGGTATCTCCATATTGATTTCCATAGTGCTTGCACCAGTCTGCACTCCCACCAACAATGGAGAAGTGTTCCTTTCTCACAGCAACCCTTACAACATTTGTTATTTAGCCATTCTTTGTGGGGTGAGGTGGAATCTCAGTGTTATTTTCATCTACATCTCTCAAATGACCAGTGATGTGGAACATTTTTTCATATATTTACTGGCTGCTTTTATTTCTTTGTCTGAGAAATGTCTGTTCATTTCAGATGCCCATTTTAGAATTGGGTCTTTATATTTGGAGGGGCTGGTTGCTCTGAGTTCTTTATATATTTTATAATAGTCCTTTGTCTGAGGAGCAGCTGGTAAAAAGTTTTTCCCACATGGTAGGTTGCCTCTTTGTTCTGTTGATGGTTTCTTTTGCAGTGCAGAAGTTTTTTAATAAGATGAGATCCCAGTTGTTGATTCTTTCTGCTAGTTCCCATGACTCAGTAGCTATCTCTTAATAAACCTTTCCTACTATTAACTTCTGTTGCTCCTTGGAATTCATTGTTTGATTTTTGGGGACGTGAACTTGGCACATCTGAAATCTAGCAGGTTGGGAGTTATATTTCTCCTGTATCACCTGTATCTCCCTCAGTCTCTTGGCATTCTTCCCATTATTTTAAAATGAATATTAGTTATACAAAACAATGAGTTTCATTTTGGTGTATTTATACATTCATGTGACATATTTTGATCATTTCAACTCCCCCTTATTTCCTTCTCTTCACTTCCCACTTCCCCTCTACCAAACTTTGCTTATCCTTGTAAGATTTAAAGTCTCACTTCCACTCCATGGAGCATGAACAGCCAAAAAGGCTTCCATGATGCTGGGCCCTAACACCCAGCGAGGCTCCCAGAGCTCCACAGAGAAACAAGAAACCCAGGAGGAAACACACCAGACTAGATGGTAAATAGACCTTTATTAGTCTGGCCAGACAGCACTTCTGGAGCCAGGTAGCTCAGAGAGGCAAACTGCTCAGGGGCTGAGGTCCTTTTTATAGGGTTTTTCTAAACAAAAAGTCAGGGCATTCACAGAACTACCAGAGGACAAGATTTCAAACACATTGCTTATCTCATGCAGGAAATGTTCTATGGTCACCTTTTGTCATACCATTTCCCCTGGGCCGGCAACTGTTAGCCAAGGCAGCAATTAGCATATGAAGAAGCACAGTCTCTGGCCTATTAGCATGGAGTCACTTTAGCTTATTCAATCTTACATCCTTTCATTTGTTGATAGGCACCTAGGCTGATACCTTATCATAGCTATTTGAATAGTACCACAATGAATAGGAGTAACTACATTGCATTTGGATTTTAGAGCTTGGAAAATAAAAATCTGTCCGCACACAAGGAATTGGGACCATAGGCGGGACTAATGCTCAGGGACCTGAGAAGCAAAACTGAAAAGAACAGGAGCAAATTGTATACCAAGTGGAAGCTGAGAAAGGAATCCAAGTATGCCAAGATTAGTTTCATTGACATTGAACTAGACAGGAAAAGAGAAGGGGAACTAAGGCAGGAAATACCAAAGCATCAAGCCCTGGGAGATTTGCAGGTAGGGTTGATCTCCACCTTAAGGTGAAATTTTCTTTTTCTTTTGTTTTTGTTTCTTGGTATGTCACTAGGGATCAAACTCAAGGCCTCATGCATGCTAGCAAGCACTCTACAAGAGGTACACTCCTAAATTCCTAAGGTACATTTTTAAAAATCCATTTATAGCTTGGATAGAGCAAAGAACTTGCAGCCTGAGATACCACACATGTGAGTCCATTCTGCTTCACCTTGGCAAAGCCATTTAGCCTCCGTGGAGCTTGGTTTTTTGGTACAGTGACTCCTTACAGAGTCTGTGTCTGACTAGGGATATGCCTTGGTTCCCTGCTTGGGGTATGGCCTTTGCTCCCTATAGTGAAAGAGAAGCAAACAAGGAGGAGTTGAGAGAGGATCAGCTGTGGTTGAGAGGCCAGGCCTTTGTGGGATAATTCTGCCTGGGAGGAGCTGGAAATTCCTTGTCTGTCCCATTTCCTGTCAGGTGAAGTTGCTCCAGAGGGGAATCCTTCCCCCAACCTACCCTCACCAATAGAAGGCAGATGAGCTTTGTGAAATTTCCAGCATTGACCTGAAATGCAAAGCTAGCTGTCAGGCAAAGGTAATGTACCTCAGGGGCCTCACTGTTCTTCCTCTACCCTGATTAATTCCCACCACTTCCCCCAACAGTAAGGAAATGGGTGAGAAAACATGGTTGTGAGGGGGTAGGGAGAAAGAAAGGGATAAGAAAAAAAAAGTGAAATAGAAGGAAAAGATAGAAACAAAGCTTTTGTTCATAAGGAGGGAAGGGAGCTTTAAGAGAAGGGAAGAATGGGGGGAAAGGCAAGATGTACCATGTACAGGTGCAAATTCTCTATGATGAGTGCTATCATGATGTATGCCTAAAATGTACCAATAAATGTTTTGTTATTAAAAAAAAAAAAAGAAAGGAAGGGAATTAATTGGCACGGTGCCTGCCTGGCAAGTGCAAGGTCCTGAATTCAAGCCTCAGTACCAAAAAAAATAAAAAGAAAAGAAAACAGACCTATGAATCTGGGTCTAGCCCAGGCCAGGAGTAGCAGACAGTCAAGGGAAGTTCGAGATGGAGGAGATTGCTAGGGGCCAGTGGGATGGAGGCATGGAACTCTGAGGAGACAGGCAGTCAGAATCCAGTTGTGGGGCTCAGTGTGGTAGCGCCCTTGCCCAGCATGCATGTGGCCTTAGTTTTAGCACAGAAAAAATAAAGTAAGAAATAATTTAGGGCCAGGGATTTAGCTCAGGGGCACCATGCCTGCCATGCAAACACAAGGTTCTGAGTTCGATCCCTGATATGAAAGAAAGAAATAAGAAAGAAAGAGAAAGAAAAAGAAAGGAAGGAAGGAAGGAAGGAAATAATGTTAACGCATACCTGTTTGAGGATTTTTCCTTCATTTTCACTTTTTGTTTGTTTATTGTGTGATACTGGGGATGAAACCGGGGACATTCACAACAAGCTACATTCCCCATCCCTTTTTAAAATATTTTATTTTGAGACAGGATCTCATTAAGTAACTAAAATGCCCTGGCTGAGCTCAAACTTGCCATCTTCCTGCATTAGCATCTCAAAGTTCAGGGACGATGGGCACGCATCACCACGCCTGGATTCATTTTTACATTCTACCGTGGAATTAGTTTTAAAATGATACTCTTTGAGATATCAGTAAGAGAAAGTTTAACAAAGGAATAGATTTCCAAAAGTCTATATTAATCATGCATTTTTATTTATTGCATTTTTTTTCAGTGCTATGATAAAACCCAAGGCCTTCTTCATTTTAGGCAAGTGTTCAACAACTGCTCCACACCCCCAGTGCTACTTACTGTACTTCCGGTGATATGATTTCCTGGCCTTTTGCAAATCCCAGAGATACTGCTCTCCCTTCCCAGGGCTGGCCGGTTTACCCAGATGGTAAACAACAGTTTGGGAGAGTGCCTTTTATATGCAAACTAACTGATTGAAAATGTGCCCCACCGCTCTCATTAGGGTTTTACATTCTGGGATAATATCCTCCCTTCCTTCAAAAGTAATCAACCTAGGACCAGGTACCATAGACTTGACAAGCCCCATACCCTAGACCCACTGAAGTCTTTCAAACTAGCAAATCTTATGCCCACTCACCCTGCCATAGCCCCTTCTTTGCCACAGAAACCACAGTAAAGGCTTCTGCCTAGGTTTTTCCTCTGTTGCTTGGGTTTACTAACTAGCCCTGGGGCATCAAAATATAACAGTTTCCTTCTTAGGAACTGTGAACAACAAACTGTGTTCTCAATAACAGTCATTTCCTGAATTGTGGGCCTCATCCTGTCTGTAAAATAAAACCACCTCTGTGTGTGTGTGTGTGTGTGTGTGTAGGACGAGAACATGTATGTGGTCCTGGGGAGAAAACCCAGCACCTCCCACATTGTAAGCACTCACTCTACTACTAAACTACATCCCTAACCTATATTAAATCTCCATTTTATAGCCAATGTTCTATACCTCTTTCTTTCTTTTTTTTTTTTTTTTT
>NW_022900951.1:92569721-92576347 GCF_012274545.1 Fukomys damarensis
TTTTTTTTCCTGGTACTGGGAAATAAACCCAGGGCTTCACACTGAAACATATCCCCAGAAAATTTTTATTTGAGACTGGGCTATGTAAGTCACTAATTTGCCCAAGCTAGATTTGAATTTGAATACTTCTGTCTCAGCCTCCAAGTGCTTGGATTAAAAGCATATACCACCACACTTGATTTTTTATTGTTTTTATGCAGTGTCAATTTTGCTACATTCTTCTACCCTCTTTTGGCCAATTCTGAGAAGGATTCTGGGCTCTGTACTTTTCCTACAAACTCTTTTTATTTGTCATAAATTCCATTTCTGCTTTTTAGGTTTTCTGTTTCCCAAAGTTAATAATAGTATTAATGAATTTGGACTGTAGCTCAAGGGTAGAGTACTTACAGGTGGCTAGCATGTGTGAAGCCCTAAACAAACACTAAAAGCAGTAAAGGGTAGGAAGCGTGTTTGAGTGCTTAATTTGCAAGTCAGATTTGCTGTCTGTGATTTGGACATTATTATGCCCAGTTTACAAAGGAGAAAACTGATAACCAAACCAAGAGGTGAAGCTAGTCTTCAATGTGGGTCGTCTTGATTCTAAAAAAATATTTTTCAATGCTGAAGATGGAATCTAGGGCCTCAGGCATGCTAGACAAGCACTTTACCACTGAGTTATATTCCCAGCCCTTTTTTAAAAAAAATATTATTTCATTTTGAGCCAGAGTCTTATTAAGTTGCCCAGTCTGGCCTCAGACTTGTGATCCTCTTGCCTCAGCTTCCTGAATAGCTGGAATCACAAGTATGCACTACTGTACCCATCACAAATGTTGTTTTTATATTCAAAGGTAAAATCTTAATGTTACTCACTTCTGGCCAGGGATCAATTCACTTGTCTCATCCACAGCTGGAAAGTGAGTCTCTTGGCACAAGTTTTGAGTAGGCAACTGACTGATTTGATCATGCTTCACCATACAATCCCATATATGAAACTCAATCTGTATAACATATTCAGATGTATGCACATCATTTTTTAAATTAAGTTTATCGGTACATTTTAGATATGCAATGTGGTGACATTCATTATTGGGAATTTGTACCTTTACATGATATATCTTGGTTCTTATTTTTTACCCATTCCCCTGCCCTCCCTTCAAACCCTCTCACCCCTCCCTAATTACAAAGACTTTATTTCCATTTTTTCCTTTTCTCATTGTATTTCTTTCCCTTCTTTCATTTTCCCTACCCTCCCACTTCCCCTTCCCCTTTGGATCTTTTCTTCCTATTTCACATTATCTATTTTACATTTTGATCTTTATTTACACTTTCAGTTTCTATTCTAACACCAGAAAAACTATTCAGTATTTACACGTGTGTCCTATTTATTTCACTTAAAAGTATGGCCTCAATGTGCATCTATTTAGGTATAAATGGGTCTTACTTTGTAGCTCAAGTTGGCCTTGAACTCACCATGTAGTCAAAGCTAGCCCCAAACTCCTGCCTTAGCCTCCCAAATGCTGAGATTACAGGTGTGTACCACCACACTTAGCTTTTTTGTGTGGTGCTGGGGATGGAAAATACTGCCTTGTGGATGTTAGATAAGTTCTCTACCATTGAGCGACATCCTTTGCCATAAATATAATTTTAATATCTATATAGACATTCTTTAATTAGAAGAAAAATTTAAAGTACCTGTACAGCTTTACTAAATTACTTTGCCAACTTTAGCAAAATTGCACAGCTAGAAGGCTCAGACCAGACTCTATTAGAGTAAATCAACTAAGGTTTAGTTCTTCAAACAAAATAGAAGGAAGTCAATGGATTTAGGATTCACATGTAACTTACAAGCAGCCCTCTCCTGAACAGAGATAAAAGCATATGGATCTCTGATCCTCACTGAGCATCAAGGGTAGTAGTGGGAAACACAATGCCAGATGTAACATTTGAATGAGTGATGGTTCTGTGAAACTTTCTGGAAGCTAATCGGTCCCCCTATCAACAGTAGAATAAACTGGATATATACCAGGAACCTGTGCATCAAACTAGAGTGCCCTTCTTCAACCCTGGGGTTGCACTATGTTACTGCATGTATCATGACTATAAATTGCTCTGTGGCATATTACACTCAGGCTGATATGAAGTTCTCATTTATCACTTCCAGCCTTCCATACACCAACATAGCTGGTCTCAACAACTTTCTGAAATATTTACAAGCCATAATGCAGATTCCTCTGTGAATTAGGCACACAATTCTTTAAGGGAGATATGGACTTCATCTTGCCCAACCTAAACACGAAGCAATATTTGATTCCTTAATTAAATTATAATGTGAAGTGATAAGGAAAAAATCAGGTTGTAGGGGGCTGAGGGTACATAGCTTAGGCCCTTGGTTTAGTCCTCAACACCCTTCCCCAAAAGTAGAACATAAATAGCTATTTAGTGTTATGAAAAGATGTTAACAATGTTTATAAAAATGAACAGAATAGGTTATAGAACTATATGAATCAGAGCATTTAAAAATAATGCTAATCAAATGTATATCATGCATAGGACACTGCTGGCAGAATCAAATGAACATCTTTAAAGTAAATATTATGAGTCATAGGGCCCACTAATATTGATTTTTCCCAGTATCATTTTTTCTGCATTATCTAAATTTTTATAATGAGTATATAGTACTTTTTCATTATAAATAAAAAGAACAACTCTTTAATTTACTTACTTTGCTTTTTGGGATGCTGGAGGTAGGAAGCAGGTTTTCTCAAATCCTAAGGATGAGCTCTACCACTGAGCCACACCCTTAGCCCCCTAGAACATTGTTTTTTGAATTCTCACAAGAAAAGATAACTTACTTAGTAAACCTGATAGAACACTTACATTTATAAATGTTTGGCAGAGCTGATTAGATGGGGGGGGAACCTATGGGATGAAAGATACCATAAACCAAAAAGGGAAACTCAGAAAATCTTGCATTTTTCAGGCAGAGTCTGAATTTGTATGATATAATTTGTATGCTTCTGGAACTAAAATAGGTAAGACAAACCACCAAGTTAAAAATTGGCCATGAAAGCCAGAGATTTAGCTCAGTGATGCCGCCACCTGACTCACAAGCACAAAGACCTGAGTTCAATCCCTGGTATCAAATAAATAAATAAGGCCATGAATATAATGACAGTCATTACATATTGGTTTAGGGAACAATTCAACAGGAAGAAATAACAATTATAAATTTTTTGCACAAAACATCAACACACCCAATTTCATAAAACAAATACTACTGGACATAAAATATCACATAAATATCAACACAATTATAGTGCAGGAACCTCAATTCCACATTGGCACAAATAGACAAATGAACTAGACAAAATATCAACAAAAAAGTATCACAATTGAACCAAACCATTGAACAGATGTATTTAAAAGATATCTACAGTGTTCCACCCAACCAGTAAGAGAATACATGTTCTTCTCAACAACACATGGGACTTTCTCCAAATTAGACCACATACTAGCCAGTAAAGCATGCTTTTAAAAATACAAAAGAAAATAATGGAAACAAAGTCTTTGTAGATAGAGAGGGAGGGAGGGGTTGAAGGGAGGGCAGGGTAATGGGGAAAAAATAAGAACCAAGGTTGATTACATAAAGGTACAAATTTCCAATAATGAATGCCATAATATTGTATACATTAAATGTGCCAATAGAATTAATTTTAAAAAATACAAAAAAATGAAATTACCTGATGCATATTGTCAGATCATGGTTCAATGAAACTAGAAATCAATGGCAAAAGAAACAACAGAAATTATGGAAGCACATGGGAATTTAAAAATACACTCTTGAAGAATAAATGAGTCACAGGAGAACTCAAGAAGAAATCAAACAGTCTCTAGAATCAAATGATAATGCTAGTAAAACATACTATAACCTGCGCTTCTTCCTGGCTAATAAAAGCAGGACAATCTCAATTTTGTTAGAGTCTGCCCACTAGAGGCAGGTTTCCTCCTGGTTCCCTCTATATCTTGAAAAATGTCTCTGTCTCTTTATTTTTATTCCTCGTCATTTCTCCCCAAAGGTAGCTGAGTGTCTGATCAGCCCTCCAGAGCTGGCACCCAAACAGAGACTCTGAGACCTGGAGGGGAAGACCTACCTGAGTGCGAAGGGAGCAGAAATAGATGTCGTGGAACTCTGCAGGATGAATCCAGAAGCTAGCTGTTTCAAGAGACGGAAGTATGTCACGGTGCTGTAGAAAGGCTTTTCCTAACTGGGATAATAGGTCAGAATTTTTCAGTGCAAAAGTAGAGGAATACATAGCTGTTGCATATGTTAGGGAAACAGGCAGGGGCTCAGGTTAGTGCTGTCTTTCAAAAATACTGTAGCATATTATCAAACATAATCTCTGGTTTGTGTGGGCAGGAACCTTGATACCAAGATTGGGATAGAATGGCAGAAAATTTATGGAGAGCCCATGCAAAGGGTGATTGAATTGCCCCTGAAAATGTTTCGATGTGGAGTCTAATAAAATCAGTATTGGAACCTTTATGTACAGCTACAGCTACCAGTACTGGCACTGTTCCCCTCGATGAAAGAAAGGGAAAAGATTATATAGAAGATAAAGAATCTCTTTTATGGTCCACACCTCTCAAAGTTCTGGAGGCTGGCAGAGGCCACCGTTGCTTGTCTAAATTTAAAGATAGCATTCGGCAATCTACTATGGCAGGGGATCCAAATGAGCCTTGTTACTTCCCTATTATAATCAGACAAGATCATGATGGTCTTTAACAGATGATATATGAACATCAGTAAATAGGGTATAAGGTATCGAAGGAATTAAAACAGAGCATAATGAATAACAAGGCATAAGCACCTTTTACACTAGGGCTCTTGGGCTCCATTTTGGGGGCTCTATGTGTTGAGAACCGCAGAACTTAGGCCTAATTGGCCTCCTCTGTGAGCATAAAGGAGAAAGACTGCACTCAAAAGTGATTGCATATTAGAGAAAAGTTATGACAGCTGTTAAGTTGTTTACCAGAGAATGAACTAATGATATTGGAAACCAGATGTATCTTGTGTTTCCTAGATTGCTTATGCCTGGGTGAAATAAAAGTGAGGTGGGCCAAAGGCTTGGGGCTTCTCTGCTTGCTAGAGGTGCGAGTCACTTGGCTGCTCATCCTTGTTTGCCCCCAGGTTAGGGAGGAACAAAGTAGTGGCTCTGAGTCCTGGAGCAAGGCTGGCTGTGCAAGCCCGATACAGGTGGTGCCTCAGCATGGAGCCAGGGACCACCAACATCTGTGTATGCTTCCACAGGACATAACACATCTTGCCCATTCCTGCTTATCACCAAGCCAATATCTTCATTTTAATGTACAGGTATAAGAACTTGCAGCAGAACAGGCAGGCTAAAATAGAGTGACCAGAAGGCCAGGTATCACTGAGGATATGTTATTGGGAACAGGACCTTCCACAGATATTGCACAGCAATTGTCTTATCCTAATGAGGCATATGACCAGATAAATTTGTTGATGAAATGGGCATGGACCACCATCTCTGATGTCGCGAGCCGGATTGCCTTGGGCAACTCGGTCTGCGACTACAGGGGCCTGAACTGGCGACACACACTTGATACACAAGGAGTTTACTTTAGTTCCTCATCTCCAGATCTCTACCCCACTCTCCGCGCCAGCGCCCAGAAGGGGTGGCAACATATATACCATAATGCAACCAATCAGCATACAGAGAACAGATTATTACCTTATAAGAATACATCAAACACCCACAGGAACATATCATGTGATCTACAGGAAAACTAAACCTAATACAAAATGGCTTCACAGGCTATATCATAAAATGGCGGAGGGGTGGATCTATGGTTCTCCACATCTGAGGAGAGCACTACAATTCAGTCCTTTCTACTTATTTTACAGGGCTCCTAAGAGCCTTATACTCAGTTTCTCACTAGACTACAGGAGACAGTCTAGACAGATTCCCCATGCACAGGGAGCTGAAATAATAGTACTATAGTTAAGGATTGTAAACAAGTCATTGGGGCCATTAGGGCTACAAAAGATCTTGGAAATTATGTTAGAGCTTGCCAAGATATAGAAACAGAATTTTGCAAGTGCTCCATGCTGGCTCGGGCCATGTTAAGTCTTACAAAAGGGACAAAAAGTAATAATATCCATTTTTTTTTGGTACCCGGGATTGAACTTGGGTCCTTGCACTTGCAAGGCAGGCTGCAGAACCTCTGAGCTAAATCCCCAGCCCTCCAATGTTTCAATAGTGGAAAAACAGGGCACACTCATAAGCAGTGTGTCACTCAGCTAAATCAGGAGCCATACTTCCGCCTTCTACAGAGGTAGATACCAGTCCAACTCCTGGTTTTTGCTCTCAGTATAAAAAGGAAAATATTGGGCAAAGAACTGCCATTCTAAATATCATAAGAATGGTATCCCCCTTACCAGAAACAGGAATCAGGCTGTAAGACCTAAAGTCTCACTTCCACTTCACGGAGCATGAACAGCCAAAAGGCCTCCATGATGCTGGGCCCTAACACCCAGCGAGGCTCCGGGAACACGACAGAGAACCGAGAAACCCAGGAAGGAACACACCAGGCTAGATGGTAAATAGACCTTTATTAGTCTGGCC
>NW_022900951.1:92576426-92579965 GCF_012274545.1 Fukomys damarensis
CTAAACAAAGAGTCAGGGAATTCACAGAACAAGACTGCAAACACATTGCTTATCTTATGCAGGAAATGTTCTAGGGTCACCTTTTGTCAAACCATTTGCCCCTGGGTGGGCTGTTAACCAAGGTAGCAATTAGCATATGAAGAAGCACAGTCTGGCCTATTAGCATGGAGTCACTTTAGCCTATTCAAGTCTTACAAGGCCCAGCTGTGGGCCCTTCAAACAACAGGGGACTTTCCAGTACAAGCAATGAGCAGCAATCTGTCCCAGTTTCCCAGTTTCAGGCAAAACATTGCTTCACTCACTCTTGGAACTCAAGGGAGTGCAGCATTAGATCTACCTGTGGCCCAGAGTATAAGCTTATTAGGGGAGATAATCTTATAAAGATGCCCACAGGGATCTGGGGATTACTCCCTGAGGTTATTGTTGGGTTAATTATGGGTAAACGTAGTCTAAATTTGCAAGGTATAACTGTGATGCCTGGAATAATTGATTCTAATTATGAAGGAGAAATCAAGTCATAGCTCATTCTTTGGACATTTGGGTTTTTGAACAAAGTGATTATGTTGTTCAATTGATGCTTCTTCCTATAGTAGGGATCCTCTCAATACAATATAGGAGGCAGCAAAGAAAGGAAGAAGGGCTTTGGTAGCACCCCAAGTAAAGAAATTCATTTTACCCAATAATTAGACAAGGGAAGACCTGTGTGTAGAATGAAAATAAAGGGCAAATACTTTGAAAGATTGCTAGATACAGGCATCTGCTAGCACCATTGAACAATGGCCTCCCCTCTGGCCCATTCAGTCTGTCACCTCCTCCTTAGAGGGGCTTGGCTTGCCTCAACAAGTATTGCAAAGTGAGACTCCCCTACCTTACTCAGGGCCAGAAAATCAAGCTGGGTCCTTTCAACCTTATGTTACTTCCATACTGGTAAATTAAAGAGATCTTTTAAAAGAATGGAGAATTATGCTAATGAACCTAGTAATGTGGCAAAACAAACTATGAAAAAGGATAACAATCACACTTTTAGTTTAGGAAAAATTTACAAAGTAACCTCCAGAGACTGTCAGTTACTCCTATTAGACCCTACAGGCATAGGACCTTAGCACCCTTTTGATAGGAGTCATTGATGCTTCTTTTGCAGGGCAGCTTTGCCACTTCAATGGAGAATAGATCTCCCAGTCTGGGTGGATCAGTGATAAAGAGAAGCTAATATAATTACATACTTTAGTGCAAGAACAAATCCAGTTAGGGCACTTAGAATCACCTTCAAATTGTAAGACCTAAAGTCTCACTTCCACTCCACGGAGCGTGAACAGCCGAAAGGCCTCCACGATGCTGGGCCCTAACACCCAGTGAGGCTCCGGGAGCTCGACGGAGAACGAGAAACCCAGGAAGGAACACACCAGCCTAGATGGTAAAAGACCTTTATTAGTCTGGCCAGAGGGCACTCCCAGAGCCAGGTGGCTCAGAGAGGCAACTGCTCAGGGGCTGAGGTACTTTTTATAAGGTTTTTCTAAACAAAGAGTCAGGGAATTCACAGAGCAAGACTGCAAACACATTGCTTATCTTATGCAGGAAATGTTCTAGGGTCACCTTTTGTCAAACCATTTGCCCCTGGGTGGGCTGTTAACCAAGGTAGCAATTAGCATATGAAGAAGCACAGTCTGGCCTATTAGCATGGAGTCACTTTAGCCTATTCAAGTCTTACACAAATCCCTGGAACACTCCTGTGCTCTTGAGTCCAAAGAAATCTGGAAAGTAGGGATTATTGCAAGATTTAAGAGCTGTAAATGCTTATTTACAGCCAATAGGAGTTTTGCAGCCTGGTCTCACATTTCCTGCAGCCATTCGTTGAGAATGGCCATTGATTGTTTTTTATCTTAAAGATTGCTTCTTTACAATTCCCTTAAAGCCACATGATCATCAGTATTTTGCTTTCTCTGTACCTTGTATTAAATTTAAAGGACCTATGAGCAGGTATCAGTGGAGAGTTTTACATCAGAGATGGATAAGCAGCCCCACCCTGTCTCTGTTTTTGGTAAATCAAGCCTTATAATGCTCTCAAAATGTGCTCAGGCTTATAATATTCATTATATGAAAGCCATTTTTCTGCCCATGGGCAACAAAAACAAAGTGCACACTTTGCTTGCTACAGTAAAGAGGGACCTTAAAAGTCATGGCCTTTGCATAGCACCTGACAAAGTACAGTCCTATAGCCCTTAGCTCTACTTAGGAACTTTGCTCATAGAACAATGAGACCTCAAAAACAAAACAAAACAGAATTATTTGACTTTAAATGATTTTCAAAAATTATTGAAAGATATTAATTGGATTTGGCTTAAATTATATATTGCTACATATCAATTAAAACATCTCTAATACTTTACAAGGTGATCCTCAGATTGATTCTCCTTCATACTTAACTACTGAAGGATAGGTAGAACTACAGTTAATAGAAGGAATGTTACAGGGATGGCAAGTACATTTGGTTAAATATCACTGCCCTCTTATTCTTTATGTTTTAGATATTCCTCTCTCCTTCTGGGCTCTTAGGGCTTTCAGGTGTTCCCCACTGAATAGCCTTATCTTCCTAATCAGATAAAAAAAGCTTTACAGTTTTATATCAAACAAATGGTAAGAGTAGTACTTAATGGGAGAACTCACGTAATCAACTGTTTGGTAATGATCCTTTTCATTATATTACCTACAGAATTGTCTCAATATTCAATTTTATTACAAGCTGTTGATTGGCAAATTGCTTTCACTGACTTGATAGGGCAAATTGACAATCACTTTCCTAGTGACCCTATCCGATAATTTTTTTTCCAAAACACTTCTATAATACCTCAGATTACATGACTAAACCCCATTTCTGATGCATGAGTTTGTTTTGCAGATGGTTTCTCAAAGGAAAAGGGAGCTATCTGGAGTAAGGATTTTCAACACATTATTTTAACACCTATACTTTCAGCCCAAAGGTCAGAAATAATGGCTTTTTTTTTTCAGTACTGGGGATCGAACTTGGGTCCTTGCCCTTGCAAAGCAGGCCACCAAACCGCTGAGCTAAATCCCTGGCCAGTAATGGCTTTTTATATTATAGAGCTTACTAAGTTGACTCCTATAAATATGGTTAGTGATTTAGCCCATGCAGTATTTCTTACCCAGTGGCTAGAAACTGCTACTTTAAAAACTAGTATAGAGAGAGCCATGCCTGCTCCCGACCCAGCCGCCATCAATCAAGTTCCGGGAGGTAGCCTGGGCCCCGATCCACTGCAGGAAGGAGAACCACGCCTGCTCCCAACACAGCTGCCATCGCTCAAGCGCTGGGAAGGTAGCAGCGCTCTAAATGTCCATAAGGCCCCCCCACACTGTCAGACCTCCTGACTGTACCAGTCTTTGGACCCAATCTGCAGAGGCAGAGGTGGCCATCAAGGGAATTTTTCTGAGTTCCCAACTTTGAACATCTTTAAAGAAAGGGCGTGGGAAACCTGTAATAGAACACAGTGGAGTTCAACCATTCAGAAGGTTGGGGAACTCAA
>NW_022900951.1:92581141-92581772 GCF_012274545.1 Fukomys damarensis
AAAAAGCTGTTCGCAGAATTAATGACAGAAAAGTTCCCAAACAGAGGGGAAGAACTTGACATTCAGATAACTGAGGCATATAGGACCCCAACTAGCTACAATCAAAAAAAATCTACACCTAGACATATAATAATCAAGATCCCAGAAACCCAACAGAAGAACAAAATACTACAAGCAGTAAGGGAAAAGAAACAAATCACATACAAAGGAAAGCCCATCAGAATCACAGCAGACTTTTCAACACAAACCCTTGGGGCAAGGAGAGCCTGGAATGAGATATTTCAAGTACTAAAAGAGAACAACCTCCAACCTAGACTGATGTATCCAGCAAAACTCTCTTTCAAAATGGATGGGGAAATAAGACACTTCCACGACAAAGAACACCTGAGAAACTACATGAATACCAAACCAGCACTACAAGCAATTCTAAACAAGATCCTAGAAAAAGACAATGAAGGCAACAACACCATGAGGCCCAACAGAGCAAATCAAATAGGCAAGGCAAGAAATTAAAGGGAGAAGGTGAAAAAGTAAAAAGAGTCAACAAAAGGCCAACAACATATCAATAATAAGTCAGTACATATCAGTTATAACCAGCAATCTCAATGGCCTCAACTCACCAATCAAGAGA
>NW_022900951.1:92582557-92622008 GCF_012274545.1 Fukomys damarensis
TGCTGCCAACTTTGGAAAAAGTCATCCCAATTTACTGTGTTGAGTTGGTGTTGTACAGAAATGGACAGCCATATTGGTCTAGAAATGTTAATTTATTTATTTTTTTCCATGTGTACAGGGGTAACACATCATACTAAATATGTAAGGTCATATCTACGTGGGTTTGATTACAGAAACTAATAAAGTATTCTCTAAGTAATGAAAAAAAGAATAAGACTATAAGAGCAAGAAGCAATTTAAATATGTTTGGGGACCATTTTCATCTCCAGAATTAAGGATTATTTTAATGTTACATCATTGCCTTTTCTCTTTTACTTTCCTTTTTAGTTTTATTTTAGGATTCCCTATTTTTAATGTTCATACAGAGATTTAACTGAAATACCAAATAGGTTCTTTGATGCAAAAAACTATAATAGTACACAGGATCCTAATGAGATCATTAATAATGTGAAATAGGAAACAAAGGGCAAAAGGTGTAGAGAAAGTGGGAAGGTTGGGGGAAAGGTAATAAGGGAGAGGAAAAAAATAAGAGAAACTGAAAAATGGAAATAAAGTGTTTGTAAATGGGGAGGGAAGAAGGGGGTGAAGGGAGGGAAGGGACAAGGGGAAAAAATGAGAATCAAGACCTATTATGTAAAGGTACAGAATCCCAATGATGAATGTAACTGTATTGTATACCTAGATTGTACCAATAAACTAAATTAAAAAAATAAAAAAAACTAGTATAGACCCTCCTTGTTTAATATGTTCTTAAGATTATAGCAGGTGATCTAAAGTTGCTCTACTCCCTTTTATTTTGGGCATATTAGGTCCCATTCTAACATGTCAAGACCACTAGCCTATGGTAATCAACAAGCTGAATTGTTTGGTGGCTTATGTTACGTCCTTTGAGTTGGCATGTCATTCCCACTCATATCATCATCAAAAGAGTAGAGCCTTAACAAAAGAACGTCAATTGTCCCATTCACAACTAGGAAGATTGACTTGTCAGTGAATCCCTAAGCTGAGGGATATAAACTGTGAGGACTTAAACAGAATAAACTTTGATAAGTGCATTTTACTCATATCTGATCATTTGGACAGTTGCAATATGGCCATGTATCTATAGACACTTACTCCCATATGATCCACACTATCTGCCATAGTAGAATATATTGAACATCTTTGTCTGCCTTTGGTACTATAGGAGATCCACATACACACAAATCTGAGTAGAGCTTCTCCTCCTTTTTTCATCTTTCGCATATTGAACATCTTACAGGCATTCCCTACAATCCTCAAGGCCAAGGAACAGTGAAGCATGCACATCTTTCCTCAAGAACACAATTACAAAAAATAAAAAAATAAAAAGGAGTACAGCTGTCTGCCTCTACAAGCGCAATTAGATCTTTTTTCTTGGCTTTTGATGATTCTGTGGATTTCTGCTGGAACTTTGGTGACTTCACCTTTTTTGTTCTTAATTGCGTGGATTTGAGCCTTTTATTATAAGGTCAGCTAATAGTTTATCGATTTTATTTATTCTTTCAATAAACCAACTCTTTGATTCATTGATTTTTTTTGTACTGTAATCTTGGTCTCCATTGGATCGATTTCTGCTCTAGAACTTTATAATTTCCTCCCTTGTATGAGTTTAGGGTTTATCTTGCTCTTTTTCTGGAAGCTTAAGATTCAGCATTAGGTTTTTTATTTGAGATCACTCTGTTTTCCTGGTTGCTATGAATTTTCCTCATAGAACTGCTTTCACTGTGTTCCACAGATTTCTGTATGTTGTATTGGCATTAAGTTGTAAAAACTGTCTTCTTTAATTTTCTTTTAATTATTTAATTCTTCTTTAATTTCCACTGCAACCCATTGGTAGTTCAGGAAAGTGTTGTTCACTTTTTATGTGTTTGTGAAGTTCTTGCAGTTTCCTATGCTACTGGTCTCCAGTTTAATTGCACTATGTGCTGTGAATATACATGAGGCAACTTTGACTCCTTTGCATTTACTTAAACATGTTCTATGAGCTAGCATGTGGTCTATTATGGAGAATGATCTATGTGCAGCCAAAAAGAATTTATATTCTGATTTTGTTGGGTGGAAACTCTGTAGACATCTACATTGTTCAAAGCTTGATTCAGTTTCAGTATTTCATTGTTGAGTTTCTTTCCTCTGGATGACCTGTCAGTTAGTGACAGTGGGGTATTGACCTCACCCACTACACTTGTATTAGTGCTTATTTAGTTTTTTATTTCCATTAATATTTGTTTTTTGTATAATTGGGGGCATGGGTATTTGGTGCATATATATTTATCATTGTCATCTCTTCCTCATGGATTCTTCCCTTCACAAGGATGTGGTAAACTTCTTGGTCTCTCTTAATTAGCTTTTGTATCAAATTTATGTTGTTTGCAAATAAGATAGCTACCCCTGGTTTTTCCCATGTTCCTGTTATATGGAGAACTGTTTTCCATCCTATCATTTTCAGTATATGAGTTTATTTTTGAATGAGGTACATTTCTTGTATGCAGTATATTACTAGATTGATTTTGCTTCTTAATCCATTCTGCCAATCTTCTTCTTTTGATTTCTGAATTGAGGCCATTAACATTGATGATTATAACTGATATGTATTGATTTATCAGTATCATGTTATTGTCCTGTCATTAGACCATTTTAATTTTTCCAACCTCTCCCTTTAATTTTTGCCTGATGGATATGCTCTATTGGGCCACAGGGAGTTGTGGCCTTCATTGTTTTTTTCTAGGATATTGTTTAAAATTCCTTGGAGTGCTGGTTTGGTATTCAAGAAGTTTCTTGGGTGTTTGTTGTCATGGAAGTATCTTATTTCCCATCAATTTTGAAAGATAGCTTTACAGGATATATCAGTGTAGGATGAAAATTGTTTTCTTTTAAAGCATGAAATACCTCACTCTAGGATCTCTTTGACTTGTGGGTTTGTGTTGAAAAATCTGCTGTGATTCTGATGGGCTTTCCTTTACATGTGATTTGTGTCTTTTCACTAACTTCTTGTAGTATTTTGTTCTTCTGTTAGGTTTCCAGGATCTTGATTATTATATGTCTAGGTGTGGATTTTTTTTATCGTGGCTACCTGGAGTCCTATATGCCACACTTATCTTAACGTCAAATTCTTCCCCTCTCTTTGGGAAGTTTTCTGTCATTAATTCTGTGAATATTTTGTGTGTGTGTGTGTGTGTGTGTCATTTGTACTTTCCCCTGCTACTTCATGTATTCCTGTCAAGCTTATATTATTTTTCTTTGTATCATCTAGGTTTGTAGGATTGATTTCTCATTGTCCCTTACTGTTTTTTAAGAGATCTCTGTTTTCATGGTCATTGCAATCCGATCTTCTATATCTGAAATTCTATCTTCACATTCATTCATCCTGCTGCAAATGTTTCTATACAGTTTTTTTTTCTCATTGAGTTTATTGGTACATTTTAGGTATAGGGTACAGTTACATTCATCATTGGGATCTTGTACCTTTACATGAGAGGTCTTGGTTCTCATTTTTTCCCCTTATCCCTTCCCTCCCTTCACTCCCTCCTCCCTTCCCTATTTATAAAAACATTATTTCCATTTTTTTTATTTTCTCATTTTTTTTTCTTTTCCCTTATTTCCTTTCCCGTACCCTTCCCAATACAGTTTTTAATCTCTTGGATATCGGTTTAAATCTGTTTCATGGATTCCATTTCTTTCCTATGTTGGGCATTCAAGGTTTCCATTTCTTTCCTATGCTGGGCATTCATGGTTTCCATCATAGTCCTGAGCTCATCTATTTTTTTAATCTCTTTCTGATCTAGAGTCTGTAGGCATGTCTTTCATTCTTCTCACCATCTCTGTGCTTATCAGGGAAATTATTTCTGTTTTGAATTTTTCTAAAGTCCTATTCTTCTGTTTATTTACTTCCTGTGATATCAGTTCAGGGTGACCAGATGGTTGACTGTCAGACTTTTCCACCTCATTTCCCCCAGAGTTTACCTTTGGTGGGGTGGAGATCTGTGTTTGTGTCTTGTTTAAATGCTTTCTCATTTCTATTTTTGTCATTGGTACTGTCCTCGTTTTAATTCCTGGCTTCATAGTTCAATCTTCCAGATAGAGCTGGTCTTTAGGTTTTGAAACTCTAATGTCTCTGAGGCAAACTCATTTTCATTATAACATGGAGGACAACTGTTAGATCAATCACAACACCTTAGCCCATGTGATACAGTGAGCAACACAGTGGCATCAAGCACAGCTTAGAAAATGCCAATTTGTGGTAGTTATTAGTCTATCCTCTATAACCATGTGAATGAAATGAAAATAGAAGCCCAGGCCAAAATATGTTTATAGTGAGTAAACTCTTCAATATAGCAACTTTACTCTTCAGTTTGGGAATTTAGAAAGAGTTGGTGAGGGAGGGAAAGATAGATAGGCTAGAGAAAGGTTACAAGTGAGGTCAGAGTACACAGGAAGTTCACACAAACTCTAGGGAATTGTTCAAGAGAAGAGAAGATAGAACAAAATATTCCCAAGAACAGAGCAAAGTAACAGTAATAAGGAGGATAGAGACTATAATCAATATCTTTTAAAACTAATGGCAATTGAGAGAAGGAAAAAGAGAAGAAAGGGAAAAGGAAGAAAATAAATTCATATTAGTATAGTAACAGGAACACAAAAGGGAGAGTAATGGAGATCAAGGTGGGAAGAGAGAGAGAAAGAAAAGAAGATAAGAAAATGAAGATTAAAAAAGGAAAACTTTTTGAGAAAAAAGAAAGAAAAAATTTCTTAAAATGATTACAGATAAATGAAAAGTTTTACTTTGAAATTAAAAAATACAAATAGGAATAGAGGGCCTCCTTCAGGGTGTGCCTCTGTTGACACAATAGAAAGTGTGGGCAGGAGTGTGCAGTTCTTAGCTAATTAATCTCAGCAAGCCAGCAGCTGTCCCCTGAGATTCAGGCTGATTTTTGGCTGCAAGGCCCAAGTTGAGATCTTTGTCCTCCTGCTGGGTTGATATCCACCTACAAGTTTCTACTGCAAGTTCCAGCTGTATTTCCCCTGAAGTTAGACCAGGTTCTGATGTGAAGTGCTGTACCTTCTGACTTACCAACTACGGTGGTATGGCATGCCTTGATGGCAGATTTTCTTCACTTTTCCAGTGAGCTTCAACTTTCATCTAGGAGCCTCAGGGAGGCCTTCTTCTTCTTTCTATTGTTCCTGGGGGGGGGCACTAACACAGCTGTATTGGCCAGCGAGACTGGGTTCCTCTTTGTCATCACGTTGAAGGAGGATGCCTATCAGAGGGTGAAGAATGGTAGCTGGGCACCTCTGTGTCACCAGGTCAAAGGGGTGTGCCTACCAGAGGGTCAAGAGTGGCATTTGGGCTCCTCTGTGGCACCAGATGTAAGGGTCTTGCCTCCCGGAGGTTCGAGAGCCATGGCTGGGCTCCTCTGTGGCACATGGTAGAATGGGTCTGCCTACTGAAGGGTCAAAACTGGTGGCAGGGCTTCTCTGTTGCACTGAGTTAAAAGGGTGGGCCTGCAGATGGCCTCCTCTGTGGTGCTAGGTCAAAGGGGATGGCTCAGTCTGTTGTTTATACTTACAGTAGTGTTTTTTATCTCCTGGATATCTATTTGAATCTGTTTCCTGGATTACATTCCTTTCTTTTGTTGGGCATTTTTGGTTTCCTTTTCTTTCCTATGGTGGGCATTCATGGCTTTGTATCATGGTGCTGAGGTCATGATTTTTTAAAATCTGTTTCTGCTCTAGAGTTTCTAATCATGTCATTCATTCTGCTTACCATCTTTATCTGGGTAATGGTTCCTATTTTGAATTTTTCTAGAGCCTGATTGATTTGCTTTGTTATTTCATGTGCTACCACTTCAGGGTGTGGCCTGGTGGTTTATTATCAGATTTTTTCACCTCATTTCCCCAAAATATGCCTTTAGTGAGCTGGAAGTCTGTGTTTGTACCTTGATTAAATGTTTTCTCATTTCTATTTTTGTCCTTGGTACTGTCCTTGGTTTAATTCCTGGGTTAATACTTAGATCTTCCTGATACAGCTGCTCCTTAGGTTTTGAGTCTCTAATGACACAGAGACCCTGTCATTTTCATACCAGGAGTGATAACTGATTACATCAATCACAACACCTTAGCCCAAGTGATAGGGCCAGCAAAACAATAGCATCAAGCACAGTTTAGAAATCAATAATTTGTGGTAGTTAATAATCTATCACCTTTAACTGTGTGAATTAAATCAAAATCAAGATCAGTCAAAAATATGTTTATTCTGTATAAACTCTTCAACATGGCAATTTTACCCTCCAGAATGGAAGTTAGAAGGAGTTGGAGAGAGAGGGATACAGAGGTAGAAGGATAGGGGAAGGTTAGAAGTGTGGTTAAAAGACACAGGAAGATAACACAACCTGTAGGAAACTGTTGAAGTCAAGAGGGAAAGACAGAATGAAAGAACAAAGATAAGAATAGAAAAACCTAACAGCAATAAGGAAGCTAGAAGCTGTACTCACTTTCCTTTAAAACTTATGACAGTCAAGAAAACAAAACAGAGAGAAAAAAAAGAAAAGGAAAAAAGAAATCCAAATTAGGGAATAAACAGGAATAGAAAGGGAGATGGAGAAAAATGTGTGAAAGTGACATTGTGAGTGAGAGAGAGAAAAAAAAGAGGGGAAATGAAGAAGAAATAAAAAAGAGAAAATTTTAGGAGTAGCAAAAATTAAAAATGGACAGTAAGAGGGAAAAATAATTTAAAAAATAAAAATGTAAGGCCCCCTTCAGGATATGGCTCTACTGTTACAATAGACAATGTGGGCAGCAGGGTGTAGATCTAGGTCAATTAGTTTCAGCAAGCCAGCAGCAGACCCCTGAGATTCAGGCTGTTTTCTGGCTGCAAGGGCCAAGTTGAGATCCCTGACTTCCTTCAGGGTTGAGCTCTGCAAGGTTCTACTACAGGTACCAGCTGCATTTCCCTGAGGATAATCTAAGTTCTAATTAGAGGTGGTAATCTATCCACCTTACCAACCCTGATGCTCTGGCAGGCCTTTATTAAATAGATTCTCTTCACTTTTCTACTGGGCTTCAATTTTCATCAAGGAGCCTAAGAGGGTGTCTTTCTGTTACTTCTGCTGTATCTTCTGGAGCTCAAGACAATGGCCTTTATGATACCCTGTGCCTCTGCTGTATGGATCCATGTACCAGCACAACCAGGAGCCCAGAGGCAGGGGGTGCTGGAGCACTGGGTTGATCCAGGGGTGCCCACTCCTCCCACATGTGGGCTGTTTCTGCATTTCCTTTTGTTTCTTATAGAACTTCCTCCAACACCACCTCTATTTGCTCAGCCCCTTTCTCACTTGTTCTAGACTCCTATTCTGGTACTGAAGGACAACTTGAATGGCATGTGTTTGGTCTTAGCCCAGCATTACCACAAGTCATTATCAATGGCAGACCAGGACCCCTTCAGGAGACATTTTGGAAACTGGCCCTTATTATGATCATCAGCTGTGGAAAGAGAATATGGCTAAAGTTACTACAAATGCCTCAAACATTGTAATTTGGAAAAATAAGACCAAACGGTTTTCCATATGTACTTATAACCCTTATGTCTTTATGTAGGAGACTATTGAACATAATCAGACCTTGTTAATGTGCAGAGAGTGTACACTGAGCCACCGTGCATCAACTGGAGCCCAAGTTAATAAAACTCTGCTAATTTAGGCACATACCAGGAGTTTGGGTGCTGATAACTCTCACAAAGCCATGGGTCAGTATTCCTGCTATTTACCTATTGTAATCATTGACCAATCCACCTTGTGCAGTGAGCAAAGAGGATGTTAGGATTAGCTATTGCTGGAATTATTTCTTTGGTATCATTGATTTCTAGCATTGCTGTATCTTTTGTATCTTTCAGTTACTCTATACAGACTGCTCATTTTGTAGATAATTAGATAAGAACTGTGGAAAAGGCTTGTAATATGGATGGAAAATTATAGTCACAAATCAGTGTTTTAGTGATCACTACTATGTGGATGGGAGATCAAATAGAAAGCCTATGGGGACCAGGAACTTAGCTCAGTGGCACCGCACCTCCTTTGCAAGCACAAGTTCGTGAGTTTGATCCCCAGTACAAAAAAAAAATAGTCTACAATTACAACAGGGTCTTTGGTGTCATTTAATATTACTCGCTATTGTATAATTTCATTCATGTATAACCCGTCTACTCATCCTTGGGAGTATATAAAAAGGCACATACAGAATGCTATGCATAGTAATTTTAACTACTGATTTAGAGACATTGCAAAAAGAAGTATTATCATGTCTCAGCAGACTCAAAATTTTGATAAGCAAATTCATTATTGTGATCAATTTGCTGATACTCTTCATCAGCCATCAGTTTAATCCACGGAACTTGCTTAAAGCCTATTTTGGACATTACACCAGCTTGATTATATTAATGTGCTTCTGTCTCATATTTTTACTTATAATTGCCACACAGAAAGCAAAAACAGACAATGCTTGGATGTTTTTCAACCTCAAAGCCCACTGTTTCAACTGCTGCAATTACAAAAACAAAAGAGAGGAAGTGTTGGGGACTAGGCTACCTAACTCAGACCTCACAGTTTCTAGGTTAGTGTTATCTTGCCTCTGGAACAGGGAAGGATTCAGAGGGCCAGATTCCCCCTGTCTATGGGTGGGATGTTAATAACCTGGCACTCTTGAGGCAAGACAGCATCTGTTGAGGAAAGTGAGTTTCAATATGGAAGCATTTGGATGTACAGAAATATCTATTTCTCATTAATTTAATTCTTCTCCACCCATTCTCTGTAGTTCCTATTCCAACCCTAACCCTAACTCCAACCCAAGGCAGCTGAAGGTCTGATCAGCCCTTGGTAAGAACTGAAATAAAATTTTGAACAAATGAACTTAGTAGATGTTTACAGCATATGCCACCCAACAACATCAGAATACACATTCTTCTCAGCTGCACATGGGATATTATCCAAAAGAGATCACATACTAGCTCAAAGAACATACTAAAACAAATACAAAGGAATTGAAATTATCCCATGCATATTATTAGACCATACTGCAATGAAATAAGAAATTAATGGCAAAAGAAACCACAAAAACTTCATAAACACATGAAAATCAAATAACAACCTCCTGAAGGACCAAAGGGTCACAAATGAAATTAAAGAAAACCTCGACAAATTCTACAATTAAATGATAATGCCAATATAACATAGCAGAACTTAGGGGATGCACTGAAAGTACTCCTATAACAGAAAATTATAACAGTAAATTCCAATATCAGAAAAACAAAACAAGAGCAAATAAATAAGCTAATGTTAAATATCAAGCTTCTAGAAAAAGAAGATCAAGTCCAGCTCCTTTATACAAGGGAAGCTGTTAAAAAGATTAGAGCAAAAAACAAAGAAATAGACTAAAAAGAACAGTATAAGGAATCAATGAAAAGAGAATCAATGAATCAAAGAGTTGGTTCTTTAAAAGATTAAATAAAAAATAAAATTGACAAATCTTAGCCAATTATCAGGCAAAAAAGCCAAAAACCAAGATGAGACCAGAACCACTCCAAGCCTTTATGGTGGGAACATTCTGCCTGCCCGTCTCTCAACAAAGGACAGAGAGTGATATGGCTGAAACAGGGAGTGCTTCTTATAGAACAGGGGTGGGGCTTATATGAGCTGGGGTGGAAATGACTGATGCAGTGAATAGGGATGGGGTGAGCTTGTGACATCACTAGGAGGGGCTTGCATCATCACTAGTCACCAGGAGGTAGCAAGTATCAGGTTACTCTCTCACAGGAAAAGAGGCATGATGGGAAGAAGGCTGTACTTTGGTGGGAGAAGCCATATTTTTAGGTAAGAAGCAAGGCAGTACAGGAAGGGAAAGGTTATTCTATTTATGTAGGGGCCATTTTAAGGTGAGGGAAATCTAACACAACCTTATCAAAAATAGGAAAGAAAAGGCTCAAATCCATTCAATTAGGGATGAAAAGGGTAAAATCACAACAGATCTTGAAAAAATCAAGATGACCATCAACAACTACTTTGAGAACCTGTATTTGAACAAGATGGAAAACACAGAACAAATGGAGAGATTCCTACGTGCATATGAATTACCAAAGCTGAATCAAGAAAATATAAAGATTCTAAATAACTCCATATTGGTCAATTTAATTGAACATGTAATTACAAACCTTCCAACAGAGAAAAGCCCAAGTCCTGATGGATTCTTGCACATAAATAACAAACACATTGAGAGACAAATTACGGAAACCACACTTTTCAAATAGCATCCCCCCAAAATGAAATAACTTAGGAATCAATTTTACGAAGGAAGTAAAGGACGTATACGTTGAAAACTACAGTACACTGAAAAAATACACTGAAATAAGACATTAAAAAATGGAAAGATATCCTTTCTTCTTGATAAGCAAGAGCCAATATAATAAAAATAGCCATGCTCCCAAACTTGTCATACAGACTTAATGCAATCCTGATCAAAATACCAATAGTATACCTCACAGAATTAGAGAAAGCAATCCTAAAATTGATTTGGCAACAGAAGAGACCTAGAATAGCAAATTTAATTCAGGGCAACAAAGGCAAAGCAGGGGGCGTTACAATTGCTGACTTGAAACTATAGTACTAATCTATAGTGAAGAGAAAATGGTACGGGGGGAAAAAAAAAAAAAGTAGACCTGAAGATCAATGGAATACATTGGAAGATGCAGAAAAAAACTCCAAAAACCTCAGCTATCTTATCATTGATAAAGGAGGCAAAAGTCTTCAGTGGAAGAAAGAACCCTCTAAGAAATGGTGCTGTCTTTCCACCTTCCAAAGACTAAACTAGACCCATGTCTCTCACCATGCACTAAACTAAACTAAAAATAAAAACAGAAACACTAAATCTGTGGAAGATAAAATAGACAGATAAAAAATTCCTTTTCCTCCCTTTTTATTGAGTTTATTGGTACATTTCAGGTATACAGTACAGTTACATTCATTATTGAGATATTGTGCCTTTACATGACAGGTCTTGGGTCTCATTTTTTCCCCTTGTCTCTGCCTTCCCTTCACCCCTTCCTCCCCTCCCCATTTACAAACATTTTATTTCCATGTTTTCATTTTCTCATATATTTTTTCTTTCCCTTATTTCCTTTCCCCTACCCTTTCCACTTTCCCTACACCTTTAGTCCTTTTCTTTCTATTTCACAATTGTCAATTATGTCATTAGGATCTTGTGTACTATTATAGTTTGTTCACACCAGAGAAACTATTCAGTATTTACACATGTGTGACTTATTTATTTCACTTAGGAGTATATTCTCAATATGCATCCATTTTCCTATGAATGTGTCTAATTTCTCATTCTTTATGGCTAAGTAGTATTCCATTTTATAGAAAAACCACCTCTTCTTTATCCAGTTTCCAACTGATGGGCAGATGGGCTGTTTCCAAGTTTTAGCTATTACAAACTGTGCCACTATAAACATAGGTGCACATATGTCACTGTGGTAGGATTCTTTTAATTCTTTTGGAAAGATACACAGCAGAGGGATGGCTGGGTCAAATGGAACCTCTAGTCCCAGCTCTTTGAGATATCTCCATATTGATTTCCATAGTGCTTGCACCAGTCTGCACTCCCACCAACAATGGAGAAGGGTTCCTTTCTCCCCGCAAACCTTACAACATTTGTTATTGGTTGATTTCTTGATAGCAGCCATTCTTTGTGGGGTGAGGTAGAATCTCAGTGTTGTTTTCATCTGCATCTCTCGAATGACCAGTGATGTGGAACATTTTTTCATATA
This sequence comes from Fukomys damarensis, assembly GCF_012274545.1. Lineage (NCBI taxonomy): Eukaryota > Metazoa > Chordata > Mammalia > Rodentia > Bathyergidae > Fukomys > Fukomys damarensis. The sequence continues at coordinate 92,594,388 of NW_022900951.1, forward strand.
TTTTCTTGCTGCTTTTACTTCTTTGTCTGAGAAATGTCTGTTCATTTCAGATGCCCATTTTTGAATCAGGTCTTTGTATTTGGGGCGGCTGATTATTTTGAGTTCTTTATATATTCTCGATAGTAGTCCTTTGTCTGAGGAGCAGCTGGTAAAAAGCTTTTCCCACATGGTAGGTTGTCTCTTAGTTCTGCTGATGGTTTCTTTTGCAGTGCAGAAGCTTTTTAATAAGATGAGAACCCAGTTGTTGATTCTTTCTGCTAGTTCCTGTGTTACTGAGGATTTGTTCATAAAATCTTTTCTTATGCCAATGTCTTGAAGAGTTCTGCCTAACTTATCTTTCAGCAAGTTTAGTGTTTCTGTTTTAATATTTAGATCTTTCATTCACTTGGATTTTAATTTAGTGCATGGTGAGAGATAAGGGTCTAGTTTTAATCTTTGGCAGGTTGAGATCCAGTTTTTCCAACACTATTTATTCAAGAGACTATCTTTCCTCCTGTGGGGATCCTCAGTACCTTTGTCAAAGATGAGGTAGCTGAGTACATCTAGATTTGTTTTTGTGTCTTCCAGTCTATTCCACTTTTCCTCAGGTCTGTTTCTTTGATAGTGCCATGTTGTTTTTATCACAGTGGCTTTGTAGTATAGTTTCAAATTGGGAATTGTTATACCCGCTGCCATGTCTGTTGCCTAGGATGGCTTTTGCTATTCTAGTTCTCTTACAGTTCCAAATGAATTTTTGGATTCTTTTTTCTAGTAGAACTCTTGAAGACATAGGTGTAGGCAAAGACTTTGTGAATAAAACCCCAATTGAACAGGAAATATCACAAAGAATCAACAAGTGGGAACTTGTCTTATTAAGTAGCTTTGTATAGCAAAAGAAACCACCAACACAGTGAGGAGAGAACCTACATTGTGAGAAAAAAATTTGCCAAGTGTTCCTCAGACAAAGGGCTAATATCTAAATATATAAAGAACTCAAAAAGTTTAGACCCCCCCCAATTTAAAGACCCATTGAGAAAATGAGCATCTGAAATGAAGACACACTTCTTAGATGAAGTAGAAAGGCAAATAAATATATGAAAAATGTTTAACATCACTGGTAAAGAAATGTCAATGAAAGCAACACTGAGATTCCATTTTATTCCAGAAAGAATGGCTAACATCAATAAACCAACCAATACTAAATGCTGGCAGTGCTGTAGGGAAAAAGGAACTCTTCTCTACTGTTGGTGGGAGTGGTTGAAATCAGTATACAGATGCCTCAAAAAACTAAAACTAGGCATTCCATTAGACCCAGCTATTCTTGCTCTTGGTACCTTCCCCAAAGAAGTAAAAGCATCAAACTACAGCAATATATGCACACCCATGTTTACATTACCAGTGTTTACAGTAGCTAAATCTTGGGAATAGGACAAATGGTATCAACTGATGAATGAAGGAAGAAAATGTGGGGTTTTTTTTAATACAACAGAGGACTACTCTGTAATAAAGACAGATAAATGTGAGACATTTCTAGGCAAATGGATACATCCTGACACCACACTCTTAAGTGAAATAAATCAGACATATGTGTTCAAATACCACATGGTTCCTCTGATGTGAGAAACCAAAAGTGTAAATTAGTACCAAAATGTATAATAGATATTGTGAAATAGAAAATGTTCAAATGAGCCAGGTGTGGTGGTGCACTCCTGTAATCCCAGCACTCGGGAGGCTGAGGCAGGATGATTGCTGTGAGTTCGAGACCAGCCTGGGCTACATAGTGAGTTCCAGGTCAGTCTAAATTACATAGTGAGAACCTGATTCAAAAAACCATAAAAAAATGTTCAAAAGGCAAGGGGAACTACGGTGGGGGGACCAGTGAAGAAAGGAAGGGAAAAGAAAGAGAATAGAAGGAAAAATGGAAACAAAGCATTCCTAAATAAGGATGGGAAGAAGGGTTGAAGGGAGGGGAGAGCAAGGGGACAAAAAAAAAGAAAAATGAAGCTACATAATGTGCAGGTAACAAAACCATATGATAAATGTTATAATTATGTATATTTAAAACATACCAATAAAATTAATTTTTAAAAAGAATGTTACAGTACTTAATGATGTTTAATAATCAGAATTGATTTCAGTGTGACAATGCATTTCCTCTAATATTATGCTGGAATGAATAGTGTGCACCAAAAAGATATGTCTGTGATGTTAATCTTTAGAGCCTGTGAATATTAACTTACAAGGCCAAAGATGAGACTACTAAGTTTTTTTTTTTCAGTAGAAGGGACAGAACCTAGGGCCTTGCACACACTAGGTGAGCACTCTGCCACTGAGCTATACCACAGCTGGGTATGTTAAAGATTTTCAGAGGAGGAATGTGCCCTGTATTATATGGGTAGACCCTTAATGCAATTACATATATTCTTATAAGAAAATCTTCAACATCACTGGTAAACAGATGCCAATGAAAACAAGACTGAGATTCCAGAAAGAATGGCTGTCATCAATAAACCAACCAATAATAAAGGCTGGCAGTGCTGCAGGGAAAAAGAAACTCTTCTCTACTGTTGAGGGAGTCTGAGGCAGACAGAACAAATTCAAGTTCAACCTGGACAATTTAGCAAGACCATGTCTCAAAAAACAAACAAAAAGGGTTGCGGGGAGGGCAGGGACAAGGGAAAAAAATGAGAACCAAGACATGTCATGTAGAGGTACAAATTCCCAACAATGAATGTAACTGTACCATATCCCTAAAATGTACCAATAAACTCAATTAAAGCTAAAAAAAAGGGGGGGTGGGGATGTAGCTGTATGTTAGTAAACCCATACACACATCATTAAATCCCTGGTAGTGCCAAAAAGGGGGCCAGGTTCTGTTTTAGAAACTCCAGAGAAAAACTTTGGTTACGTCAACACATGACACCAGGACTCCAAAATTGTGATAGATAGATAGATAGATAGATAGATAGATAGATAGATAGATAGATAGATAGATAGATTCATTGCTGGTGATTAAACCCAGAGCCTTACCATTGCTATATTCCAATCCATATTTTTTATTTTTATTTTGCATTTTTCATTTGAGACATAGGTTTGTTAAATTGCTAAGTTCCCCAGACGGGGTTAGAGCTTGTGATCCTCCTGCCTCAGTCCCCCAGAGTGCTGGGATTACAAGAGCATATAACCATACCAAGCTGAAAGATAAGTTTTCATTGTTTAGATCCACCTAGTTGGTAGAAATTTGTTATGGAAGCCCTAGAAACTAATATAATTATACTCACAACACTTTCTTTTTTGTTGTTGGGTTTTTGTTTGTTTGTATGTTTGTTTGCTTGTTTTTATTTAGAGGCAGGGTCTCGCTATGCAGTTCAGGCTGCCCTTGAACTCACTATGTAGCCCAGGCTGGCCTTGAACTCATGACAGTCCTCCTGACTCAGCCTCCCCAGTGCTGGGACTACAGGCATATGCTACCAGGCCCCACCTCACAGCACTTTCTTGATTTGTCTTTGCCTTTTACATGAATTTCATATTTTAACGGACTTTCCAATTACTGAAATATTGTACCGAAAGAGAAGCATAAAGTAGCAAGCAAAGAAAACTTAAATGAATAGTCACATTCTCTACCATTGAATGATACTTACATATGTACACAGTTTTCATACTTCAATGACCACCAATGGCCAGCAGATACCACAACCAAAGTTTTGCCATTGAACCCATGTTGAACAATCAACATAGGAGGTAGGCATGGAGGCATATGCCTATAAGGACAGCATTCTTGGTGGCTGAAACAGGAGGATCCTGAGTTCAAACCCAATCTGAGCAACTTATCAACTCAATGAGACCCTGTCTCAAAATAAAAAATGAAAAGAAACAGGGCTATAGCTAAGAGGATTGGCTCTGGGTGCCATTGACAACATCCTCAACAGAGGCCAACATGTGGACTTCATATTTATTAATGTATTTCTGCTTCCTTCTATATGACAGAGCAGGTGGTGAGCCTAAAATGGGGGTCGCCAAACAAAGGTGGTGGTAGAGGAGAGGCTCCACAGAGCAACATGATAGCAGTGATGTTTACCATTTAGTACAAGTAAAGCAGCTGGAGGAAGCAGAGAAGGTCCCTTGGGGAGGGTTCATACTTGGGGGGGATAGTGGTTTGGATGGCTCTCGATTTGATGGTGCATGCTTTGGAAGAGTTCCTGAAATTGATGAGCCATCTGAGGCATCATGCTCCTGTAATAAGGATAATCAAAAGTTTAAGTTCTTGCCATACAATAGGAATATCAGAATACACAAAAGTATATGTTTATAGGATTTTTAGAAGTTACACAGAGTTTATTAATCAACTATTAATTTATTAAATTAATTCATTTATTTATTTTTGCAGTGTTCAGGATTGAACCCAAAGCCGTACACATGGCCAACAAGCATTTTATAACTGACCTCTATGCCCCACCCTGGATTTTCTTTTGGAAAAAGACATATTAGCTGGGCATGGTGGTAAGAACTTGTTACCCTAGCACTCTGTGAAGCTGAGGTAGGAGAGTCACAATTTCAACTCCAGCCAGGGCAAGTTTGCCAGTGGGTGAGACCCTGTCTCAAACTTGAAAAAACAAAACAAAAAAAAGAGCCACAGATATAATTCAGTGCAGAGATCTTGGGTTTAATCCTGAGTACCAAGCAATATGTGTGTGTGTGTGTGTGTGTGTGTGTGTATCAAAAGCAGTTTTGTTTGTGTGATATATTGTCACAAAACATTCGGTACAATTTAAGAAATTACTGCCTACATCTTTTTCACACATGAAAGGGGTTTATTGTCTTGGAAAATAAAAATCTATGCAAGTTTACCAAAAAGTCTGCCTTGAGTCCGCATTTTCTCTTTCTGAAAAGATAAATTTGTACTACAGCACTCAAACTATGATACCACACAAAGTATAGGTAGTATCATTACCTGTCCAGAACATTGCTAGAATCATGTTTCAAGTTGTTTGACTTTTTTTTTCCTTTTTTTACGTCTATGATGCTTGGACTTTGAATTCTTCATTTACCTGCAACAGAAATGTACCTTTAATAATACAGTTTCAGAAAACCTCTGCATAAGAGTGAATATGAAATTTAAAAATTTTATACTGTAAATTCCGAATCATGTATATTTTCCTAAAAAGTGAATACCCATGTGGTTGTGGGGTTAAGTGCTTGTGTACTAGTGAAGAAATATGCCCACAACTGAATAGAAGTGAATAAATCTTCTCAAAACCAGAAGTGCAAATGCCCCATAGGTACGTGAAAAATACTTTAGCATCTTTGGCCATTATGGAAATGCAAATCAAAACAATTCCCAGATTCCACCTTACTCCAGAAAGAATGGCTATCATCAAGGATTCCCAAAACAGCAAATACTGGTGAGATAGATAGTGGGGAAAAGAACCCTTCCATTTTGTTGGGCAGAATGTAAGCTACTACAACTACTTTGAAAATCAGTAATAGAGAGTCCTCAAAAATGTAAGAATAGAGATTATATTTGACCCAGGCAAACCTCTTTTGTACATGTCCCCAAAGAATTTAAAGAAATCACATTAACAGTAATACAAACATATTCCTGTTTATATCAGCACAACTCATTGTACTAAATCTTTTTTTTTTCCTCAGTTTTTTGGAAGGGGTCTGTAAGCTAATCAACAGATACATAAATACAGAAAATGTAGTATGTATATAAAATTGAGTACTATTCAATCATAAAGAGTTATAAATTTGAGTTATTTGTTATACAATACATAACTCAAAAAGTAAAATAATTGGCTCAAAGACAGAGGTGACAAGTTGATGAGGTGATGATGGATTTATGATGCTTGGCCCCTTACCTCTCCCTACCCAGGTGTTTTTGAGAGTAATCATAAACACATGCCACACAGAACATTAAACTAGCGATGGCTGAACCCTAAACCAGCTAGCCATGTCAGCATCATGGTATGTGGGGGCCAACTCTGTGAACCTTAGGAGTATAGGCCAAAACAAAGAACTGAAAGTAGCTCCTTGCTTACACTGTCACTGAGCCAGTGTGAGGGTGCTATGGGAAAGGAATACCCAATTGAAATGGGACAGCTGCCATTTTCTTCCCCTAAAGACATGACAGATGAGTTCATGAAGGATCATGAACTGATCCTTCACAGTATTGATTTCAGTTAGGTGTCAATGAAACTGCCTAACTAGAAGGCCACACAGCAGAATACATATCGCAAGGAAGTGTCACATCATCCATAAGAGAGCCCAGTTAGGATGAGAGAAGAGACTTTCCTCAGCAATACAGAGGACACAGGATCACCACAAATTTGTCCTCAGCACTAAGGCCACTCTGATAGCATTGAAAGGTCTCAGCTCACTGTTGAGTGCTAAAGGATAGAGTTATGATACTGATTGGACTCCTGCTGGACACAAGATTTCTACCAAACCTCCACATGGCAGGAGTAGCTGGACAAAGGCATTTCAGAGGGGCATACCTCTAAAGAGCAAGGCATTCAGCTCTACTTAAATATTGGCTTTGAGTCTGCACTGAGCTCAGGGGTGGTGGGGATTATCAAACAGTTTGGTCTTTCCATCCACACTGGGAGGATTTCCAAAATGCCACAATCAGCAGGGAGAACTGGCGAGTATAAGTGGACCCAGCACCCACCCAGATAGGAACCCAGGAATTCCCTGAGAGAATGAACATTGAAAGAGAGCCTACTGGACAGAAGGGTTTTATAAACACAACTGAGAATCATGTTACATACCCATCTGGCATACAAAATCAGTGCCCCAAAGCTGTCTGTGCATGAGTCTGTACCTACACTGGACAGGGTGTTTGATTGCTTGGAATACTGTGACCTGAAAAAGAAAGAAAGTACTATTGAAAACCTTTGCCACAGATACAAGCCAATATTCTCAAGAATTCAGCATAAAAAAGAAAAAACCCAGTCATTTTAACTATTTTAAACAACAACAAAGCCCTTGTGGCCACTACAGACCCTCAGGAGAAATAAGCTCAGCCCAGAGATGGCCTGGCCTTCCTAGTGCAGAGCCCATTGTGACATGGGTCCTTTAGTGATGTCACAGTGTGCTCTGCTGGCCTTCAGGCTTGTGATCAGAGGCACTGATCAGCCTTCTCTGCTCAGATGAGCCAGTGTCCCAAAGTTAGAGATAAACAACCTGTTGGCCCTACATCCACAAATACAGGGAGTCCTCTCCCTTGTAGCGAATTGATCCTGGCACCAGGTGTCAATCAACGGTTTAGATTTTACACAGCACAGTTACTCCTGCAGCTATAAACAAGGGGCTGGGGATGTAGCTCCATGGATAAATAAGAGCAGCTATAAGCGTCTTACCACACTAGACTGAGCCACTGAAGTGAGAGGCTGCTTATACACACAGTCCAAAAAGATTCCCATTTTAGAAGTATGCATACCTACTGTGCAGGGCTCCAGCCTCAGTTTTTCAAAGTGTCAGAGGTCACAAGCCATGTCCTAACTGTGTGGGCCATGCCAGAAATTCAGGCCTTAATCCAGACGAGTTCCTATTGATAGACAAGTACTATATAATAAATAAGACAGGCCCTTTCCTTGCTTCCATTTTTTTTCCCCAAAGGATGTTTTGTTTTGCAAGTGTAAGTTTGTGTTGCTGGGCTCCTGCCCAATGTATCAAAATGGTCTGTGACTGTTTGAACTGTGTGACCTTTCAGGAATGCTCTGTTAAACTCTGTCCCTTTGCTTCAGGAATGTTCTGTAACTCCACGCCCCTGCTTCATTGGGAATGCTCGCCTACCCTGTGGATACCTATATAAGGAGGCTCGCATTTCTGGTAGAGACCTCAGACTCCTCTGAGCCTGCCAGAGCTCACCCATATAATAAAGGTTTTTTTCTCCACCTCCTCTACTGACCATCCAATTCTCATCTTGAACTTATAAGGGCTGTGTTCCAGAACTGTCACACTGAGCTGTAAAGCTCAGCTGGGCCTCAGAGCTGTGGCAGACTGCTGCAATGAGTTGTGACACTCAGCTGTGCCTCAGAGCTGTGGCGCTTAGCTTTGACACTGAGCTGTAACACTTGGCTGTAGTAACGAGCTGCTCTGCTCTGCAGCAACACCACCACCAAACATCACAGCACGTCTTGCATCAAAATCTCAGGGATTTGTCAGTGATGAATGAATTTATATATATGGGGGAATCAGTAGGAAGCAGAGCACAGGGCTTGTTGCACTGTGCATCCCCAGGTCTCCACAGGGCTGTCCCCTCAAGGCCCTCAGGTTGTTCTTCTATTGTGGCCTTTTCAGCCAGGCCTCTGGGCAAAACTATCAGAAGATGCAAATCCTGCACTCACCCCACATAATTCCCTTCCCCTGTTTTGTCTGCTGCATAACAGAGATATCCATCAGGATGTTGGTATCTTACTTATCTTTTATTAAATTTATCTTATTAATTCTATTTTCTGTTCCCCTACCATGAATGAGAGCTCTATGTATGCAGGGAGGTTTTGTTGGCTTTTTTGGTTTTGTTTTGTTTTACCTTTTTTGCCTTTTTCTGACATTAAGACCATATCTCACAGATAGTAGGTGTTCAGCAAACGTTTGTTGAGGGAACTAATGAAGGTCACCTTTGGCCCAAAACCAACTGGGTATGACATTAGCTTTTTCCGACATTAAGACCATATCTCACAGATAGTAGGTGTTCAGCAAACATTTGTTGAGGGAACTAATGAAGGTCACCTTTGGCCCAAAACCAACTGGGTATGACATTCCCAGCTATGACATTATTTGTGGTACAGTGTGCTTTTTTCAGAATTTCCTTCTACATATTTACACTCTAATATAGGTCTCCAATAAAAATGAATAACTTCCCTCTCAAGTAATGTGTTAAATATTTCTATAGCACTTAAAACCAAAAGTATCCCCAGTCCGGCATGAACACACAACTAGCTACAGCTCTAAATGTGACTATAGTCAACTCTTTTAGCATTAGTATTGTCACTCATAATTTTCTGTAATGTTCTTAGATTATAAAATAATTGTACTCATTCTAATAAAACAGCACAGTATATGGAAAATTCTATGTCACCACCAACCAGCTTCAACAATACTTCATAAATCACCAATTGTTTTTTATATGTGTGGGAGGGGTTGTCCGGTTCATTTGGGTTTTTCTTTGTTTTGTTTTTATTTATTTTTGTTTGTTTAGTTTTGGTGGTGCTGCTGGGATTGAACCTGGGTCGCTGAACATGTTAGGCAAACCTTCAGCCACTAAGCCATACCCCAAGCCAATGATGGTGAACCTTTTACAACTTTTAATATACAAAGAGCCCACTAGAGCACGTACTCCAGAGGTTCAACATCAGTGGTGAGGCCCTTATTTTGCTTTGCATAATTATTTTATTTTATATTATTGGTACATGTTTGCAGTACATGAATTTTACAATCATCTTGGGCAGTGGGTACATTTATGCAGCACAACTTGCTGCCTTTTTAAAATCCTCTTCCCCACATCTCTTCACTCCTCTAATTGTCTCCCCATTTTCATTTCTATTGATATGAGTCATCTTAGCTCATGTTTTTGGCATAGAATGTTTACATTCATTGAAGTTATTAGGTTCCTGTGTTTGAGATAGGGCCTTGCTATGTGGCCTAGTCAGGCCTGGACATCACAGTGCTTCTGACTGCACTTTTGGAGTGCTAGAATTGTAGGTGTGAATCAGCATGCCCAGCTTGAATTATGTGTTACTTTATTTTTATATTTATCAGTACATTCAATTTTTTTTTTTGTACACAGACTTGAACTCACGGCATTGCACTTCTTAGGCAGGCATGGTGCTACAGAGCCATTTGAAATTCTTAACTGGAATATTTCAAAGTATAGGTCAAGTATCATATGACTTTATGCATGAAATCTAACAAGCTATACAACACATAAAGTGTACTGTAGCATACACTAACTAATGAGGAATATAGGAAACACAGCCATAATACCATCACAGTGCCTACAAAAATTTAGTTATTCTCTAACGCGACGTGAAAGCAGACATGCCCAGTTCCCCTGTTCAAACTAAATATAATGCAGGTATTAAAGTTCTGCATTAGGAGCCAAAATGTATACAGAGCATTGATTCTCATATCTCCTATTCTTTTGTTAATCCATCAAACTCCCCCTTATGTTCACTGTCATTCCTTTGATGAGAGAATGGACTAATATTTGTCTTAGAAATATTCACATTCTACATTACACCATATGCATCCTTGTGCAAAACATGTTCCTTTGTCAACAGAATATCTTCTACTCTGATCCCTGGATCTACTCAAATTCAGGAGTACTTTTTGGCAAGAATATTCATACTTGATGCTCTGTCCTCTGTATTATATCAGAAATCACAAATGTGTTTTTTACACATTTATGTAAAGATGGATCTGTGAGTTATAGTCAGACCCTGATTTGCCCACATTGTGAAATTTCTTATCAATATTTAACACAAATTTTTTAAATTCATGTGCTAGTTGCTATTTTTATATTGATATGCAACTCACATACCATATAAAACATATAAATCACTGTTTTGTCACATTCACAAAATTTTGAATCCATTACCACAAATGATTTTATTTTTAAGTGCTTGTATTAGTGTATGTTTACAGTACATGATGTTTACATTTATCTTTGGGAGTAGGTACTTAATATATCTTGATTCTTTTATTCCCCTTGTCCTCCCCATCCTTCTCCCTCCCTCATTCTCTAGATTCCCTTCCCCAGTTTTCATTCATTATTATTATAATTATTTTTAGTTCATGTTTGGGACATGTAATGACTACATTCGTTTTGGGTACTTGGTACATGTACATGACACATTTTAAATCATTTTATGTATTTTTCCCCTTTCTGCTCCCCCCACCCTGTCTCTTGGCCCCCACCCCATTTTCAAAACATCTATCACCCTGTTCCCTTTTGGCAATCAATTATTTTGCTCTTTATTTGTACTTTGGTTTCTCATATGAGACAAAACATGGTATTTAAGCTTCTGCGTTTGATTTACTTCACTTAAATTTTTTTCAAATTGTATCCATTTTCTATAAATGTCTCTGATTTATTCCTCCAGTGATGTCGAGTAGTTTTTCCTGTGCAGAAAGAGCTATGGTTTTGCAGCCCGGAATACCTGCACATATCAATCTAAAACAACTCTCCTTGGAAAAGCCATTTAGCCTCCCTGGTTTCCTGGCACAATGAGTCCTTACTGTCTGTCTGTGTCTGTCTAGGAATTGAGACAGAAAACCCACTTTGCCTTGATTCCCTGCATGGGAGAATGGCCTCTACTCTGTACAAGGAATGAGGACCAAAGCAGGGAGGAATCCAGAGAGGGGCAGCTGGGGTCCAGGGCCCAGGCCTTTGTGGGATAATTCAGCCTGGGAGGAGCTGGAGGCTCCTTGTCTGTGTCCCACTTCCTGCCAGGTGAATTCATTGGGAGCGCTCAGCCCTCCCCTAAAGAGCCTTTCCTCAGGAGAAGGCAGCTGGGGTGTGTTTGGACCTGAAAGGCAAAAGGGGAGCAGCCAGGCTGGGAGAAAGCATCAGGTGAACCTATTCATTCCCCCGTGTCTTCCCTGGTTAATCCCCACCCACCTCTGCCCAAAAAGACAGGGAGGAAGTGAGAAAGCCGGGCTGGGGTAGAGGGCAGCAGGTGGTCCTGGAGCAGCTGAGGTGGTGAAGGCCAGTGGGGGAGGGGGAAGGAGGGTGGAGACAGGAAAGCAGGAGGAGAGAGAGGCGGAGGGTGCCCAGTTGTGCTGCCTGGAGGTGTAGGATTTCTTTTGAATGTGTTTCTTTCAAGGGAGTTTACACAGGACAGTGGATCTGGGCAAGGTGACTTCAGTTCTCACTGGAAACATGACTTTATTTGTGAAGTTGTTGTTGGCTTATTTTTCTTTCTTTTGCTTGGTGGTACTGGGGTTTGAACCCAGGGCTCCACACTGCCTTACATCCCCAGCCCTTTATTATTACTACCATCATTCTTGTTGTTTTGGGACATGGTGTTGCTAAATTGCCCGGGCTGATTACTAATTCACAGTCCTCCTACCTCAAACTCAAGAGTAGTTGGCATTACAGGCTTGTGCCACACTGCCCTACCAACATATATTTCTTAAAACAAAAACTGAGACCACATTGTCAATGGAAATAAAATGTCAACAAAGATATTTTCGATGTCAGTCGTTTAGCAACCAATAACCAATAGGTTACACGGAGCCTGGGGAGTCCCATAATACTGATTTAAAGGGTGCTTTTGTGGGGGGTATAGGGGCTCTAACTCGGATCCTTTCTCTTGTGGCCCTGGAGGCGGAACCACTGAGCCAAATGCCCTTAAGAGTGCTTATCTGCACCCCGGGCTCCCTTAGAGAAAAAGATGCTGGATGGATATGCACCTCAACTTAGAGCTCCTTTTCTCTGAGTGAGTGATCTTAGTTTCCTGGATGCCCTACAGGTGTCTCCATTATGAGTCGCAGGGAACTATTATATTTCTTTTTTCAAAAGAAAGGAAGAAATACATGAGGGCACAGGCCAGAGGGATGACACCGTAGAGTTGCTGTTGCTCCGCGGGACCAGCCCACCCCACACAGCAGCAGCAGCAGCCCCTAGGGGGCACCTGAAGAAGGGCTGGCTCCCAGCGCCTCCTAGGCGAAGAAAGGGAAGGGCTGGGAGCGCCTGATTTTGGGAACCTGCTTCTCCCCTGAGGAGGGAGCAGGTAAGGTTTAATAACTTCAATGCATACCAGTGGCCAGCTTTGAACATAAAGTTGAAGGGTAAACTTTCCATTTTGTTGTTCCTTCAGTGGGCTTTTGCCCCCTTCCTAGCAGGAGCCTTACTCATCGGAAAAAAATGGCTTCACTTGAGCAAGGGGGAAAGATTTTTCTCCCCGGATTTTTCCTAAATCCTCTCCGCCCCGCCCCTTCGAGCCTCTCTGCTGCTCTTAGAGTGTCCCACGCCTCCCATGGGCGGGGCCGACCCCTAGACTAGATTTCCTCTATCCTACAGCTTCCTGGATTCTTGCAACTCTCATCCCCAGTGAGGAATGGAGTGGAAGCGCCCAGGTGTCGCTGGCTGGCGGAGCGGGGAAGAGGAGCAAGGGTGGGGAAGTTGTATCATCTAGCCCAGCGCCTCAGATTCGAGTTCAGGGCAGCACACCCTCAGCTAGGTAAGTTTCCCTGAGGCGGGAGGCCGCTGGGTCCCCCGCTGGGCTGGGGCGGACTTTCTCCTGTTGGGCCCTTTCACTTTCCTACAGTGTGGGGGCAATATTGCAGTGGTAGGAATATTGCACCGAGTTCCGGTGTCCAATGCGCATTGTGGTAATGTCCAGGCAGTGGGGAGCGGCCTGCGTCTATGGAGGTCTTACATTTAGGGATGCTGGGGGTTGTTTGTTTTGTATTGGGGATTGAACCCAGGGCTATTGCATTGATCCTCTCCCCAATTGCCTTTTTTGTTTATAAGACTGGATCTTGCTAAATTGCCCAGGCTGGGCTTGAATTTGCGGTCTTCCTGCCTCAGCTTCCCAGAGTGCTAGGATTACAGGCCTGGGCCACATTCCCAGCTAGTGGCGCCGAGTTTTGTTTTTTTAACCGCTGACTAATTTCTGTTTCTGGCACTTGTAGCGAGAACCCCCAGAGAGCACCTCTCTTGCCTTTCCATTCTGTGGGCCTGTAAGCATTTTCCTGGAGCCAAAGAGCGAGGGCGGCCTGTGGATTCTTTTAGCTGCTTGATGGTTCTCCTACTAAAACGGCCGGGGAGGGTCTGGTGCTCAGGTTTAAGCTGAGGGGTGGGTTGCAAAAGCGCAGGTCGCCTGTTGCACAGGGTTTGAGCCGTTTGGATCTTAACTCTAGAGAAGGAACATTTCATATAATGAATGTTTGAACTAACAGTACAGGTCCATTTCCACATGTGCATTGTATGGCAGGGAAGGATAAGCCCCAACATTTTCAGGGATAATCACATTTTCATCTTTCTAGTTTTGTGAAATAAGAGGATCTGAAATGGTTTATATTACTGTTTCGTGGCACTGAGGATCGAACCCAAGACCTCGCACGTTCTAGACAAGCAGTTTACCACTGAGCTATACTCACAAGCAATAATTATTAATAACAAATAAAAGGTTTTTAAAGAAATAATTTTAACTATCAAAGATTATGAAACTTGGTATTAATAATACAACTCATCTAAGTTGAGAAATTTTATGTAGTAAAAAAAACTACAAAAATAAAGAAAATGTGAATTATTTCTAGAAGATAGTGTTAATATGTGCTGGGATGTGTGTTTGTTTCTTCTTCCACTGAGGCAGCAGTTTATCATACTTACAAATTTAAAAGACACAAATTTTGAACATATATAGAAAGTATGTTCCCATTTGTCACTGCTTTTCTAACTAATATTTTCTAACATGGTAAACTTTACGCGTTCATATCTATCCATGTTTGATGGATTTTAAGTCACAAATAGGAAGAGTTTCCTTGCTCAGGTGATAAATGAACTCATGCTTTCTTTTCATTGTTCACTGTACCTTCAATTTTCAGATCTATATGCACTTTAGGCTGGTTTATTATTTAAGATAGAGAACCAAGGCCTTTTTCTAGGCAACCACTCTCTAATGTCAATGCAGTCTTTATTCCCCTACTGACTTCGCAGCCTGACTTGTCACGCATTATATTCTTGTATATATTTGTCGGTTCTTGGTCGTGTTCTACTATATTTGTCATATGTGATTAATTCTCATTTTTTCACCAGTTAGCTATTCACTGTCATATCTCTTCTGGACACTCTTGCCTGTTTATTTTCCCATATGAATATTCACTGAGAAAAGCCTTTAAAAATCCTTTACGGGGCCAGGGAATTAGCGCAGTGGTACCACTGCCTGCCTCGAAAGCACAAGGACCCGAGTTCGATCTCCGGTACCAAAAAAATAAAAATAAATAAAATAAAAACAAAAGTCTTTACATTTCACATGGAGTCAGTATAGATTAACTGATTGATGTTGGTGAAGTTAAGTTGTTGTTGATGTTGATTGAATCTAGAGCCTTGTACTTGCAAAGTACATGCTCTGCCATTGAATCATATCCCCAGTGGATTAAATCTTTTTTTGTTTAGCAGTTCAAGGGATTGAACCCCAGGTGTTCACACTGAGCTACTCACTGCCCCTTTTTATTATTGTTTTTTTTTTTTTTTTTAAGTTTTGAAACAAGGTCTTACTAAACTGCCCAGGGTAGGGTCAAATTGCAATCCTCCTGCCTTGGTTTCCCAAGTGCTAGTATTATAGGCACATATCACAACGCCCCACACTTTGACTCTTTTTAATGAATATAATGTGACTTTATTCTCTTAAAGTCTTCCAAAACTCAAAAGCTTTCCTCATGTGGGTTTTTCATATTTTTGTTGAATTATTTCTGGGTACATAATCTCTCATCATCAGTCAGTGAAATTTCTTTCCATTCTATTTTGCTATGTGTGTGTGTGTGTGTGTGTATTAGTTTGTGTGTTTGTGTGTGCAAGTGTGGTACTGGTGACTAAAACCAAGGGACACTCTACCACTGAGCTACATCCCCAGCAATTTTTAAATTTTTCTTTTTTAAAAAAATAAATTTCATTTTATTTTATCCCATTCCCCCTTCAAGCCCCCTCTCCTCCCTTTGTACAGAAGTTTTGTTTCCATTTTTTCTTTCTATTTTCACTTTTTTCTTGTTCCTTCCCTCCTTTCTCCCTCCCTCCTCTATTGTTGCCCTTCCCATTTGAACATTTTCTTCCCATTTCCCAATATCCATTTTACATTTCAATCCTTATTTCCACTTTTGATTTCTTACACCAGAGAAAAAGTGTGGTATTTAAATATGCGTGTCTGATTCTTTCACTTAAGAGAGTATGGTCTCAAGGTTCTTACATTTAGCTATAAATGTCTGAAGCTCGTCCTTCTTTATGGTAGAGTAGGACTCCATTATTTAGCTATTTAGCTATTACAAACCATGCTGCTATAAATATGGATGTGCATGTATCACTGTGGTATGATGCTTTTAATTAATTCTCTTGGGAAGATACCAAGAAGAGGTATAGCTAGGTCAAATGGGACCTCCAGTTTTAGTTTCTTGTCTCCACACTGATTTCCAAAGTGGGTTCACCAGTCTACACTCTCACCAACGGTGGAGAAGGGTTCCTTTTTCCCCCACACGCCTGCCAGCATTTGTTATTGGTTGATTTCTTTGTATCAGCCATTCTTTCTGGAGGGAGATGGAATCTCAACATTCTTTATTTGTTTGTGTATTTGTTTGGGTACCATGGATCAAACTCAGGACCATATACTTGTGAGGCAGGCTGCCGCACAAATCCCCAGCCTCTCTCAGCTTGTTTTAATTTGCATTTTCAAATAACCATAATGTTGAACATTTTTTCATATATCTATTTTCCATTTCTAATTCATCTGTGAAGTTTCTTTTTATTTCAGGTGCCCATTTTTGCACTGGGTAATCAAATTTGGGGGTTCTGGGTTTTTTGAGTTGTTTGTATATTCTAGATAATAGTCCTTTATCTGAATAGCTGGTAAAATTTTTTCCCACTCTGTTGATTGTCTCTTTACTATGTTAGTGGTTTTTCTTGCTATTCAAAATCTTTATAGTAAGATGAAGTACAAGTTGTTGATTCTTTGTAGTATGTTCCATGTAGTCTGGGTTTTGTTCATGAAGACTTTTCCTACTTCTCCATCCTTAAGCATTCTACCTATTCGCTCTTCCAGCAGATTTAGTGTTTCTGTTTTAATATGTAGATCTTTGATCCATTTCCATTTTAGGTTAGTGCCTGGTGAAAGATATGGGTCTCATGTCAATTTTTGGTATGTGGAAAGCCAGTTTTTCCAGGACCATTTATTAAAGAGGCTATCTTTCTTCCAGTAAAGGTTTTTGGCTCTTTTGTCAAAGGTAAAGTGGTTGAGTATATATAGGGAGTTGTTTTGCAACCTCTAGTCTGTTCTATTAATCCTCAGGTCTGTTCTTTTGCCAGTGCCATGCTGTTGTTTTTTTTTTTAATCACCATAGCTTTGTAATACAATTTACAGTCAAGGATTGTGATACTCACTGCTTTGCCTTTGTTTCCCAGAATTAACTTTGCTATTCTAGGTTTCTTCTAGTTCCAAATGAATTTTAGGATTATTTTTTCTAATTCTTTGAGATATGCTGTTGGGATTCTGATTGGGATTGCATTAAATCTGTGTAACAATTTTGGAAGTATGGCCATTTTTAATATATAAGTTCTTCCTATCAAAGAACAAATGGTATCTTTCCATTTTCTGATATCCTCTTCAATCTCCTTTTTCAGAGTACTGTAGTTTTTTCATGTAGAGGTCTTTTACTTCCTTAATCAGATTGATTCCTAGGTATTTCATTTTTTGTATGTTATCGGATGCTATTGTGAAAGCAATTGTTTCTCTAATTTCTCTCTCTGTTAGTCTGTTATTTGTGTACAAGAGGACTATTGACTTTTGAGTATTGATTATATATCAAGCTACACCACTGAATTTGGTTATTAAATTTAAAAGGTTTTTTTGGTGGAGTTTTTGGGGTCTTCTATGAAGAACATCATGGAATCCTCAAATAATGATAATTTAACTTCTTCCTCTCCTATCTTTATTCCTTTTATTTCTTTCTCTTGTCTAATTGCCCTGGCTAGTGTTTCCAGAATTATATTGAACAAGAGTGGTAACAGTGCACATCCTTGTCTTATTCCTGATTTTAGAGTGAAAGCTTTTAGTTTTTGTCCATTTAGTATGACATTGGCTGTTGTTTTGTCATAAATGGCTTTTATCAGATTGAGATATAGGCCATCTATAACAATTTTCTGTAGGTTTTTTATCATAAGTGGTTGTTGGACCTTGTCAAACACTTTTTCTGCATCTATTGAGAGGATCATATAATCTTTGTCCTTCACTCTGTTAATATAGTGTATAACATTTATTGATTTGTGTAAGTTGAACCATCCTTACATCTCTGGGATGAATCTAACTTGGTCATGGTGTATAACCTTCTTGAAGAATTGCAGCATTCTGTTTGCCAGTATCTTATTTATGGTTTTTGCATCTATGTTAATTAGGGAAATTGGCCTGAAATTCTCCTTTTCATTGGATCTTTCTCTGGTTTTGGAATTGGGGTAATAATTGCTTCCAGGAATGAATTTGGGTGTATTGCTTCCTTTTCAATTTCCTTAAAGAGTTTGAGGAGTGGTGGCATTAGGTCTTCTCTAAATTTCTTGTAGAATTCAGCAGTAAATCCTTCAGGGTCAAGGTTTTCTTTGTTGTTAGTTTTAAAATTTAATATGGAATTCCATTGGCTGATATTGGTTTATTTAAAATTTCTATATTTTCTCGATTCAGTTTGGTAATTCATATGCATCTAGGAATCTGTCAATTTCTTCTGTATTTTCCATCCTATTAGAATACAGGTTCTTGAAGTAGGTATTGATAATCTTTTGGATCTCTGTGGGATCTCTTGTGATTTCACCCTTTAGTTCCTAATTGTATGAATTTGAGTCTTTTCCTTCCGTTGGCTAAGGGTTTGTCAATTTGACTTAATCTTTCAAACAACCAACTCTTTGATTCATTGATTCTTTGTATTGTTAGTCTCCCTTGCATTAATTTTTGCTCTGATTTTTATGATTTCCCCCCTTGTACAAGCTTTGGGATTGACTTGCTCTTTTTCTAGAGGCTTGAGGTTCAATATTAGGTTATGTGCACCAACTGAGTTTTCCTGATATGGGGATTTACCACTATAAATTTCCCTCAAAGGACTGCTTGCATTGCATCCCATAACCTCTGGTATGTTATATTTTCATTTAATTGTAGAAATTTTCTGATTTTTTCTTTAATTTCATCTGTGGTTGTTCAGGAGGTTGATTTTTAATTTCCTTATGTTTATGAAGATCTTGTGGTTTCTTTTGCTGTTGATTTCCAATTTCATTGCAGTATGGTCTGATGATTTGCATGGGATTATTTCAATTCTTTTGTATTTACTTAAGCATTTTCTATGAACTAGTATGTGTTCTATTTTGGAAAAGTTTTATGTGCAGCTGAGAAGAATGTATATTCTGATGTCGGGGGTTGGAACAGTCTGTACACATCTACCAAGTCCATTTCTTCAAAATTTTCATTCAGTTCTAATATTTCATTGTTGATTTTTTTGTGTAGTTGATCTATTTGTGACAATGGACTATTGAGGTCCCCCATTACAAGTGTATTAGTGCTTATATGATTTGTAATGTCTGTTAATATTTGTTTTGTATAGTTGGGTGCACTGCTATTTGGTGCATATATATTTATAATTGTTATAACTTCTTCTTGAGTTGTTCCCTTTACCAGGATGTAATGACCTTCTTTGACTCATTTAATTAATTTTGGCATGAAATCCACTTTGTCTGCAAATACAATTGCTACCTCTGCTTTTTTCTGGGTTCCTGTCACATGGAACATTGTTTTCCATCCTTTTACTTTCAGTTTATGAATTTGTTTTTCAATTAAAAATTTTTCTTGTATGCATCATATTGTTTGGATCTTACTTCTTGATCCATTCTGCCAGTTTGTTTCTTTTGATTGATAAATTGATATCATTAACATTGATAGTTATAACTGATATGTATTGTCTTCTCTCTGTCATGTTATTTTCCTGCTGTTGGCTTTCTGCTTTCCTTTTCTGGTTGCCTTGCCTGGTGGATTCATTCTCTTGATGTTCATGGAGTTGTAATCCTTATTGTCTCTTTTTAGACTATCCCTCAGAATGCTTTGGAGTGCTGATTTCGTGGTCATGAATTTCTTCAGGTGTTCTTTGCCATTGAAATATCTTATGTCTCCATCAATTTTGAAGGATAGTTTTTCAGGGTACATCAATTTGGGTTAGAGGTTTTTTTCCTTTAGGGCTTGAAATACTTCACTCCAAGCTCTCCTTGACTTGAGAGTTTGTGTTGAAAAGTCTGCTGTGATTCTGATGAGCTTTCCTTTATAGGTGTTTTGTTTCTTTTCTCTAATAGCTTTTCTTTTTTTTTCTTTTTTTTATTTTAAATTGAATTTATTGGTACATTCTAGGTAGACAGTTCAGTTACATTCATTTCTGGGATCTTGTACCTTTACATGCCAGGTTCTAATAACTTTTAATACTCTATACTTGTGTTGAATTTCTGTAATCTTGGCTAATATATGCCTTGGGGAAGTTGTTTTTGATCATGGCTAATTGCACTCCTATATGCCTCACTTATCTGTGTCAAATTCTTTTTCCCTACTTAGGAAGTTTTCTGTCATTAGTTCTGAGAACAGGTATTTTATGTCATTGGCACTTTCTCCTGCTTTTTCATTGACTTCAGTCAATCTTATTTTTCTTTGCATCATCAAGCAGCTGCTGGATCAATTTCTTATTGGGTCCGTGATTGTTTTTTTAAAAAATATCTTTTTAGGCCAGGGATTTAGCTCACTGGTGCTGACACCTGCCTCACAAGCACAAGGTCCTGAGTTCGATCCCCAGCACCAAAACAAAACAAAACAAAAACTCTATAAGAAATCTCTTTTCATGATTGCTAACCACAATTTTGTCTTCTACATATGATATACTGTCCTCACATTGGCTCATTCTCCTATATTTACTTTGAATGGCATTTTTAATCTCCTGGATATCTGTTTGAATCTGTTTCTTGGATTCCATTTCTTTCCAATGCTAGGCATTCATGATTTCTAATATGTTCTTGAGCTCCTCTAATTTTTTAATCTATATCTTTCATTCTGGTTACCATCTCTGTAGTTGTCTGAGAAATTATTTCTGTTCTGATTTTTTTCTAGAGCCTTATTCATTTGCGTTGTTACTTCTGCAGTTACCACTTCAGAGAGTTCAGGTGGGTGGCTTCAGACTGTTCCATTTTATTCCCCCCGAGGTTTACCCTTGGTGAGCTGAAAGTCTGTGGGGGTTGCATCTTATGTAAGTGTCTTTTCATTTTCTATTTTTGTTACACTTTGATTCCTGAGTTGATGCTTGTCAATTGCTTATGACAAGTAGCTTTGTTGCCAGTATTCAGAACCCTTAGGAAATGACTACTTCTCAGAAGTGTCTTCCAAGTGTAGCTATCTTTTGGGTTTTGAGTGTGTTGTAGTATCCTACTCTTAAAGATTCTCCCTACATGGCCCAGCTGCTAGTTCTTGGACACTAGCCTATAATTTTTTTAACCCATAGGCAATTTCTGTGTTGGTATACCAGGAGGAATAAGTGATAGGCACAATTATGTCACCTTGTCTGAACTAGTACACGTAACAATAGCATCAATACAGCCTACAAAATGACAAATTACAGCCCTTCATATGGCATTTTTACCCTTAGGGGAGAAGATTTGAAAAGGGTTAGGGGCTGAATAATAGAAATAGAAGAAGGGAAAGAGATCAGAAGAAAACCTGGAGGACAAACTTTAGAAAACTTGTAAAGAGGACAGGCAGGAAAGAGAAAAGGAAAAAATAAAAAGAAGAACAGGATAGAACAGAATCACAATAACAACAAAAATAAAACTAGAAACTGTGTTCAAACAATCAGAAAAAACTAAACTAAACTAAACAAGAACTAAAAAGGAGGAAAAAAGAAAAGGAAAGGAAAAAAATAAAAAATAAAAATATCCAATTCAAGATGTGTCTCTATGATCACTGTTATCACAGGGTCCAGAGCCATATTGATTAATCCCAGCAAGCCAGCAGTAGCTTCATGGTGGGGTAGTGGATAATCCTTTAAAACCTCAGAAGTTCAGGCTGGTTTTTGGCTATGAGGCTGGAACTGGATCCCTTGAGCCTACAATAGTCTTTTGTCTCTCCTGCTGGCTTGAACTCCAATCCCTGACTTCCTGCTAATTTGAACTCAGCCCCCATACCGAGGCACTGGGAGCTACTAGATGGAGCCCAACCAAAGGTATTCTGAGTTCCTAGATCAGTTGACCCCTCTCCAAGGTGGCTACCAGCCAGTCACCCTCTCCTTGGTCGGGTGTGAACCTGGATAACTTACCAGCTGCTGCAGTCCAGTTCATCCACTGATCTGTTCCCCTTATGTGTTTCTTCCTAGAGGCCTCTTGGGTCATCAGTAGTCAATGTGCATCTGAAGGTTCAGCCTGCGTTTCCCTCAAGGAGAGTTCAGGCTCTGTGAGAGAGTGCTGCTAGGTACCTCCTTCCTCTTCTTTAAAGTCTCCTCTCTTCACTCTCCATGTAGACATCAGTTCTTGCCTCAGATCCCTCTTGGGTCCCAGGGAACTTCTTCCAACATCCTTCTCCTCTCCTTCTGCTGCTGTATTCCAGTGTCAGGACATCAAATCTTGAACCCTGGATATGGTTGGGCATGGAGCCAAATTCGGTTGCGCCTTTGGGCAGCCACAGCAGAAGATGCCTTGGGAGCTGGTAAGAGGGGTGCACAGGAAGTGTGCATTTCAGCAGTGGGTCCAGAAGTGCATAAGTACATCACCATGCCAGAAGCTTCAGGGAAGTGGGTGGCACAGTGGAACCAGGTGTGCTCTCGAGGTGGTATAATCCTCCCTGTTTCTGCTCTCTTCAGTCCTTGTGTGGGGCATGTAGTAGGAATGGCTTCAGAGATAGTCATCTCTGGAGGCCAGGTTCTCCAACAGCTGCATGGTATTGTGGGTCTCTGGCCCATTCCCGCATCTTCAAGATCATTAAGATTGACAACTCCAATGTGGGCAAGATGTGCCTCACCTACTGCTTCTGCCCCAGCTGCTTCTCCAACCTCACCAAGGCCACCATCGGGGTAGACTTCCAAGAATGAGTGGTGGACATCTATGGGGAGTGCATCAAGATCCAGCTGTGAGACACAGCAGGCCACGAGTGCTTTCAGAAGAGCACAGTGCTGGGCCAGGGATTTGGCTCAGTGGTTCCACTGCCTGCCTCCTAAAAAATAAATAAATAAATAAATAAAAGCATGGTGCGGCATTACTACTACAACGTGCATTCTGTGGTCTTCATATGTGATGTGACTTACATGGCCAGCTTCTACAGCCTGCTGGCCTGGATCAGGGAGTGTAAGCAGTACTTGCTGGCCAGTGACATTCAATGCATCCTCCTGGGAAATAAATGTGACTTGCAGAGAGCCATCCAGTTGCCCACAGACCCAACCCAGAAGTTTACTGACAAGCCGCTCATGCTCAGCCAGCTGCCCCACACACACCAGGTTGCATGGCCCTGAAGCCTGAGGCCAGGCCTGCCCTGTAGTGTTGGTGCTGAGCCACCCTCGACTTGGGGCTGAGACCATAGGTGACCTGGGATGGTGCTGAGAGGAAGGGGTCCCACACTGTACCCCTCAGTGTCTCTATAGTTGGGGCTGTCACTGTGACCCACAGGGAAAGGTACTTCTCTAGGGGATGATGTGTCTTGCTGCACCTGCTCGTGCCAGCAGGCTGGAGGGAGGCCAGAGACTAACAAGATGCTGTGTTCCTCATGCTGTCTCCAGAGAGCGCAGAGCTGATGGAGAGCATGGTGAGTGTAACTGAGGGGGATTGGTCAACATGGGTTCTGGTCTCTTGCTCTCCCCTTGCTGTCAATTTATTTAGCGACTAAGCATTGGATTTCATCACCTTCCATTTGTATGTAGCTCCTCAAGCTACACTCTGATTCCTGTAAATCTACGTGTATTACAGTAATGGTGTTTTGTCAGTTTCTGTATGGTCACAGCAAAATAGGCCTCCTTGGTATGATAAATATGTTAGAATCACGCATGTGATGCAAGCCCGTAATCCTAGCATGGGGAGGCATAGGATTGCCACCACTTGAAAGCCAGCCTGAACTACCTAGGGAGACCCTGTCTCAGAAAAAAAAATTGAGAACTATTTTGTCTGCCCCTCAGTGGTGAAAAGAATATTTCAGCATTTTTGCCCTACTTTTATTTTGAATTTAAGACTTTGCACTAAGAAAATGATGCACTTGCATGTAAAACTATTTATATAAATGGAATGTAAGCCATGGACTTTAGACGATGTGGTGATGCATGTGCATTTCCTGATTGGATCTTGGCTGTCCTTGATAATTTTAAAGGAAGCCAAAAGATAATTGTACTTAAAATATTTTCAGGATGTAGAAAATTAATTAACATGTAGTTGAATCTAGCTTAGTTTATTTAATCATTGTGGTAGTCCAAAATGGATAATTTAGTTATAAAAAGAAATATAGGTGTGGGGGATTTAGCTCAGTGGTGCTGCCTGCCTCGCAAGCTCAAGGTCCAGAGTTCAATCCCTGGTACCAAAAAAAAAAAAAAAAAAAAAAATTACATTAATTATTCAATTTTAACTATTAGACATCAAATTAGCTTTATTTGCATTTGGGGAAATTAATCCATTTTTTCATTTTTCTTAATTATGCTAGAATTAAAAATTTTTAATCTAAATTAACACTGATTTCTAATGATTTTTATAGCAAAGCAATGACAGCTGTGGTGATTGTAATGGGTGTGATAGGTTTTTTTTTAGTTTATTGGTACATTTTAGGTATACAGTACGGTTTTCCTATATCCTCTTCAATCTGTTTTCAGAGTGCTGTAGTTTTCAATGTAGAGGTCTTTTGCTTCTTTCAATAGATTGATTCTTAGATACTTCATTGTTCTTGATGCTATTGTGAAAGGAATTGTTTCCCTAATTTCTCTCTCAGTGAGCCTGTTATTTGTGTACAAGATGGGTGGGTGTGATAGATTTTTCAGGAAGGGACTCTTTCTTTTCAAAACATTTTAAAGTTTTTAAAGGAAAGAAAGCTTATACTTTCCAAGCACATCAGTTTTTTCACTATTGTATGGGTTTTTTTAAAGATACTTTTTTTTGTAGAGGTTAGTAATAAGTACCCATTATACTTCTATGCAATGACGTATTTTTTCACCTTAATATTTATTAATTTTAAAATATTTTATCTCATTTGAAACATCTTACCATTTTGATTTTTAGGACATTTTTTATTATTAAAAAGAAGATAGTGGGCTAGGGATTTAGCTCAGTGGTTCTGCCGCGTGCCTCGCAAGCACAAGGTCCCGAGTTCAATCCCCAGTAAACGCCCCCAAAAAGAAGAAGAACATAGTTGAATGGGGATAAAGCTTTTAGATGTATTCCAAGATAATTATAGAACACTTCATGAACTATTGAAAAAACTTCCAAAAATGGTAGCTGTCCAACAACTATTAATTTTTTAAGAATAAATCACTCACTTTATAAATCTGTGAATTTCACTCTTGACCTTTAACTAAAATACTATAATTGCTTCAGAAAAATCTTCATGTGAGAAAACCAGAGGAAACTGCCTGAGTCTAATACAGTTAGCAGTACTAACCAGGCTTTATTGGAAGTGTATCGCTAATCTGAGTTTCCTCCATGAGAGCCAGAGGTACTTTTGCTGAGGAATAGTGTCATATTTCCTCCGTGGAGCTCAATAAATCCTCTTTGCTAGGAAAAAAAGAAAAGATCTGGAAGAGAGTCTCTAATACTCACCACTCTACCATTTTCTGCTTTCAATTTCTCTTTAAAGAAGGATCTGCCTACATTGTTCAGGATGGCTTCAAGCTTCTGAAAATCTTGTTTTAATATCGCTAGTAGCTGTGATTACAGGCATGAGCTTTCCCTTCTTTTCTTTCTTTCTTTTTTTTTTTCTCTTTTTTTCAACAAAGTTTATTGATATACTCTAAGATACCTGATCAGGGATGCAGGCCTGACATTAATCTGAGCCTTCAGTGTGCTGAGATTAAAGGCCTGGATAACAATGCTCAGTTCAAGCTCAATTTTCCGATTACATACTTTTTCATGGAAATGTGCTGTAAAACTGTTTATACACTTCTGAACAAGGCAAATTTCAAAACATTTCTGGGTGTCACTGAATGATAATTTTTTTTTTTTTTTGGTACCAGCCATTGAACTTGGGTCCTTGTGCTTGCAAGGCAAGTGCCAGAACCACCGACCTAAATCCCCAGCCCTGAATGATAACACTTTTTATACATTGCTTCTCATTAAACATTGGAAGCTTAAAGCATTTTCAAATGTGATGCATATGAATGTTGAATATTTGAACACTGACTAAAATTACAAAAGGATTTATAAATCAATTTCTCTGAAATATTTTTGCTTCCTTGGTTCTACACATTAGCAAAATTCATATCTCCAATATCACCAAATTTTAATAAGGCTGAATCATAACATTTCAACTTCTTAGCACAATTACCAAGCATGCAGAAATATAAATTTAACTAGAAAACATGCTGGCTAGGATCATCTTAGTTATCAAATCTAATCAAAAATAAAGGGGATATTCTCATCTACACAATATTTCTGGTACAGGTGACAGGGTAATACTTAGCAGACCACTTCAGAAACAGACTGTCTTGAGGGCAGAAGGTGAGGGAACACAATAGCAACTAGGAAGGGGAAACATGGCAGACGAAGATGCCATTTCTGTAGTCAATCATTATCACTAACTCACACTATATCAGTGGCTGATTCAATGGAATTAAGGCCGTGAAGGTGAGAAATAAATTCCACCTGGTGAAAGGTAGCCAGACCTGGTAAGAAGAGGGCGAATCCTATCCTTGCAATGAGAAATCCAATCTCCCACTAGCACTGAATACATGACACCCAGTTATACTCATTTCGACCTCTTTCCATAGCCATACAGACTGTTAGTACCCTTTCACACCAAACCGCTGTACCACACACAACACCAGATGATCACTCATTCACCAAGAAGAACAAAAGCTCACATCTCCCTTCTGGCTCTGCTGCTGCTCTACAATGTCCCAAAAAACTAACAGGCAAACACCACACATAGTTTTAGTTTTAAGGAGGAGGTAGAGGCCCAGGTAAGGAGGTTGGGGTCCACGTGGATGGATGTCATCCAAAGAATCCTCCTGTCTAGGAATCAACACCTGGAGGGGTGAATGTGTACTTCTAGGAAAAACCATCCCTCGCCTATTTGGAAAAGAAGAAAGACAAGTCACACCAGGATTCAACTGCATTATACGCTATTACAGAGAAAAGTACATGTTCAAAGGTTTCCTTGACTAGCTACACAAGAGAAGCACAAAATGGTTTTCCTTGCTGATTTGAAAAACAAATTCTCCCTCTGTGCTTGTAAACAAGCAGCACAGGGAAAGGGGTGTGCATAAGGTTGTGTGTGGTTGTGTGTGTGTGTGTGAGCGCGCGCACATACAACGAGGAGATGCAGGACAGGTACACGGTTAAGGTAGGGTGCGGTATGTGGGAAAGAGAGCAGCAAAAGCAGTGAGTACAAAAAAACAAGCTGCACATACCTTTCCTTCACTGGCTGAGCTGTGAGCCCAAGAGGAGGCGAATAGCCGGCCAGCACTGTGAGCCGCCATGTTGGAGGCCAGGTAGCCAGCGGCACTGGGCCTGGCGCTTTTCGAGTTTTTTCTTCCGCGAAGGGCGGAGGGAACGCGCCCGGGACCAGGGCACCTTGGCATTCCTGGTGCAACACCGCCATCAAGAGGAACTCGTTCGCGAGTCCTGCCGCCAAACTCCTGGCGCAGGCTGCGTGCGGCGGGGGGGAAACCGGCTCGCAAGGAATCCTGGGTAGAGCCCTAGGCAGGCGGAGAGCTGGTGCCCGTGGGGGCGCCCGGGCGGCTCTC
>NW_022900951.1:92623682-92625225 GCF_012274545.1 Fukomys damarensis
CCCCCACCCCCGCGCCCCAGACCTCTCCTGGGGCCTCCCGCACCCAGGCCTCAGGCCCTCCCAGGTCAGCATGGTGGCAAGTGTCTGTGTCCCCGTAGGGCTGTTCCTGCCTGTGTCCCCTAGGCCACCATGGGCAGGCGTGCAGGCCGCGGGCGGCCCCACACAGACGGGGTCTCTGCCAAGCTTTGGGTTTCGGGGCCAAGCCTGGGCTGCGTGACTAGGAGCGGAAGAGCGGGCTCCTCAGCCCCAAGTGCAGCGCTGGCGAAGGCGGTGTTTTCAGCGGGGTTGGCAGGCCCCGAGCCCCGTCTCTCCCTCTTTGACTGTGTCTCTCCTCTGTCTTACCCTGCCTGTCTTGCCCTCTTTCGGCTTTGTCTGTCTGACCCGTGGCGTGGAAGGAAGCCACCCACTTGTAGGAGGAACCCGGGGCCTTGAGCACTCAGAAAGCAGTAAGCACGGGCTGGGCGGCCAAAAGCCAACGTGGCAGGGTCCCAGCGACGACTGCCCCTGATGGGCGGCTTCCTGAGAGTAGGCGCGTGAGGCCAGAGCCCTTTGGCTGGCTTTCCTAGGGCCCGGGAGGGCTGGAGGGGCCCGGGCCCGGGTAGGCCGAAGGGCATCTCCCAAAGGGAGCTTAGCAAAGGACCCTCAGCAGGTGTCAGGCGGGACTGGGAGGGACGGGACATCCCTTGCCTGGGGCATTTGGAAGAGGAGAAAGCCAGGTCCTTCCAGGTTTCCTCTGCATCGCTCCTGTGTGCCAGAGAAAAGTCCGTGTTCCCATGCTTTGCCGGCTGGCGGCGAAGCGAGGGGGAGAGAGTGGTTTCCCTTGCCATGCGGACATAGCCCTTGTCCCGCTGTGCCTGTGGCCCAGCACCCCGGTGCGGGAGGGGTGTGTTTTATGTGTGTGTGTGTGTGTGTGTGTGTGTGTGTGTGTGTGTGCGCGTGTGCGCGGGTGCGCGCGCGCACGCTCAGGGGAACGAACGCAGGAGCTGGGGCTGGAGGAGGGGCCAGGGGATAGGGGGTTGGGCGCGGCACTGGCTTTCCAGGTGGCAGCTAGGGACCTGGAGGGAGAGGAGAGGCCCTTGGTGCTGGGGTGGCTCAGGCCTCGGTGCGGGAAACAAACGTGGGGTCGGGCGCCTTTGGGGTTCCTCTTCGTGCCCTCTCGGTGGGTGGGCCTGGTCCTTCCCTCAGAGCATTCAGGCACCCGTGTCCCGTGGCACGCGCGTCGCCATCTTGGGTTGCGTGGGGGACCTGGGGACGTGGGGGAGCAGAGAGACCCAGAAAGCAGCCAACCCAGTGGGGGAAGAGAGAGAGACAAGCGAGCCAGGTTAAAGCGCCAGGGCTGGATGGCAGCGGGGACGGGGCGGGCGTGTGAGAGTGACAGAGAAACGGACGGGACAGGTGGCAGGGTGGACAGAGGGAAGGTGGGACTGGCAGAAGGGCCCCCGGGGCCGGAATGCCCAGTGGGCGGGGGCAGGGCAGGGTGGTAGTCGCTCATCCTTCCTGTTTCTTTTCTTTGGTTTTTTTTTTTTTTTTTTTTTTTTTTTGT
>NW_022900951.1:92626197-92626608 GCF_012274545.1 Fukomys damarensis
GGGAGGGTGGGTCGCTCCTCCTTTCTGTTTTTTTTTTTTTGTTTTTTTTTTTTTTTTTTTTTTGAGAAAGAGTCTGACTGTGTAGTTGAGACTGATCTGGAACTCACTATGTAGCCCAGTCTGCTCTCGAACTCACAGAGATCCTCCTGCCTCAGCCTCCCGAGTTCTGGGATCACAGGCATGCGCCATCACGCCCGGCCTTCCTTTTCCATCTTGGCAGCGCGCCCCACCCCCCACTTGTCCCTGGGGCCCAGGTACCCCGCCGCCCTTCCCTCACAACGCCCTCCCCCCCGCCCCCGAAGTCTCCAGCCTTCCTATCCCGTGGATCCGTCTCATCTGACTGTGCACTGGGAATCCCAAAGGGACAGGTGAGGGGCCAGCCCCAGGAGGAGAGGCCTGCAGGCAAGGCAG
>NW_022900951.1:92628568-92628789 GCF_012274545.1 Fukomys damarensis
CGGGGGCTCGGGAGTTTGGGGGCTGGGTGGTGGGTGTGGGTCCGGGTCCATGGTCTGGGTCCGGGGCTTGGGGTCGAGGTGGGAGGATGCGGTCCACGCAGTCCTCCTCCTCCCCAGGGCTGGTCACCTGGACGGGTGAGCGTGTACTGCTGGGCAGAGCACAGGAGGACGGGAGCTCTCCTTGGAGAGAGAGAGAGAGAGAGAGAGAGAGAGAGAGAGAG
>NW_022900951.1:92630833-92631667 GCF_012274545.1 Fukomys damarensis
GGGCGAGGGCGGGACCGTGGGCCCCTGCCCTTTCTTTGGGATTCCTGTGTGGCACCAGCCCCCCCACCCCCACCCTCTCCCTCTGGTTCTCCCCCACAGTGGGCAAGGGTGGTTCCCCTTCGTTTGTCGCTTGCTTCAGGGGTTCCGCTCCCCCAGCCGTCAGCGGGCCCCGGGCACCAGAAACAAGTCTTGCCCAGGTGAACCCGCAGGCCTGGAAAGGTGCCCTCGGGGGGCGCGTGCTTTGGTCCGGGGAGGGGGCGTCTCCTGTGCCAGCCCCGAGGAGGCCTGCTCCAGGCCTGGGGTTCCCGGAGCCCCCCGGGTGTCCTGGGGTGGGGGTGGCACGGGTGGGGCTCAGCTCGGAGACCGAGCCAGAGGCCCCTGTCCGGATGTGGGTGGCGGGCACTCGGGCAGACAGGCAGGCGAGTGTGGCCCGTGGACCCTGGCAAGGCTTTCGGCTGGCACCCGGCTGCCCTCTCCCGTCAGGGACTGGGGTCGTCCGACCCCTGGGCATGGCCTCAGCTTGCAGGCTCGGGGCCCTGCTCAGGCTTCCTTCCAGCTCTCTCCCAACGCTGGTCAGTGGCTCACGCTGCGGGAGGCCTATAGGTCATCGTCCCCCTCCCGCTCCTCCCTCCCCCAGGTGGCCCGGGATGGACAGGCCGGCGTCTCTGCTGCGGCTCTCCTGTGGTGTGGCGCTTAGCTACCCTCCGGGCTCTCGGGCGACCTAGGTGTGCCTGTACCCGGGGTGCCCGCCCGAGGAGCCGAGCAGTCTTGGCTGCAGCCTCGGCCCTTCCGTGGCGTGCCCGGCGTGCCCGTTGGTCCAGAGTCGCGCCGCCA
>NW_022900951.1:92632167-92642165 GCF_012274545.1 Fukomys damarensis
TTGCGAAGCAAGGGGGAGAGAGTGGTTTCCCTTGCCATGCGGACGTAGCCCTTGTCCCGCTGTGCCTGTGGCCAAGTTCTGTTACTGGTCGTTTGTTAGGCTTTTTTCGTCAGTCTAAGATATATTTGTTCCCTAGGGTTTCCCTTACAGGTGATATCATAAAAAAAAGAGACAATCTTGAAAATGAATTAATCAAAATATTAAAAATTATAGAATTATTCCTGAAGTGTGACCAATTGACTGTTTTTCCTTTCTCATGCAATTGAAATTAATGTTTACATGTTGTTTGCTTTTTATATATTTTGTCCCTCATGTAAAGCATTGTTTGTATATTTTATTTATTATTGTTATTATTTCTTCATACTGGGGATTGATCTCCGGTTCTTATGCTTGTGATGCTGGTGGCAGAACCAGTATATCTAAATCCTTGGCCCTTTTTGCATATTTTAAATCTTGACATTGTAGTTGTAAGATTGCCTTGGTTGCTTCTCTGTGTTCTGGTCATAGACTTCTGTACATAACTGTAGCACTAGATTTTGCTTCTCTTCTAGTAGTAGCTTCTTGTTAAAGATCATTCTTAAAGTCATAAAGCACTTTTATTTGCTCTTTTCCAAATTTAAGAGATTGGTGTTAATTCACCTGTAAATATTTTGACTGTTGTTATTTACAAGTTATACTATTAATTAAATTGGCCAAATATATTTCAGTGCAGTGTAGTTTCTTAAAGTTTCTTATATGTTTGTGTCTTTGTGTTTGTGCAAATTGTTTAAGCCCTACAACTGTTTTTACTTTAAAAGTTTGTTTTTCTTAAAAAATATTTGCCTATCATTCATATTGGCTTGTAGTTATATGTTGTTGCATCCTGTCTTTCTTTTATCCCAGGTTCTTAGCTGATCAAAATTACATCAATGTTTAATTTTGACTGTAATCCATTTTATTGTATAACTAAAAATATTTTTATATACTTTTTCTTGT
This sequence comes from Fukomys damarensis, assembly GCF_012274545.1. NCBI lineage: Eukaryota > Metazoa > Chordata > Mammalia > Rodentia > Bathyergidae > Fukomys > Fukomys damarensis. The sequence goes on from NW_022900951.1 coordinate 92,633,143, forward strand.
TCATAAATAATGTTGTAATTGTTACGATCTCGTTATTACAGGTTATAAGAGCAGTATTGCCAAGAAACCTTTAGGTTTGTGAAGATAGCTAATGTGTTTCCCATTGGTGAATCAGGAAGCAGCTGCTCAGGAGAATTTATTCTGGTCTTTGTTTACTGATGGGAGCCCCAGTAATTTTCATAGCCTTATGGGAAGACACCCCCCAATAAAGTCTGTTTTTTTAAGAGTAGGAAAATTTATTGAAAGAAAACTTCTGTCTAATTAAGACAGAAGCGGGATCAGAAGTTGAATTGCCCAGCAACCCTTCTCCTCAAAGATGTTTTATGCAGTGAAGCCCTTTTTTGAGGAGGGTACAAAGTGGGACAACTCTACAAAACCCAATGTAAAATTACAAGGTGTGCATGAGGTGGGGCAAAGCTATGACCAATCAATGAGGTTACAAGTACAGTCACCCAGGTAGTATTGATTAAATGGGAGACAATGAGGGGGAGCAATTCAAGTAGCAAGTATACAATGATTTGTAGTAAGTAAACATGGGGTTCAAGGATATTTCCTGGAAAGGCTGGGTTAAGATCTTGGCCCCCCATTCAGGTGATTGATACCTATTTAGAATGTCAATCAGTGATATTTATCCCCAGGAGAAGCAGAAGGTTGTAGTAGTTTCTCTCCTTTTACAATTTTGGCCTTCAGTAGATGTGTCTTGATTGTCTGCCATGTTGGCTCTTTGACTGTCCTCCAGGTTGGCTCTTCCTGGGTTGGCCATGTCCAAGTGCCTCCAATATATCTAAAGTTACCTATCTGTCTATTTAGAATGTCAATCAGTGATATTTATCCCCAGGAGAAGCAGAAGGTTGTAGTAGTTTCTCTCCTTTTACAATTTTGGCCTTCAGTAGATGTGTCTTGATTGTCTGCCATGTTGGCTCTTTGACTGTCCTCCAGGTTGGCTCTTCCTGGGTTGGCCATGTCCAAGTGCCTCCAATATATCTAAAGTTACCTATCTGTGTAATACGATTGCTATGAATATAGCAAACAAGGTTTTCCACTGGGAAAAACTAAAAATAGCCCCCCACAGAAGATAAGGATAAGGTCCAGGGGATTGCAGGATCCAACATAGAAGTCATATTGTATAGTTTAGCAGTTATGAATTGTTTACAAGGAAGGTAGATTTGGTAGATCCCAGTAAAAGAAGTCTAACACATTGGTTCCATTTGTATGACTGCTTAGAGTTTGGTAGCCTGTAGGCAAGTATAAACACACTTTTAAGAAACTAGAGCATGAAAAATCTAAGCATGAGCACACCAGCATGGAAGAGCAGGTCGGGGAGAAAGTCTCACTTAGATACTGAAATAGAGCCTGGTGTGGTGGTGCGTGCCTTTAATCCCCAGCACTTTGGGAGGCTGAGACAGGAGGATTGCTGTGAGTTTGAGACCAGCCTGGGTTACATAGTGAGTTCCAGGTCAGTAGCAACTACATAGTGAGACCCTGTCTCAAAAACAACAACAACAACAATAACAAAACCCCCCAAAAACCAAACAAACAAAAAACCAAACACCAAAAAAGTAGATACTGAAATAGTGAGTGATCCTGTTGGCTCTTAGATTCTTTCATTGATAAAGTTTTTCTATAAGTATGATACTTTGTCATAAAGTCTCTACAGCTTCAGCTATAAGAAGATAAGAGACAATTTGTTTCTTAATATTTTATATTGGTACATTTTAAGTATACAATACAGTTACATTCATTATTGGGATCTTGTACCTTTACATGATATATCTTGGTTCTTAATTTTTCCCCATTCCCCTGCTCTCCCTTTACCCTCTCCATCTTTCCCTATTTACAAAGACTTTGTTTCCAATTTTTCCTTTTCTCTTATTTTTTTCTTTTCCATTCATACCTTTCCCCTATGCCTCCCACTTCCCCTACACCTTTAGACCTTTTCTTCCTATTACACAATATCAATTATACATGTTTATAATGTGTAATAGCTAAAACTTGGAAATACCCCAATTGCTCATCAACTGGAGACTGGATAAAGATGTGTCTTTTTGCTTCTTGTTTTTTTTTTTTTTAATAAAATGAAGTACTACTCAGCCATAAATAATGACAAATTAGAGGCATTTACAGCTAAATGGATGCACATTGAGGACATACTCAAGTGAAATTAATACTACACACATGTAAATACCATATAATTCCTTTGGTGTTACAAACTAAAAGTGTAAATAAGGACAATTTGAAGAATAAATCTCTGTAAGAAATTTAAAATTATAGCTGCAGGGCCAGGGATTTAGCTCAGTGATACTGCACCTGGCCTGCAAGCATAAAGTCCTCAATTTGATCCCTTGTCAAACAAACAAACAAACAAAAACAAAAAACAAAAAACAAAAAACTCTAGCTGAGCTCTTATAGACTTTACCATAGTTTTTTCATAATGATCCATACCCATGGTAAGCTACTGGTAGAGCTGGAAATTGCCAGAAGGGTTCAGTGACTGGAGTCCCTTTTTATACCTAGCTTTATTACCCTGGCATTATTGTATACCTCTTTTGGTTATTTTTTTCTGCTGGGTGTTTAAGACCAAGTTAAACTGAGACCTATGTCAATTAACATTAACCTCTTGCTATCTGTGAAGGTAAGTTATGTCTCCCCAGGCATTAGTTTGGAACCATGCATAGAGACTTTCAGCTCCTCTGTCAGTGTCAACTGTCAGGATAAGTCATGGCCTTGCTTAACCATGTTGCTTTCATTGAAAGCATGGGAGATTTTCCCCTCTTGGTGACCTTCCTTTGGCACATAGTGCTGGTGTCCAGCAATCTCCCTGCTGAGGAGGTTGAGCGATTTATCAAAAATGTATGATCTTGTAGGAAAGGTTCCTTTGTTTCCTGGATCTTTGTTGACCTCTTGAGGGTCCAGGGCCAAAATATTGGCTGTCCTCTTAGCCCCATTTTGGTCTCCAAACTTTATTTGTTGAACACCTAGAAGAGAAGATCAGTGCTATAAGTAGTTCAGTAGGAGAAATGAGCTTAACTATTATAATTTTGTCTGGATGTTAAGCACGTTGAAGTATAAAGCACAATTAGAGAAGCTGTTATTTCTTATGAACCATGGTTGTTTTAGTAGTTGAATCCCTGCAAAATGTTAAAAGATAGCAGTTATATATTAAAGAGAAACTTAAGATCAAGAGCCACACATAGTGTTTTAGCATGACATCATGATGACATTTTCTTTGTAACACATGTTCATCTTAGTACAGAGTAGTCTTTTAGTCAAACACTTCCATCTGATCACAAGACATTAAATTGCTATGGAAGGAATTAACAAGTGACACACACAGAGGCAACAGAATGAAAGTAAAATAGCAAAAAGTTTACTCCATTGATGGGGATCGATTACACCTTATGGCAGTGCCCTGATTGACCCAGTACTAGGCTACAGCTCCCTCATTTATAGGGTTTACATTATTGATCTCATTCAGGTGGTTATGTTTCATTTTCACAGTTCACATTGATGATATTGAAAATATGGTGGTGAGGCAGTTGAATTTTAACCTGGATGTAGCACTTCTCTGGTAGGGGAGGTTACCTTTAAAATTCATTTAGTTATCTATTCTTGCCCAGGGGGAGGGGGTATGTCTGGTCAGCAAGGTTAACAGTGGTTCTTTTCATTTACAAAACTTTTTAGGGAGACTAGATGCCCCTGGAGCCTGTGGTTTCTGAACTTAACAAAGCCAACGTCATAAGTTATTTTACATTAAAGTGTTCTCTATCAAAATGACATAAGACATATTTGTTGTCCTTTAGTAGGATAACATCTAAAGAGAACATACGTATTGGCCTACGAATGTACCTTAGGAGTTCATAATGTCTAATCTCTAATTTTAATGTGTGACATTGTTTTGACTGGTGATGGAGCATCCCTAAGTGTGGTGACACATATAACATACATAAGTTTTTAAGAAAACTCATGCTGGTCTGACATGTGCCTCTTATCACAAGTAGCTGGCATGCAAGAGAAAGGCAGATATCTCAGTCAAAAAGAACATTACCATAAATATCCTAGAAGATATGTACACCCAGAAGGCATGGATATATACACCATGAAATAATAATGAGTATCATGTATATGAAACCCTTATCCTTTAATTTTGTACCAAGAGCATTTTAAATAAAACCTTGTTTTCCCATAGAAAACTTAGGCGTCTGACCAATGTATACCTATCACAATAATATCTTTAGCAATGTATTTCCCACAAGGCTAAGGAAATTATTGGGGTCCCCTTGTAAGACTGAAAGTCTCACTTTTACTCCATGGAGTGTGAACAGCCAAGAGGCCTCCACGATGCTGATCCCTGAAGCTCGGTGAGGCTCCAGGAGCTTGTCGGACAGCGAGAGTCACCCAGGAAGGAACACACCAGGCAGGTTGGCAAATAGACCTTTATTAGTCTGGCCAGACGGCACTCCTAGAGCCAAGTAGCTCAGAGAGGCAACTAGCTCAGAATCAGAGGCTATTTTTTATAGGGCTATGGGGGGAGTTTACACTCGAAACTTACAGGAAGGGGACAAAGGCAATTGGTCATCAATCATATACTCAACCGTTATATACTAATGATCAGCAGATCGATTATCTATTGTTTTATAGATTGTGGTGTTCAGAACATCCAGTTGCAGGCAAACAAGGAGTGGAGTGATTTATTTTGGGTCTCTATGTTCGTTACAGTTTCTATCTAGTTTCCCAGCTACTCCCAAGCAGCTACCTAGTAATTCACAATTAATCATTACTTATCCTGTAAGGGGTGGGGGGAACAATAGTCTCTGGGTCATTTGCTGGTCAACATGGAGTCGCTCTAGTTTAGCAAGGCTCTTACACCCTTTGTGAACAACGACTGGAATAAAATTTTCCAGGCAGCTGCTCCTTTATTTAACAAGGGGAATCCTGTCCAGTAGTTTTCCTAAGCCCAAGAGTCTTGGGCTGTGGAAAGGAAAGAATTGGTTTAATTCTTTCTTCCCCCAGTCTTTGGGCTCCCTTAGATATAATAAGGCCTGAATATTTTACCTCAAGGCTGCAAAATTGTGCCTTAGACCTAGACACATTATAACCTCTGTCTGTAGAAAATTCAACAGAACACAGGTGTCTTGGCTAGAAAGCTCTTCTGAGGGGGCATATGACACTATAACATCTAATATTACAAGACTGAATTGGAAAAACACTATAATATTTCCTTTTATCAAATCAGGATCTAGGGATGTCCTCATCATTTTCTGATAAATAAATAGTCAACAGTTAAAAATAACTGAAGGGTTTAATTCTCATGTTTCTTAGACCTTCAAGAATACATGCCTGAAACTGTCTTCTATTTAATTTCCTATCTGATTGGCAGGCCAGTAAGGGTCTTATATAGGAACTATCTGTGTTCTAGTAGGAACCAGTTGTTTCCCCAGCTGCCTGTCTTTTGAGCTTACAAAATTAAGATAATATTTGTCTCTAAATGTAGTAGCAGCTTGTAATAGTACTTGTCTCTCATTAAAAATCAGTATTTTGATTTAAGAACAACACTACATCTTCTAATCTAGTCCATAGGTCTGAATAAGTCTTCTAAAGACCTCAATATACATATTCGGTTCATCTGAAAACTATCTTAAGTCTCATTTAATCTGTCTTAGATCACTGAGGAAAAAAAAAAACACATGAACACAGGTAGTCCCATATTAGCCATTTACTTCCTGGAAGGGATATTGTCTTTGAGGGACCTGAACAACTTTGCTGAGGATGGATATAGCCTCATGGAGGTTTTAATTATGGCTGGCCTAGAAACTCCACCCTCAGCACCTAGTAGTCAAGGTTGAAAGTTGTTTTTGGAAACTTGGTTCTTAGGTTCTAAAGGGCAAGAAGTAGCCTCAGGGTTAGAGGTACTGAATGCCTTAAAGCTGTGGTGTCTCATTTTTCTATGGCCCACATTTACATTTGGACACAAGCAAGAATTACTTCTTTTTTTCATTAAGTTTATTGGTACATTCAAAGGAAACAAGTTACATTTATCATCGGGATCTTGTACCTTTACATGGTATATCTTGGTTCTTAGTTTTTCCCCATACCTCTGTCCTCCCCTCACCCTCTTCACCCTTCCCTAAGGAATTATTTCTTAATGTAAAGAAAGTCTGAAATAAGATGATTTTGACTATTTTCTCTCTTAGAGTATAATTCTAATTGTGAGATAGAATCATAGTACTTCCTCCATGTACTTGGCTTTAGGAGGTTGGCACACCACATGCAGGTGTAGAAAAATAACTTGCTCCATAATACATTTCAAAGGAATGTGAGGGGCAGATATGGAGTTCCTAATCCAAAACAAGAGAAACAAATAGGGTGTCTCATAAGTCTCTGCTTGATTCCTGTGCCCCTAATACTTGGCTTGGAGGTTGGCACACCACATGCAGGTGTAGAAAAATAACTTGCTCCATAATACATTTCAAAGGAATGTGAGGTTCAGATATGGAGTTCCTAATCCAAAACAAGAGAAACAAATAGGGTGTCTCATAAGTCTCTGCTTGATTCCTGTGCCCCTAGGTCATCCACCAAGGTTTATTCCACCCCAAGGTTAGGTAGATACCATCTGGGGAGAGACTAAGAAAATAAAACTGGACTGGACTATCTACTCTTTACCAGCTCGTGTTCTTATCTTCCTCAGGTAACTCCAGTAAGTACTGTCAAAGCATAAGTTACAATTGACTTCAGCTATAACAGTCATGTTTATTTTAGTGAAGGAAGTATTTCTAGCAAAAAGATTTAAACCACTGCTTTCTAGGTCTTTGATAGATAGAAAAATAGGTCAACAGTCAAATTAGGACAATTTTCCCACAAAATAGATCACCTCTAGATATGTTAAGTCAGAGATTCTGCCCTGGACCCTTGGGCAGAGAAAGCTCTGACAAATTTCTGTTGTCTATCCAGTCACTTAGGCATCTTTTATTAGCAGCAAGACAAGGATACTCCTTTAAGGTCCATTTTAAATTCACTAAGTATTTGAAACTCATAGGTCCTCCTACCAGTCACAATCTATATAGTAAAGGCATCTTTATCAACTTCTTATACTCGTGCATGAAGGAAGAGAAAGGCTGACCAAAATAGTCCCATATTCTAGTTAGCACATAAAAACACAACTGCAAGTTACTGATTGCTATTTTCCCTAGTGTAAGACTAAACAGTTGTGAATTGCTTGGAAGTCAAAAGACAGGATTCTCAAATGAACTCCCAACAAATTGGAGAAAAGTTTAAGGGGAGTTTTTTAACTCACTAGCAGAGAGAAAAAATCCAAATAAAGCTCAAGCTGGTTAAACATCCAAAAAATCACCATATAGCATTTTATGAGACCACAGTCGATGTTTCAAGGTCCATAACCTATCAGAAAAGGTATTTTTCTCCCCTACATACATAAATGATGAAGACCATGCCTAGGAAGGGGAGAGAAGTTTCAGGTAGTTTTTAATCTGTCAAAGATTTGTTTTTTACATTTCTAGAGGTCTGTCTTACTAGTAGTAGAGAAAGCAGTCCAAACCTGTAGCTCAACTCTTAATGGAGGCTTAAGAAAGGACTCTGATGGCATCATTTCAGATCACTCTGAGACAGAGGTTATCTGATGATCACTGACAGAGTTCCTCTCTCACCTCACAGAGGAGTCCAGATGGGACAAGATGTGGAGATTTTTGCTGATTACCTGGATGGGATGTCAGGAGCTAGTTTCTTCTGAGGGACCTTCGGGTATCTTCCGGAGAATAGCCATGACCCCCCACACACACCAGTTCTCACCTCAGTTTCCTTCATTTCCATGCAATCAGAAATCTGTCTCCAAAAGTAACCCAAATGCCTATTTGGTCAATGTTCCACCCACCATGGGCATCAATGTGTGGATTCACCAAAGGGCAACTGGAGAAATATGTCCTCTGCTTTGAGAGTGGCAGCTGCCCTAAAGGCAATTACTAGCTGGCATAGTAACCACCATTTGTTTATGATTTTTAAGCGATGGATAAAAGCCTGAACTGTCTTTATCTGAGATGATTTCATAAGACACCCATTTTACAGCATTTTGAAGCAACTAACTCCAAATGGATGCAAAATATGCAAAACAAGAATAAAATGTTATTTTAATAAAACACAATGCATAAGAAAAACAAGAAATTTGCAAACATTTAAAACACACAACTTAAAATTAAGACACTTTTGAAACAAAGGCCAGAATTTATATGAAACAAAAGCCAGAATCTAGGAAACAAATGTCAAGAGTCTGTGAGACAAAAGTTACAATCTATGAAGCACAAAAACCAAGTTAGAACCTATCAAAGAAAAGTCTTGCCTCTGTCCAGTAATCTTGGTGGAAGACCTCCAAAATGATAAAGAGGGAAGAGATGCCACTCCCAAACCTGTTAGATATCTGAATTGTGTGTTTGTGTTCTCTAAAATTGAAGAATGAATTCTAGGAACAATGGAGGTTAAGAGTAGGAAAAATTTATTGAGAGAAAGAAAGCTTCTGTCTAAGAAAGGCAGAAGAGGGACTGCAAAGGGGGTTGTACCATGTTAAATGTTACAGAATGTTTATATTGGTTATCATCAAATGGTTAAGTTTTAAATGTTATTGTAATATGTTTATATTGGTCCTCTTCAAAGCAGAATTTTTGGTGGAAAAAACAAGGTGTTATTTAAAAAGATGCTTTTGGTACCAAGCTATATCACAGGACATAAAGTTTGATATAATTGTAATAATTATTATTGTTATTTTTTGGTGTACAAAATGTATTCATATCTTCTGACTGTCCGGGCCTTCTACTATATTGTTTATGGTAATAACCTTTTGATTCAGGTATTTGCCTTTCTCTTATGCTCCAGCTACTTATGATAACAGGTACATTTATAGGCTGAAATATTTCTTTTAGAAGGCGACCTGTCAAAAGATAACAATTTGGTTAAGAGTTTTTTATGTGTTTTTGGAGGGGAGTGAGTGTTTTTAACAATGGATTTTTTTTTTTTTTTTT
>NW_022900951.1:92642184-92659482 GCF_012274545.1 Fukomys damarensis
TTTGGTACCAGATTGAACTCAGGTCCTTGCGCTTGCAAGGCAGGCCACCGAACTGCTGAGCTAAATCCCTGGCCCAACAATGGATGTTTTATACTAAGATACATATCTAAGTGTGTTACAAAGATAATGTCATCATGATTGTCATGTTAAAGTATTATGTGTGGCTCCTGATTTAAAGTTTTTTTTTTCCTGTTAATCTACAGGAATTCAACTACTAGAAAAACCATGACTGATAAAAATAACAGTTCTCTAACTATATTTTAAATTCCAAAATGCTTGCTATCCAGATAAAATCATAGTAGTTAAGTTCATTACTCCTGTTACAAGGCTAATATTATTGATCTTCTATTCTGGGTGTTCAACCACTAAATCCAGAGACCAGCGCTAGAAACATAACTTGGCTAAGAAGACAGCCAATATTTTGGCTTTGGCCCTCCAAGGTCAACAAAGATGCAGGACATGAAGGAACCATTTCTATATTTTTAGTAAGTCACCCAACCTCCTGAGCAGGGAGAGTGTTGGGCACCAAAGCTATGTCTGCTGCTTGCCAAAGGAATGTCACCTGGAGGGGACAGAAATCAACATAGTCAATCAAGGCCATGACATATCCTAATGGCTGACATTGACAGGAACTAATAAGCTCTGTGCTTGGTTCTAAGATATTGCCTGAGGAGACCTAATTGACCTTTATAGATAGCAAGAGGTTAATTTTATTTAATATAGGTCTCACTGAAACTTGGTTTTAAACACATAGTAGAAAAGCATAGCTACAGATATGTAAAATCAAGAACATAGTTATACAGCTAGACTTATGAGGCTCCAATTGCTACTGATAGTTTCCAGATACACTGGTAGCTAACCACTGTTATGGGTCATTAGGTAGAACCATGGTAAAATTTATATGAACTCAACAACAATCTTTAAAATATTTTGGCTCAAATTGTTTTTTGAAATTATTAAGTTTCTAGTCCTTTTATAGATACAATTAAAGTTATGAGAAAATAACAGAGTTATAGATCATCTCCATTAGTAGAGGATCTACAGGTCAACAAATTACATTTACTGTTAGTCTCCTAAAAACAGTTTCTAGACATGGCTTTTTCCTAAAACCACTTTCTTATTTTGGTGCTTATACCTTGACTATACATGCTCTAGTTTCTTTAAAAATTTTGTTTATTCTTGCCTATAGGCTGCCACACTCAAAGTGATCATACAGGTAATATCAACAATAAATGTACTAGATGTTTTTTCTTTACCAAAGTACACCAGATTGACCTCATAAAGAGAGTTTATATTGACTACTTTTACCACATGATTTTTATTTAAGGCCTGTTAAATTATCTCCTTAGAAGGGGCCCCTAACTGAGGTCTTCCCTACACCAACCCTTTTCATCTCGAAGTAGTTAGATGACACCTGTGCCCCCTTTCCCCTAACTGCAGTTGGGAATACCCCTTTCAAAATGAGCTTATAGACAACTGGGCCAGTTAAACACATTATAGGTTGTTATAACCCAGAGAAAAGCCATTGTTGAGTGTATTCACTTTTCCCTAAAAACTCACTTACATAAACTAAAAAGGAGGAGTACAGCTAGCTCTACAAGCTCAATTCAATTTTTGTCACTTTCTCTAGTTGCCTTCATTAAAAATTTTTATTTATTTTTTTAAAAATTGAGTTTATTGGTACATTTTAGGTATACAGTACAGTTACATGCATTATTGGGATCTTGTACCTCTACATGACAGGTCTTGGTTCTCATTTTTTCCCCTTGTCCCTGCCCTCCCTTCACCCCCCTACCCTCCCCATTTACAAACACTTTATTTCCATCTTTTCATTTTCTCACCTCTTTTTCTTTTCCCTTATTACCCTTCCCCTGCTCATTCCACCTTCCCTACACCTTTAGTCATTTTCTTTCCATTTCATAATGTCAGTTATCTCATTAGGATCTTATGTACTATTACAGTTTATTCACACCAGAGAGACTATTTGGTATTTACACATGTGTGACTTATTTATTTCACTTAGGAGTATATCCTGAATATGTATCCATTTTCCTATGAATGATCATTAAAAAATTTTAAATCCATTCATGGAAAGTATATACCCTCCAACAAAAAATCCACTGATACTAACATAAATCTACAGACATGTCCTAGGCACTAATGTTGTCTAAGGATGTCCTAACTAATAGGTTTTATGGCTCAATGCAATTGAGCCAACATAGGAGCCAGAGTATGCTTATGTTCCTACAGAGGAAATACTCAGACTTGCCTTTGGCTCATCCCTTTCCTTGGGAAACTCTTGTTTCTGTATCTACATTTTCCAATCAGTCCAATATCTTGGGGGTGTTTTTCTGTTGTTCACATATCTCTCCTACATCTACCACCTATAATTATACCAGGAGAACAGCAGGCCTCCCTCTCTGTCTCAGTCCATCTTCCCTCTGTTTCTCACTTTGGGTAATTGAAAAGAGAGCCATTATGCATAATGCATCAGGCATGAATCAAGATGAGTTGGTGCTAATTAATAGTTTCAATCTTACCTCAACAGATAATCTTCATAACCTTTCATGCCCTCTCTCCTCTTGCCATAATGTCACTTGTTATGGTCCTTTCTGAAAGTGTGTTCCTTGGGAGGACTGTTGCACCCATGAAGTAAATGAAATTGTTATACAAAATATAGTTTTCCAGAATTGGTATCATACAAGGTACTATGTTACTGGCCATATTCTAGCATTGGTACTGCTTACATCATCTAAGTACTTCCAAAGAGATCCTTGGCGATTGGCTGCCAGTTTATAAGTGATCACTCCCTAGTCATAGTTTAAAGGACAGGAGTCACACAGGGGCCAATAAGATCTGGGCACATGCTTGTGTATAAAACCCTTATATGCTCCTAGTTGGACAGGTCAATTATAGTCCTGAAAAGGATTCTTTTAATGTCAGTTGCAAAAATTGTAATCTTACTGCCTGCCTTACTAACTTTAATAAGAATAAATATGTGCTAATATTGTATAGGCCATCTTTTGTCATGATACCCACTAATATTTCTGGCCCAGGGTATCATGACTATGGACTGCCATCTCTGGAAGACATACACTGACAGCTCACTCACCCCTGTTGGATGGTAGGACTTATTGTCCTAGGAATTATGTCTCTAGTTACTCTGCTTGCCACCACTGTGGTTGCATCTGTGGCCTCAGCACAAAATGTACAGAATGTATGGTTTGTCAATTACTCAGCAAAAAAATGCCTCTTATGCCCTTTAGACCCAGAAAGATGTTGAAAGTACAGGTTTAATGCCTTAGAAGCTACAGTGTTAGAGATTGGTAATCAAGTCAAAGCCATGGGTATCTTTCATCATACCAATCTCAATCTAGATCTCTAAAACAAATCTTGTCCATTCAACATGCACATGGTATTTTCCTCACCTCTGAGTTCATGGCAAAATGATTTGTTATATGGATTCAATCCTTTCAACCTGGCCCAACATAGCATTGCTATGACCATGGGAATTATAATTTTCCTGTTGCTATAAATAATAATATTTGCTATTCCTCTGCAGAGTCTTCCTAGGACAACTTGCCTCAAGACATCATCACAAGCTACAGCTACAAAACAGAACAAGGGGAGGAGATGCTGGGAGTGATGCACTATAGATCACTACAGCCAGGCCTAACTTGCCTTCTCCAGCAGAGGGCATGGCAGAGCAAGGCCTAGCCAAGGAGAGGACTATCTTCCTTCCTACCCATTCACCAGAGATACAATGAGCATTATCTCCAGCAGATCCTAGCCATTCTTTCTGCTCCCATCAGGCATCCCCTTTTCCTTATCTACAGTATAAATAAAGGTGCTGAGGATGCAAGCCAAGCTTTTTATCTTATCAGGACAAAGAGCTTCCACCTGGCCTCAGCTATGGAATCTACTGTTTTCTTTGTCTTATTTCTAAGTGTCTTAATCTCTCACCTTCATTTCTCACTCCATTAACCCTTCAGCCACTCAGGTCATGACACGTGAGTAGGAGAGGAAGAGGGGGCTGTTCAGCCACAAGTTCAGCACCGGAGAAGGTATTTTCAGCAGGGCTGGCAGGATCTTTTGTCTGTGTGTGACTCTTTCTGTCTCTTCATGCCTGCCTGCCTCTGCCTGTCTGAGTGTTTGTCCCTCTGTGTGTCTGTCTGTCTTTCTCTGCCTCCCATTCTGTCTCCTCAAATGGAAAGACCCACAATGTTCTAGGAGGAACCCACCTATTATAGGTAAATTTCAGTGAGCTGCAGTGAATGTTCAAGGCCTGATTGAAGTTTCTTGCAAGTTGTGATGTGAAAGTGCTAGTCTTGCTAGGGGGAGTAGTTAAGAGAAGGCCAGAGAAATGATAAGCACCCTGACTGGCTTGAAGCCCAGACTGAATTCCTTCTTTTCCACTTCTGATTAATTACAATGGATATAATGTTTCAAGGGAGTATATCATTAAAAAAGAGAACTTACTTAGTGTATGAAATATATACTCACACCTGTATATTCAAGCAACCATGTAGAAGTGCATAGACATTTTTAATTATTTTCCCACCATGTTAATGTAGTAGAATGTAAATGTTTTCCTTTACTAATTGCTAACTAGGCTTTGAATGTAAGCCTCTGCTATAAAGCTCAGGAGTAGCACTTTGACATAACAAAGAAGACTGAAGGGAGCTCCTCCCAAAATTTATAGGTAGGTAATGAATGGAGATAGTGGCTAAATCAGGGGGTCCCAAAGCCTAAAATAGTCAATGAAGGTATATAACAACTTTCAAATCAATAATTCCTTTCTTGCCATATAATAAATGGGGCTTAACAACAAAAATCCTCAAGCATTGGCTCTGGGCTCCCTAGCTTGGAAAAGGTAGATTTGTATGTCTTCACTTCTTTCCTCTTTCCAATAAAGTGATTTTGTCCTTCTAAATTCATATCTCTAATTTTTTATTGGTGTAATGTTTACAATCCCTAGATGAAAATCTAGCCTCATCAGATGTGACAGTATGAGCACATGAAGCTTTGGGGGGACATCTAATACAAGCCATAATAGATCTTGTAGCAGGTGAGCTTCCTTTTTCTTTGTAATCTTGGACCAAACTTCCCCCACACACTACTAGCAACACTACCATCACCATGACCCCCTCACCCCAACCTCTAACCTAACCTATTGTGAGCTTCCCTCACCCACTGAAAACTACTCTAAATTGACCTTGGCAGCTGCCTTTTTATACTTTTCCAGGTCACTTAGCCCACCACTGGAGGCTGTTGGGACTCCAGCTCCAGAACTTTGGGACCCAGGGTGACCCATGATTCTTTTTTCCAGTTATCCATTCCCTTATCAGGAGTGGACATATAGACTTTGGGGAAATCATCAGAATACTGGAGATGGCTTGCTTTTCACATGGGTGGGCAGCTTTACCCACTCCTCTTCTCCAGTAATGGAAGGAAGCTAGGAAAGTCCTAAGGCAGACAGCTAGTCTGGCTGGGTTTTGCCACTGAGGAAGCTCACTCTGCAGTCTGGTCTCAGCGATTCCTCAGACTTCTCTGAGGCTTTTTCCACCAAGGTGTTCAGACTTTGCTTTACTAAACTTTCCATTTGGCCTCTTACCCTTTTTATTTTTAGTTTGGCCCTGAATGATTGCCTGCACGTGTTCTTCTTTATAGCTGAGTGGGCTGCATTGCTGGAGTTCAAATGGGCAGAGGCAGCTATTTTATCCTCAGCCAAGAGCAGATGGTGCTGACCTGTAGAAGGATAGGCTGGATTTCCTGGTACAATATTGCTATCAAGAGAAAAATGTTCATAGGACCTTACAGGAATCCCCTGTACTTCTCTGGGGGAGTGGTTGAAAGGAACTGTATATAAACACAAGACTTAAAATGAATAAGGAGTTTGAGCTTAAGGAAACAGAAGGGAAACCCACACAGAAAATACAAGATGATGCTTGGGGTTAACTAAAAATTACAAGGTAAGAGGCTAAGCAGAGACATCCCCGAGGCAGGTGAAGCCAGGACTTCATGGTGGAAGGAGCTGCAGATCCCTTCCAGCCATGGCCACCACCAGACTGCAGAGTAGTATGTGCTTCTCATGTGGTATCAGGCAGCCTGGCTGTCAACCCTGGCACCATGGTCTGCATTGGTGATTCCACTGATCTGAGTACCAGGGACAACTCTACAGGGGCTAATGCCTCCCGAGAGCCCTGAACAGGACTGCATGAATTGTATACGTCTACTCTGATGCAAACCCCTAGATCCCTACCCAAACTGGCAGCTGTGTATTTCACTTCTTGGTTTGCAGGATATCTCAAGGCCACCACCAGAGCTGTCCACATGGCCTCCAACATGGCAGCTCACCCTACTTACCAGTGCTGGGGCAAAGCCTTCATTCTCAATTGTCACATCTACCACCTTTGGGGAACCCTGTCCTACATCCCAGTGGGTAGGTTCTCTGGAGGGTCTTCATTTTCCTGGCCAGAGAATCAAATGGAAGGGGATCCCTGTCAAAATATGCACCCACCCCTCTTTCCAGCCTCACATTATTCTTAGTTACCCCTCTCATTGCTGGCAAATTGGTGGGAGACCTGTGGCTCAAATGGATAATGGGCATGGACTTTTATCCATAGCTACCCACTGTCCACTGGATTATGTCCTATGTTATATATTCTCCTGGGACACTGAAAGGTTCTTGTGATGCTAGGGCATTGGATAGTGATTTCCTCAGGTCTCTCTTGTGAGCCGTGTGTGTGGGAAATGTCTGTGAGGTGCTCACTCAGGCCTGTGCTGGGCCTCCTGTGCACCGAGGTCACAGAAAAGACACATGACTGATTACTTCACGTATGGCCTATGCTTCTAGGGCCTAGAATGCTTTACAGCTTTCTTTAGGGCCAGTGAAAGGGCTGATTAATTTTGTGTTCTAAGATGTCCTCCATACTCAGCAGGGGAGTGAATAGTTTGATATAAGTGCAATTCCTGACTTCAGGCCTCAATTCCTATCTCTTTTCCTTAATTTTTTTTTTTTTTTGGTACCAGGAATCAAACTCAGAGCTTTGCACTTGCCAGCCAGGCTTGGCACCACTGAGCTAAATCCCCAAACCTCTTTTCCTTAATTCTTCAGTGCACAAGTGAGAAGCGTCATGTTTTACACCAAGAACAGTCTCCTGGTTGCACTTTGTGAATTACTCTGCCACCCCTCCTAGAATATCTAATGCTGCCCAAAAGTACAAAAATGCAGTAGAAATGGCAGAATAATACAAAGTAGTCTTTCCTCATTTATTTCTTTTACACCTCTCTATACAACACACAGGCATCAAAAAATAAAAACAAAAATGTGTAATAATGCAGCAAAGTTGAGGTTCTGCAAGTCTTCCAGTCTTCTGGTGGTGGGCACTCCTCATCCTTGATTTAAAGTTTACTCTGTAAAAAGACCACTATAAGGCTAGAGCCAGAGGGTGACATGTGCTGTGTGCCACCCAGCTTTCCCGAGGCTGGATCTGCACCTTCACAACATGCAAAGCAAGAACTTGTGCTCTGCTCTTTCTATAGTTTACCAAGACTTTTGTGTTGCAATCCTTAAAGGTTGTTTTTGGGATTTTATGAACAATTCAGAAAATTTGAGATGAATAAAGGTAGGCTTTATAAGTAAAATAATACAGCTATATTTTAGGGCCAGGGACTTAGCTCAGAGGTACAGCGCCTGCCTCGAAATTGCAAGGTTGATCCTTATTACATAAAAAAAAAAAAGAATGTGAATATATTCTACATGGAGGCTGTGTCCACTAGACAGAGATTTGTAAATTAGTCCATCTAGAACTAAATCATGCATTTCTTCATTTGCTGTCCTATGAGGTAAAACTGTTTGTCATGAGTGGAAATGTCAGAACCAAAGTATGAGTCATAGCATCACCGTGCATCTCCTGGGACCAGGAGCAGGGCATGGCTGCAGAGGGCTGCTGTGGATTCTCTTTCTTGTCATTTAATTCAGAAACATTGCTCTTCCCTTTGCTGGTTCTTAGTCATCTTGTTCTTTCATTCATCAAACTGATGGATTACTTGCCAAACAATAGATCTTTCTGGCTTTTGCATAAAATATATAAATTGCTGGTTATAATACTGGTGTAAAAGCCTGGTGATTTCACCTTTGAGGTAGGGATACACATTGTTTAATATCAGAGTAAAAAATTCAGATCTTGTCTGCCACCTCTGCATCTCTCTGTGATCAAGATGGGGGTTCACTTAGAAATTCCAGACAGCATGTGGGATAGACTGCACCTCACACTTCAACTGTGTAGGACACAGGACATGTGGACAGGGACACCCATGCAATGTAGGACACATGGATGGGGTGCTCCACCTCTTAGGCTGGTGACATCCAGCCTCGATGTGCCTTTCTTCTTCTGCCCCTCTGGGAAGCTCTGCAGTTTCCACCAGGAACACAGTCTGGGTAGATAGCCTCGAGGCTCAGGGATGCTCCCTTCCCTGTCTTCTGGCCAGCACCTGGGCATGGGCTTTGCAGGGTAATGTTTTATAGCAGACAGGCTCTCAATAACATTGTCTCTTTGCTCCTCAGAAAGCAAGTGCCCCAACAACCAGGGACCCTGATCCCATGGGGAACAGGGGACCCCAGGGCTGTTTGTGCTGTGAACCTCAGCTGCTTTTCCAGGAATGAAGCATCCTACTGCCAAAGCTCCCATGATCCGAGAAGGTGTGAAGTGAAGAGGACAAGGAGGTAAGGCAGATCTTGTGAGCTGACTGAGTTAGGACTGGTAACAGCATGAATGAAGAAATGTCCTTGGAGCCAACGTCCTGTTCACTCAGGGCAGCTGGAGAAGGGAGAGTTGCTGATAAATATTTTCTGGGGCATCTTTTTGACTGACTTGCTGACCACAAGATACTTTGATGCATTTTGTCAATCCCTGAATTGATTTTTAGAAAGGGGAAAGCATGGAAATCAAGCCTGGGTGCCAGGTGATCTGCACCATATAGCTCAAGGTTCTGTAATCACAAGAAGGCATTCTAGTTACAGACTGCAGCTAATGAAGTCTGTACACACACACACACACACACACACACGTACACACACACAGAGAGAGAGAGAGAGAGAGAGAGAGAGAGAGAGAGAGAGAGAGAGAGAGAGAGAACGATTTCCAGGGCATCTCTGCTCTGTGAACTACAGTTCTTTCCCAAACAGTGCAACCCATTATCTTATTTAATGAGTCAGGCAACACATTTAAAATCAAGTGCCATTCCTGTGGGCTGTAGCTGTGTGGAAAGACTCATGAAAACATGAGTGAGAGCTGATCTCCTGCCAAAAGGAGCCTTTCACTGGACTAGGGCAGTTTCTTGAGAGGTGAAGAAGAACCTTGAGGTCCTTTGGTCAGGTCCTTTGCAGCCTTCTCAGAATGGGCTTTGCAGTGTTTTTTCACAGCTTCCAAATAGGACAGAAACCTGGTTCACAAGGGGCAGTGCCCGAGGCAGGAGCATTTCCCTGGCCCAGAGTCAGCCCCACCCACACCCCAGCAAGTCATCCGGAACTGGCACCATTCGCTCTTCCCTGCCAAGGGTGTGTTTTGCAGCCATGGGTGGTGCCCAGAGCTGGAAGACTGGAATCCTAGGGTGCTGGCAACTGTTGGGACCCCAACTCTGAACTTGCTCATGCCTCCTGGGCTGAAGGGATTTCAGATTCAGAACCTTTGGAGAGAATGTGCATCCAGGATAACCTAAAAAATGTGTCATGGTGCCAACTCTTTGAAAGCTTACTCTGTTTAATCAAAATAATCTCTTCTAGCATACAATTATTTGAGAATAAGGGAAGACAGGAATTTCTCAATGGTACCATCTTTTATAAACTACTCCATTTAATATATTCATGTGTTTGTTTAAAAGTATGCCCTGTGTAACTTTTAGAGTGAGAATAGATCTTTGAGTTATGTAAATTGTATTTTTACAATGACTGCTCCTCAGATAGTTTTCCTTTGCATCACACGACCTTGGCTTATCAGTTCAGTTTTAAATATTTTTCTCCTTTGTCATTGTCTTTGGTACAATGTTTACTTGAACTTTCATCCTTTGTCTGAATGAGAGTGGGGTGCTTGCCTCCCTACCAAGTGCTCTGTGTGACAGTGACTTGTTTTCCACTGAATCCAGAGGAGGGGCCGGGGCTGTGTGGCTGTCAGACGTTTAAACAACAGGTGATCTGACTGGGGAAGTCACCCCTAAAATTGCTCTCCAAATTCTGCTGTTTTGCTGTTCACTGTATCACACTCAGTGTAAAAATATATCAACAACGAGTGCAGTTTCCCAAGGCTCATAACCCACTTCCTTCTTTTCAGATGTCCCACTAATCTTACCTGTGAATGTGTAAGTGAGATCCTTCCTTCCTGTCCATCTGTAGAGCAGGGTGGACTGCAGCCTGGGTCAGAATCATCACTCATGTAATAGTTGGAAAATATAATTAGCAAACTGGTTTCGGTTGGCATTACCAGAATTTTTAGAATCATTTGCCTGCAGTGGTGGCCTGGGGAAGGAGTCGCTTTTATTTGGAATGAATTCTGGAAGCAGATGTCAGAGATGGGACATGAGGACAAGTGACCAGAGTAGGGTCTAACGAGAAGCAGCAAGTAACCTCTTTCCCTTCAGAGTCAGGCCTAACCCTGTGTCTTTAGTATGTGGTCAGGCATGAGATGTCTTTTCCCAACCCTGAATCACCTCAGTTTTCTAAGCGACTTAAAGAAAAAACCAAGTGTAACTCCATCTCCATGCAAAGTTTACTTTCCACAAGAGTGAGTAATCATTAACTGCTGCAAAATGCTTTCATTTGTTCTTGGAAGAGTAGCATATAACAAAATGATTAAATACATTGGAAAGAATACAAATGATCATAAAGCAAGAAAAATAGCTAGACAGCAGTCTTTCTTGTTTGTGGCTTCAGATCAGCATTGCCCCAGACTGAAAGGAATGTATGTGCCTGAAGACCACAGCTGGTGAGTGAGAATTTTGCACACAGGGCATGGAGTCTGTGGGCCCTTGGTACCAGAGGAAGAGGGAGGCTTCCTTGTACTCTGCCCTTTTCATTGGTCCAGAGTCCACTGCTATTATGGCTGGTGGTGCAATAACGCACCAGAACAGACAGTCATTTGGGTGGCTTCTAAATCTGGATTTTTCTGCATGCTACTTGCAGCTGGTGTGCATTATTTTTATTCATTGTATTAAAGAAATAAAGTACTTATAGCATTTGATTTGTGTGTTTAACAAGGTGAAGCAATCTTAAGTGGGTGTGTGCTCACACTAATCCCACCTAACTTGTATTTTCCCCCCTTTCTTTCCAAATGTCACCTGTCCAGATCATCTGTGGAAATGTGGAAAGCATTCCAAGACTTGGCTGAAGCCAGCAGCGTAGTGCCTGTCTCCCACTCCCCTGGAGATGGGCTGCAGTAAAAACAATATTGAATACTTAGCACTTTGTTTTTCTTGAATTGTTTCATTGGTCTTTGGCTTAAAAATGAGCTTTTTGATATTTTGCTGATATCATTGGACAGTGGGCACCGAGACAAAAATGAAACAGCTTGTACAGGGAAGGCACACTCTGCTAATCTCACTCTGATCTGGGTGTCTGCCAACCTGGCTGGGCATGTGGGCTGGGGAGGAGGCAACAAGAGAGATTGGCTTTCTCTCTCACAGCTCCCAAGCCAGGTTGGTTTCATTTTCAGTCTGTGCAGGTGGTGTATGCCTGAGCAACAAAGAGACAGAGAGGTATCCCTAAGAATAAGTGCATCACCTCTGTGTGTCCATGAGGAACATGGGCAAATCCAAAGTGCTGTAGAAACTGACTGGAACAAATCAGAGGCAACCCACATATCCCTGGGTTCAGCTCCTGCAGTGGTTTAAAAGCAGCTACTTTTTTTTCCTTCAGGTACTGAAGCCTTACCTATCTGTGTGTGTGAGTGTGTGTGTGTGTGTGTGTGTGTGTGTGTGTGTGTGTGTGTGCTTTAATTCAACAGCACAGGAAGTAAAGAAATTAAATATAACAGTAAGATGTTTAAATGTGCATGTTCATTTATGTATGAAATATATTTACATAACATTTAAATGTCCCAGGTTGGAAATATGGAACAAGAACGAAATTGAGTGTCTCTCCAGGAGCTCATAGCCCTGGTCTTGGGAGCTGCTGGAGAAAAACATACAAACCTGGAAGTGTGCTCCTGCCTAGCCCTATCTCCTCGGGATCTCTGCTACATGCCTCAGGCTTTGCAAATACTGTTGCCTTTGGCTTAGCTCCTTGAACATGCCACTAAAATTGGAATGATTTCTAAAAGGAACAATGTATTAAAACACTATAATTATTCACCTTTAGAAAACAATATTAATTTTTTTTAGAAATTGAACACTTTTTTGTTTTGTTTGCTTTTTGAGTCAGGGTCTTGGTGTATATAGTTCAGGCTGATCTCAAACTCACTACATAGCCCATGCTGGCCTCAAACTCATGTTAATCCCCGTCTCAGGTTCCCAAGACTGGGACTGCAGGCATGGGCCACCACACTAGGCTGAAAATTAAGTTTTGCATAGCAACAATAGTTAAGGCTAAAGTCCAAAGAGACACTAGCAAAATATTTACCTGTAGCACAGAAATGGCAAATGTTCTCAATGTATCCATAACGCTCCGAAAAATATCAAAATCGGAGTCTGCAATAGGATCATCCCACTGGATCAAGGGAGTTTAGAGTCCCTAGCATATCTCACAGGCATATTATAAACAAGAGTGAATGACCTTTCCTAGGTCCTGGGCAATGAATCTGCTGGCGCTGGTTGATGACCCTGTTTACTTTAGTTCTGGGCTGCACCATGAATTCTGGGTATTGTAGTCCTGCTAGGGGGCACACTATACCAAAGGCTCCTGACACTGGAATCTCATGAGGGCACACTGAAGATTCAGGATATTGTATTCTACTTCAGGGGACTGAAAATAGGCCAAGGATTTTGAGTACCATATTCCTGGAGTGTGTCTCACTTAGGATTCTGGGTACATTAGTTCATGAGGGAGCCTGTCCAGGATTCAGGGTACCTTTCTCCAAGAGGGGGCCTGCAGAAGGTTGTGGGTATCGTATTTCAACATGGTCAGTCCCAGGCTTCTGAGTATCATGGTACTTGTAAGGGTTACACTGAGGTTTCTGGATAGCAGAGTCCTTGGAGACCAGTCCTTGCAGAGCACTCATAATCCTCTGGGTGCTGTAGTTATGGTGGCCCCTGAAGCTTCTGGGTAATGCAGTCCTTTGGCCAGGTGGACTGTTCTGGTCATCTTGGAAGGGCTGTGGCACATGGAAACTTAAGGTTACTGTAGGACAGGTGTGTAAATGCAGAGGCTTTGGGGTATCTTGGTCTTTGTGGTTGGGGGCACAGAGAGCCTTCCTGGTACCCTAGTCTTGGGGAAAGAGTTGTCCCATGGAGGGTATTCTGAGCCATAATGGGAGACATACTGAAGTTTCTGGGTCCTGTGGTTCTGTGGTTGAGGCACGCAGAGTCTTCTGGGTACTGTAGTCCTGGAAAGGAGCATCCCATGAAGGATTCTGGGTATCACAATAGGATGGGGTGAGAGTGGACTAAGGCTTCTGGGTATGGTAGTTCTGTGGTTGGGGCATGCATAATCTGGGCAGTGTAGTCTGCAGGGGTCACGCCAGGATTTCTGGGTAGTGTAGTTCTGTGGTTGGAGCACACAGAATCTTTAGGGTACTGTAGTTCTGGGTGTGGGCTTTTAGGGCTAAGAATTTGGGGTATATAGTTGGAGGTGCCCACCAATGCTTTTGGGTTTGGCGGCCACATGGAAGATTCTGCGAACTCTGGCTGCAGTTCTGTGGAGTTAGCAGTTGCTGCCACCACCTTCCTAGTGGCAGTTGGTGAGCTGGACTCCTGAAGTCCCTCTATCCAGTGAGAAAGAGGGCAGAGAAAACCAGGCTGAAGTGGCGGGGATGCCGGTGGACATTCTGCTGGCCTCTGCTTCCCTGGCAGCCTGCTCGGAGCTGAGAGGAAGACTGCAGTGCCCTGGATGGCTCAGTGGATGACTCCAGGGCCATGGTGCTGCTTGGTCTCTGTGTCCCAGGTGGGATGGAAAGCCTAGAGGGGCTCATGCTCAACACCCTACAGGGTCTCAGTGCACACTCCGTCCTCAGGCTGGGGTAGCTGCCCTCGGGGTCAGGTCAGGCTGACAGTGACTGTTGGGGTGGCAAGCAGGCTGCCAAGTGCCCGGGCCTGCAGTGAACCCCTAGGTGGTGAGTGGAAGGTGACTGCATGTTAAGAGTCTGGCCCTGGACAGAATCTAGATCCCCTTGTACCTCTGGTGCTTTGACCAGGTTGGCTAGGTGGAGGAGCCAGCACTCCTACAATTTCATTTTGCTCTGATTCAAAATCACCAAGTAGGGGCCGAAGACATAGCTCAGAACATCAAAGTGCCTGCAAGGTGCAAGGTCCTAAGTCCTATTGCCAGTAAGGGGGCAGGAGGTGACACAGTCATAAAGTATTACACTGGCAGAATCTGTATTATATCTAAAATTGTGGAAATCAAATATGCGACTCACTTCAAAATTCTATTGGTAAGGTGAAATTGAATTACAGCTCTGGTGAAGACAGCTGTATACTGGATTCCTTGGGAACAAACTGCAATCTAATTTCGTATTTAAAGAAAAGGAAGGGCCAGGGATTTAGCTCAGTGGTGCCGCTGCCTGCCTTGCAAGCACAAGAACTCAGGTTCGATCCCCTGTCACCAATGCATGGCAGTGGGACAAGGCATGGAGTTTGCCTGGTGGCCCTGGGCTATGGCATTGAGTGGAGTGTTCTAGAGTTGGAAGAGTCACCAACTTCCTAGGTTGCCAAAAGTGTGACAGTACCCCCTGTCTCCTGCATTCAGACCCAGGGCAGTGGATGTTTCTCTCTGAATTCACTGACATTCATTCCCTCTCCATGTTGAGCTAGACTGTAGCCCCAGCCAGACAGGCCCTGGCGGTGCACAGGCAGAGAGGCCTTCGCAGCCATGCCCAGCGTGCCCCGGGGGCCATAGGTCTTTGAGTGCGCTGTGGAGGGAGGTGCTGTCCAGTGAGTGGGCCCAGGGTACCCTCGCCTGAGGTGCCCCTGTGGTCTAGTCCTCCTTCTGCAACCAGGATCTGCTGCTGCCAGGCCTTAAGATCTTCCTGCCCTCTGGACAGCTTAGTCCTGCAGACAGTAACTCTCCTCAGTGGGTGAGGAGCCTCCTTCCTGGGCGTCAGCCCTGTGCAGGACTTGGTCCCTGGGCGGGTTGGTGTATGAGCAACCACCAGCCTCACCATTCCCCGGCTTCCCCTTCCTGCCAAGCTGCCCTAGGTATCTCTTGGCAAGGAGGGGGCATCTCAGGCAAGGAGGGTCTGGACTTGTGGCTAAGGCCAGGAGGGACAGGGAGGCTGGGGCAGAGCAGGCAGCCCACAGGGAACCAGGGTTGGGTTAGGGTGAATGGCAGGGTTAGCGCTATTGTTGGTGTCAGTGGGGTTCAGGCTAGTTTCATATCAACCTCGGGGTTGTAAACAAATGTTTATGTCAGCATTTGTGCTATTGCTTGGCATAATGTTAAGTTTATCACTTACAACCAGGTTAGATGTTTTAGGAAATCAATGGAGGTTTTAGAGGATAATACAATTCTTAGGCCCACTTCACTTCCACTACCTATCCTGGCCAAGAGAAAATTTGTAATTCATAAATTGCAGATTCAGGCTATTTCTGTGTGGGCCTGTGCTTTGACAAATAATTTCAATTAGCTATTTTGGGAATTTGTCAACTCACTTGTCTGAATTGTCACAACTGGTACTATGTCATGATCGGCCAATTACAATTGTTTCCCCTAAAAGTCAGCAGTAGGAAATGAAATCCAACACTCTAGAGTTGCCGTTAGTTTGGGAAATATTGTTAGCAAAGCACAGGTAGAACATTGTCATGAAAACTGTATTTCGTGGGATACATTGTATCCCCCCAGTGTGAATTGCTGTTAAAGTGTATTTTCAGTTTCTTGTTTTTGTGACACCTCTTCAGTTACTTCTTGTTTACAGTAACCACAGGGTCGGTGTGTGACCTTCAGTGCCAATCCGTGACAGCTGTGTCTTGGTGGTACAAAGTGTCTTCTTGCTGTTCAGCTGTTTTAGGCATAAGATTCTTAGGGCACCTTTCAATTCCAATGTCTCATCTTGTCTAGGTTGTCAGTAAGTGCTGTGCATTACCTAACTTTTGGGACCCTGGAACATACCTGAATTAAGAATGATTTCATTTTATACTTGCCTTTGTTCTGTTTGTTTTTGGTACCGGGGATTGAACTCAGGACCTTGGCTTGTGAGGCAGGCAGCGGAACCACTGAGCTAAATCCCTGGCCCTTGTACTTATCTTTATACTTGCTTAAAAATGAGGCATCCAATGGTTTCTGATTTTGTTTTTAATTCTGTGGATTGTGTTTAAACAATTCAAAAGTATACTTCTGATGATGAGATACCAAGTGGTATCACTTGCATATCACTCTATTGAATGTGTACAGCAGTTCCATGAAGTTTATAACCCGACCTTGTAGGGCTTCAGGTGTAGAATTAAAATTCATCTGTTATTACAAAAAAAAATATGAGTCATCCCATCTAAAGTGTGTACAGATCCTGTCTGGAATGTTCACATTTCCCCAGTGATGGCAGAGATGAGGGAGGAGGAAAAACCTAACACTAAGACGTGGCATTCAGATGGTCAATGAAGTATTTCTTTTTTTTTTTTTTGGTAGACATTAACCTTTTGCAAATATTACAGCAGGGGAGGGCAAAGTAGAAAAACATTTGCTGTATAAATTGTTACCATTTAAAGATATAAAGGCTGCTACACTGTGATAAAAACAGCATGGTACTGGCAAAGAAATAGGCCTGAGGATCAGTGGAACAGACTGGAAGACACAAAAACAAATGCAGATGTACTCAGCTACCTCATCTTTGACAAAGGAGCTGACCATCCTCAGTGGAGGAAAGATAGCCTCTTTAATAAATGGTGTTGGAAAAACTGGATGTCAACCTGCCACAGATTAAAATTAGATCCTTATCTTTCGCCATGCACTAAATTAAAATCCAAATGGATTAAAGATCTAAATATTAAAACAGAAACATTAAACTTGCTGGAAGGTAAGTTAGGCAGAACTCTGGAAGACATTGGTATAGGAAAAGACTTTATGAACAAATCCTCAGTAGCACGGGAACTAGTAGAAGGAATCAACAACTGGGATCTCATATTACTAAAAAGCTTCTGTACTTCAAAAGAAACCAT
>NW_022900951.1:92660294-92661103 GCF_012274545.1 Fukomys damarensis
CCTTTTGCAAATATTACAGCAGGGGAAGGCAAAGTAGAAAAACATTTGCTCTATAAATTGTTACCATTTAGAGATATAAAGGCTGCTAAAAGTAGAGTACTTGCATTAAAGGAAAATTTATGCCACTTGGAAATGAAATCTTGTTCCATAACTGCAGCTGAATTAAATATAAATGTTAGTTGACTGGTAGCAGAGGAATGTGTAAAGCAGGAAACCTTCCAGCCAGTGACTTTCTATTCTAAATTATGTAGTGTGATCAAACATGGTCATACAAAATTTTTTATATCTTTCTTTGTATGGAGATTAAGAATTCTGCATGTTTTAAAATATTTATTTTATTTATTTTGCTTTGTTTTGTTTTGTTTGAGACAGAGCCACACTGGTCTTGAACTTGCCATATAGCCCAGGCTGGCCTCACCCTCACAGTGACCCTCCTGACTCTCAAGTGGTAGAATTATAGGCTAGATGTTTTTTAAAGGAAACATTTTAAATCTCAAAAATCAACATTTTCTGTCAACCATAAATAGAATAAGTTTTTCTCAGTAATCTTCGAAACTTCTTTAAATCATTTACTTAACTGTCGCGAACCAGCGACGCAGAGCACTGTCCCGCAGTGCCTCAAACCTGAAAGAGCAGCGATTTAAATCTCAACATTTTCTGTCAACCATAAATAGAATAAGTTTTTCTCAGTAATCTTCGAAACTTCTTTAAATCATTTACTTAACTGTCGCGAACCAGCGACGCAGAGCACTGTCCCGCAGTGCCTCAAGCCTCAAACAGCAGCGGGGTGGAGATGGGGCAGAGAGAAA
>NW_022900951.1:92666663-92690853 GCF_012274545.1 Fukomys damarensis
GCAGTGCCTCAAACCTGAAAGAGCAGCGGGGTGGAGATGGGGCAGAGAGAAAGGAAGGACGCCAAGACAAGAGTCTGATCAAGGCGACGTTTATTGCAGGCAGGCATCAGCCTTTTAAAGGAAAAGACCGAACTATTATGGGCTAGGATTACCATAGTAACCTCAATACCTGCTCCTATAGATAACATCAGATCTTTAACATAACAAAATGGAGTTAACAACACCTGACTCCTACAGATCTTTGGCTGTCCGTGTTTCTCCCATGCAGGGTCAAAACAAGTTTAACACGTGCAGTCCTTAAAAAGGAACAAATGTTGTCTTTCAAAAAGCCAGTGGGCTATGGCTGGCTTCCCACACTTAACAGAGGAGACAGAAGAGCGGCTGAATTGTTTTTATATTGAAGGCTGCTTCCACCTGAAATGCTATTAGTACAGTTAGAAAGAGAGGAGCTGAGGGTGTCACATACTCTCTCCATCTGACCCAAAACAGCACCCAAATGTCATCCTACGAGAGGTACAAAAATGAAATAACAAGAACCAAGGAGATTGCCATGCCTTAGGTGGCACAGCACTGGTGACAAAGGAGAGTCAGTGGAAGGCGCCTAAATCCAGAGGGATCTGGCTTTTAAATTTTGAGAGCCTGTGTTACCAGCCCTTGTGCTCTTTTTCCTGTTGCTGCTGCTACCTTTCTCATGATCTTCAGTAAATATAGTGACTACTTACTACTGGGTGTAAGGTTGGGAGTTCTTCCCTCACATATACAAAAACTGGACTTTATTGGACCACTCAACTGTGACATCTGGTGAGCCAACCATGTGGTTGCCAAATTTAGGGGACTACAATGGACAACAAGCCAAGGGACTTTATCGCACAGCAACCCAGAGATCCTACTAGAAATCAGAGGCCTCAGCAGAAGGGAGGAACCAACAATCCAGCCAGCAAGGAAGAGAACTCCCCACTTCCTCAGGAGACGCTCTCTCTTCCCCTTTCTGGGAACAAATGGATTCCTGGGAGGAGAGGTGGACTTATTGCCACACTGAAAATACCAGACTGGGAAACAGGAGGACCTCTGGCCATCAGTTGAACAGTTAGCCTGTTGTTGATCCACACGATGTAGAAAGTCTATCTTAGAGACCATAATGCAGGCTTCAGTGAGGGTGGGCATAAACCAAGCAGAGCAGGGAACCAGGCTGCTGCTGACAGACTGGTGCTTTGGCATAGCCACCCACACAGGGGACCAGGAGACAAGGACCTGGCCCACCTAAGTCATTGCTTTTCTCCAAGGAGTACTTGGTAACTTGCCCTGGACTTGGGCAGTTCTTTGTTTAGCACAGAGATGGTTATGTGTCCCTGTGCATCACAGGCTCATGACTCCTACCTCCTTTCCATAGGTTTTATGTTTTTTTTCCCTTCCACTTTTCTGATCCTCTCCCCCACCCCAGGCTTTTGGCTATCTGAGTGTTCAGTCAGTTCAGTTTTTAGTCCTGGATAACTCCAGAAAATGCATTTAAGGGGTACAGTGTTTTTCCACATGGAAAGAGAGGAATCTGTCCATTTTGAACCCCCTGCCACTATTTCTGTACATGCTGGGCCACAGCAAGTGATGGAGCTCCTACTCACTCATGTCCTCTGGGTCCCAAAGCCCACCGGCTTAAAATTGATGCTTCCTGCAGTAGTTTACTGATATTGGTTTGCTGTCCTTTTGTAAGGACAAATTTTATTTATTGCCCTTTGCCGTGCACGGTCTCCTAATTAATTTGGCTTGATCTGCTAAAAGAACATCCACCAGCCTTAAATAAGTACAAAAGGGAAAGTTTATTGAAGGATATGCGCATACAGAAAACAAAAGTAAGAATGGAGAGGACAGAGAAAGAGGAGAGTCCTCTAACAGCAAGAGGGACTCTATCTGGGAAATTACCCTTAGGCTCTCTGGCAACAAAACTGGAATGTTGGAGGAATTAGGTTCATCACTCGCAACACAGCACGGGTCTTTTCAGCAGTCCCTTCGGCTACGTGTCTCAATCCCGGGCATAAAACAGCAGCAGCAGCCTGGGCTAGGCGGGCTGTTTATATAGCTCTCTAGACAAAGGTAGTAAAACTACCTGTACTTTTGGCACGAAAAAAGGTGAATGTGCTTGCAGTCACGTCCCAACCGGGCCCTGTCCAGGGGTCTGGGAGGGGCAGAATGCATCACATTCCTTATCTTGATGTTAAGAACAT
The DNA here is from genome assembly GCF_012274545.1 of Fukomys damarensis. Lineage (NCBI taxonomy): Eukaryota > Metazoa > Chordata > Mammalia > Rodentia > Bathyergidae > Fukomys > Fukomys damarensis. The sequence continues at coordinate 92,668,883 of NW_022900951.1, forward strand.
CTGGTCTTTTTAACAAAGTCCTCCCTGTTTTTCCCAGGGAACTGGCCAGGTATCCAGGGAAAGAAGAGGTGAACTAGTGATTACGCACCTTAGAGAGCCGAAAGCCTTAACCCAAGCCTTTCCAACTTAAAGTTTTAACTTTCCTTACACCTTTTTGCTTTCTTTGTGATAACTAGGGTCTTTAATTTATTCTGCTGTCTGAAAGGATACGCGACCTGTATTTGCTGACTACATTTACTTAGTGCCAGTCTTTTACTTTGAGTTTTTGTCACTAGACATGCATGCTTTGTGGCTTTGTGGTTTTCTCTATGGATGGTTCTTATTCCATTTTTAATTGGCCAAGGGGTACCTAGGTAGGAAGTAAAAGACCTCCTTATTCCACCTAGAATCTGCCTTCAACCTGAACAGTGGTGAAACATTTTCCTGGTTTCTACAGGCATAAGAGGAATTATTCTCATGGCTTTCATGCTCCTTCAGGGTCTACATAGTCTTCGTGGTCAGGAAATATTTAATGATGTCCTCTCTCCATGCTCAGCATGCCTCAGCATACTCAAATGCTTTGCATCAAAGTGCTTTCTCTGTCGTCAGTGTTGTTTTAACACTGCCTGGAAAATTCCTCTGTGCCATTAAAACCATTTCAAGTAAAATGCCACTGCATTCACTAAAGTAGTGAGATTCACACTCTCTTCTTCCATGTTCTTGCAGTACCTTGTTCTCTTTAATTTTGTCATATCATCACCACTGCGGGTTTCATGCTCGTTTGATCAGAAACAGTATACATGCTGAGAGACAGAAATGACAAAGGACAAAGCTCTTATGTGCCTTCAGCTTCTCATGATTCAAATTGAGAAATTCTCTGACATTGAGCACAACAGCTTGGAATGAAGGGCAGTGAGGTAAGCCAGGTGTCCGTAGGCATTCAGTATTGTTGAAGTAGCACGGTGGAGAGTGAGAGAAGGCACCAGAAGGGGTGATATTTAAGTGAGACCTGAAGCACATGTCTTTATGATTTGGGTAAAATGGTGACACAGAAAATTAATTTGCTGATTGAAGAGACAGCATGTGCATTTTGGGGTACAGGCAGAGGGAAGAGTCACATTGTGTTATGTTATGTCAACCCCTTCAGGGTTTTTGGCATGGTTTCCCAGAAAACATTGTCATATACATTTTCTCATCATTGTGGATGTTCTTCATGGGGCTCTTCTGAGTTACCACCTGCAAATGTAATCAGTAGTTAATAAGGAGGCCTTAATCAGCTTGCAAAACATTATGCAATAAGACTTAAGGGTCTGTAGCCACAGGTTTGTTTTAAGCACAAGTTCATGGCCAAATGCCTGTATGCACTTGGTTACTTCTGCCTGGGTGGATTCGAAGGAAAAGGTCATTTTGTTATGCAAACAGTTGCTAGGGTCAGACTGAAATATATACACATGAAGGAAATTTGTTTAGAGTTTTCATAGAGAAAAACTCATCTATATAGTTTTCTGAAGAAAGAATTAAGGCATTTGGAAGTTTATTCATTTATTTGTTTATTTTGTTGAGACGGGGTCTCACTATGTAGTTGAGACTGATCTAGAACTCACTGTGTAGCCTAGGCAGGTCTCGAACTCACAGTGATCCTCCTGCCTCAGCCTTCCAAGTGCTGGGATTACAGGCTTGTGCCACCACACCCGGCCTCAGAAGTTTATTTAGAACAGATACCTAACATGAATTGTGTTAGGTTTGTGTTGTTATTGTTGTTGACGGGGTCTCACTATGTAGTTGAGACTGATCTAGAACTCACTGTGTAGCCTAGGCAGGTCTCGAACTCACAGTGATCCTCCTGCCTCAGCCTTCCAAGTGCTGGGATTACAGGCTTGTGCCACCACACCCGGCCTCAGAAGTTTATTTAGAACAGATACCTAACATGAATTGTGTTAGGTTTGTGTTGTTATTGTTGTTGTTGTGTTTGTTACAGGGAAAAGTATCTGACATGCAGAACTTGAGAAGAAAAGATTTATTTTGTCTCATTATTTCAGAGTCTTGGTTTGATTCCTTCTCATGCAGAAATATGATGGCAAATAGAAATGAAGAAAAAGGAAAGCTATTTTAGGAGAGTCAGGAGCCAGAGAGAAGGGAAAGAACCTGAGAGGAAGGGGCAGATCAGGTCTCTCCGGTCACACTACCCTGACTCAACCAGACACACATAGAATTGTGCTTTGCTAATATCCTGTACATAGCTTCATATCCTGTACATATCCTGAACATCTTTCAAGCCATGTAAGTTACCAACTCGAGTGTATCACATGTGATGCTTTCCTCCTGAGTATATGTTAAGAGGTGGAGGATTTCAATCCTCTGTAGGGCCTGGGGAGCTTACAGCCTAGAGTCCTTTTGTGTCTCAGCCTTGTCACCAGGCAGTGATCCAGTGGAGCAAGTGTGGGCTCTGTTTCAGCAATCCTATTGGCCCTCATACTTGGCAGTGATTATCTTCAAATTTCAGGAATTTTTTATGACCCTGCATGATGTATGAAGCTTGTCTGAGGGAGTTGGAATATTTCTTTCATCTTTACTCTTTTGCAGAATATTGCTATTATGCAAGTCTAATTTCTTTGAAAATAAATTTTATTTTATTTTATTTATCCCATTTCCCCCCCTCAATCCCCCCCCTCTCTATGTACAAAAGCTTTGTTTCCATCTTTTCCATTATCATTTTCTTTCTTGTCCCTTCCTTTTGGTGTGCCCAAGTTGCAAAGTCCCCAAAGACCACCAAGGAGTCATGTCCGATGCAATTGCAAGAGGAGTTTATTGCAAACTCAAGCTTGGATTCTCAGGTGTCACGGTCACAGCAGCTTCCGACTGAGAGCCCAGATCCAACTTTGAACCAAGTTTATATAGGATTTTTCTGTTACTATTTTTAGTTTTCCCTTGTCATCAAAGGGCATTGGGAGGGCACATTGGAACATGACCTAATGCTTACATTTGCAAATTTATTATGGGGTGCTGGGAGGTGGAGATTGCCCTAAAAGAGAAACTGCAATTGTCAAAGCACAGAGAAACTGCCACATAGAATGGAAACTATTACATAGATTGGAATTTTTCAGAAGGGAACTTTTATATTTACTCATTCTGGGTTTGGAGCCCACTGTGACCTGGAAACTTGGTCCTCACACTTTCTTTCTCCCTTCCTTGTTTCCTTTCCCATTTGAATATTTTCTTCCCACTGTCCAATATCTATTATACATTTTAGTCCTTATTTCCACTTTAGGTTTCTCTTACCAGAGAAATAATGTAGTATTTAAACATGTGTGTTCGATTTATTTCACTTAGGAGTATGGTCTCAAGGTCCATCCATTTAGCTATAAATGCCTGAAGCTCATTCTTGTTTATGGCAGAGTAGTACTCCATTGTATAAAAAAGATCTTTTTATCTACTCATTGTTTGATGGGCATTTGGGCTGTTTCCAAGATACACTGTGTTGCTATAAACATGGGTGTGCATATATGGCTGTGGTCTGAGCCTTCTAATTCTTTGGGAGAGATACAGCTGGGTCAAATGGAATGTTTAATTTTAGTTTTTTGAGAAATCCCCACACTGATTTCCACAGTGTTTGCACCAGTCTACACTCCCATCAGCAGAGGAGAAGTGTTCCTTTTTCCCCCTGGCCTCTCCAAATGCAACTGTGCTTTCTTAATTCACACAATAATTGTATTCATCTTGGGGACCCTATATCCATTTTCTTCTATGAAAATGAGTAGTCTGAGAGAGACTGTGCTAAAATCTTGGCCACTGAGTCCACTAAGCAAACAGAACAGCTCTGAAAAGCCAGGAATAAAGCCCTTAAATGCAAATGTTCCTCTTGGAGGAGAGACTGACATCCTGGGAGAGACCCGCTCCAGCAGAGACTGGGTTACAGCCCCTCCTTCGGGCCACATCCCTGAGGGTGGAGGTTTGCTTTTCTTGTCACTCTCAGCTGGGCGGGGACACCCAGTAGGAGCCAATCAGAGATGGAGGTGCGCTGTCTGAGCTACCCAATCAGGCAGGCTGAGGGAGGCGGGGACTTCCTGTGGTGGCCCTGCAGCTTGCACCAGTGAGTTGCTGAGAGCCTCAGCTAGCGAGAGAGATGGCATTTCTCTGTAACTTCTTCTGGCTGCAGACTGCGTCTGAAGGATCCGGGCCCTTTAGACACGCAATGGTGGCGTCATGGCCCGTGTAGGACCCCAACCGCTGTGTAGGCCCTAGACAGTCTGCATGTAACAAAGTACATTCCATTCTACTCTGCTCCCTCCTATCTACAGATAAGATTAGAAGGAAGTGAGAGAGATGGCATTTCTCTGTAACTTCTTCTGGCTGCAGACTGCGTCTGAAGGATCCGGGCCCTTTAGACACGCAATGGTGGCGTCATGGCCCGTGTAGGACCCCAACCGCTGTGTAGGCCCTAGACAGTCTGCATGTAACAAAGTACATTCCATTCTACTCTGCTCCCTCCTATCTACAGATAAGATTAGAAGGAAGTGTATATGAACTTGGTATGAGTAAACAAAGGTAATGTCTTAGGACTTTGATCAAGACAGGGCATCCTGAGTCTGGGGTGACCAACGCAGGATGCCAGACATGTCATAAACCAGACCCCCTAAGGGATAGCAGGAAACTGAACCTCAGCCCCTGAGCAGTTGCCTCTCTGAGCCACCTGGTTCTGGGAGTGCCGTCTGGCCAGACTAATAAAGGTCTTTTACCATCTAGCCTGGTGTGTTCCTTCCTGGGTTTCTCGTTCTCCGTCGAGCTCCCGGAGCCTCACTGGGTGTTGGGCCCAGCATTGTGGAGGCCTTTTTGGCTGTTCACGCTCCGTGGAGTGGAAGTGAGACTTTAGGTCTTACAGCCCGGGAGCTGGGGATGCGACGAAGAGGGTGCCTTCTGGACTAAGCGGCCATCAGAAGATATGGCCATCCACGTTCTCTGCTTAGCTTCAGACACGCAGATCTTCCTAGTCTTCACTGCCGTGTCATCGTCCGTCCCTTTCCCCCTTCGATGGGGCAGGGCCAGCTCTGGATCCCTAGCATCTTGTTTCCATTGTGACACTGCCAGCTCAAATAAATACCTTCTTGAATCGGCGGGGTGGAGCTTATCGCCCAGCAGTCTGGGAGCTGGGTCTCTGGAATCCCCAGGTTCCATACTCAGCAATGGGAAAATCAACACTTTCATCAATTATTTATTCACAATTTACTTCTACTCACAGTGATGTTACTGCGTGAACAGAGCTCGTGGTGTCACAATATCGAAGGATGAGGTCGCGAACCAAAAGAAGGGTGTTAGGAGAGATTTCATTGGAAATAACAAGAATTACTGATGTCCAGGAAGCGTACTGGGTGGGTGGCCCTCTGGCCGACCAACCCAGAGCTAATTATAAACTTTTTTTTTTTTTGGTACCGGGGATTGAACTCGGGTACTTGCGCTCGCAAGGCAGGCCACCGAACCGCTGAGCTAAATCCCGGGACCTGGAGCTAATTATAAACAAGCAGAACACAGCAATTGCTCAGTTGTGTAGTGGCCACCTATCACAAGTGGTTCTGTGGGTTGAAAGCCACCACTTGAAACTCAAGCTCTCGAATCCATTTCCTCAGCATGCAGAATAAAGAAAACTGGGATTTTAGGGAAAAAACTGGTTATCTTGTATTTTAAGTTTCTGGAATCTGAGGAGCTCAGTTGGGAGTGGCTACAGCTCCTTCATTAGGAAAGAGCTACGTTCCTTGTTGGGCAGAAAGTTCACTCTTGGTCCAAAATCCTAGGTAACAGTCTATTCTCACTTTAATTTTCATCAAAATGGCTGATTTCTGTACTTTGTGTCAGGTCCTTCCCTAGCTAGGTGCCTTATTGTAAGACTTGAATAAGCTAAATGGTATGACAAAAGGTGACCATAGAACATTTCCTGCATAAGATAAGCAATATGTTTGGAATCTTGTCCTCTGGTAGTTCTGTGAATGCCCTGATTTTGTTTAGAAAAATCCTATAAAAAGGACTTCAGCCCCTGAGCAGTTGCCTCTCTGAGCTACCTTGCTCTGGGAGCTAAGGCCCTCATACTTGACTAAGAAAGGTCTTTCTATCATCTAGCCTGGTGTGTTCCTTCCTGGGTGACTCGTTCATCCTTCGAGCTTCCGGAGCCTCGCTGAGCTATAGGTCCTGGCATCGTGGAGGCCCTTTTGGCTGTTCATAGCTTTAGGAAGTAAGGCCCTGGGTCTTGCTTCCAGATCCATTGTTGGGCTATAGGACTCAGCATCATGGAGGCCTTTTGGCTGTTCACGCTCTGTGGAGTGAAAGTGAGACTTTAGGTCTTACATTATTATAAGCTAACTAAATAAAATATTCTTTATGTAGGACCCCAACCACTGTGTAGCCTCCAGTTAGTCAGCATATAACAAAGTACATTCCATTGTGCTCTGCCCCCTTCCATCTATAGATAAGATTAGAATGAAGTGTATGTAAACCTGGTATGAGTAAACAAAGGTAATGTCTTAGGACTTTGATCAATTCAGAGCATCCTGGGTCTGGGGATGACCAACGCAGTATGGCACACAAGTCATAAACCAGACCCCCTAAGTGATAACAGAAAACTGACGCCTTGCCCACTTACTGTGCTTACAATCCTCTCCCCTGCTCTTTACAAACTGTGCTCTTCATATGCTAATTACTAACTTGGCTAACAGCCTGCCCAGGGGCAAATGGTATGACAAAAGGTGACCATAGAACATTTCCTGCATAAGATAAGCAATGTGTTTGAAGTCTTGTTCTCTGACATTTCTGTGAATGCCCTGACTTTTTGTTTAGAAAAACCTTATAAAGAGCACCTCAGCCCCTGAGCATTTGCTTCTCTGAGCTACTTGGTTCTGAGAGTGCAGTTTGGCCAGACGAATAAAGGTCTATTTACCATCTAGCCTGGTGTGTTCCTTCCTGGGTTTCTCATTCCTCCCTGGAGCTCCCGGAGCCTTGCTGGGTTTTAGGACCCAGCATCATGGAGGCCTTTTTGACTGTTCATGGTCCATGGAGTGTAAGTGAGACTTTGAGTCTTACATTTACATTTGGACTGCTTAGATGAAGTTCTCTATAGAGTTTAGAATGATGGGAAAGATGGAGGGGATGTTAACATATTAGCAAGGGAGAGCAAAGTGTTCCTGATAAAGACAACTTCCTGAAGGGGATGCCTGTTAAACCCACCTTGAGAAATGGGTTGAACAAGGGTATCTGCAGGTGATACTGGTATAATTAGAAAGAAAAAGTGGTGACATCTCTGAAATAGCTGCTGTAGCTCTTGGACTATTTCTAGACATTGTTTTAAAAACTGAAACACTGATTCAGATGAACTTTGTATAAAACAAGTACTGAATTAGAAGTAAATTCCCATCATTAAGGTCTGTGAGACTATGGATGACTAGAATACAATAACGGTATTTTGAATAGACAAGAGCAAAGGGGAATAAAAGGAACATGTGCAGAGCAGGGGATTTTGGAAAGTGGAAAAATCAGCAAGTACAAGCAGAAACTCCAGAAGTCAGATTTTTTTAGTGTGATAATAAATGAAGGATAATCTGCTGGCTTGTTCTGAGAGTGGCTCAAATGCAGGGGCCTAAAGAAGGGAGGTGGAACTTAGTATCAGATGAATATTTCTTCTGGCACTACTGATCAGCTCACTTAGTGTTGCTTGTTTGTTTGTTTTAGTTTTGTTTTGAGTACTGGGGATTGAACTCAGGACTTTGTGCTTGCCAGGCAGGCGCGGTGCCACTGAGCTAAATCCCCAGTCTTCACCCACTCAAATTTGAGCTAAGATTGGAAATTAGGAAACTGGTTTTGTTGTAGGTTTAAAAATAGGGTGGGCATCATCATTACTGAAGTACAATGGGAAGGGGTTTCCCTTGGATACAAAAGATTTCAAGGTGTGTTTGATCTTTTTCATTGTACAGGGACTGAACTCAGGAATAGTTATATCCTCAATTTTTTCTTTTTCTCTTTTTAATTTTTGAGATCAGGTCTTACTGAGTTGCTCAGGCTTAGGAGAAATTCTAATAGTCTCTACCTCTTCACCTCTTGGGAACACGGCTGTGTGCTACCTTACTAGTTTAAGGTTGAGGTTGTTAAATCACCACAATTTCTCAAGATTTCAGGGCTTGGGTAAAGTAATCACAACTGAGGCATGGTGGTGCACACCTTTAATGCCAGCCACTTGGGAGACTGAGACAGGTGTCTTAAGTCACCAAGCCCAGCCTGAAAAACTGAGCAAGACCCTGTTTCAGTATGAGATAGGTAGCATGGGATCTACTTCCACTCTACCCTAACTTGTCTAATGTGCATGAGGCCTGAGCCTCTAGAAGTGAAGAGGAAAAGAAAAGTGGTTTAGTGCAAATCTTCCTTTTATTTTGAAATTTACTCATCTTTCACACCGGAGGCACATGGTACAATACTCCCTCATGATGGTGGATAGCAGAAAGGAGTCATTGCTTCGCCAGAAACAGGACACCAAGGGTGAGTGAGCAACCAGCCATTTTCAGTGTACTGTACTCAGTACAGTACATGAGATATTGAGGATTTGACTTTGTGTTACATAAATTTCCCCAAATACAGATCAAAGTATGTGTGGTGAGCAGGTATAGAGTATGTAAAACTTAGCAGTGATGTTTGCTTGATTGGATGGATTCTGTGCATTTTTAATACATTTTATTTTCAACTTCCTTTGGGTTCATCAATATATTTTCCCTTTCAAACTCAAGTAGCATCTATAGAGCCATTCTTTTAACTCTTCATAAAGTGCTCTGTAGAACATGACACTCCCCAGATTGTTTCCTGTTTTGAATGCTGGGGGCAGGTAGGGGGGATCAAACTCAGGACCTTGTACTTTCAAGGTAGGCATGGCACCACTGAGCTGAATCCCACCTTTCAAATGCTGTTTCAACCACATTCTACAGAGCAGCTGAGTCAAGAGAACAGTATAATACTGTTTGGAAAAAGAAACACTACTCTGAGGTTTTTTAGTTTTATTATAAAGAGGTATCCCACTCTGGTCATACTGCTTGACCTACATCACCAGGACAAAGGAATAGGATGGAAAATTTCATTGAACTGTCACAAGACTGAGTAGTGTAAAAAAAAAGAGAGAGAGAGAGAGAGAGAGAAACCAAGCCTGTGCAAGGTTGAAGAGAAAACACTTCTATCCACTGTTTAATTTATACTGGGTATGGGAACTCTTCTAACTGCTTTAACCTTGGATCATCATCTGTCTTTCTCCAGTGGGATGCTCACACCTGTTACCTCACTTCCTCTTCTGTGATCTTAATGTGCTGATGGTGGCCATGTCTAGTACTGTCACTTTGAAGACTCTTTCTCTTTTGCAAGGATTTCTATCTATCTGGGGAAAGAGACGAGTGTGGGCCTTTGTTCTGTTCCATAAGTGACAGGAGACTGCAACCCCTGAAATCTCCCTGAACGTCTCTTGAGTTTCCCATCCTCTCAGGGTGGGGCTTTCATGTTGATGTCCTGGAAAAGCCAATAGGTAGGGCCCACAATGAAAGGCACACCTTGGATAAACCAGTTTCATTTCAAGGCATCTCTGATCCTGGCCTCTGTGTGCCTCTGTGGATGGCGTAGAACATCAAGCTGGGGAGCCTGTTGTTGGCACACCAGTGTTATCTGAACTGTAGTGAAGACAGGGAGAGGGTGTGCACTGCAGACAGAGAGTACTTTGAGGAGAGTAACTGGGTTTAGGGCACAGAGCTAGAGATTTGCCTGCTCTTTGTTTGCCCATTCTGGGCACTTTGCCAGTTCACTGCTTATTTGTGCACTGCACCTGCTAACTCAGTGGTTTTCAGGTACTGGTGATTGTGCACATCAGAAAACCAGTCAGTGTATCTCAGCTTTTGCATTGAAATCATGTCATATAGCATGAGCAAGATTTACAGCAACTTGTAGGTTTAGGTAAGGGATGTTGATCTGTGTCACACAGCATGCAGGACAGCCCTTAACAGAAGGAAATATTGGCCACAAATATCACTAGTGCTCTCCTTGACAATGTTGTTTGCAGTTTTGTATTTCTTCTACCCTTGTGCCCCTGTTCATCAGTGCTGAATGGCTTTATGGACATTTTTTATGCTGGCTGTAAATCCCAGTGATTGATGAGCACTGTGCCTGTGTTGTACCATTGAGCTGCACACCAGCATCAGGTATGCATGTATTTTAGTGTGCCCAGATGGGAGTGTGTTAAACAGTTCATCCTGTATGTTCCATATTCTACTTGGGATTATATTCCAGATTTATTTGCGTGGCTGTATATACATGTAACTCCCGACAGGTCTCCGCTGATTGTGTCCGCAGTTCTCCTTTCCATAGTTATGGGAGAGCAGGCTTTGCTAGTTCTGTCACTGGCACAAATGTCACAGTGAGCATTTTCTTGCTGCCTTAGAAGCAGATTTGAGAAAATGCCATGGCTTCTCAAGAGCCTGTTTGCAGGTGCGCAGAGTGTGTGTTCATTTAAAGGTTGGTACTCTCCATCCACCTGAACACCACCTGCAGGCGATGGTTTCTTTTTCTCATATCCAGCTAACACTAGACTTTTTCTAATTTGATGAGTGTTGTGGATTCATACTGAAATTTAATTGCTTCTCTTCACTTTTTTGTCTTTTATGCCTCTGTTTTATGCATTCTTTTTTCATTTTTCCTGAAAGCCCTTCTGTAAGTTATCTTCTTATTTGATAGTCTCATATTTTTAATGAGCATTATGAAGTCTTTTTGTTCTAGGTATTTCTTTGTCACTTGCAGAGAATCAACATATCACCTCATAAGTTTTTTATTCTCATTGAGCTTATTGGTGCAGTTTAGGTATACAGTATAGTTACATTCATCATTGAGATTTTTTACCTTTATATAACAGGTCTTGGTTTTCATTTTTTCCCTTACCCCTGCCCTCCTCCCTTCTCCCCTTTCTTCCTACCCTATTTACAAATACTTTATTTCCATTTTTTCATTTTTCTCTCATAAGTTTTTGTATCTGCATGTTAATTTCTCTTCTGAGCAGAAATCCTAACTTTTGTATCTTTTTTTTTTAGCACCAGGAATCAAACTCAGGTCCCTGTACTTGCAAAGCAGGCACTGGAAACACTGAACTAAACACTGAACTAAATCACTGAACTAAAGCCCCTAACTTTTTGTATCTTGTTAAAGTCAACTTAACGTGTGGCTTTACAATTTTATTTTTGAAGATTTCCTTGTTCCTAGATATTTTATACCTTTTCCATATTTTATTTTCATATTTTGTGTGTTTCTTCAGTCTGCCTAGAGTGTACCCTTGAAAGTCTGTGATCCAAAATCAGATTCATTTGGCAGAGCAATGTCCCACTGTAAAGAGCGAAGAGTCACATCTTACTTTTGGCTTGTGCTCCTAACCTTATTAAATTTCAGTTTGTTTAAAGCAAATGTATTTCCTGATATTTCTTAGAAGTTTAATGTGTCTACATCATGCCTGAGTTTCAGGCTTACAGGACTGCTATATATACAATTGCCAGACAATAGGAAAGGGTATCTCTCTCTACATTTTGAATGTGAGATTTGTAAATCCTGACACTGTCATTTGCTTTTTAGAAGGAATTCCGGTGGATATTTGTTAAATTTACATTTTGTTTATTGGTATACAGAGTTGTATTAAGCATGTACTTTAAAAAATTCATAGCATATTGCATCGTTAAATCCAAGTCTGCACATTATTCTGAGTTTCAGATCATCTTTTCCAACTTTACTTCTATGTATTTTTCTATTTTGAGGTGCTGCAGATTTTTAAAGAAGTTGTGGCTATAATTTACAGTAATTTAAAATTGATTATGTATATGCTTAACAGTGAGTGAGATCACTTTTAGATATCAATAATGTCTTTGCTTCTCAGTGGTATGGGAGGAAGCATTCTCTTAAAGGGAGAGGAACTTCTAAGATGCTTAGGATTTAATATAGAATTGATTACCTGCATTAGTTGAGGAATAGGTAACAGAAATTGTTTTCTGTTTTTTGTTTGTTTGTTTATTTTGGTACTGGGGATCGAACTCAGGACTTTGCACTTGTGAGGCAGGCGGTGGCACCACTGAGCTAAATTTCTGGCCCCAGAAATTGTTTTTAAAGGATGAACAGAACATGTAAATCACTAGGAATGGAGCAGCTGGGGCCTGTACTAAACTGGAATGGTGAGGGACCAGTTTCATAGGGAAAAAATGGACAATTCACGTTAGATTTTTTCTATAAATACTGTCATTTAAAATGTTTTTGGGGCTGAGGATTTAGCTCAGTGGTTCCAGCACTTGCCTCGCAAGCTCAAGGACCTCAGTTCAATCCCTGGTACCAAAAACAAAACAAAAATAAAATGAGTTTTTGGCATTTTTGTTTTATCATGACAGAATTATTTTAATGCTTTAAATCCACATGCAGCTTGAAGTACTCCTGACTATGACAAACTGCCATGTAGGAAAGGAGGAGTCCCATACACAGATTATTTTGTGGTTTTGTTCTTTCTGCTTGCCATAGGGTTTTTACTGGAAAACGTTTGCCTTTTCACCTACAAAGGTTTGATGGAATCAGAAAATAATTACTACCTCTGAAGACTATCGGTGAAGGGCACACTTTGAGAGAGAGACTTATTTAGCTTTTTTTGTTTGCTAATTGTGGCACACCCCCTCGATAACGAAGAGCCACACAGTCCATTTGTAAAGGTCTGTGTTTCTCTGTGGGTTTCTGGCTTGTAGGGCACAAAGTAAGGAGGGAGGACTCACCCTGTAGGTTTTTGACAACGACCAGTGAGCTTGTGCCTTAGGTGGAATAAAAAGTGAAAGAAGTGTCCCCTTTTTTCTGTGGAGAAGTCCTGGTATTTGTCCTTGCCTTTGGATGCTGGTTCCATGGTAGTTCAGGCTTCCAGTGGATATTCTTCAGAAGGAAAAGAGCCTGTGAAGAAGGGGCTGTCCTAGTTACTTTGCTGAGATAAAATACCCGACACCCAAAGTCAAGAGAGGAAAGGTTTGTTTAGCTCAAAGTCCATAGAGGTTTCAGTCCATATTCAGCTGGCTGCAAGCAGGGTTGCAAGGCAGAGGGGCATCGCTGAGGAGAAGCTGTCCAGCATAGCAGACTAGGTAGGCAGAATGCAGTGCAGAATGTAATGAAGCAGAAGCAGCAGCAGCAGCAGCAGCAGCAGCAGGCAGTGGTAACAGCCCTCTTTCTGTCCCTTATATTCCATCCAGGGATCCACCTGGAGGTTACACTTAGGTCCCACCCTGGGTGGGACACCCTTAATCCCAGCAACACACTCTGGATCCATCCAACCCCAGAAAACCCTATGGAAATTTAGGAATCTGGTTGTGCTTTAGGGTTAGCGTTAGGATTGGTGAGCATGATATGGAAGGAATTCACATACCAGATAACTTGCATGTGACAAGGAAGATGAGGGCAGTGACTTTTTCGATGGTGGGATGTACTATGGGTTTCAAAAGACATGAAAATAGCCATCTATATATATTGGATAGTGTGTGGCAGCTAGTAAGGTTAGAGCCAGATTTATGGGACTGAATAGGCTCCTGACTTCACTCCCTGTATACTGTAATGTGTGTTTGAGGGTGAGGCTTGGTGTTAATTTGACCTTACTATTAGCCCATTGAACCAAAAGCGGTTAGTTTCCTGAATGCGAAGTACTCCACAGAGCAAGGGGCTGCAACTCTGTCAGTTTACCAGTGAAGTCATCTTCTCATATGGAGTGCCACTGTATTCCTTTCTGTTTCTAGGTCTCTGCCTGGCAGAGATTGAAGCATTGTTGTGAGAGGCTTGTAGCCAGAAAGGACCTTAGGCCTAACAGAGTGCTTAGGAGCTCTGAGACCACACAAGCCTTCAGAACTCGGTAAACCTGGTGATAGGTTCAGTTTGAGATTAGAAAGCAAGCACACTTTTCAGAGTGCTTCTGTGGTTTAAACCACAGTTTTCCCCAGGAAGCAGCTAATTTTGCCAGTTAGAACACTGAAACCAAAGCACTAAGTTTCCTGAATGTGAAGTACTCCACAGAGCAAGGGGCTGCAACTCTGTCAGTTTACCAGTGAACTGCACTTGTCATACAGAGTGCCACTGTATTCCTTTTTGTTTGTAGGACTCTGCCTGGCAGAGATTGAACTACTGTTGTGAGAGGTTTGTAGCCAGAAAAGCCCTTAGGCCTAAGAGAGTGCGTAGCAGGTCTGACTCCACCCAAGCACCAGAAACTCTGTAAACTTGCACATAAGTTCAAGTTGAGGTTAGAAAGCAAACGCACTTTTGAGAGTGCTTCTGCTTTTTCAAACCATTGTTTTCCCGGGAAGCAGCTAATTTCGCCACTTAGCCCACTGAAACCAAAGCAGTTAGTTTCCTGAATGTGAAGTACTCCACAGAGCAAGGGGCTGCAACTCTGTCAGTTTACAAGTGAAGTCCACTTCTGTTACAGAGTGCCACTGTATTCCTTTTTGTTTGTAGGTCTCTTCCTGGCAGAGATTGAAGCACTGTTGTGAGAGACTTATAGCCAGAAGGGCCCTTAGGACTGAGAGAGTGCTTTGCAGTTCTGAGTCCACACAAGCCTCCAGAATTCTATAAATTTGGGGATAGCTTCAGTTTGGGGTTAGAAAGCAAATGCAATTTTTAGAGGGCTTCTGCTATTTAAACCAAAGTTTTCCCCAGGAAGCAGCTTCTTTTGCCGCTAAGCAAATTGAAACCAAAGCCTGAATGTGAAGTACTCTAAAGAGCAAGGGGTGGCAACTCTGTCAGTTTACCAGTGAAGTACACTTCTCATACAGAGTGCCACTGTATTCCTTTTTATTTGCAGGTCTCTTCCTGGCAGAGATTGAAGCACTGTTGTGAGAGGCTTGTAGCCAGAAAGGCCCTTAGGCCTAAGAGAGTGCTTAGCAGCTCTGTGTCTGCACAAGCCTTCAGAACTCTGTAAACTTGGTGATGGGTTCAGTTTGAGGTTAGAAAGCAAACGAACTTTTCAGAGTGCTTCTGCAGTTTAAACCACAGTTTTCCCTGGGAAGCAGCTTCTTTCCCCACTTTACAAATTGAAACCAAAGTGGTTAGTTTTCTGAATGTGAAGTACTCCACAGAGCAAGGGGCTGCAACTCTGTCAGTTTACCAGTGAAGTCCACTTCTCATACAGAGAGCCACTGTATTCCTTTTTGTTTGTAGGTCCCTGCCTGGCAGAGATTGAACTACTGTTGTGAGAGGTTTGTAGCCAGAAAAGCCCTTAGGCCTAAGAGAGTGCTTAGCAGTTCTGACTCCACCCAAGCATCACAACCTCTGTAAACTTGCACATAATTTCAAGTTGAGGTTATAAAGCACATGCACTTTTCAGAGTGCTTCTGTGGTTTAAACTGCAGTTTTTCAGGGGAATCAGCTAATTTCACAGTTTAGACCATTGAAACAAAAGCAGTTAGTTTCCTGAATGTGAAGTACTCCACAGAGCAAGGGGATGCAACTCTGTCAGTTTACCAGTGAAGTCCACTTCTCATATGTATTGCCAGTGTATTCCTTTCTGTTTGTAGGTCTCTGCCTGGCAGAGATTGAACTACTGTTGTGAGAGGCTTGTAGCCACTAAAGCCCTTAGGCCTAAGAGAGTGCTTAGCTGCTCTGAGTCCACACAAGCCTCCAGAACTCTGTAAACTTGGTGATAGGTTTAGTTTGAGGTTAGAAAACAAATGCACTTTAAAGAGTGATTCTGCAGTTTAAACCACAGTTTTCCCTGAGAAGCAGTTTCTTTCCCCGCTTAGCCCTTTAAAACCTAAGTGGCTAGTTTACTGAATATGAAGTACTCCACATAGCAATGGGCTGCAACTCTGTCAGTTTACCAGTGAAGTCCACTTCTCATATCTATTGTAACTGTACTCATTCTTGTTTCTGTGTCTCTGCCTGCAGAGTTTGAAGCACTGTTGTGAGAGGCTTATAGCCAGAAAAGCCGTTAGTCCTAAGAGAGTGCTTAGTAGCTCTGAGACCACACAAGCCTCCAGAAATCTGTAAACTTGGTGATAGGTGCCATTTGAGGTTAGAAAGGAAACGCACTTCTCAGAGTGATTCTGTGGATGAAACCGCTGTTATCCCCGAGAAGCAGCTTCTTTCCCCCTTAGCCCTTTAAAACCACAGCGGTTAGTTTACTGAATGTGAAGTACTCCACAGAGCAAGGTGCTGCAACTCTGTCAGTTTACCAGTGAAGTCCACTTCTCATATGGAGTGTAACTGTACTCCTTCTTGTTTGTAGGTCTCTGCCTGGCAGAGATGGAAGCACTGTTGTGAGAGGCTTGTGGCCAAAAAAGCCCATAGGCCTAAGAGAGTGCTTAGCTGCTCTGAGTCCAC
The DNA here is from genome assembly GCF_012274545.1 of Fukomys damarensis. Classification (NCBI taxonomy): domain Eukaryota; kingdom Metazoa; phylum Chordata; class Mammalia; order Rodentia; family Bathyergidae; genus Fukomys; species Fukomys damarensis. The sequence goes on from NW_022900951.1 coordinate 92,685,224, forward strand.
ACAAACCTCCAGAACTCTGTAAACTTGGTGATAGGTTCAGTTTGAGGTTAGAAAACAAATGCACTTTAAAGACTGATTCTGTGGTTTAAACCACAGTTTTCCCTGGGAAGCAGTTTCTTTCCCCGCTTAGCCCTTTATAACCAAAGCGGTTAGTTTACTGAATGTGAAGTACACCACAGAGCAATGGGCTGCAACTCTCTCAGTTTAACAGTGAAGTCCACTTCTTATAGGGAGTGTAACCCTACTCCTTCTTGTTTTTAGGTCTCTGCCTGACAGAGATTGAAACACGATTGTGAGGCACTTGAAGCCAGAAAAGCCCTTAGGCCTAAGAGAGTGCTAAGCAGCTCTGAGTCCACACTAGCCTCCAGAACTCTGTAAACTTGGTGATAGGTTCAGTTTGATGTTAGAAAGCAAATACACTTTTCAGAGTGCTTCTGTGGTTTTAACTGCAGTTTTCTCTGGGAGCCAGCTTCTTTCGTGGCTTAGCCCTTTAAAACCAAAGCGGTTAGTTTCCTGAATGTGAAGTACTCCACAGAGCATGGGGCTGCAACTCTGTCAGTTTACCAGTGAAGTCAACTGTCGCAAGCTGGCAACGCAGAGCACTGTCCAGCAGTGCCTCAAATCCGAAAGAGCAGCGGGGTGGAGATGGGGCAGAGAGAAAGGAAGGACGCCAAGACAAGAGTCTGTCTGATTAAGGCGACATTTATTGAAGGCAAGCATCAGACTTTTAAAGCAAAAAAACACAAACTATTATGGGCTAGGGTTACCATAGTAACCTTATCATCTACTCTCCAGGAATGAGAGTTCATACAGAGTTCATACATGTAAGCAACTATTATGTGTAATAGTAACCAGGGCAACTGTAACTGTCAGGTAACAGCTGGACTATATAAAGATAAGGAACTACAGTGTTAACTCAAAAGAGAGAAGTTATACTTACAAAATGGATGAACTTAACAAAATGGAGTTACTTAAGCTAAGAAAACTTGCAGCTAATAATCATGATTCCCACAATTCCTCCCTTTTTATTATAAATTTTATCATTCCATGGCAGCAAGATATTCAGGAGAAATTGAAGGCATATCCCAGCCTGTTTTAGGTCAGGATAAGTGTTTGGCTTCTTACCCATCATTGAGGTCATCTATTTCATAGGCCTATAACAGAAGCCCCTGTCTTTGGTTGATCACTCAAACCTTATCCTCTTACCGGTCTTTGACTTTCCAGACCCTCGTTGATGCTCTCTTTTTATCTGAGCGAGGTAAATGCCCAAATTCTCAGAAGACCCTTCCTTAAGGCCCATGAGTGCATGTAATGTTTTGCACTGTATATAATCTTGCTTCTGTTTGTATTGGAACCAATATTTTAGATTTATTAATAAATCAAAACAATACCTCCTAAACAAACATAGATGACAATTCAAGAGGGATCAAACAACTTCTTTAAATTCTCCCAAATCCTATTAATAAAAGTGGTATCCATCTCAAGAGGATTAACATGCATAGGGGATAACTTATACATTTTCTTAGACAATTGCTGGGTCAAATTAAAATATTTAGCAGTCCAAGGACCATAAAAAATTTTTTGAAGCAATTGCCTTTCTTGAGAGGCATTGCTAACCTTGATAGGTGTAATACAAAAATCAAATCTTGGATCACAAGCACTTTTAACCAATCTATATAGATCATTTACCTCTTCAGACATTAAATCAATTTGTCCTTGCATCAGCAAGAGTCCTTCATAGAGGTGATCGCAAAAACAAGTTTAACACGTGCAGTCCTTAAAACGGAACAAATGTTAACAAATGCTAATTAGGAACATCCTGTCCACATTGTGTCAATGCCTTGATTATAAAGAAAGAAGTTATCTTTCAAATGTCAAATGCCAGTGGGCCATGACTGGCTCCCACATTTCCCCCTTTTTTATTATATTTAGAGCAGGGACTTTCCCAGCTCAGCAGAAAGGCTGTGCCTGTTTTAGGTGAGAAATGTCCAGAGAAATTCCTTATCCATCATCAAGCCATGAGAAGTTTAATATTCATGCTCTGTCTTAGGTTGGATATTTCTCCACAATTCAGCAGCAAGTTTCCATATGTTGGTTTGAGAAAAACCTGAATCTGTCCACCAAAATCTTTCAGATAAGCTTAAGTTTGTGGAATTTCCAAGTGATCAGTCCAAAAACTTTTGAGATGTGTCATTAAATAACCTTTCCTGAGGTATAGTAACATAACATCTTTTCCATAAAATCATAGTATTAAGGACTGTGGAAGTTCACCAGTCCTATTAAATCCTTGTTCTGGATAAAGAAGGGAAACTTTTTGCTTTTTGGAATGAAATTTCCACTTGTGCACCGAGACGCATCCTGGAGTTTTCTCTGCTGCTTCAGTGTTGGGGTCCCAATCTAGTCTCCTCAGTGGAAACCCAGCTTCAAGCTGTTCAGGGATAGTGGTGGGTCTATAAATGTACCTGTAACCTTAAGTAGGTGGGGCAGAAGAGAAGGGAGAATACCTGGAAAGCTTATTATCATAAACAATATGCTGGAAAACCTCCATGGTCAAACAATATAAATACATTTTGTATACCAGAAAAGTAGCAATAATAATTACAATTATATGAAATCTTATGTCCTGTAATGTAGCTTTGTATCAACAGGATCTTCCCTTTTTTTTACAGAAAATATTATATTTTGAAGATAATCATCATAAAACATATTACAGTAACATATTTAGAATTCAGCCTTTTGATGATAACCAATGTAAACATTTGTAACAACATATTTAACAAGGCATATCTTTTTATAAGGCTATGAAAATTATTTTGGTGGCTCCCATTAGTGAACAAAGATCAGAATAAATTTTCTGAGCAGCTGCTTCTTTATTTACCAACAGGATTGCACCCAAGCTTACACATTTATATTTAATTATCTTTATATTTTTTACTTAACCTATAAAACCACAGTGTAGAAATCAACAATCTACTTATATTTGATGTCATTTTGATCAAAAATATAATCGGACACCTTTGAACATTTAGACAGACAAACATATAAGACAATTTAAACTAGAGTGCACTCAGATGGTTTTGGCCAATTGAATTATAAAATCTTTTAGTTATGACTAGTCAAGACTTTTGCAGGTCAAAATTAACAGAGATCTCTTGTAGAATTAGGGTTAAAGGAATGAAAGTGCTTCTTGACTGTAAATGTAAACCTTTTATAACAGAGTTGAAACCAACAAGCAAATATAAATAAATGATTTCCATACACCTTCTCTATATACTTAGGCCTTCTGGTCTTGTATATCTTTCTTTACCTGTTTTTAACAAGACGAACATACAAAACCTTTCATGTCAGAAGTATAACTCTTACTTATACCTTTCCTAATATTTTTCTGTCTCATTTACTATTAACCTTCTATAACAAACTTCAGCTTAAAGTGTCCTTTTTCTGTTTTCAGATTGTTACATCTTAAAATTTGAATGGCTGCCAATAGAACAGTATTAACCTTGAATTTTTAGAAAAGAGCAAGTTAACCCTATAATCACAGTTTAAGAATTTGCAATGCACAAGAAGTGTTACCAAAACTAAATAGTTTTTACTAGCAGCTGACTGTCACAGAACAGTTTGATCAACTCCTAGGCTGGGTTGTTTTGAAATCTCTTTAATTATGGGGAATCCAAGGTCAGCTGCAGTTTGACGGACCTCCTGGAAATGGTTTAAAATCAAGGTGAGGGGGTAGATGAGCTCCCTCCCATTTTATCAGAAAATTCAATATAAGCAAACAGACAAACAAGGGAGCAAAAGAGGTCAAACAGAATGTAAGACAAAGGCTTATGAAAACCACACCAAAGAAGAGCCAGAGACTCTGTCGGGGAATCCTCTTGCAAGATATCAAATAAAGGTTTTAATTCTCTGGTAGTTAATTTTAAATAAGGCCTCATTCAATTAATGTCTCCCAACAATTTTTGAGAATAATTCAAAGTTTTCAAATTATCTTTTCAAATCTGTAACTTTTTGGGTAAATATTTTTCGAGGATAAAGTTGATATCCCAAATATGAAAAAGGAGACTCCCGTTGAAATTTTTCCTAACTGTCCAGCAGCTGTTAATTTCTCACTAGTGAAAGGCCATTAATCAACCCAAACAGGTTTTTCATCATTCCAGACTATTGGATCTGCATGGGGTGCAGGCATGTCAATGACCCCTTGGGAAAATACCCCAGGAGGATGGGCTGATTGGGTCACAGGAAATTGAATTCCTTGACCTTCTTTTCCTAAACCAACATTAGGTGAAAAATCCTTGATCGAATATTTTATTAGAAACCTTTTAATTAGGGCTATACAAATAAACTCCCATCTGTTGCATGATATCCCTTCTCCATAGATTAACTGGGAGGCCAAGAACAACATAAGGTTGAAAAGTTCCACAATGTCCTTTAAAATCACTCCAATTTAGCATATCAGTACTTTGTTTAGGATTTTTACTTTGACCAATGCCTTGTAATTGAGAGACGGTCTCCTGCAAAGGCCATATGTGGAAGGCCACTGATTAGCAGTTATAACAGAGACATTAGCACCAATATCTAATAACCCAATAAAAGATTTTCCTTGAATTAACAATTTTATCTCTGGCCTATTGGCTCCAATAGATTGTACCCAATAAACATCTAAGGACCCAAAGCCTTTATTTCCTCTAATAGCCTTTTTATATTTTCCTGAAGTGACTACTCTGGGTAAAAGAATCAATTGAGCTATACACTGTCCAGGCTGAGTAACAGAAATTTGAGAAGGTGAACAAACCATAATTTTAATTTTTCCAATATAATCTTCATCAATAATTCCTGGAGAAATCGTAAGCCCTTTCATAGTAGAGGAACTCCTACCCAACAAGAGACGCAAAGTATCTCTAGGCAGTGGGCCAGAAACTCCAGTGGATAGGGGTTACATTCCCATTTCAGGGGTTAATACTGCATAGGAGGAGGAACTGAGGTCCTATCCTACGCTGCCTGAGGTGGCTCAGAATAAGTCCTGAATGGATTTTTTGATTGATTTTGAGAGATAGGACTCTGAAAGGCCCCAAAAGTTTGATACAGGGCCTGGGGTAGGCCCCTCCATCTGTTTCCCAATGGAATAAAATTTCCCATGGCATCTTTTTTAGATTTACATTCATTAGCCCAATGATATCCTCTTTTACATCTAGGGCATAAACCAGGCTGCTTGGAAGAAGATCCACTTTCTTTTCATTAAGAGCAATTTTTTACAAAATGTCCTGCTTGAGCACAACCAAAACAATTCCCATTGTTTCCCTTTCTCTGAGGACCTCTTCTATGCTGCTGAAATAAAACCTCTTTTACAGTTTTTCCTTGTAAAGTTGCCACCATAGTGAGACCCTGGGTGTAAGAGGCGCCAATATCAGCACACAAACGAACATAATCAGATAAATCAGCCTTCTTTCTAAAAGGAGGAAGGGCAGCTTGGCAGGCAGAATTAGCATTTTCATAGGCCAATTGTTTAACCAAAATAATACCAGCCTCAAATTCCCCTATCATTCTACTGGCTGTTTGTAATAGATGATCTACAAAATTTTGAAAAGGCTCATCAGGTCCCTGTCTAATTTTAGAAAGATCTTCTGAGGCTC
>NW_022900951.1:92690994-92700739 GCF_012274545.1 Fukomys damarensis
GTGAAAGGAGCAATAGGACCATACTGAGCACATGCCATTTTTAATTCTCTTAACTGCTTAAAAGGAACCGGATTATGAGTTCATACTATATTTCCTTGCCCATCCATTCCCTCAAAAACAGGAAACAAATGAGGAAAATCAGATAAATCCTCCCCATTGATAGAAACTTGTTTAAGGTTCTGCTGTAATGGAGAAAGAAAAGGCTGGGAATTTACACAAAGGGGACACCAACCATGACAAGATTTTGGCTGAAAAAGTCCCTGAAGTACAGATGGATCTATCCCAGGCACAGCAGCAAATTCTAACTTTTCTGGAACAAGCTTAGCTGGAATTTTATTTTTACCATGCTCTACAGATTTTTCAGTCATAGCAACAAATGGATTCTAAAAATGTCTAGGATAGTCTTGAATCATTTTCTCTAAAGTTTATTTTTTAAATTGTTCTCTTAATTCCTTAATATCAGGGGGAATTAAACCCTCCTCCTTTATCTTCCTCTTCTGTAAGCATAGATTTTGGATTTAAACTTTCTCTAATAAGCGACCAGAAACTGGATATCTCAGCAGGAATCATCTTTTCCTCTATTTTTAAAAAATATTCTTTTAAACAATGACCTATTCTATCCCATATTTCCAGTTATGGATTCTTCTTCAGGGAACCATGGGCAAATATCCTCTACTTGCTGAAAAAATTTTACAAGTTGCTTCTGTTCAACTTTTATGCCCCTTGCCTTTAAGAGGTCTTTTAACATATGAATAAATAGCATGCAGCAATTTCCCACTTCCATTTTTAATATTTACAAGAAAATTCACTGCTCCTTACCTTTTCGTTGAGGCCTCGTTCTTCAACAAATTTGATGAATAACATCCTCATAAGCTCCTTCACCAGCTAACATTTCAAAATTAATTTGACCCATGTTGGCAAGAGCACTCTGGTGGGCAGTCTCTTTACAATTATAAAAAAAATTGGACTTCCATAAAAGAAAATCACCCCCATTCAAGGCTGCTTTATAGACCATTTTCCAATCATTAGGAGTCAAAAAGGACAGTTGTAGTGACTCAACAATGGCCAAAGTGAATGGCGCATTTGTTCCATATTGTGCTGCAGCTGCTTTTAATTCTTTTCAATTTTGACTCTTTCTCCTTATGTTCTAAATGTTGTAATTTAACTTCTCTTAATTCCTCTAAGGTTTCTTTGGCCTCTTTGAGGTGTTTATCTAAGTCTTGTACATCCTTTTTTTTTGTAAGCACTCATTTATTAAAGATCAAAAAGAAAACATAATGGCTGGTACACTGTCAGAATTATGACTCCTTAATTTTTCATTTAATTCTCCTCCTACTCTAGCCCAAAAATCTTCAGTTTTTTCATCTATATCACTGAACCAAGGACAAGTTTCATCCACACAAACAAGAAATTGAAACAATGACTTTTTCTTTGCCTTAATTCCTTTCTCACTGAGTAAAGACTGAACTGCTGTGCTAAATTTCATCTTAGATCCTATGCGCCCCATTGGTACCTGCTTCTCCGAGGATTTTCCCCACCGGGTGTTACAGACAGCAGTGTCCTCCTTGTTTTGACTCGGCCGAGTCCTTTTTGACAGCAGGATTCTCTGATTGCTCACCAATCGCTGCTTCAATTTCATGTCCCTGTTTGGGCGCCACTTGTGGCGAGCCGGCGATGCAGAGAACTGTCCTGCAGTGTCTCAAACCTGAAAGAGCAGCGGGGTGGAGATGGGACAGAGAGAAAGGAAGGAAGCCAAGACAAGAGTCTGTCTTATCAAGGCAATGTTTATTGCAGGCAAGCATCAGACTTTTAATGCAAAAAACCACAAACTATTATGGGCTAGGGTTACCATAGTAACCTTATCATCTACTCTAGAGGAATGAGAGTTCATACAGAGTTCATACATGTAAACAACTATTATGGGTACTAGTAATGAGGGCAACTGTAATGGGTGGGTAACAGCTGGACTATATAAAGATAATGAACTACAGGCTTAAGAGAGAGAAGTTATACTTACAAAATGGATGAACTTAACAAAATGGAGTTACTTAAGCTAACAATACTTGCAGCTAATAATCATGATTCCCACAGTAAACTTGTAATATGGAGTGTAAATGTACTCCTTCTTGTTTGAAGTTCTCTATCTGGCAGATATTGAAGCACTGTTGTGAGAGGCTTGTAGCCAGAAAAGTCCTTAGGCCTAAGAGAGGGCTTAGCAGCTCTGAGTCCAGACAAGCCTCCAGAACTACCTTAACTTGGTGATAGGTTCAGTTTGAGGTTAGAAAGCAAACTCACTTTTCAGAGTGCTTCTGCGGTTTAAACCACAGTTTTCCAATACAAGCAGCTTCTTTCACCACTTAGCCCTTTAAAAACAAAGCCATTAATTTACTGAATGTGAAGTAGTCCACATAGCAAGGGGTTGCAACTCTGTCCATTTACAAGTGAAGTCCACTTTTCATATGGACTGTAACTGTACTCCTTCTTGTTTGTAGGTCTCTGCCTGGCAGAGATGGAAGCACTGTTGTGAGAGACTTGTAGCCAGAAAAGCCATTAGGCCTAAGAGAGTGTTTCGCACCCCTGAGTCTACACAAGCCTACAGAACAGTGTAAACTTGGTGATAGGTGCACTTTGAGGTTAGAAAGCAAACTCGATTTTCAGAGTGATTCTGTGGTTTAATCCGCAGTTTTCCCTGAGTGGCAGCTTCTTACTCAGCTTAGCCCTTTAATACCAAAGCGGTTAGTTTACTGAATGTGAAGTACTCCACAGAGCAAGGGGCTGCAACTCTGTCAGTTTACCAGTGAAGTCCATTTCTCTCATGGAGTGTAACTGTACTCCTTCTTGTTTACATGTCTCTACCTCTCAGAGATTGAAGCACTGTTGTGAGAGACTTGTAGAGAGAAAAGCCATTAGGCCTAAGAGAGTACATAGCAGCTCTGAGTCCATGCATGCCTCCACAACTCTGTAAACTTGGCGATAGGTTCAGTTTGAGGATAGGAAGCAAACTCACATTTCAGAGTGCTTCTGTGGTTTAAAGTGCAGTTTTGCTCAAGAAGCAGCTTCTTTCCACACTTAGCCCTTTAAAACCAAAGCTGTTAGTTTACTGAATGTGAAGCACTCCACAGAGCAAGGGGCTGCAACTCTGTCAGTTTACCAGTGAACTCCAATTCTCATATGGAGTGTAACTGTACTCCTTCTTGTTTGTGGGTCTCTGCCTGGCAGAGGATGAAACACTGTTGTGAAGCACTTGAAGCCACAAAAGACCTTTGGCCTAATAGAGTGCTTATCAGCTGTAAGTCCACAGAAGCCTCCAGAACACTGTAAACTTAGTGATAGGTTCAGTTTGAGGTTATAAAGCAAACACACTTTTCAAAGTGATTCTGCGGTTTATACCGCAGGTTTCCCTGAGAGGCAGCTTCTTCCCCCGCTTAGCCCTTGAAAACCACGGCGGTGAGTTTCCTGAATGTGAAGTACTCCACAGGGCAAGGGCTGCAACTCTGACAGGTTACCACTGTAGTCCACTTCTTATAGGGAGTGTAACTGTACTCCTTCTTATTTTTAGGTCTCTGTCTAGCAGAGATTGAATCACTGTTGTGACAGGCTTGTAGCCAGAAAAGCCCTTAGGCCTAAGAGACTGCTGAGCTGCTCTGAGTCCACAAAAGTCTGAAAACTCTGTAAACTTGGTTCTAGGTTCAATTTGAGGTTAGAAAACAAACACACTTTAAAAAGTGATTCTGGGGATTAAACCGCAGCTTTTCCCAAGAAGCAGCTTCTTTCCCAGCTTAGTCCTTCAAAACCACAGCCGCGAGTTTCCTGAATGTGAAGTACTCCACAGAGCAATGGGCTGCAAATCTGTCAGTTTACCAGTGAAGTCGACTTCTCCTATGGAGTGTAACTGTACTCCTTCTTGTTTGTAGGTCTATACCTGGCAGAGATTGAAGCATTGTTTTGAGAGACTTGTAGCCAAAAAAGTCATTAGGCCTAAGAGAGTGCTTAGCTGCTCTGAGTCCACACAAGCCTCCAGAACTCTCTCAACTTGGTGCTAGGTTCAGTTTGAGGTTAGAAAACAAATGCACTTCAAAGAGTGATTCTCTGGTTTAAACCACAGTTTTCCCCCATAAGCAGCTTCTTTCCCCGCTTAGCCCTTTAAAACCACAGTGGTTAGTTTACTGAAGGTGAAGTACTCCACACAGCAAGGGGCTGCAACTCTGTCAGTTTACCAGTGAAGTCTGCTTCTCATAGGGAGTGTAAGTGTACTCATTCTTGTTTGTAGGTGTCTGCCTGGCAGAGATTGAAGCATTGTTGTGAGAGGCTTGTAGCCAAAAAAGCCCTTAGGCCTAAGAGAGGGCTTAGCTGCTCTGAGTCCACATGAGCCTCCAGAACTCTGTCAACTTGGTGATAGCTTCAGTTTGAGGTTAGAAAACAAACGCACTTTAAAAAGTGATTCTGGGGTTTAAGCCACAGTTTTCCCCAAGAAGCAGCTTCTTTCCCAGCTTAGCACTTTGAAACCACAGCCATGAGTTTCCTGAATGTGAAGTACTCCACAGAGTAACGGGCTGGAACTCTGTCAGTTTAGGACTGATGTCAACTTCTCATATGGAGTGTAACTGTACTCCTTCTTGTTTGTAGGTGTCTGCCTGGAACAGATTGAAACACTGTTGTGTGACGCTTGTAGCCAAAAAAGCCCTTAGGCCTAAGGGAGTGCTTCCCTACTCTGAGTCCACACAATCCTCCAGACCTCTGTAAATGTGGTGATAGGTTCAGTTTGAGGTTAGAGAACAAAAACACTTTAAAGAGAGATTCTGCAGTTTAAACCGCAGTTTTCCCCGAGAAGCACCTTCTTTCCCCCTTAGCCCCTTAAAATCACAGCAGTAGGTTTCCTGAATGTGAAGTACTCCACAGTGCAAGGGGTTGCAACTCTGTCAGTTTACCAGTGTAGTCGACATCTCATATGGGGTGTAACTGTACTCCTTCTAGTTTTTAGGTCTCTGCCTGGCAGAGATTGAAGCACTGTTGTGAGACGCTTGTAGCCAGAAAAGCCCTTAGGCCTAAGAGAGTGCTTAGCTACTCTGAGTCCACACAAGTCTGAGAACTCTGTAAACTTGGTGCTAGGTTCAGTTTGAGGTTAGAAAACAAAAGCCCTTTAAAAACTGATTTTGGGCTTTGAACCGCAGTTTTCCCTGAGAAGCAGCTGCTTTCCAAGCTTAGCCCTTTGTAATCACAGCGGTAAGTTTCCTGAATGTGAAGTACTCCACAGAGCAATGGGCAGCAACTCTGTCAGTTTACCAGTGAAGTTGACTTCTCATATGGAGTATAACGGTACTGCTTCTTGTTTGTAGGTCTCTGCCTGGCAGAGATAGAAGCACTGTTGTGAGAGGCTTGTAGCCAAAAAAGCCCTTAGGCCTAAGAGAGTGCTTGGCTACTCTGAGTCCACATAAGCCTCCAGAACTCTGCAAATGTGGTGATAGGTTTAGTTTGAGGTTAGAAAACAAACGCACTTTAAAGAGTGATTCTGAGATTTAAACTGCATTTTTGCCTGAGAAGCAGCTTCTTTCCCCGCTTAGCCCTTTAAAACCAAACTGGTTAGTTTACTGAATGTGAAAGACTCCACAAGCAAGGCACTGCAACTCTGTCAGTTTACCAGTGAAGTCCACTTCTTATAGGGAGTGTAATTGTACTCCATCTTGTTTGTAGGTCTCTGCCTGGCAGAGATTGAAACACTGTTGTGAGGCTCTTGTACCAGAAAAGCCCTTAAGGCCTAAGAGAGTGCCTAGCTGCTCTGAGTCCACACAAGCCTCCCAAACTCTGTAAACTTGGAGATAGGTTCAGTTTGAGGTTAGAAAACAAATGCACTTTAAAGAGTGATTCTGGGGTTTAAACTGCAGTTTTCCCCCGAGAACAGCTTCTTTCCCCACTTAGCCCTTTATAACCACAGCAGTGAGTTTCCTGAATGTGAAGTACTCCACCGAGCAATGGGCTGCAACTGTGTCAGTTTAACACTGAAGTCCACATCTCATATGGAGTGTACATGTACTCCTTCTTGTTTGTAGATCTCTGCCTGGCAGAGATTTAAACACTGTTGTGAGAGGCTTGTAGCCAAAAAAGCCCTTAGGCCTAAGAGTGCTAAGCTGCTCTGAGTCCACACAAGGCTCCAGAACTCTGTAAACTTGGTGATAGGTTCAGTTGAGGTTAGAAAACCAACGAACTTTAAATTGCGATTGTGGGCTTGAAACCGCAGTTTTCCCCTAGAAGCACCTTCTTTCCCAGCTTAGCCCTTTAAGACCAAAGCAGTTAGTTAACTGAATATGAAGTACTCCAAAGAGCAAGGGGCTGCAACTCTGTCGGATTACCACTGTAGTCCACTTCTTATAGGGAGTGTAACTGTACTCCTCCTTGTTTGTAGGTGGCTGCCTGGAAGAGATTGAAGTGCTGTTGTGTGATGCTTGTAGCCAAAAAAGCCCTTAGGCCTAAGGGAGTGCTTAGCTGCTCTGAGTCCACACAAGCTTCCAGAACTCTGTAAACTTGGTGATAGTTTAAGTTTGAGGTTACAAAACAAACTCACTTTAAAGAGTGATTCTGTGGTTCAAACTGCAGTTTTCCCCCATAAGCAGCTTATTTCCCCACTTAGCCCTTTAAAACCACAGCAGTTAATTTACTGAATGTGAAGTACTCCTCAGAGCAAGGGGCTGCAACTCTGTCAGTTTACCAGTGAAGTCCACTTCTTATAGGGTGTGTAACTGTACTCCATCTTGTTAGTAGGTGTCTGGCACAGAATGAAGCTCGGTTGTGAGAGGTTTGTAGCCAAAAAGCCCTTAGGCCTAAGAGAGTGCTTAGTTGCTCTGAGTCCACACAAGCCTCCAGAACTCTGTAAACATGGTGATAGGTTCAGTTTGAGTTTAGAAAACAAACGCATTTAAAGAGTGATTCTGCAGTTTAAACCACAGGTTTCCCCCAGAAGGAGCTTCTTTCCCTGCTTAGCCCTTTAAAATCACAGCTGTTAGTTTACTGAATTTGAAGTACTCCACAGAATAAAGGGGCTGCAACTCTGTCAGATTACCAGCAAAGTCCACTTCTTATAGGGAGTGTGACTGTACTCCTTTTGTAGGTGTCTGCCTGGAAGAGATTGAAGCACTATTGTGAGAGGCTTGTAGCCAGAAAAGCCCTTAGGCCTAAGAGATTGCTGAGCTGCTCTGAGTCCACACAAGTCTGAGAACTCCATAAACTTGGTGCTAGGTTCAGTTTGAGGTTAGAAAAAAAAAGCACTTTAAAAAGTGATTCTGGAGTTTAAACCGCAGTTTTTCCCAAGAAGCAGCTTCTTTCCCAGCTTAGCCCTTTGAAACCACAGCCATGAGATTCCTGAATGTGAAGTACTCCACCGAGCAATGGGCTGCAACTGTGTCAGTTTACCAGTGAAGTCGACTTCTCCTATGGAGTGTAACTGTAGTCCTTCTTGTTTGTAGGTCTCTACCTGGCAGAGATTGAAGCACTGTTGTGAGAGACTTGTAGCCAAAAATTCCTTTAGGCCTAAGAGAGTGCTTAGCTGCTCTGAGTCCACACAAGCCTCCAGAACTCTGTGAACTTGGTGCTAGGTTCACTTTGAGGTTAGAAAACAAATGCAATTTAAAGAGTGATTCTGCAGTTTAAACCAGAGTTTTTCCCCATAAGCAGCTTATTTCCCCACTTAGCCCTTTAGAACCACAGCGGTTAATTTACTGAATGGGAAGTACTTCTAAGAGCAAGGGGTTGCAACTCTGTCAGTTTACCAGTGAAGTCCACTTCTTATAGGGAGTGTAACTCTACTCCTTACTGCTTTTAGGTCTCTGCCTGCACAGATTGAAGCACTGTTGTGAGAGGCTTGCAGCCAAAAAAGCCCTTACACCTAAGAGAGTGCTTAGCTACTCTGAGTCCACATAAGCCTCCAGAACTCTGTAAACATGGTGATAGGATCAGTTTGAGGTTAGAAAACAAACGCACTTTAAAGAGTGATTCTGAGATTTAAACCACAGTTTTGCCTGAGAAGGAGCTTCTTTCCCTGCTTAGCCCTTTAAAATCACAGCTGTTTACTGAATTTGAAGTACTCCGCAGAATAAAGGGGCTGCAACACTGTCAGATTACCAGCGAAGTCCGCTTCTTGTAGGAAGTGTAACTGTACTCCTTCTTGTTTGCAGGTGTCTGCCTGGCAGAGATTGAAGCGCTGTTGTGAGAGGCTTGTAGCCACAAAAGCCATTAAGGCCTAAGAGAGTGCCTAGCAGCTCTGAGTGCACACAAACTCCCAGAATTCTGTAAACGTGGGGATAGTTTCAGTGAAGTACCCCAGTTATGTGGAGTAAAACTGTATTCCTTTTTGTTTGTAGGGATCTGCTGGCAGAGATTGAAGCACTGTTGTGAGGCCTTTGTACCAGAAAAGCCCTCAAGGCCTAAGAGAGTGCCTAGCAGCTCTGAGTGCACAGAAGCCTCCAGAACTCTGTATACATGGGGATCGGTTCAGTTTGACGTTAGAACACAAACGCATTTTGCAGAGGGATTGTGCAGTTTAAAATGCAGTTTTCCAGGGGAAATAGCTTCTTTCGCAACTTAGCCATTTAAAGCAAAAGTGGTGAGTTTCATGAATGTGAAGTACTCCACGGAGAAAGGCGCTGCAGCTCTGTGACTTTACCAGTGAAGTCCCCCAAGTATGTGGAGTAGAACTGTATTCCTTTTTGTTGGTAGGTCTCTGCCTGGCAGAGATTGAAAAACTGTTGTGAAGCCCTTGTACCGGAAAACCTTAAGGCCTAAGAGATTAGCTAGCAGCTCTGAGTGCACACGAGCCTCCAGAACTCTGTATACTTGGGCATAGGTTCAGTTGGATGTTAGAACACAAACGCACTTTGCAGAGGGCTTCTGCGGTTTAAAGTGCAGTTTTCCCCGGGAAACAGCTTCTCGCGCCGCTTAGCCGTTTAAAGCGAAAGCGGTCAGTTTCATGAATGTGAAGTACTCCACAGAGAAAGGTGCTGCAACTCTGTGACTTTACCAGTGAAGTCCACACCTTATGTGGAGTACAACTGTATTCCTTTTTGTTTGTAGGTCTCTGCCTGGCAGAGATTGAAACACTGTTGTGAGGCCCTTTTAGCAGAGAAGCCCTTCAGGCCTAAGAGAGTGCCTAGCAGCCCTGAGTGCACACAAGCTTCCAGAGATCTGTATACTTGGGGATAAGTTCAGTTTGACGTTAGAACACAAACGCACATTGCAGAGGGCTTCTGCGGTTTAAAGTGCAGTTTTCCCCGGGAAACATCATCTCTCGTTGCTTAGCCGTTTAAAGCGAAAGCGGTCAGTTTCATGAATGTGAAGTAGTCCACAGAGAAAGGTGCTGCAACTCTGTGACTTTACCAGTGAAGTCCACACCTTGTGTGGAGTACAACTGTATTCCTTTTTGTTTGTAGGTCTCTGCCTGGCAGAGATTGAAACACTGTTGTGAGGTCCTTTTAGCAGAGAACCCCTTCGAGGCCTAAGGGAGAGCCTAGCCGCTCTGAGTGCACACAAGCCTCCAGAGCTCTGCATACTTGCGGATAGGCTCAGTCTGACGTTAAAACACAAACGCACTTTGCAGAGGTCTTCTGTGGTTTAAAGTGCAGTTTTCCCAGGGAAACAGCTTCTCTCACCGCTTAGCCGTTCAAAGCGAAAGCGGTCAGTTTCATGAATGTGAAGTACTCCACAGAGAAAGGTGCTGCAACTCTGTGAGTTTGCCAGTGAAGTCCACACCTTATGTGGA
>NW_022900951.1:92700987-92704927 GCF_012274545.1 Fukomys damarensis
TTTAAAGCGAACGCCGTCAGTTTCATGAATGTGAAGTACTCCACAGAGAAAGGTGCTGCAACTCTGCGAGATTACCAGTGAAGTCCACACCTTATGTGGAGTACAACTGTATTCCTTTTTGTTTCTAGACTTTTCCAGGCAGAGATTGAAACACTGTTGTGAGGCCCTTTTAGCAGAGAAGCCCTTCAAGGCCTAACAGAGTGCCTAGGAGCTCTGAGTGGACACAAGCCTCCAGAGCTCTGTATACTTGCGGATAGGCTCAGTCTGACGTTAAAACACAAATGCACTTTGCAGAGGTCTTCTGCAGTTTAAAGTGCAGTTTTCCCCGGGAAACAGCTTCTCTCGCCGCTTAGCCGTTTAAAGCGAAAGCGGTCAGTTTCATGAATGAGAAGTACTCCACAGAGAAAGGTGCTGCAACTCGGTGAGTTTATCAGTGAAGTCCACTTCTTATGGGGAGTACAACTGTAGTCCTTATTGTTTGTAGGTCTCTGCCTGGCAGAGATTGAAACACTGTTGTGAGGCCCTTTTAGCAGAGAAGCCCTTCAGGCCTAAGAGAGTGCCTAGCAGCTCAGAGAGCACACAAGCCGCCAGCGCTCTGTATACTTGGGGATAGGTTCAGTTTGACGTTAGAACACAAACGCACTTTGCAGAGGGCTTCTGCGATTTAAAGTGCAGTTTTCCCCTGGAAGGAGCTTCTCTAGCTGCTTAGCCATTTAAAGCGAAAGCGGTCAGTTTCATGAATGAGAAGTACTCCACAGAGAAAGGTGCTGCAACTCGGTGAGTTTATCAGTGAAGTCCACTTCTTATGGGGAGTACAACTGTAGTCCTTATTGTTTGTAGGTCTCTGCCTGGCAGAGATTGAAACACTGTTGTGAGGCCCTTTTAGCAGAGAAGCCCTTCAGGCCTAAGAGAGTGCCTAGCAGCTCAGAGAGCACACAAGCCGCCAGCGCTCTGTATACTTGGGGATAGGTTCAGTTTGACGTTAGAACACAAACGCACTTTGCAGAGGGCTTCTGCGATTTAAAGTGCAGTTTTCCCCTGGAAGGAGCTTCTCTAGCTGCTTAGCCATTTAAAGCGAAAGCGGTCAGTTTCATGAATGAGAAGTACTCCACAGAGAAAGGTGCTGCAACTCGGTGAGTTTATCAGTGAAGTCCACTTCTTATGGGGAGTACAACTGTAGTCCTTATTGTTTGTAGGTCTCTGCCTGGCAGAGATTGAAACACTGTTGTGAGGCCCTTTTAGCAGAGAAGCCCTTCAGGCCTAAGAGAGTGCCTAGCAGCTCAGAGAGCACACAAGCCGCCAGCGCTCTGTATACTTGGGGATAGGTTCAGTTTGACGTTAGAACACAAACGCACTTTGCAGAGGGCTTCTGCGATTTAAAGTGCAGTTTTCCCCTGGAAGGAGCTTCTCTAGCTGCTTAGCCATTTAAAGCGAAAGCGGTCAGTTTCATGAATGAGAAGTACTCCACAGAGAAAGGTGCTGCAACTCGGTGAGTTTATCAGTGAAGTCCACTTCTTATGGGGAGTACAACTGTAGTCCTTATTGTTTGTAGGTCTCTGCCTGGCAGAGATTGAAACACTGTTGTGAGGCCCTTTTAGCAGAGAAGCCCTTCAGGCCTAAGAGAGTGCCTAGCAGCTCAGAGAGCACACAAGCCGCCAGCGCTCTGTATACTTGGGGATAGGTTCAGTTTGACGTTAGAACACAAACGCACTTTGCAGAGGGCTTCTGCGATTTAAAGTGCAGTTTTCCCCTGGAAGGAGCTTCTCTAGCTGCTTAGCCATTTAAAGCGAAAGCGGTCAGTTTCATGAATGAGAAGTACTCCACAGAGAAAGGTGCTGCAACTCGGTGAGTTTATCAGTGAAGTCCACTTCTTATGGGGAGTACAACTGTAGTCCTTATTGTTTGTAGGTCTCTGCCTGGCAGAGATTGAAACACTGTTGTGAGGCCCTTTTAGCAGAGAAGCCCTTCAGGCCTAAGAGAGTGCCTAGCAGCTCAGAGAGCACACAAGCCGCCAGCGCTCTGTATACTTGGGGATAGGTTCAGTTTGACGTTAGAACACAAACGCACTTTGCAGAGGGCTTCTGCGATTTAAAGTGCAGTTTTCCCCTGGAAGCAGCTTCTCTCGCTGCTTAGCCATTTAAAGCGAAAGCGTTCAGTTTCATGAATGAGAAGTACTCCACAGAGAAAGGTGCTGAAACTCGGTGACTTTATCAGTGAAGTCCACACCTTATGTGGAGTACAACTGTATTCCTTTTTGTTTGTAGGTCTCTGCCTGGCAGAGGTTGAAACACTGTTGTGAGGCCCTTTTAGCAGAGAAGCCCTTCAGGCCTAAGGGAGTGCATAGCAACTCTGAGTGCACACAAGCCTCCAGAGCTCTGTATACTTGGGGATAGGTTGAGTTTGACGTTAGAAGAAAAACGCACTTTGCAGAGGGCTTCTGCGGTTTAAAGTGCAGTTTTCCCTGGGAAACAGCTTCTTTCACCGCTTAGCTGTTTAAAGGAAAAGCGGTCAGTTTCATGAATGCGAAGTACTCCACAGAGAAAGGTGCTGCAGCTCTGTGAGTTCACACGTGAGTTACCCCTCTTATGTGGAGTACAACTGTATTAATTTTTGTTTGTAGGTTTCTGCCTGCAGAGATTGAAACACTGTTTTGAGGTCTTTGTACCAGAAAAGCCCTTAAAGCCTAAGAAAGTGCCTAGCAGCTCTGAGTTCACACAAGCCTCCAGAACTCTGTATACTTGGTGACAGGTTCATTTTGATTTTAGAAAACAAACACACTTTGCAGAGAGCTTCTGCGCATTAAAGTGCAGTTTTCCTCGGGAAACAACTTCTTTCGCCATTTAGCGTTTACAGCGAGAGTGGTCAGTTTCATGAATGTGAAGTACTCCACAGAGAAAGATGCTGCTGCTCTGTGAGTTCACCAGTAAAGTCCCTCACTTATGTGGAGTACAACTGCATTCCTTTTAGTGCGTAGGTCTCTGCATTGCAGAGATTGAAACAATGCTGTGAGGCCGTTGTACCAGAAAAGCTCTTAAGTCCTAAGAGAGTGCCTAGCAGCTCTGAGTGCACACAAGCTTGCAGAGATCTGTATAACTGGGGATACGTTCAATTTCACAGTAGAAGACAAATGCACTTTGCAGAGGGCCTCTACGGATGAAAGTGCAGTTTTCCCTGGGAAACAGCTTCTCAGGCCACTTAGCCGTTCAAAGCGAAAGCGGTCAGTTTCATGAATGTGAAGTACTCCACTGAAAAAGGTGCTGCAACTCTGTGAGTTTACCAGTGAAGTCCACACCTTATGTGCAGTACAACTGTATTCCTTTTTGTTTGTAGGTCTCTGCGTGGCAGAGATTGAAACACTGTTGTGAGGCCCTTTTAGCAGAGAAGCCCTTCAGGCCTAAGAGAGTGCCTAGCAGCTCTGAGTGCACACAAGCCTCCAGAGTTCTGTATACTTGGGGATAGTTTCCGTTTGACGTTAGAACACAATCGCACTTTGCAGAGGGCTTCTGCGGTTTAAAGTGCAGTTTTCCCCTGGAAGCAGCTTCTCTCGCCGCTTAGCCATTTAAAGCGAAAGCGGTCAGTTTCATGAATGTGAAGTACTCCACAGAGAAAGGTGCTGCAACTCTGTGAGTTTACCAGTGAAGTCCACTTCTTATGGGGAGTACAACTGTAGTCCTTTTTGTTTGTAGGTCTCTGCGTGGCAGAGATTGAAACACTGTTGTGAGGCCCTTTTAGCAGAGAAGCCCTTCAGGCCTAAGAGAGTGCCTAGCAGCTCTGAGTGCACACAAGCCTCCAGAACTCTGTATACTTGGGGAGAGGTTCACTTTGACGTTAGAACAGAAACACACTTTGACGAGGGCTTCTGGGGTTTAAAGTGCAGTTTCCCAGGGAAACAGCTTCTCTCGCCGCTTAGCCGTTTAAAGCAAAAGCGGTCAGTTTCATG
>NW_022900951.1:92705427-92705636 GCF_012274545.1 Fukomys damarensis
TCTCTGCTGCGGCTCTCCTGTGGTGTGGCGCTTAGCTACCCTCCGGGCTCTCGGGCGACCTAGGTGTGCCTGTACCCGGGGTGCCCGCCCGATTAGCCGAGCAGTCTTGGCTGCAGCCATGGCCCTTCCGTGGCGTGCCCGGCGTGCCCGTTGGTCCAGAGTCGCGCCGCCAGGCTGCGGTGTGAGACCTAAAGTCTCACTTAGACTCC
>NW_022900951.1:92710673-92718550 GCF_012274545.1 Fukomys damarensis
GGGCTCCGATGCCTACCCAGAAAGACTCCCTGGTCCCCCATCGCCTCCCAACACCCAACACCCCCACCGCGTTGGCTACCCACACGCACATGCATGCGGAGGACCACTCATTGGCCGAGAGGAAGAGATGCTCGGGCCTCCCTGTGGACTCTGGTGGGGGCCCCGAGGGTGTCTCGCCAACCCAAGGGGCCGGCCGGCCTTGTGAACAACCGGGGGCTCGGGGGCTCGGAGGCTTGGGGGCTTCTTGGTGGGTGTGGGTCCGTGTCTAGGGTCTGGGTCCTGGGCTTGGGGTTGAGGTGGGAGGATGCGGTCCACGCAGTCCTCCTCCTCCCCAGGGCTGATCACCTGGACTGGTGAGCATGTACTGCTGGGCAGAGCCCAGGAGGACGCGGCTCTCCTTGGAGTGAGGGAGTGTGTCTGTGTGTGTGTGTGTGTGTGTGTGGTTGCAGCGGGAGGGAGGCTGGGCGGTGGGTGGAGACGGCGTGGCAGCTGACCTGTCCTTTCCCTGCTGTGAGGGACGAAGCCCGCCCGTCGCCCCACAACTCCACAGAGAACCTCAGCCCCCAGCGACACCACCGAAACCCCCACGCCCGCGCCCCAGACCTCTCCTGGGGCCTCCCGCACCCAGGCCTCAGGCCCTCCCAGGTCACAATGTTGGCAAGTGTCTGTGTCCCCGTAGGGCTGTTCCTGCCTGCGTCCCCTAGGCCACCATGGGCAGGCGTGCAGGCCGCGGGCGGCCCCACACAGACGGGGACTCTGCCAAGCTTTGGGTTTCAGGGCCAAACCTCGGCTATGTGACTAGGAGCGGAAGAGAATCCACCCCCTACGTGTGCCCCCGCCCCCCCGCTGCATCACCAATCCCCCAGGCTTCTCTTGGGGCCTCCGTCACCCAGGCACAACCACTCCAAGGTGACAATGTTGGCAAGTGCCTCCTAGTACTTTTCCTGTATGGGTCCCCTAGGCCACCACTGTAGGTCTGCGGTCTCCTGGCTCCATTAGTGAGGGACCTTCCCTGGCAGTGCATCTTGGTGTCTGGCCTTTGCTACCTAACTAGGAGTAGAAAATGCAGCTGAGAAATTATCACTGGAGCACTGTAGAGCATGTGGCTATCACCTGGGCAGGCTAGGTTCTCTCTCTCTCTCTCTCTCTCTCTGTGTGTCTGTGTGTGTCTATCTGTCTCTCTTTCTCTTTCTCTTTTTCTCTCTCTCTGTTTCCCTCTCTGTCTCCCTCCCCCTCTTGGCTTCTTCCCGCTCTGCCCCCCTCTACTGTTTCTCTTTCTTTTTCTCCTGGTATGGAAGAAAGGAGAGAGATTACTGAAGGTATCCTGGTTTTGAACCCTTGTGACAGTTATCACAGGGTAGGCAGTCCTGGAACAACTAACAATTTGGCCATTCAGTGTTGGCACAGGTTTGTCACAGGCTCTGGGGACTCCAGATTGATAGCCTCCTCAGTAGGTGTGTCCAGCTGGAGTTCTTTTGACAATGCAGAAATATGGGCCTTTTTGCCAGTTTTTCTGGTCCTTCTGAGGACTAGAGGTACTTGGGCTCAGGTTTACAGAATTATGGGAAGGGACTTTCTTGAGGTAACAGGTAGGATTTCAGGTCCCTTAGGCATTTGGAAGAGCATGAAGCAAATTTAGTCGAGTTTTGCTTTCCATTGCCCCAGAATCTAGAGAGAAGTATCCATGTTCATGTAGTTTGAAGGCTCCAGGCCACAGTTTGTTGAAGATAGACCTTCAGTTCTCCCTTGTATACCCCTTTCCTCCTCTGCCTTGGCTGACCTCCCCATAGGGACATGGGTAACATCAAAGAGTGACCTCAGATGGTGATGGAAAGGAAGAGGTGAGGCTATGGGTGCTGGAGTGGTGCAGGCCTCAGTTATAACCGGCCTGATATACAAACAACTTGGATTAATTAGATTAATGGAAGATTCATCTGCCTCTTGTCATCTATAGTGTGTACCGGGTAAACATCCACATCTCAGCCATCTTCATTTTTAACCAACTTGCATTGCAAACAGCCCTCAGGAACTAATCAAATTCATAAGTTAAGGGTCTACTGTACTTTCTTCAGAAATCACAGTTGACTCGAGCTGTTATATCCTGAAAGTGCACTGTATATTGGCTGCATGGGATGTACAGTGCCACATTTGGCCATCACTTTGATAGCCCCCTGTGGGGTAAAGGACATTCTAATGTCTTTTTTTTTTCCTGTATTGGAGATTGAACCCAGGACCTCCACAAAGAGCTACATCTCCAGCCCTTTTACTTTTTTGCTTTCTTTTTCTTTTTTCTTTTTTTTTAAATTTTGAGACTGGGTTTCACTGTTACCTGGTCTGGGCTCATTCTCTTTCTTGGTGTCTTGTTAGAGGTCAAACAGTGCACTGAGTGAAAGGAGATCACTGAACCTGGTCACCTCCAGGTGCTACTGTTACGGTGAGTGCTCTTTTTTCTTTTCCTTTCAAAAAGGGTTTATTTGATCCTGTGAAAATAGCAGCATTTGTTGTAAGTTAGCACACCTTTGTAGGGAAACACCTTGCAAAGGTAGATTCCTAGCATAAAGCAATGGTACCTTCTGTGGTTTGAAGCACAGGTGGCAGAAAAAGGCCCTTAAGTGAGTTCTAAATGTTAGACCTAAAGCATAGGTCATATTGGGTGATTATCATCCAGGCAGTTTCCATACTCCCAATGATTGACATCAGTCCTGGGAATGCAAGACCAGTTTTCTTACAGTGCAGGGAAGAGTGCAAAGGAATTTGGTCTGCATTCCTGTGAGACCATCTGCCATTGACTGGACCTGTGAAGACTGGGAAACCCAGAGAGGGGAACTAGGTGTTTTAGTTCTTTGCCTTCATGATATTAAGTGTAGAAACACCGCACCCCCACGTGCCTTACTCGTGTCTGTTCCTCTCATTGTCTTCTGGCCTCTCTTGAGCCCTGTTGTCTTAGTTACTTTCCTCATTGTTAACACAAAATACCCAATGCTTGCAGATTAAAGGAGGAGAGGTTTATTTTGTCTCACAGTTTATAGAGGTCTCAGTCTATGGTTGGCTGGCTCCAATGCAGGACAGCATGGCAGAGAAGAATGGCAGAAGGAACGTGGCTCATAGTATGGTGGCAGGGAGCAGAGACTGAATAAAGGGAGTAGCAGGGAAGAGATAAACCCTTTCAGGCTGTTCCCCTAGTCATCAATGACCCATCACTCCTGACAAGGTCCCTGACAGCAAGTCAGCTATAAATCATCAGGGGATTGATGAGTGTCAGGCCCCATAATCTAATCATCTCCCAAAAGCCCCATCTATGAGCACATGAGGCTTTAGTGGGCCCTCTAGATATAAACCATAACACCTGCCCTGCCCTGTGGCCCTCTTCCAGGCTAACAGAGGAGTCACAAACACAGTATTATACTCTCCTAGCCTGAGGCAATTCTTTTCATCCCAAGTCAGTCTGTTTTAACAAACCAAGGGTTTGTATGTCCCCAAAAGTCAATAGCCTTGGGGCCAGGGATTTAGCTCAGTGGTTCTGCTGCCTGCCTCACAAGCATAAGGATCTGAGTTCAATCCTTGTTACCAAAAAAAAAAAAAGTCAATACCCTTCTTGTATACAGATAACAGACTCACTGAGAGAAATTAGGGAAACAATTCCTTTCATAATAGCATCCAAAAAAAAAATGATATATCTAGGAACCAATCTATCAAAGGAAGCAAAATACTTCTACATTGAGAACTACAGCACTCTGAAAAAAGAGATCAAAGAGGATATAAGAGAATGAAAATATATCCCCTGCCCCTGGGTAGGAAGAACCAACATAGTGAAAATGGCCGTATTTCTAAAATTGTTATACAGATTCAGTGCAATCCCGATTGAAATTCCAACAGTATATCTCACAGAACTAAATAAAAAGAATTTAAAAATTCATTTGGAACCAGAAAAGACTTAGAATAACAAAAGCCATTCTAGGCAACAGAGATATGACAGGGGGTATAACAATCCCCAACTTGAAATTATACTACAAAGCCACTGTAGTTAAAAAAAGAAAAGAAAGCAGCATGGTACTGGCAAAGAAACAGACCTTAGGATCAGTGGAATCCATTAAAAGATGCAGAAACAACTCCAGACATAATCAGCTACCTTATCTTTAGCAAAGGAGCCAACCATCCTCACTGGAGGAAAGATAGCCTCTTTAATAAATGGTGTTGGAAAAACTGGGTTTCAACTTGAAAAAGATTAAAACTAGACCCCTATCTATCACTGTACCCTAAAATAAAAGTGGATTAAAGATCTAAATATTAAAGCAGAAGCACTAAACTTACTGTAAGATAAATTAGGTAGAACTCTGGAAGACCTTGGAATAGGAGAAGACTTTGTGAACAAATCCTCAGTAGAACAGGAACTAGCTCAAAGAATCAACAACTGGTGTCCCATCTTATTAAAAAGCTTCTGCACTGTAAAAAAAAAACCCACCAACTTCACAAGTGCAACATCCCAAGTTTGATCCCTGGTACAAAAAAAACAAAACAAAAAAAACCCCAAAAACAGAGAGAGAGAGAGAGAGAGAGAGAGAGAGAGAGAGTCCAAAAACAGAGAGAGAGAGAGAGAGAGAGAGAGAGAGAGAGAGAGAGAGAAACAACCAACAGACCTAAGAGACAACCTACAGTGTGGACAAAAAATTTTACCAGCTGCTCCTCAGACAAAGGTACACTAGAATATATAAAGAACTAGAATATATAAAGAACAATATCTAGAATATATAAAGAACTAAAATCAGACCCACAAATATAAAGACCTGATTCAAACATGGGTATCTGAAATGAACAGACATTTCTCAAACAAGTAAAAGCAGCAAATAAATATATGAAGAAATGTTCAACATCACTGGTCATTCAAGTGATGCAGATGAAAACAACACTGAGATTTCATCTCACCTAAGAAAGAATTGCTGCTATCAAGAAATCCGCCATTGACAAGTGCTGGCGGGGTTGTGGGGAGAAAGAAACACTTCTCCATTGTTGGTGGGAGTGCAGATTGGTACAACCACTGTGGAAATCTATATGGAGATACCTCACACAACTAGGACTAGGGGTTCCATTTTACCCAGCTGTCCCACTGCTGGGTATCTTTCCAAAATAATTAAGAGAATAATACCACAGCAATATATGTGCACCCATGATTATACCAGCACAGTTTGTAATAGCTAAAACTTGGAAACAGTTCCATTGCTCATCAGTTGGAGCCTGGGTAAAGAAGATGTGGTTTTTCTATAAAATGGAGTACTGCTCAGCCATAAAGAATGAGAAACTAGGGACATTTATAGTTAAATGGTTAAATGGATCCACATTGAGACCATACTCAAGTGAAATAAATAGGACACATGTGTAAATACCAAATCGTTTCTCTGGGGTGAAAAACAAAGTGTAAACAAGGTTCAAATTGTATAATTGATAATGTGAAATAGGAAGAAAGGGCCTAGATTTTAGGGTTCAACCAGGATGAACACGGATTGGTACTTTTTGAAGTAGAAATTATCAGACTAACAAGATATAAAAGGCAAGATAAAACATTTGTTGTTTATGGAGCAATACTGCCATCAATAGGATTATTTTTCAGTCCCAAGCTCTTCTGCTCTATAGCAGCTCCCTAGTGAGTTGGGAGATTTCCATAAAATCAGGGTCACAGACAAGGCAGTAAGATGCTCCTCCATTGATACAGAGTTCTAAAGACATGGAGGAAGTATAGCTCAATGCCAGTTTAGCCTTGGAAGCTTCAGAGGCAGACAGCAGAAGCCAGATATCCATGGTGCCTGGAGATCCAGCACAGAAAGTGTCTCCAGAGTCCAGTGGCAGTTGTGTCAGTGGAACTATAAGCTTTTGACAAGAATTCCTTCCCAGCCAGGCATGGCAGTGCACACCTGTAGTCCCAGTACTTGGGAAGCTGAGGCAGGAGGATCGCTGTGAGTTCAAGGCTAGCCTGAACTACATATTGAGACCCCATCTCAAAAAAGAGAGAGAGTCCCCTCCCCACAACAGTGAACATTTACCCTGGAACCTCTTTAGTGGCTGCTTTCTTCTCTAAGGGATTCCAGGGCTCAGGTAGAATACTGTTCTCAGTATTCTAGGTCCTAACTCCTAAAAGAAGCCAGCAACCAGTTCCTTCCTTTGTACATTTCTTTCATGGCCACCTTCCCCAGGAGTTTCAGTAGACTAAGAATATTGAGCAGTAATGAACCTTGTCTCCTTTTTATATTCCTGGCTCCCCAGATCTTTCTTTTTTCCATTAAGTTTATTGGTACATTTAAAGCAAACAATACAGTTACATTTATCATTGGGAATTTGTACCTATGCATGATAACTTGGTTCTTGTTTTTTCCCCATACCCCTGCCCTCCCTTTACCCCCTTCACCCTTCCCTATTTACATATACTTTGTTTCCTTTTTTCATTTTTTCTTCTTTTTCCAGATCTTGAACATGAGCTTGCCCTTGGAACTAGAAATCAAGGAGATAGGAAGATGTGAATGGTGGTACATACCTGTAATCCCAGCACTCAGGAAACTAAGGCAGGAGGACTGCGGATTTGAGGCCAACTTGGGCTACATAGTGAGTTTAAAACTTCCTGGACTGCATAACAAGACCTTGTCTCAAAATGGAGAGGGGGAGTCAGGAGACTCTGTCTAAAGCTCACTACCAATATTTTAGGACTCCCTCTTACCTTGCCCCTGGCTCTTCTTGCTCTTCCCATTTCCCAGAGATCCACCACATACCTGGTAGGAACAACATTCATACTCCTAGGCACAGAGCCCCTCCTTATTAACCCTGACTCCCACTTCTGAAGATCCTCTAGGGTGGCCTGCTTGTTTGAGGCCTGTGACCTAGACTTTCTTTAACTGACTATAGTAAACCAGATGAAACTTGAACTGTAATGCACCTGCCTTACTCTTCCTTGTCTCAGTGTAGTGCTGAATAATTGGGGAATTCTCCATCCTTTCTATAAGAAGCTGGCTATGATAGGGTATCCACTCTTGCTTCTCCATTACTTAGCTGGGCCTCATTCCTTTTGATGGGGCATATCTCTGAGACTCCAGAGCAGAACCCTTCTGGCTGACTTTTATCCTACACCAAAAAACAAGGATCAAGGAGCCAAATGCTCTGCAGTTGCCTTGTCTCTTGGTTGCCAAACATGGCTAGACCTAGGCCTGCCCCCACCTTCTCCTGAGCATGCTTGGTCTTGCCACTGAGGCCTCCATAGTAGGCCACCCCAGCCCAATGGCTTTGGAGGTGTTCAATGGGGTGGCCAGGCCAGACCCAGAACCCCTGCATGTCTCAAACCTACTTTCATCATACCAGAAGTGCCCCCACCCACAAATGACTAGAATTTGTGCTTATAAACCTTCCACTTGGTGGCACTGTTGGCTCCATAAATGCCAAAAACCCTGGCATTCTGATCCTCTCCCTCTGTCTTTGGCAAATAAGAACAGTCCGAGGCAGGCCTAAAAATTATCCAAATCCTAGAATTGACCTTTAATGTATTGGCATTTGGAGAATAGTGTCCCTTCTTAGATTATTTAGGGGAAATATACATATCTCTGAAAAGCTGGGTCATACCTGTAACTCTTGCTATTGGAAAGTCAAGGCAGGAGGATCCAGAGTTCAAAGCAAACCTGGGCAATTTAGCAAAGTAAAAAATAAAAAGGGCTCCAGATGGAGCTCAGTGTGAAGGCCCTTGGTTCAATCCTTAGTACTGCAGTCAATCAATCAATAAAATCAGTGTTGCTGGGAAAGGTGACAGCACTCAGGAGGCTGAGGCAGGAGGATCACTGTGAGTTCTAGGCCAGACTGATATCCATGTATGTATGTGTGTGTGTGTGTGTGTGTGTATATATATA
>NW_022900951.1:92718568-92725600 GCF_012274545.1 Fukomys damarensis
ATATATATATATAATGTCTATGAGAAAATAATCAAAAGAATAAGTGCATCTATTTGTGTTGCTACATTATTCCCTTAAAGGATTTAAGTAAAAAGTATGTTAAAGCTCCCCAGTTTTCTGGGTATACTTGCAATTATTTCAAAGATTAAGTGGGGTTGTTTTGAATCCAATGGTCGCTTGAGGTGAGATGAGAATCTGAATTTTCCATTCTTACCTCATAGCCTCTCCTCCATTTTGTTAAAGCTGGAGAACAGTCTTTATCCAGATTAAGAGCTCAGCAGCAAACCTGGGAGTGAGTAGACTAGTGGGGGGGGCAAACAAGAACTGACAGAGGTCACGTCAGGTAGAAAGGAAGGGAGGATAATGCCCTTACTCATGTCCAGAGACCTCAGGGGCCATTCTCCATTTTTTGTTTCATTTGAGGGTCTATCAATCAGAACTAGGGCCCAGTAACTCCACGTAGTCCATTAACTTGGTGAGTACTTTTAGTTTTATAGCCTCTTCTAGGAAGTTCTATATGAAACCAATTGTTTTGGTACTCATTCATCCCTTCATACATAAATGCATATGTGTTTGTATATGCTCTTACATACTTACTTTTATTTATGCATATGTGTGCATATGTAGGGAGCATGGAAGGGGACATTATCAGGACCTCTACCATGGGTCCTGGCCTGGGAGCCACCACAGCACAAGTCAAATTAAAGAACAGACAGGAACAAGACTCAGAGTGAAGATACTGGGTCTTGGACCTGGTCAGTGCTGCTGATGGCAACAAAGACAAAGGCTCCCAAGCACATCCAGTATTTATTGAATACAGTTGTGAGAAGGAATAGGGAGTTAGGGAACTTTGAAGGCATCTAGTGAAATACTGCTGAACACCTGGCACGAAGGCGCTGGGCAGGGCTGTCAGGGAATCCAGCACTGCTTATCTTGCTAGGATAGGAAAAAAAAAAAACAGTACTGGCACCAGGAACAATTAGAAAGTGATCCTCAAGGTCAATGAGAAGCAATAATTCATGTGAAAGGATTTTAACTGGAGTCACACTGACCTCAGCTGCACATAATTCAGCAAGGCTCTGCCACTTCACAGACCAGGACTTAGGCCTTGGTGACAGCCATTAGCAAAGGAGCAATACTAGCCCAACTCTGCTAGCTGACATGCCCATTTGAGTCATGCAGGGCTTCAGTCTGACTCCTGATATAAAACAGTATAACAGAATTATGGAAAGCAAGAAGCATGTGCCACTCATAGCCTGCTAGTACTGGGCAGGGATATCTCCTACATGCATGTGCATATTCCACTTTTTTCTTTTCTCATACAACCACCTTAGAGATGCCACTGTGGTTAAAGAGTCTTCCCAGGGAAACTGATAGCTGTTAACATTGCAAAGTGCCCATCTGCCTTCTACTCCTTCTGCTAAATCACCCTACTGTGAAAACCACATGTAATTTTTCCTTGTGTTTATACTTTGAGTGTACAGTGCTAATGGGATCAAATAGAGAAGTCTGTCTACTTTTGCCATTTTCTCTGACCCCACAAAGATCACACATAATAGTTACATTTCACTGCTTTTGTAAAACATGTCCCTTGACCTTTGCACATCTGTGCAGAATCAGCCTCCTACTAATCTCCTTTTCTCCTCCAATTATTGCTTGTAGTACTGATATATATTCCCACAGGGGTGGGGCAGGAATATTGTGTATTTATGCCATCCCAACCCTCTGGACAATAGGTTTCTTCTCTCTCGCTCATTCTCTCTCTCTCCCCCACTCCCTCTCTCTCTCCCTCTCTCCCTCTCTCTCAATAAAACTGTGAGGCTGCTCATAAGGTCCTAGTTCAGAGTGAGGATGTGTGTGGGTGATGGGTATAGAGTGGTACCTCAGTTCACAAATGCTTCTTTGTGAATAATTTGGTTTGCAAACAGAAGCATTTGGCAAAATTTTGTTTTTGTTTGCAAACTCTGCATCAGGTGATGAACATGACTACATCCATTTTTTCTGCACAAACACAAACATGGCCATCTTTTCCAAAATTGTAGAATGAATTAAGTTCATGAACTGAGATTCCACTATATAATATAATGTCCTTGTCCGATACAGGTGAGGGGCTTGATATACTGAATCACAGCCAATCCTTGCAAGATTGACTTTCCCTAGAAAGTCAGTCAAGGGCCAGGGATGAAGCTCAAAAGCACCTCACCTGCCTGGCAAATGTAAAGTCCTGAGTTTGATTCCCAGTACCAGGAAAAAAAAAGTTAGGGCAACAAGAGTGGAAATATCTGGTTTCCATCCACCCATCCATGACCCTGAAGAGCCATTGATCAGCCAAAAGACTGAATTTCCATTGGAGGATGGTGTAAGAAAAAAAAACTTGTGATGATATTCTGATATGTATTAAGCTGTAGTCATACAAGTACAGAGATAAAGAGGGATGGTCTACAAGGTTATATTCCAAGAGGATGGGTATTATTCCCATAGAAATGAGATATGCTGCCACAGAGTTACCACTTTGTTAGCACTACCTCTTTGTTAAAAAAAACAAACAAACAGTTGCAAGGCCAGGCATAATAATGTATACCTCTAATCCCAGCCACTCTGGAGGCTGAGGCAGAAGGAAGACAAGTTCAAGGCCTGCCTGGGCAACTAGGGGGAGACCCTGTTTCAGAAAAATAAAAAGGACTGGGGAAATAGCTTAGTGGTAGAATAACCCTGGGTTCAATCCCCAGTACC
Source organism: Fukomys damarensis (assembly GCF_012274545.1). Taxonomy (NCBI): domain Eukaryota; kingdom Metazoa; phylum Chordata; class Mammalia; order Rodentia; family Bathyergidae; genus Fukomys; species Fukomys damarensis. The sequence goes on from NW_022900951.1 coordinate 92,721,302, forward strand.
ACAAATAAAATATTTTAAAAATAGGAAGGGATGTAGCTCAGTGGAAGGCTTTGTGTTCGGTCCCCAATACTGAAAAAATATAGAGCCTCCAGTTACATCCATGCAAATTCCAAAAGATAGGAAGAGTTGATTTTCATGCTGTCCTTTCTTCAGAAATCACAGTTGACCAAAAGCTAATGAGATAGCCTGAATACACTCTCTAGGTTGGCTGGGTGAGATAGACTATGTACTCCTCCCCCATTGGTGATGCTGGAGACAGAATCTAGGGCCTCACACATGCTAGGCAAGTTGTTTTCCACTGAGCCACATTCCCAGCCCTTCTTCAAATTTTAAGACAGGGTCTTACTAATTTGCTCAGGCTGGCCATAAACTTGGGATCCTCCTGCTCAGTCTCCTGAGTAGTTGAGATTACAGGTATAAGTCACCATGCCTGACTCAGTGCTACCTTTTGACCATTACTAGAATGCTCCTACATGGTGCTGGTGGACTAGGCTATGTGACTTGGGTCCTTTAAGGGCTGAGACCAATGTAACTTCCTTTAGGAACAGAGAATTTAATGGAAAACCACAGGCTTCCTAGCTGTGCACAGAAAACTCACAAACACAGCACTTCTAGGGCATGAAGACCTGTGCTGAAGACAATACAAAGAATGCAGGCAACTGTGTACAGAAAAGAACCTGTTCCCCACTCACTAGTTACTCATTTACTGATCTTGCTGTTTCATGAAAAGTACACTAATCCTACCCCTGTGCTTCTTGCTTGCTAATAAAAGTGTGTCAATCACAGAGATTGTTGAACCTGTCCACTAGAGGCAGGTGCCTCCCAGTTCCCTTGTACCTTGAATATTGTCTCTGTCTTTCTTTATTCCCCATCACTACCCACAGCAGGTATCTGGGGGTCTGACTAGCCCTCAGTAACATGGAGTGAAGGATATTCTCATATTTCTTTGCAGAGCAAACAGTGCATGGAGAAAGGAGACCAGTGTGATCTCGGGTTATTTCTAGGTACTGTTGTCATGGTGAGTGCTGTATATTATATTCCTTCTCCTTTCAAAAAGAGTCTATTTGATCTTATGCAAACAGCAATGATTGTGACATTTCAGCACTAATTAGTAAGGGGAAACTGCCATGGTAGGTAGATTCCTGGCATTAGGCAGTGACATGTTCATTCATAGTTTTCAAGCACAGGTAATAGAAAAGGCTCTTGTGTGGGGTCCCATTGATAAGACCTCCACATAGAAAGTCATAAATCATTATCTAGGCAATATGTGTCCCCCTAAGGGGATCATGATCGGTTCACAAAACTCAAGACCAACATCTTGCAGTGTGCAGGAGGTAGGAAAGAATTTGGGCCTGGGACAAGTAAGGCCACTTGCCAGTGAAAGGACCATTAGGCTCCCCACATGACCCTGGGGAACATGTGTCTGTCACACATGTGAGAAACTATCTGTGGGAGACCCATGGAAAGGACTCCAGTCTTATGAGAGTTTGCCTTCCCAGCATTGACAGTAGCCCTCTTGTCCAGGCTGGCCCAGCAGTTCCACCTTCATATCATAGTTGCTGTTGGCCCAGCTCCCTACATTGCGTCCCTCCACCAGGCTGATCAGGGCTGGGAGCTTACTGTTGCTGGAATACTAAAAGGATGCTTATGATGAAGAGGAGGGAACACCCACTCACTCCAACAGCCTAAGGCCAATCTCTCCATGTCTATGTACTAAAGAACCTAAAGAACTATAGTGTCTTTAAGTATCATTCCTTCCCATTATACAACACAAGAGTCCTCACAAGTGTATACATATGTTGCATATGTATGTAAACCTTCTGGTGAGGTTTTTTTTTTCTATCTTTATTAAATTTATTGTTACATGTTAAGTATACAATACAGTTGCATTCATCATTGGGATCTTGTACCTTTACATATTGTATCTTGGTTCTTATTTTTTCCCCATTCCCCTGCCCTCCTTTCACCCCCTCCACCCTCCCCTATTTATAGAGGCTTTGTTTCCATTTTTTTCTTTTCTCTTATTTTTTTCTTTTCCCTTTTTCCCTTTCCCCAACCCCCCCCTTCCTCTAATCTTTTAGACTTTTCTTCCTATTACACAGTATCAATTATATACTTTAATACTTATTTGCACTTTTACTTTTTCACACCAGAGAAACTATTCCATATTTACACGTGTAACTTATTAATTTCACTTATGAGTATGGCCTTAAAGTGCATCTACTTAACTATAAATCTCTCTAGTTTCTCATTCTTTATGGCTGAGTATTAATCCATTTTATTTAAAAAGAACACATCTTCTTTATCCAGTCTCCAGTTGATGGGCAATTGGGCTGTTTCCAAGTTTTAGTTTAGTTTAATTTAGTTTAGTTTAGGTTTGAGTGATTGATCCTGGGCCAGGTGTGAGGAGGACAAGTGCCTTTGATGTGCCACCTGGCTCCCCTCCCAACTGGCCTAAGGGTGGGGACAACATTATTTAAAGACCAAGAGATTGTCATGGGAGAGGAGCTGTGTGCTCAGGCCCCAGGGTCTTGAAGTGGCAGTTTTTCCTGTCTTCACCCCACTCCCAGTGACTCTGGGCCCTGAACTTTGCTTCTGGCCCTTTAGTGCTCCTGAGAATGCCCAAGTGAGAAGGTTCCTTGATGGGCAGTGGATGGGTTTTGTTGTAATTCTGTGCCAAGATTCAAGGTATTTCCTGCTGTTAATAAAAATCCACTAGGAAAAAACTTATAATGAAAAGAGGGGCCAGGGATTTATCTCAGTGGTTCTGCCACCTGCCTTGCAAGTGTGAGGTCCTGAGTTTGATCCCCAGTACAAAAAAAATGGGGGTGTTATTTTTTAAAAGAAACCAGCTTGCAAGATGGAAAAGGCAGCCTTAAATACAAAGGAAATTGTACTTAGAAGGAACAAAGAGAAAGACTGGCTTATATAGTTTAAGTACCCACCCAGGTACCCAGTCTAGTTTGCTTATGCAAATGAAGGATGCAAGTATGCTCAATCCTGACTGTTTTTTTTTATATAAACAAGGACTGCAACCATGGCTCCATTCCTTATTGGTCAGTGTTTAAAATTAATGTAAGATGTAAGATTTACATATCAGTTAAATTCAGAGGCTGTTTATCTGTGCAGTTGGGACTAGAGCATGCCCAAACAAGAGCCAAAAATTTTAGCTTGTAGTCCTTTTGAGAACACTAAATACTATGTAACCCCATGATCAGCAAATGGCTTTCAGGATCCATTCTTAATTCTAGGCATGCTTAGCTACTTGGGACCCTTCCCAGGAGATTCAGTTGTCCTTAAAGTTCACAGTATGGATTTTCCCACCCTCCAGTGATAAAGATATGGCTATGATTGGACATGTTCAGGTACATTTTTGGATTGACTTGGTAAGTAGTTATTTCTCCTGATCCTGTGGAGGAAGCCCATGACCACACTGTGGGGAAAAAGCTTTGCAAGGTAGAAGACCAGATGGAAGAACTGGGAGTCACTAAATTGCAGGATTCACACAGATATACACTGGTTGGTACTTGTTTTCAGTAGAAATTGGTAAAGGGAGGATAAGAAAGGAAGACTAGGGGAGGAATACTGGTATGTTGACATTTCTGGAGCAATACTGACATCAAGAGAAAAGTCTGATCAGCAACTTGCAGGGATGACCAATGATGCTTCTCATGAACTAGCGTCATCAGGATCCAGAGCTGTAATAAGAAGGGCTGAGTGCTGTTGGCACCCAAAGCCCAGGGCCACTAACAGAGCTTCACTTTGCTGAATCATAATTTCTATCTGAATCAAGCAAAAGAACCATCAACTAGGACCCAGCTGCCATCACTCAAGCGCCTGGAGGTAGGCTGGGCCCCCATCCACCATGGGAAGGAGAACCATGCCTGCTCCCGACCCAGCCACCATTGCTCAAGCACCGGGAAGGTAGCAGCGCGGGTGCCCCTAAACCCCCATAAGCCCCCCCCACACTCTCAGTCCTCCTGACTGTGCCAGTCTTTGGACCCACTCTGCAGAGGCAGAGGTGGTCATCAAGGGTATTTTTCTGAGTTCCTAACTTTGAACATCTTTAAAGAAAGGGCATGGGAAAACTGTAATAGAACGTTGTGGAGTTCAACTATTCAGAAGGTTGGGGAACTCAATCTGGGCCTTGCAGCCTGAGGTCAGTCAGCGTCATGGGGTTCAGCCATCAGCTAACTGAGATCAGGGGTCTTGCATCCTCGCTCTGTCTGAGCCATTAAATGGTAAATACACTATATTGAAATTTTGTTCACTGCAGACATGTTCTGGACTGCTTCTTGA
>NW_022900951.1:92726362-92727326 GCF_012274545.1 Fukomys damarensis
GACTTTAAAAAGCTGTTTGCAGAATTAATGACAGAAAACTTCCCAAACAGAGGGGAAGAATTTGACATTCAGATAACTGAGGCATATAGGACCCCAACTAGCTACAATAAAAAAAAATCTACACCTAAACCTATAATAATCAAGATCCCAGAAACCCAACAGAAGAGCAAAATACTACAAGCAGCAAGAGAAAACAAACAAATCACATACAAAGGAAAGCCCATCAGCATCACAGCAGACTTTTCAACACAAACCGTTGGGACAAGGAGAGCCTGGAATGAGATATTTCAAGTACTAAAAGGGAACAACCTCCAACCTAGACTGATGTATCCAGCAAAACTCTCTTGCAAAATGGATGGGGAAATAAGACACTTCCATGACAAAGAACACCTGAGAAACTACATGAATACCAAACCAGCACTACAAGCAATTCTAAACAAGATCGTAGAAAAAGACAATGAAGGCAACAATGCCATGAGGCCCAACAGAGCAAATCAAATAGGCAAGGCAAGAAATTCAAAGATGGTGAAAAAGTAAAAACAGTCAACAAAAGGCCAGTAACATGTCAATAACAAGTCAGTACATATCAGTTATAACCAGCAATGTCAATGGCCTCAACTCACCAATCAAGAGAAATAGACTGGCAAAATGGAATAAGAAGCAAAATCCAACAACATGTTGTATACAAGAAACACACCTAGTGCAAAAAGAAGCCCATAGACTGAAAGTGAAAAGATAGAAAACAATTCTCCATGTGACAGGAGCCCAGAAAAAAACAGGGGTAGCAATCTTATTTGCAGACAAAGTAAATTTCAAACTAAAACTGATTCTAGTATTATCGATGTAGGACGGTACTGTATCATTCCTCTATGAATGTAAAATATCTTGTACCTGCTTTATGATACATAGTAGGGACTGTGCTTTATCAGAGCTACATTTAATGATATTACTCTAGAATGTTCTC
>NW_022900951.1:92727795-92748402 GCF_012274545.1 Fukomys damarensis
TTTATTTTTTTTCCATGTGTACAGGGGCAACACATCATACTAAATATGTAAGGTCATATCTACAGGGGTTTGATTACAGAAACTAATAAAGTATTCTCTAAATAATGAAAAAAAGAATAAGATAAGACTATAAGAGCAAGAAGCAATTTAAATATGTTTGGGGACCATTTTCATCTCCAGAATTAAGGATTATTTTAACGTTACATCATTGCCTTTTCTCTTTTACTTTCCTTTTTAGTTTTATTTTAGGGTTCCCTATTTTTAATGCTCATACAGAGGTTTCTTTAACTGAAATACCCAATAGTTTCTTTGGTGTGAAAACTATAATAGTACAAAGGATCCTAATGAGATAATTAATAATGTGAAATAAGAAGTAAAGGGCTAAAGGTGTAGGGAAAGTGGGAAGGGTGGGGGAAAGGTAATAAGGGAGAGGAAAAAAATATGAGAAATTGAAAAAATGGTAATAAAGTATTTGTAAATGGGGAGGGGAGGGGGGTGAAGGGAGGGCAGGGACAAGGGGAAAAAATGAGAATCAAGACCTATTATGTAAAGGTACAGAATCTCAATGATGAATGTAACTATATTGCATATCTAGATTGTACCAATAAACTCAATTTTAAAAAAAAGAGAGAAAAGTCTATTCCAATCTTGACACTGAGTTTGTTGTCATAGCTGCCTCAGAAGCAGTAGGGCTGGAATAAAGACCTTTGCAGGATTGAGCAACAGATCTTCAATGGGGCCTCCAGGGTACTGGGAGGTGTGGGAAAGAATAGCCAGGCTGGTTCTGGCTATAGAAGCTCTAGAGATAGGTACCCGGCACAATGGAGAGCCTGGATACCTGGCTGGAAAAGTACAGGAAGCTCATGCTCATTACTCTGCAAGACGCTATATGTGGGCTAGACTATATTACCACTGCCAAGGAGCCCTTCCCCAAGACTAAAGAAGCTTGTACCTCTTTAGGGGTCACAGTGTTATATTTTTCTAAGCAGTTCTGGAACTCCAGCAGGGTCTGTCCTCAGTGCTCCAGATTCCAACCTCTGAAGGTACCAGACACAGAGCCACTCTCTTTATATTCACTTTTCATGGTTACTTTCCCCCCAGGAACCCCAGGAGCCTAAGGACAATAAGTAGGAATAGCCCTTCACTTGACCCTTGCTCTCCAGTTCTTTACCCCATCTCTATGATCCAGAGGGCTGGGAACTAAGAATGACCCCAGAGACCCTGTCTGAAGCTCATCACTGTAGGTTTCAGAAATACCCTCCACCTCATTCCCTGTTTCTGGCTGTGTGCTCATCCTTTTTCTTCTTTATCCTCAAATCTACCAACCATTATACATGTCTGGCCAAGGCCAGGAACCAGGTTCATACTTCTGGAGACACAACCTTTCCTTATAATCCCCAATCTCCATTAACCCTACTCCTGACACCCTTTGCAGTTGGTTGTACACTTTGGCAGTGCCTACCTACCTGGAGCTATGCTTCCTGGGCAGTGTTTACCCAAGGCTCCAGTTCCTTTCTCTGACTCTCTCAGGTGCATGCTGAAAACCACTCCCTGTTCCCCTTCATTTCACACTCCTGAGGTTCATAAAGTATTGCCAAGTCATTTTAACATGGGCAGAGCCTGGGGCTGACAACTGTTTACCTTCTTTGTAAGCTCCAGGGCAGAGTCTGAACCTACAGTATCTCATCTGTCCCAAGCCTATTAAGTATGTACTTACCCTACTGGGCCAACACTATGAGACAGCTGGACCCCTAGAATGTAGATGCCACCATGTGTGAACCAAGATATATTTCCCAATAAAAGGAAACAAGTTATATACCTTGAGGCCAGGAAATAGAGTATCACTGGACTGTTTCCAACCAGAAATTCATGCATAAAGCAGACTTGGGTCCCCTGACTCCAAGAATGATGTACCTCTGGGCTTACTGATCCTAAGTATGGTTGGCACCCTCTGACCTATGCAGGTAGATGGGCAGAATGTCGTCCCTTGGGGTATATGGCCGAGCTTTCTTTGATGGTACTAACAGTAAACTAAACCAGCCAAAACTTGAATTGTAATGCATCTGTGTTAATGTTCCTTGTCTCAGTCTAGTATTTAATAATCAGGATACTCTTCATTTTCTCTACAAGAGGCTGCTCAACCAAGTGGTCAGCTGTGCTTCTCCTTTGCTTGGCAGGCCCTAGGTCCTCTAGGAAAGATATTGGGTCTCCAGTTCTCTGCTGCCCTGACAACCCCTAGGCCGGCCCTATTGGCCAACCTTACTTCTACTCCAGGGCAGGTATCAAGGAGCCAAATGTCCTGCAGTAGCTTTGGCTACTGGTTTTCAAACATGGCAGCCACCAATCCCTGGCTCCATGGCTTTCATACTGACTCTGGAAGTTCCTTGGAGTGATGAGAGATAGTCCCAGAATTCCAAGTGCTCCAACCCACCTTTTCTTATTTCTGATGCTTACCCCACTGGACACAAGCAAAAGGGCCAGAAGCCATGCTCAAAAAGCTTCACTTGATGGCACTGTTGCTCTAAAATGCTACTCACCTTGGTTCTCAAGCCTCTCCACATTTTGTGGATGAAAATATGCCAAAGCAGTACCAAAGCAGGAGTGGGGTTTGCTTTGTTGGGATGCTGGGTGAATAGGTATATTTTCTTTTTAGGCTTTCTGTGTATAAATGTATATGGTAAAATACCTAGAGAAATAGGTATAGCTCTTATGTGTTGTAATGATTTTTAAATGTGGATATTATTATCACTCTTCTCCAATTGTCTTAGCTCACATGTTGGTATTCTGCAGTCTACATCTTGGGTAAAATTGTTGCTTTCTTTTTTCTCAGTTTTAATTTTTTATTAGTACAAGTTTGTAGTACATGATGATTACATTCATCATGGAAGTCAGTACATGTATATACGTCTTAATTTTTCCATCCCCTGCCCCTCCCCCTCCTTTCATCTCTTGGTCCTCTTCCCTTTTGCAAAAGATTTTCAATTCTTGTTACCTTTTATTCTGTTCTCTTTTTTTTCCACATTGAATTTATTGGTACATTTTAGGTATACAATACAGTTACATTCATCATCGGGATCTTGTACCTTTACATGACAGGTCTTGGTTCTCACTGTTTTCCCCATACCCCTGCCTTCCCTTCACCCCCCTCCCTATTTACAAAACCTTTGTTTCCATTTTTTCCTTTTCTCATATTTTTTCTTTCCCTTATTTCCTTTCGCCTACCCTTCCCAATTCCCCTACACCTTTAGCCCTTACACATTGTCAATTATACCATTAGATCTTATTTACAGTTATAGTTTTTCACACCAGAGAAACTATTCGGTATTTACACATGTGTGACTTATTTATTTCACTTAAGAGTATAACCTCAATATGCATCCATTTTCCTATGAATGACTAATTTCTCATTCTTTATGGCTGAGTAGTATTCCATTTTATAGAAAAACCACATCTCCTTTATCCAGTTTCCAACTGATGGGCAAATGGGCTGTTTCCAAGTTTTAGCTATTACAAACTGTGCTGATATAAACATGGGTGTGCATATATCACTGTGGTATGATTCTTTTAATTCTTTTGGAAAGATACCCAGCAGATGGATAACTGGGTCCAATAGAACCTCTAGTCCCAGCTCTTTGAGGTATCTCCATATTGATTTCCATAGTGGTTGCACCAGTCTGTACTCCCACCAACAATGAAGAAGGGTTCCTTTCTCCCCACAGCCCTGCCAACATTTATTGTTGATTTCTTGATAGCAACCATTCTTTGTGGGGTGAGGTGGAATCTTAGTGTTGTTTTCATCTGCATCTCTCGAATGACCAGTGATGTGGAACACTTTTTCATATATTTACTTGATGCTTTTCCTTCTTTGAGAAATGTCTGTTCATTTCACATACCCATTTTTGAATTGGGTCTTTATATTTGGGAGGGCTGAATTTTTTAGTTCTTTATATATTCTAGATAATAGTCCTTTGACCTTTTATTCTGTCCTTTATATTTTTGGGTATTATATAAACCATGTGATATTTAAACTTGTGCATCTGATTTATTTCTCTTAACATTATGGTCTCAAGGTTTATCCATTTTCCTACAAATGGCACAAGTTGTATCCTTCTTTATGGCAGAGTAGTAGTCCACTGGGTGTAAAAACCACATTTTCTTTATTCACTCATTTGATGGACATAGCATCTTCCAAGACTTAGCTATTATGAGTTGTGCTGCTATAAAAATGGATATACTTGGGTCATTGTGATATATGTCGATTCTTTTAGAAGGGGAATAGCTGGAGCTAATGGAATTTCTAGTTTTCATTTTTTAGTTTTTCATGGGGACATTAACTTGCAGCTTTAGGTGGAATGAATCCCTGACTTTCCTCATTCATCCTTCTGTCATTGCCTGTCTTTTGTTTTCATGCAGCCAAGCAAAGTCTGGTGAGAATCCTTACCTGTGTGAATCACTCAGGAGGAGCCCTGAGAGGGAGTAGGCCACTGTGGGAACAGCAGAAACTGACAAGGGACACACTGGGTGAGAAGACAGGGAGGGAGGATGGTATCTTGATTTACCACCAGGGGTTTCATATGGTCACTGTCAATCCAGTTCATGAGTCCTTAGGACATATGGAGGTCCTTGAGGCTCCACATAGGCTAGTAACTTTATAGTCTAGCTGAACTTCCAAGGACTTGTGAAAATGCTGCATTAGTCAGCTTTCACTCCTGTGACAAAATATATGACATATACAATTTTAAAGGAGGGGAGGTTAATTTGGCTTATAGTTTCAAAGCTTTCAGCCCATGGTCCCTTAGCTCTAAGGTTTCTGGGCTTGTGATAAGACAACTTCATCATGATGGAGAATGTGTGGCAGAGCTCACTTCATGGCAGCTGGAAAGCAGAGATGCTAGATCCTGTGCTGCTATCTTCCTCCTTCTTCTTTTGTTCCATCCTGTTCCCCATCCTATGGGATAGTACTGCCCACATTCAGTGTAGTTCTTCCCCCTCAATTTGCTGGCCCACCTGCCAGCCATTTCTGATAACACCTTCAAGAGACAAACCAAAAATTTACTTCAAAAATTTCCTAGGTGTTTCTCAGTCCGATCACAATTAACTATTACAATGCCCAGTTGAGAAGGATCCCTGGTGGGCAATGGATGGATTTAGCTCCAGCTCCATTCCCACATTCAGAGGCTTTCCTATGGACTGGACCAGCCTCCATGTTCAAGACACAAATGTGGTTGGAATATTTAGATGCATTCTTAGGGTAACTTAGTAGGGATATATGTCCTGTGGGTAGCACTTAAAACCACCGTCCAAGGAATAGTCCCTGTAGCATGGAGGAACATATGGGAGAGCTGGTAGCACTCATATTTTCAGTTTCAGTCAAGTTGAAGACTGGTTTTTTTTTCAGTAGAAAATGGCATAGGGAGACAATAAAAGGGAGAACAAGGCAGGCACATTATCATTTGTTATGCAGTGCTGCCAACAGGAGAACCTTTTGTTCACTCCCAAACTTACTTTCCTGTGGCATCTTCCTGGTAGCAGTAAGGTTGGAGGAAAGTCAAAGTCCCAGGTATAACAAAAGAAGACCCCACCATGGGTGAGCATAACAAACTTCTGCTAAGGAGTCCAGTAATGGGGCTATTGAGGATATTGTATCATGCCCATTGGCAAACAACAAGGACATCTCCCAGGGTTTCTGGATTCTTAATAAGAGGCCTGTCCTCAGTGTTCTAGGTTCCACTCTTAAGTTGTAGTCATTGCTTGTCCATTGCCTCCACCTACTCCTTTCTTGGCCATGTTTCCCCACAATCCCAGGAAACTAAGGGCAGTGAGCATAAATGGCTCTAGGTTTCCATGCAGGGCTGGCTTTCCAGCTCACAGACGACAGCTCATATAGTGAGCTGGGAATCAAGGTTCATAACATGATTTCATCATTATGTTATATACATGTTTCAATTATTGTAGTGTTCTACATAAGAATACAAGAATATTGTGTCTCAAAAATAATAATAAAAAGCAAGAATGTTCAGAATATGCAGCACAGTGGTAGGACTGGTCATGTTCAAGGGCCTCTGTTCAATCCTCAATACGTAAATAAGTGAAAAGAGGTATGGTGTGGGGTGATTAAAAACATGTCACAAAGCCTCCAAATATACCCACAACATATCTGAAATTCCTTTATTTGTTAAATTATATGATGATTGTTCCAGAAGTATTTTATTAATATTAAATTACAATTATTCCTGAAAAAGGACAGTGATAAAGTCACTACTGAGAAGTGCCCACCCCATTCCTCTCTGTGCACCCAGCATCAGAACCTTTTCTTCATATCTCCCCAAGGTCCAAAACCCATCAGGCATGTCTACCAATGCCAGGAATGAGATACGTATTCTTGGACACATAGCCCTTCCTTGGAGACCTGACTGTCTCAATGTTCAGTTATTTCAGATTCTCTGTGGGAAATGGAAATGTGTAAGGGAAAACACCAAAAGGAACAGATGTGTCTGTATACTCGTTGCTACTTAATCTTATGAGTTTTAATTCTGAATATTATGTTCACTGCTCCACAGTATTCAGGGCACACTACTAGATTTTTTTGGTGGGGGTGGGGCAGGGTCTCAATATATAATTCAGGCTGGTATTGAACTCACTGTGTAGACCAGGCTGTCCTTGAACTCATGGCAATCCTCCTGCCTCAGCCTCCTGAGTGCTGGGTTTACAGGCATGAACCACCACGCCCGGCCTAACTGGTAGATATTGTATGAGTTGAATTCATAAGTGTAGAATGGTTGCTTACCTGTGTTTTCCCACTTATTCTTATGGTACCTTCTGTCCTTTAGGGGAGCCAATACATATCCCAACAAGCAGCCTCTCCCTGCTGAGGAGCAGCCTCATAAGGGGTAGTAGAATACTGTGAGTGAAGCAGGAATTTATAGGGCCCCCATGAAGTCAGAAGAAAAGAAGATGCTGTCCTGGATCACTCCCAGAGGTCTCAGGTAGATTCTTCAATTTAGTTTCCCATCTTGGAGGTCCATAGGTCAACAGGATGGCCCAGGTTCCACATAGGAAGGTGATATTGATGAGGGCCTGTAGTTTTACCACCAGTTCCAAAAAGCTCCAGATGAAAGTGAGATAGTGTTCTGTACTCAGCTTCTCACATACTAACTTATAAATTTATTCATTCATCCATACACTCATGCACACATGGTTTACATATGTATGTATACATTCCCCTTTTCCTTTCTCCCATAATTGTCTTAGAGAGACCACTGTGGATAAATTCTGTCCAAGGCTATAACTCTTAACATCATAGGGTAACTTTCTCATTGCAGGGACAAAATACCCAACATCCACTAGTTAAAAGAGAAGACCTTTGTTTTTGGCTTACAGTATTTAGAGGTTTCAGTCTATTGGCTGGCTTCAAGGCAGGGTGGCATGGCAGATGGGAGCTGGCAGAGGAGGAACAGTCTATGGCATGGTATACAGAAAGCACAGCAGCATTAAGGGAGAAGGATAGATAGATAGATAGATAGATAGATAGATAGATAGATAGATAGATAGATAGATAGATATCCCAGTGACTCATCTCTTCCCACCAAACCTCACCTCCCCAACATCACACCCAGCTATAAACCCATCAGTGGACTAATCCAGTATCATACCCTCATGCTCTAGTATCATACACCAGTGACCCAGTCACCTTCCAAAAGACCCACCTATGAGCACATGAGGCTTTTGGGGGATGTGTAACATAACAGTGACCACACCCATGCTGTTCCTCTACCTCCTATCCCTCCTGGCAACCTTCCCTGCAGTAGGGAGAAAATGTAACATTTCCTTGTGTATTTGTTTCCTATGTCCAGTGCTAATGGAAGAAAACCCAGAAGTATATCTACTTTTGCTCTCTCTAACCCCAAGAGGCTCACACTTAATAGACTCTTGCATTTTGCTGCTTTCATAAAACACATTACCTCTGTCCTTTGCATGTCTATGCAGATTCAGAGTCATGATGAATTCTTTCCATTTCCTCTCCTACAACTTCTTGGAATGTGTCCCTGTATCTTACTGGAAATGAGAGCCTAACTGGTTTATCCTGTCTCCCCCCTTCCATTTAGACTAAATTAGACTTTTCTTTTCCAACTTCCACCCTTCCCTTTCCCCCTGGTACTAGGGATCTAACTCAGGACCTTGCACTTGCAATGCAGGTGAGGCACCACTGAGCCAAATCTCCGGCCTCATCCACCCTTCTTTTGTATGAAATTTAACTGGCTGTGAAGCAACATACATAGTCCAAGTTCTGACATGGTGAGGGTATGTTTGTGGCAGGTATATTGTCTTTCTCTATCTGAAAGTCATCGTCCAGCCGAGGATTTAGCTCAGTGATGCCACCGCCTGCTTCACAAGTGCAAGGTCCTGAGTTTGATCCCCCAGTACCAAAAAAAAGTTGTACATTAAGATATAGTTAATATCCTATCATGACTGCCTTTGTCCTTGGAAAGTCATTGCAGAAGATCTGTTTATAGTAAGAGTGGAGATGTCTGCTTCCCACTCACACATCTGTGATCTATGAGCCAGAGGAACTGCTGGTCAGCTGAAGGTCTACTATTCTTTCAAATGGGACAGAGAAAATAGGGTTGTGAAGATATTCCAGCGTACAGTACATTCTACCATAATCACACAACTACTGAGAGGAGGGAAGGTCTGCAAAATAAGACACCAAAGGAGTGGTTGTCTTTCCCAAAGAAAAAGATCTTAGGGGAAAGGTTTTCCAGGTTTATAATGGATCTTTTTATGAGAACTCCTCTCTGTTTTTTATAATAAACAAAAGATCAACCTGTAACACTTGTGAGATTTCCAAAGAATGAATAGAGTTGATTTTAATGCCATGCTTTTTTTCAAAAATTCATAGTTGATTGGAGAGCTAATATCATAGCCTAAACATACACTCTTGGTTGACTAGGTGGGATATAATACGTAGTGTCCACTTTTGATTATCAGTTTAGTGGTCTCACATGGACTTAAGTACATTCTGGTAGCCCATTGTAGGACAAATAATGCACAGAGAGAAAGATCATTGTGATCTTGGGTCATCTCTAGGTACTGGTGTTATGGGTGAGTGCTCTTTGTTTTCTTCCTTCTTCTTTCAAGAAGAGTCAGTTTGAGCCTTTGAAAACAGCAGTAGTTACAGTATTGTAACTGAGGAAAGGTCTGATTCTGCAGCTACCTCTTGAAAGGCCAGTAACTCAAGAAACTGAGGGATGGGCTGGGGATTTGGCTCAGTGTTTCCCCCTCCTGCATCACAAGCACAAGGGCCCAAGTTTGAACCCTGATACCAAAGAAGGAAGGAAAGAAAGAAGGAAGGAAGGAAGGGAGGAAGGAAGAAAGAGAGGGGAGAGAGAGAGGGGAGAGAGAGAGAGAGAGAGAGAGAGAGAGAGAGAGAGAGAGAGAGACTGAGGGAGGGAGGGAGAAGAAAGAGCTTTATTCAGTGGCCAAGAAATGGATAAGTGAGAACTTTGCTGCCAAAAGAGCTTCACAACCCTAAGGAGTTGAGAAGTTACAAATATAGGAAAGGAATAATGAGGCCATGAGGTCCAGGCTAATAAAAGGATAGAATGCCCATTTCTATTACAGGAATAGACAGAGATCTTCTAGGTACTCCAAGGTCCTCTCTTTCACAGTCTTATGTTTTTGATCCTGGCAACTGGTGAGTGTTTTTGCCCAAAAGTTATAGCAACAAAGGAGAAAGACACACTGTAAAGGCAAATATGCCAAGCTTTTTCATCCATTTCCATTCACCCGTCAGACATCTGCAAGCCCAAGTGAATACTCAGTGTTTTCAGTAAAAGCAAGCTCAAATACCTGAAACTTGACATAGGCAACGCTTATTTCACCCACATGGCAGAGGTGCTATCTACACAAAGACTAGTAAGAGACTAATAATGTATTATATATCTGTATGCCCTCAAAAATTACTGATTTTTTTCACATGGCTGGAGATAGAACCTAGAGTCTCATGTTATGTTATAAAATTGCTGTACCACTGAACTACATTCTAGGCCCAAAATTACTGTCAACTAAGAGAAAGTAAAGCTAAAGTATGTATCTAAGTTTTTCCTCAGTAACAGTATTTCAACATCCCTTCAAGAGGAAACATGGCAATAACAGCTAGATTCCTAGAATGTGGCAATGGTATACACTTCAATAGTTTAAGCAAAGTTGGCTGAAAAGGCCTATAAGTGAGGGCCAAATGGTGGCACCCCATTCTTGGAGCTGAATGGAGACTATCCAGGCAATATGGCTCCACCTAAAAGACTGTGGCCAGTCCCTGGAAATTGAGATCAGCATACTATAGTGCAGAGGAAGGTACAAGTGAATTAGCCCTGGGTCCCCATGATAACATTTGCCACAGAATAGCCCTTTGAAGACTCTCTGTGGCAGACTCAGAGATGAAGCAGGTTATGGTAGCATTTGCATTCTTAGAGTTGAGATACTCCTCTTCCCAACCCTGTGTATTCCTCTTATCATCTCCTCATTGCCTGTTAACCAAGCTTCATACAGAGTAGCCCTTAATCAGTCTGATGAGGACAAGCGGGGAGACGGTTGTTTATATGAAGAAGATGCTTATACTGAAGGAGATAGGTAAAAAAAGAAAAGAAAAGAAGGAAAGAGGAAATTCTAGGAGGGAATGTGCGGCCCAAGCCTGTTGGTGGTATAGACTGTGCTCACGCCACTGCCCTCCAGTGCCATGCCCGCCACCACTGAGGAGCTGAATGCACTGTGTTGCTGGAAGCCACTGTACCTGGGTCTTAACTGTGCAGTTCAGCCTGGCCTTGAACTCACTTTGTAGCCCAGGCTGGCCTCAAATTCACGGTGATCCTTCTGCCTCAGCCTCCCAAGTGCTAGGATTACAGGAAACTCAGAATGAATGCCATGACTGTCTTTAAAGAGTGGCCAAGTTTCCAGAAAACAGAAATCCAAATAGATACAGAGATGTGAGGCCCTATGACTAGAACTTTGCTAAACTGCAAATACTAAAAATGATTATATTAATGTCAATTTAATTGACATGGAAGAGGCACAAAGGAGTTACATCTTAGCATAGTTATGTCTTAATACCTGTTGCCATTTCTGGCTCATGGTTTGGCAACAAAAGTCCAAAGCAGTTGTCACACTAAACTAAGTGAGGAGAAAGAATCAGTTAAATGTGCACAGTACTAGCCAAGAGATGACTGGGAGATGGTATGTAAAGAAACAAGATTCAGAGTGAAGCTCTTGTCAGAAGACATGAAGTCATATTATACAGTACATCTACCTTAATTAGAAAAATATCAATAGTAGTGAAACCAGAACAATTATCTCACTTTCATTATACTACCTGGCCAGATTTTGGAGTCCCTGAATCACCAACTTCATTTCTCAATTTCTTGTTTAAAGTGATAGAGTCTGGCTCCTTGGACCCTCACTGTGGGTCATTCAATGCAGCACAGACATTAGACACTCCACATCTTCTCTCTGGTAGATACCCATCACGTGCTGATGGAAAAAAAAAGATGATATTAACATTAAACAAGGGTTACTGAATATGTGAAAATATCTAATGGGACTTATTCAGACTCTAAATCGACTCAGATTCTCTTACATGGCCATAACAGAAGGAGCAAAATATAAAGGGAGATTTAAATATACAGAAATGGTGGAAATAACTTTCTAAGGAAGGCTTATCTCCTGCTTTGGGTCATTTGCCAAACAGAGTCATGACTGAATAGTACAATGGGAACAGAATGGGCCCTGAGGAAGAGATACCACCCAGTAACCAGTGTATGGAACTGTCCTCCAAGATGCAGGACACCATCCATGGAGAAGAGCAGTGAGAATGTTCTATGGACACACATTTGAGAAGATAGAAAGGTGACTACAGCTCAGAAGGTGCATGAAACAGAAGCTAGAGACTGAATGAAAAAGAAAAAAGCCAAGATTGACAGACACCTAAATATTCATGTCTTGGAAATATTCTGAAGCTATAAAGGTTGAACTACTGATGTGCAAAACAAGACCAAAGCCCACTCTGCAGCTGAAGTGATGCTCTCTAGCCTTATAGTTGTCTTTTCACAGAGTAAACTTTAAATCAAGGATGAGGAGTGCCCACCATCAGAAGACTGGAAGACTTGCAGAACCTCAACTTTGCTGCATTATTACGCATTTTTGTTTTTATTTTTTGATGCATGTGTGTTGTATAGAAAGGTGTAAAAGAAATAAATGAGGAAAGACTACTTTGTATTATTCTGCCATTTCTACTGAATTTTTGTACTTTTGGGCAGCATTAGATATTCTAGGAGGGGTGGCAGCGTAATTCACAAAGTGCAACCAGGAGACTACCCTTGGTGTAAAACATGACGCTTCTCACTTGTGCACTGAAGAATTAAGGAAAAGAGGTTTGGGGATTTAGCTCAGTGGTGTCAATCCTGGCTGGCAAGTGCAAAGCCCTGAGTTTGATTCCCAGTACCCCCACAAAACAAATTAAGGAAAAGAGACAGGAATTGAGGCCTGAAGTCAGGAATTGCACTTATATCAAACTATTCACTCCCCTGCTGAGTATGGAGGACATCCTAGAACACAAAATTAATCAGCCCTTTCACTGGCTCTAAAGAAAGCTGTAAAGCATTCTAGGCCCTAGAAGCATAGGCCATAGGTGTAGTAATCAGTCATGTGTCTTTTCTGTGACCTCTGTGCACAGGAGGCCCAGCACAGGCCTGAGTGAGCACCTCACAGACATTTCCTGCATACACGGCTCGCAAGAGAGACCTGAGGAAATCACTATCCAATGCCCTAGCATCACAAGAACCTTTCAGTGTCCCAGGAGAATATACAACATAGGACATAATCCAGTGGACAGTGGGTAGCTATGGATAAAAGTCCTTGCCCATTATCCATTTTAGCCACAGGTCTCCTACCAATCTGCCAGAAATGAGAGGGGTAACTAAGAATAATGTGAGGCTGGAAAGAGGGGTGGGTGCATATTTTGACAGGGATCCTCTTCCATTTGATTCTCTGGCCAGGAAAATGAGGACCCTCTAGAGAACCTACCCACTGGGATGTAGGACAGGGTTCCCCAAAGGTGGTAGATGTGACAATTGAGAATGAAGGCTTTGCCCCAGCACTGGTAAGTAGGGTGAGCTGCCATGTTGGAGGCCATGTGGACAGCTCTGGTGGTGGCCTTGAGATATCCTGCAAACCAAGAAGTGAAATACACAGTTGCCAGTTTGGGTAGGGATCTAGGGGTCTATCAGAGTAGACGTATACAATTCATACAGTCCTGTTCAGGGCTCTCGGGAGGCATTAGCCTCTGTAGAGTTGACCCTGGTCCTCAGGTGAGTGGAATCACCAATGCAGACCATGGTGCCAGGGTTGACAGCCAGGCTGCCTAATACCACATGAGAAGCACATACTACTCTGCAGTTTGGTGGTGGCCATGGCTGGGAGGGATCTGCAGCTCCTTCCACCATGAAGTCCTGGCTTCACCTGCCTCGGGGATGTCTCTGCTTAGCCTGGTAATCTTTAGTTAACCCCAAGCATCATCTTGTATTTTTTCTGTGGGTTTCCCTTCTGTTTCCTTAAACTCAAACTCCTTGTTCATTTTAAGTCTTGTGTTTATACACAATTCCTTGCAACCACTCCTGTTGGGGGCTGGCCTGTGAGCTGGCAGGAGTGCTGCCATCCTAAGCTAAGTGTAACCATTTTAGAGTTAAGTTTCTGTTTTAGTGAGTAAATTTCTGTTTCCTAAGACTGTAGTTCCTTATCTTTGTTACTCAGCCATTATAATTGCCAAGGTTACTATTACTCATGATAGTTTATGGTTACGCCTATTTCATCTTATCTTATGCTAAGACATTTTGTGCTGCTCTGAAGTTTCTCAAACTTAACAACCAGGAGTTTTTTGAGTCATCTGGTATTTTATGACCTCCGGACTCTGTAGAAGTTTCTTAATGCTTGTTTTAGGTCAGATAAGGCTGTCATGGTATTATCATGTCCCCTCCTCTTAGGTTTGTGGTTTTTTGCTTTAAAAGTCTTATGCTTGCCTGCAATAAAGGTTGCCTTGATCAGACTCCTGCCTTGGCATCCTTCTTTCTCTCCCTGCCCTATATCTGCCCGATGCTTTTTCAGGTTTGAGCACCTAAGACAGTGCTCTGCATTGCCAGCTCGCAACACACTCCCCCAGAGAAGTACAGGGGATTCCTGTAAGGTCCTATGAACATTTTTCTCTTGATAGCAATATTGTACCAGGAAATCCAGCCTATCCTTCTACAGGTCAGCACCATCTGCTCTTGGCTGAGGATAAAATAGCTGCCTCTACCCATTTGAACTCCAGCAATGCAGCCCACTCAGCTATCTTTATAGCTGAAGAACATGTGCAGGCAACCATTCAGGGCCAAACTAAAAATAAAAAGGGTAAGAGGCCAAATGGAAAGTTCAGTAAAGCAAAGTCTGAACACCTTGGTGGAAAAAGCCTCAGAGAAGTCTGAGGAATTGCTGAGACCAGACTGCAGAGTGAGCTTCCTCAGTGGCAAAAACCAGCCAGACTAGCTGTCTGCCTTAGGACTTTCCTAGCTTCCTTCCATTACTGGAGAAGGGGAGTGGGTAAAGCTGCCCACCCATGTGAAAAGCAAGCCATCTCCAGTATTCTGATGATTTTCCCCAAGTCTATATGTCCACTCCTGATAAGGGAATGGATAACTGGAAAAAAGAATCATGGGTCACCCTGGGTCCCAAAGTTCTGGAGCTGGAGTCCCACCAGCCTCCAGTGGTGGGCTAAGTGACCTGGAAAAGTATAAAAAGGCAGCTGCCAAGGTCAATTTAGAGTAGTTTTCAGTGGGTGAGGGAAGCTCACAATAGGTTAGGCTAGAGATTGGGGTGAGGTGGTCATGGTGATGGTAGTGTTGGTGGTTGTGCTGCTAGTAGTATGTGGGGGAAGTTTGGTCCAAGATTACAAAGAAAAAGGCAACCCACCTGCTACAAGATCTATTATGGCTTGTATTAGATGTCCCCCCAAAGCCTCATGTGCTCATACTGTCACATCTGATGAGGCTAGATTTTCATCTAGGGATTGTAAACTTTACATCAATAAAAAATTAGAGATACAAATTTAGAAGGACAAAATCACTTTATTGGAAAGAGGAAAGAAGTGAGGACATACAAATCTACCTTTTAGGGAGCCCAGAGCCAATGCTTGAGGATTTTTGTTGTTAAGCCCCATTTATTATATGGCAAGAAAGGAATTATTGATTTGAAATTTGTTATATACCTTCATTGACTATTTTAGGCTTTGGGACCCCCTGATTTAGCCACTGTCTCCATTCATTACCTACCTATAAATTTTGGGAGGAGCTCCCTTCAGTCTTCTTTGATATGTCAAAGGGCTACTCCTGAGCTTTATAGCAGAGGCTTACATTCAAAGCCTATTTAGCAATTAGTAAAGGAAAACATTTACATTTTACTACATTAACATGGTGGGAAAAGAATTAAAAATGTGTATGCATTTCTACATGGTTGCTTGAATATACAGGTATGAGTATATATTTTATATACTAAGTAAGTTCTCTTTTTTTAATGATATACTCCCTTGAAACATTATATCCATTGTAGTTAATCAGAGGTGGAAAAGAAGGAATTCAGCCTGGTCTTCAAGCCAGTTAGGGTGCTTATCATTTCTCTGGCCTTCTCTTAACTACTCCCCCTAGCAAGACTTTAGCACTTTCACATCACAACTTGCAAGAAACTTCAATCAGGCCTTGAACATTAACTGCAGCTCACTGAAATTTACCTATAATAAGTGAGTTCCTCCTAGAACATTGTGGGTCTTTCCATTTGAGGAGACAGAATGAGAGGCAGAGAAAGACAGACAGACACACAGAGGGACAAACACTCAGACAGGCAGAGGCAGGCAGGCATGAAGAGACAGAAAGAGTTACACACAGACAAAAGATCCTGCCAGCCCTGCTGAAAATACCTTCTCCAGTGCTGCACTTGTGGCTAAACAGCCCCCTCTTCCTCTCCTACTCATGTGCCATGGCCTGAGTGGCTGAAGGGTTAATGGAGTGAGAAATGAAGGTGAGAGATTAAGACACTTAGAAATAAGACAAAGAAAAACAGTAAAGATTACATAGCTGAGGCCAGGTGGAAGCTCTTTGTCCTGATGAGATAAAAAGCTTGGCTTGCATCCTCAGCACCTTTATTTATAGTGTAGATAAAGAAAAGGGGATGCCTGATTGGAGCAGAAAGAATGGCTAGGATCTGCTGGAGATAATGCTCGTTGTATCTCTGGTGAATGGGTAGGAAGGAAGATAGGCCTCTCCTTGGCTAGGCCTTGCTCTGCCATGCCCTCTGCTGGAGAAGGCAAGTTAGGCCTGGCTGTAGTGATCTATAGTGCATCACTCCCAGCATCTCCTCCCCCTGTTCTGTTTTGTAGCTGCAGCTTGTGATGATGTCTCAAGGCAAGTTGTCCTAGGAAGACTCTGCAAAGGAATAGCAAATATTATTAGCAGCAACAGGAAAATTAGAATTCCTATGGTCATAGCAATGCTATGTTGGGCCAGGTTGAAAGGATTGAATCCATATAATAAATCATTTTGCCATGACCTCAGAGGTGAGGAAAATACCATGTGCATGTTGAATGGACAAGATCTGTTTTAGAGATCTAGATTGAGATTGGTATGATGAAAGATACCCATAGCTTTAACTTGATTACCAATCTCTAGCACTGTAGCTTCTAAGGCATTAAACCTGTACTTTCAACATCTTTCTGGGTCTAAAGGGCATAAGAGGCATTTTTTTCCTGAGTAATTGACAAACCATACATTCTGTACATTTTGTGCTGAGGCCACAGATGCAACAACAGTGGTGGCAAGCAGAGTAACTAGAGACATAATTCCTAGGACAATAAGTCCTACCATCCAACAGGGGTGAGTGAGCTTTCTGTGTATGTCTTCCAGAGATGGCAGTCCATAGTCATGATACCCTAGGCCAGAAATATTAGTGGGTATCATGACAAAAGATGGCCTATACAATATTAGCACATATTTATCCTTACTAAAGTTAGTAAGGCAGGCAGTAAGATTACAATTTTTGCAACTGACATTAAAAGAATCCTTTTCAGGAGTATTATTGACCTGTCCAACCAGGAGCATATAAGGGTTTTGTACACAAGCATGTGCCCAGATTTTATTGGCCCCTGTGTGACTCCTGTCCTTTAAACTATGACTAGGGAGTGATCACTTATAAACTGGCAGCCAATTGCCAAAGATCTCTTTGGAAGTACTTAGATGATATAAGTAGTACCAATGCTGGAATATGGCCAGTAACACAGTACTTTGTATGATACCAATTCTGGAAAACTATATTTTGTATAACAATTTTATTTACTTCATGGGTGCAACAGTCCTCCCAAGGAACACACTTTCAGAGAGGACCATAACAAGTGACATTATGGCAAGAGGAGAAAGGGCATGAAAGGTTATGAAGATTATCTGTTGAGGTAAGATTGAAACTATTAATTAGCACCAATTCATCTTGATCCATGCCTGATGCATTATGAATAATGGCTCTCTTTTCAATTACCCAAAGTGAGAAACAGAGGGAAGATGGACTGAGACAGAGAGGGAGGCCTACTGTTCTCCTGGTATAATTATAGGTGGTAGATGTAGGAGAGATATGTGAACAACAGAATAACACCCCCAAGACATTGGACTGATTGGAAAATGTAGATACAGAAACAAGAGTTTCCCAAGGAAAGGGATAAGCCATAGGGAAGTCTGAATATTTCCTCCGTAGGAACATAAGCATACTCTGGCTCCTATGTTATTAATTGCATTGAACCATAAAACCTATTAGTTAGGACATCCTTAGACAACATTTGTGCCTAGGACATGTCTGTAGATTTATGTTAGTATCAGTGGATTTTTTGTTGGAGGATATTTACTTTCCATGAATGGATTTACAAATTTTTAATGATCATTCATAGGAAAATGGATACATATTGAGGATATACTCCTAAGTGAAATAAATAAGTCACACCTGTGTAAATACCAAATAGTTTCTCTGGTGTGAATAAACTGTAATAGTACATAAGATCCTAATGAGATAACTGACATTGTGAAATGGAAAGAAAAGGACTAAAGGTGTAGGGAAGGTAGAATGGGCAGGGGAAGTGTAATAAGGGAAAATAAAAAGATGTGAGAAAATGAAAAGATGGAAATAAAGTGTTTGTAAATGGGGAGGGTAGGAGGGTGAAGGGAGGGCATGGACAAGGGGAAAAAATGAAAGCCAAGACCTGTCATGTAGAGGTACAAGATCCCAATAATGAATGTAACTGTACTGTATACCTAAAATGTACCAATAAACTCAATTTTTAAAAAAATAAAAATTTTTTAATGAAGGCAACTAGAGAAAGTGACAAAAATCAAATTGAGCTTGTAGAGCTAGCTGTACTCCTCTTTTTTAGTTCATGTAAGTGAGTTTTTAGGGAAAAGTGGATACACTCAACAATGGCTTTTCTCTGAGTTATAACAACCTATAATGTGTTTAACTGGCCCAGTTGTCTATAAGCTCATTTCGAAAGGGGTATTCCCAACTGCAGTTAGGGGAGAAGGGGCACAGGTGTCATCTAACTACTTCGAGCTGAAAAGGGTTGGAGTAGGGATAATAATAATTATTACAATTATATCAAACTTTATGTCCTGTGATATAGCTTGGTACCAAAAGCATCTTTTTAAATAACACCTTGATTTTTCCACCAAGAACTCTGCTTTGAAGAGGAACAATATAAACATATTACAATAACATTTAAAACTTAACCATTTGATGATAACCAATATAAACATTCGGTAACATTTAACATGGTGCAACCCCCTCTTCTGCCTTTCTTAGAAGCTTTCTTTCTCTCAATAAATTTTTCCTACTCTTAACCTCCATTGTTCCTAGGATTCATTCTTCAATTTTAGAGAACACAAACACACAATTCAGATATCTAACAGGTTTGGGAGTGGCTTCTCTTCCCCCTTTATCATTTTGGAGGTCTTCCACCAAGATTACTGGACAGAGGCAAGACTTTTTTTTGATAGGTTCTAACTTGGTTTTTGTGGTTCATAGATTGTAACTTTTGTTTCATAGACTCTTGACATTTGTTTCATAGATTCTGGCTTTTGTTTCATATAAATTCATTTTTTATTAAAATAACATTTTATTCTTGTTTTGCATATTTTGCATCCATTTGGAGTTAGTTGCTTCAAAATGCTGTAAAATGGGTGTCTTATGAAATCATCTCAGATAAAGACAGTTCAGGCTTTTATCCATCGCTTAAAAATCATAAACAAATGGTGGTTACTATGCCAGCTAGTAATTGCCTTTAGGGCAGCTGCCACTCTCAAAGCAGAGGACATATTTCTCCAGTTGCCCTTTGGTGAATCCACACATTGATGCCCATGGTGGGTGGAACATTGACCAAATAGGCATTTGGGTTACTTTTGGAGACAGATTTCTGATTGCATGGAAATGAAGGAAACTGAGGTGAGAACTGGTGTGTGTGGGGGGTCATGGCTATTCTCCGGAAGATACCCGAAGGTCCCTCAGAAGAAACTAGCTCCTGACATCCCATCCAGGTAATCAGCAAAAATCTCCACATCTTGTCCCATCTGGACTCCTCTGTGAGGTGAGAGAGGAACTCTGTCAGTGATCATCAGATAACCTCTGTCTCAGAGTGATCTGAAATGATGCCATCAGAGTCCTTTCTTAAGCCTCCATTAAGAGTTGAGCTACAGGTTTGGACTGCTTTCTCTACTACTAGTAAGACAGACCTCTAGAAATGTAAAAAACAAATCTTTGACAGATTAAAAACTACCTGAAACTTCTCTCCCCTTCCTAGGCATGGTCTTCATCATTTATGTATGTAGGGGAGAAAAATACCTTTTCTGATAGGTTATGGACCTTGAAACATCGACTGTGGTCTCATAAAATGCTATATGGTGATTTTTTGGATGTTTAACCAGCTTGAGCTTTATTTGGATTTTTTCTCTCTGCTAATGATTTAAAAACTCCCCTTAAACTTTTCTCCAATTTGTTGGGAGTTCATTTGAGAATCCTGTCTTTTGACTTCCAAGCAATTCACAACTGTTTAGTCTTACACTAGGGAAAATAGCAATCAGTAACTTGCAGTTGTGTTTTTATGTGCTAACTAGAATATGGGACTATTTTGGTCAGCCTTTCTCTTCCTTCATGCACGAGTATAAGAAGTTGATAAAGATGCCTTTACTATATAGATTGTGACTGGTAGGAGGACCTATGAGTTTCAAATACTTAGTGAATTTAAAATGGACCTTAAAGGAGTAGCCTTGTCTTGCTGCTAATAAAAGATGCCTAAATGACTGGATAGACAACAGAAATTTGTCAGTTTTCTCTGCCCAAGGGTCTAGGGCAGAATCTCTGACTTAACATATCTAGAGGTGATCTCTTTTGTGGGAAAAGTGTCCTAATTTGACTGTTGACCTATTTTTCTATCTATCAAAAACCTAGAAAGCAGTGGTTTAAATCTTTTTGCTAGAAATACTTCCTTCACTAAAATAAACATGA
>NW_022900951.1:92748902-92754174 GCF_012274545.1 Fukomys damarensis
TATAATTTTAAATTTCTTACAGAGATTTATTCTTCAAATTGTCCTTATTTACACTTTTAGTTTATAACACCAGAGGAATTATATGGTATTTACATGTATGTAGTATTAATTTCACTTGAGTATGTCCTCAATGTGCATCCATTTAGCTGTAAATGTCTCTAATTTGTCATTCTTTATGGATGAGTAGTACTTCATTTTATTTAAAAAAAAAAACAAGAAGCAAAAAGACACATCTTCATCCAGTCTCCAGTTGATGAGCAATTGGGCTATTTCCAAGTTTTAGCTATTACACATTATAAACATATATAATTGATATTGTGTAATAGGAAGAAAAGGTCTAAAGGTGTAGGGGAAGTGGGAGGGGTAGGGGAAAGGGATGAATGGAAAAGAAAAAAATAAGAGAAAAGGAAAAATTGGAAACAAAGTCTTTGTAAATAGGGAAAGATGGAGAGGGTAAAGGGAGAGTAGGGGAATGGGGAAAAATTAAGAACCAAGATATATCATGTAAAGGTACAAGATCCCAATAATGAATGTAACTGTATTGTATACCTAAAATGTACCAATATAAAATATTTTTAAGAAACAAATTGTCTCTTATCTTCTTATAGCTAAAGCTATAGAGACTTATGACAAAGTATCATACTTATAGAAAAACTTTATCAATGAAAGAATCTAAGAGCCAACAGGATCACTCATTATTTCAGTATCTATTTTTTTGGTGTTTGATTTTTTGTTTGTTTGGTTTTTGGGGAGTTTTGTTATTGTTGTTGTTATTGTTTTTGAGACAGGGTCTCACTATGTAACCCAGGCTGGTCTCAAACTCACAGCAATCCTCTTGTTTTAGCCTCCCAAAGTGCTGGGGATTAAAGGCGTGCACCACCACACCAGGCTCTATTTCAGTATCTAAGTGCGACTTTCTCCCCGACCTGCTCTTCCATGCTGATGTGCTCATGCTTAGATTTTTCATGCTCTATTTTCTTAAAAGTGTGTTTATACTTGCCTACAGGCTACCAAACTCTAAGCAGTCATACAAATGGAACCAATGTGTTAGACTTCTTTTACTGGGATCTACCAAATCTACCTTCCTTGTAAACAATTCATAACTGCTAAACTATACAATATGACTTCTATGTTGGATCCTGCAATCCCCTGGACCTTATCCTTATTTTCTGTGGGGGGCTATTTTTAGTTTCTCCCAGTGGAAACCCTTGTTTGCTATATTCATAGCAATCCTATTGACCTTGAAATATGGACCATATATTCATTTTTTTTTGTTTTTTTTTTAAGCTAAATCCCCAGCCCTGGCCCATATAGTCTTAATTGTTTCTTTAGTTTTGTCTCCTCTAAGCTATATGGCTACCCAAGATAACAATGCCTGGCACCTATCATAGACTGTCTTTAGAATACTCTGTTGATCACTACAACCCTCCTCAGCTGGAAGTACCACAATGGTCTTCACCCATTGCCCCCTCACAAAAGTTAGGGTTACTTCTTCAGAGGAGGGAATATTACAGATAGGTAACTTTAGATATATTGGAGGCACTTGGACATGGCCAACCCAGGAAGAGCCAACATGGAGGACAGTCAAAGAGCCAACATGGCGGACAATCAAGACACATCTACTGAAGGCCAGAATTATAAAAGGAGAGAAACTACTACAACCTTCTGCTTCTCCTGGGGATAAATATCACTGATTGACATTCTAAATAGGTATCAATCACCTGAATGGGGGGCCAAGATCTTAACCTAGCCTTTCCAGGAAATATCCTTGAACCCCATGTTTACTTACTACAAATCATTGTATACTTGCTACTTGAATTGCTCCCCCCCATTGACTCCCATTTAATCAATACTACCTGGGTGACTGTACTTGTAACCTCATTGATTGGTCATAGCTTTGCCCCACCTCATGCACACCTTGTAATTTTTACATTGGGTTTTGTAGAGTTGTCCCACTTTGTACCCTCCTCAAAAAAGGGCTTCACTGCATAAAACATCTTTGAGGAGTAGGGTTGCTGGGCAATGCAATTTCTGATCCCACCTCTGTCTTAATTAGACAGAAGTTTTCTTTCAATAAATTTTCCTACTCTTAAAAAAAACAGAGTTTATTGGGGGGTGTCTTCCCATAAGGCTATGAAAATTACTGGGGCTCCCATCAGTGAACAAAGACCAGAATAAATTCTGCTGAGCAGCTGCTTCCTGATTCACCAATGGGAAACACATTAGCCATCTTCACAAACCTAAAGGTTTCTTGGCAATACTGGTCTTTTAACCTGTAATAACAAGATTGTAAAAATTAAAAAATTATTTATGAACAAGAAAAATTATATAAAAATATTTTTAGTTATACAATCAAATATGGATTACAGTCAAAATTAATCATTGATGTAATTTTGATCAGCTAAGAACCTGGGATAAAAGAAAGACAGAATGTAACAATATTTAACTATAAGCCAATGTGAATGATAGGCAGATATTTTTTAAGAAAAACAAACTTTTAAAGTAAAAACAGTTGTAGGGCTTAAACAATTTGTACAAACACAAAGACACAAACATATAAGAAACTTTAAGAAACTACACTGCACTGAAATATATTTGGCCAATTTAATTAATAGTATAACTTGTAATTAACAACAGTCAAAATATTTACAGGTGAATTAACACCAATCTCTTAAATTTCGAAAAAGAGCAAATAAAAGTGCTTTAAGAATGATCTTTAACAAGAAGCTACTATTAGAAGAGAGGCAAAATCTAGTGTTACAGTTATATACAGAAGTCTATGACCAGAACGCAGAGAAGCAACCAAGGCAATCTTACAATTACAATTTCAAGATTTAAAATATGCAAAAAGGTCCAGGGATTTAGATATACTGGTTCTGCCACCTGCATCACAAGCATAAGAACCGGAGATCAATCCCCAGTATGAAGAAATAATAACAATAATAAATAAAATATACAAACAATGCTTTAAATGAGGGACAAAATATATAAAAACCAAACACCATGTAAACATTAATTTCAATTGGATGAGAAAGGAACAACAGTCAATTAGTCACACTTGATGAATAATTCTATAATTTTTAACATTTTGATTAATTCATTTTCAAGGTTGTCTCTTTTTTTTTATGCTATCACGTGTAAGGGAAACCCTAGGGAACAAATACATCTTAGACTGAGGAAAAAAGCCTAACAAACGACCGGTAACAGAACTTGGCCACAGGCACATCGGGACAAGGGCTATGTCCCCTTGGCAAGGGAAACCACTTTCTCCCCCTTGCGGCGCCGCCAGCTGGCAAAGCATGGGAACATGGACTTTTCTCTGGCACATAGGAGCGATGCAGAGGAAACCTGGAAGGACCTGGGTTTCTCCTCTTCCAAATGCCCCAGGGAAGGGATGTCCCGTCCCTCCCAGTCCCGCCTGACACCAGCTGAGGGTCCTTTGCTAAACTCCCTTTGGGAGATGCCCTTCGGCCTACTGGGCCCAGGACCCTCCAGCCCTCCCGGGCCCTAGGAAAGCCCGCCAAAGGGCTCTGGCCTCACGCGCTTACTCTCAGCATGCCCCCCATCAGGGGCAGTCTTCACTGGGACCCTGCCACGTTGGCTTTTGGCCGCCCAGCCCGTGCTTACTGCTTTCTGAGTGCTCAAGGCCCCGGGTTCCTCCTAGAACTGGGTGGCTTCCTTCCACACCATGGGTCAGACAGACAAAGCCGAAAGAGGGCAAGACAGGCAGGGCAAGACAGAGGAGAGACACAGTCTGTGGGAGCCTGGCTGAACCAGAGCGACTCCATCTTGATCAGCAAACAACCTAGAGACTGTCGCTCCCCCCCCATCCCTTACAGGATAACTAATGATTAATTGTGAATTGTTAGGTGGCTGTTTTGAAGTAGCTAGGAAACTAGGTAGAAACTGTAGTGAACACAGAGACCCAAGGCAGGTCACGCCACTCCTTGCATGCCTGTAGTCTGAATGTTCTGAACTTTATGATGATCTAGGTTGCAAATGGAACAATGGATAATCACTCTGCTGATCATTAGTACATGACGACCACTAGCTCAGATCAACTGACTCTTTGCCTTTGTCCTTTTCCTGTAAGTTTTAAGTGTAAACCCCCCTTTTCAGCCCTATATAAAACGGCCTCTGTTTCTTAGCTGGCCGCCCTTCTTGAGCTACTTGGCTTAGGAGGTGCCGTCTGGCCAGACTAATAAAGGTCTATTAGCCAACTTGCCTGGTGTGTTCCTTCCTGGGTGACTCTCGCTATCGGACAAGCTCCTGGAGCCTCGCTGAGCTACTGAGCCCAGCATCGTGAAGGCCTCTTGGCTGTTCACGCTCCAGGAGTAAAAGTGAGACACAAGTCTTACAGTCAAAGAGGAAGAGACAGGGCTCGGGGGTGGGGGCCGGGGACTGCCAACCCCGCTGAAAACACCGCCTTCGCTAGCGCTGCACTTGGGGTTGAGGAGCCCGCTCTTCCACTCCTTGTCATGCAGCAAAGGCTTGGCCCTGAAACCCAAAGCTTGGCAGAGTCCCCGTCTGCGTGGGGCCACCCGCGGCCTGCATGACTGCCCATGGTGGCCTGTGGGAAGCCAGCCATGAGCCCACTGGCTTTTTGAAAGACAACATTTGTTCCTTTTTAAGGACTGCACGTGTTAAACTTGTTTTGACCCTGCGTGGGAGAAACACGGACAGCCAAAGATCTGTAGGAGTCAGGTGTTGTAACTCCATTTTGTTATGTTAAAAGATCTGATGTTATCTATAGGAGCAGGTGTTGAGGTTACTATGGTAATCCTAGCCCATAATAGTTCGGTCTTTTCCCTTAAAAGGCTGATGCCTGCCTGCAATAAACGTCCCCTTGATCAGACTCTTGTCTTGGCGTCCTTCCTTTCTCTCTGCTCCATCTCCACCCCGCTGCTCCTTCAGGTTTGAGGCACTGAGGGACAGTGCTCTGCGTCGCCAGCTCGCGACAGTGGCCTAGGGGACACAGACACTTGCTAACACTGTGACCTGGGAGGGCCTGAGGCCTGGGTGCGGGAGGCCCCAGGAGAGGTCTGGGGCTGGGGGGAGGGGTTCGGTGGTGCTGCGGAGGGGCTGGGTTCTCTGTGGAGTTGTGGGAAGTGGCCTAGGACACAGCCACTTGCTAACACTGTGACCTGGGAGGGCCTGAGGCCTGGGTGCGGGAGGCCCCAGGAGAGGTCTGGGGCTGGGGGGAGGGGTTCGGTGGTGCTGCGGAGGGGCTGGGTTCTCTGTGGAGTTTTGTGGCGACGGGCGGGCTTCGTCC
>NW_022900951.1:92757215-92768068 GCF_012274545.1 Fukomys damarensis
AGGCCTCCCGCAGCGTGAGCCACTGACCAGCGTTGGGAGAGAGCTGGAAGGAAGCCTGAGCAGGGCCTCGAGCCTGCAAGCTGAGGCCATGCCCAGGGGTCGGAGGACCCCAGTCCCTGACGGGAGAGGGCAGCTGGATGCCAGCGTATGGAGAGCACAGCCATGTTAACCTGTGATTCACCCGAGCGGTGTGGACGTGCCGTCGCCTATAGCAACGGGCTAGTTCAGCTGGTGGTCTGATCTGTTGCCTAGCAACTGTAAGGGTTTTCTTCTGGAATGTGTGGGTGGTACTCTCGCTCCCGGGAGAGTATAAAAAGAAGAGGTTCTGTAATAAATAAAGCAAGGAACATGAGAAGAAAAGTGCCTCCCGTCTCTCTGTCCTCGTCCTTTCAGGTTTAGGACCTGCTGGCAGGATCCTGACGGCAGGATCCTGACGTCGCAACTCGCGACACCAGCGGAAAGCGGGGCCAGGGTCCACGGGCCACACTTGCCTGCCTGTCTGCCCGAGTGCCCGCCACCCACATCTGGACAGGGGCCTCTGGCTCGGTCTCTGAGCCGAGCCCCACCCACACCATCCCCACCCCAGGACACCTGAGGGCTCCGGGAACCCAGGCCTGGAGCAAGCCTGCTCGGGGCTGGCACAGGAGATGCCCCCTCCCCGGACCAAAGCACGCCCCGCCCCCGAGGGCACCTTTCCAGGCCTGTGGGTTCACCTGGGCAAAACTTGTTTCTGGTGCCCTGGGCTGGGTGACCACTGGGGACATGTAATCTCTGAAACATGCAACAAAGCAGGGTGTGGGTGGGGTTTCGGGTGGGGTTGTCAGGAATCCCAGAGTGCACCCCTGGCCCACCTGCTGCCTGCCTGCCTGTCTCTCCTGCAACTGGTCCATCAACTTTTCTGCTTGGATTCCCAGCACACAGTTGGATCAGAAGGACCCAGGGGATAGCAATTCACAGTTCTTCATGGAGGGTGCGGTACCTGGGCCCCTAGGAAAGGTGTGGGTGGGGCAGGTTCCCAAGATGAAGGTTCTGTGCCTACCACCGCACCACACTTCCTCATAGGGTGTTTTGGCCCTTGGCACTTCTCCCAGTCTGACCTTCCCCTGTCCACCCAGCCATCTGTCCAGTCCGTCTCTTTGTGTCTTTCTCAGGGCCACCCTGTCCCCATGGGCCGCCCTGTCCCCATCGCCATCCCAGTCCTGGCTCTTTACCTGGCTTGCTTTTCTTTCTCTTCTCCTGGTGAGCTGGCTGATTTTTCCATCTCTGTTCCCCAATGTTCCCAGGTCCCCCATGGAACCCAAGATCATGATGTGTGTGCCTCGGGATACGCATGCTTGAATGCTGTGTGGGAAGCAATATACCCACCCACCGAGAGGCATGAAGAGGAACGCCAAAGGTGCCTGACCTCACTCACACTTCCCACATGGAGACCTGAGCCACCCCGGCGCCAAGGGCTTCTTTACCTCTTCTTCTGGGTCCCAAGGTGCCACCTGGAAAGGAAAGGCTAGGGCTCAGGTCTTTCTTGGATTGGGTGTATGTGTCTGCCCCTGGGAGGCTGGGTGTAGGCACAGCAGACAAGGAGTGTGCAGGGGCAAGGTGAATGCCTTTCTTCTGTAGACCATGGCCTTGTGTCTGCCTGGGCCTATGTTTCAGGTGAGCCTGGATTCTTTATTGGAAGACACATTCTGCTGAATTTTGGAAATTTTTCTGCTTTGTAGCCCTAAGAGGGAAGCCTTTCTTCCTGGCCTCATGTTCCAGTGGACTACCTTCTCATTCTTTCCTCAGTCTAGTCTCTCATGCTTGATAAATCCAATATTCTACCTATCACTTGAAAAGGTTTCTTTTAATATATTGCCTTCTTCTCTTGTACCATTCTTGGTTCAGGAATAAGTTCTGATTACTGGTTGGGGAGGATGGAGAAATCTTTCACCTAGTTCTCAGAAGCACCAGGAAACTCCTCCAAAGGCCTGGTCTTCTGAATTTCCTCACTGAGTTCCATCCAGGTGCAAGGCCCAGAACTATATCCTGTTATGTCTTCTCAGATGCAGGTGCATAGTGCCCCTGTGGTTACTGAAACCTGGTGAATGGCACTGTACCTGTCATTCTTTCCTTGGTCACCATTTTGCCCTCATAGGTGTTGGGCTATTTTCACATTGTTTCATGCCAAGGAAAGTCCCTTTTGCCAGCTGCTCTTGAGTACCCAGTCCATACTCCCCAGTACTTCCCCAGTCCTGGATCTCTGCCATGCCCTCAAGGTGGCTCTAATGTTTTCTCAGCCCACTCCCACCTGCACACAACATGCACAGTTATGTATAGTCTGGATTTGCTGAAGGACCATCCCTTTGATTTAACTTCCTAGGATTAAGTGATTTGCTTAATTGTGCCCAGAGACCTGAAGATTATTAAGAAATTCTCACCCATGTTTGTAGTGGGCCAGCATACATCAACTAGGAGCTCATGCTCAAGGATGATGATGCATAATGGTTCACCCAAGAGCAAGCAGAGTTTAGGTGAATTTCTCCAGGCAGTTGCTCTACTATTCCTATTGTGTGAGCTCAAGTTTCAGAATATTTGCATGTTTTTCACTTCCCAATCTCACCAGAAATAGAAATTCATAGTCCATGTAATAAGAACACAAGAAGATCTTAAAATATAGAAAATATTTCTCAATCACTTACAAGAAGGGAAAGAAAAGCACAGGAAAATACTATTGCATAATTTCTCACTTCTGAGTTTCCAGAATAGCATGCCTGTCACAAGAACCTATATTACTATTTCCTAATCTGTGACTGCCTGTTGATGTGGTCCTATGTTTGCTATTTAATTTTTGTGCTGAAATGTCCTTATACATGTTAGTTCTACAGGAGATGTGAGACTGCAGTGCTTGGTGGTCATTGCTTTGACAGCTTTACCCTTTCAATTGTTTTAATCTCAGGGATTCTGCATAAATCAGTGGCTGAGTGCATACTTACCATGTGCAAGGATATGGGTTCCATTCCCAGTACCACAGGAGGAATGTCGAGGGGGAGCCAGATAGGGTGGTGCATGCCTGTAATTCTAGTGACTCAGGAGACTAAGATAATAAAGTGACCTGCTGAGACAACAGAGATCCATGCCAAAAAAGTTATAATCCCATTATAAACACAGCGGTCCTTTGTTTTATAATCTTTGATACCTGAAATTATTTTTTTAAAAAGCTTATTTCTTTCATGAATAATCGTGGCCATTTCAGACTGTATATGAAAGAACTGTAGCAAGATGAAATGTGGCTTCCAAGCATGTCTATTGTATGCTATGCCTACTGTGTCTATGAGGTTGGCACTGTGGTCCTGTGGCTCAGTCTCCTGTGTGGAGCTGGCCTGCATAAGGAAACTTCCACCTGTGCACAGAGCCTGCTTTGGAAGCAGGTGAACAGTAATCAGTGCCTGGGAAAAACCATGGAAGGTATATAGGTAGATGCTCAACAGAGACTGCAATTAAACCCAGTCCCAGTAGTGGTTTCTTCAAAATATCACTGTTCCAGAAATATTTTGAGACCAGTTTTATGAAAAAAGTATAAAAAAATAAGGAGTGATATAGGCTACTTTGCCTTACAGTTCTCCCACATTCTTAAGTAACAGAAAAAGAAAAGTGCTTTCTTCCTTTGTGGGATGTAAGGTTTATTAGTCACTAAAACATGAAATCTTCTAGCTTTTCACTAGCTGTGAAACAGCCTTCCTATCTCAGGATTAACAACTGCAGGGTAATGAATCTGTGGATAACAATGCTTATAAGATCAAGAGTCTTTTATCAAGAATCATGATAGGGACAGAGGTTTAGCTCAGTGGTGCCAATGCCTGCCTGGCAAGCACAAAGTCCTCAGTTCAATCCCCATTTGTGGGGGTGGGGGAGCTGGGGTTTTAGCTCAGTGGTGCTGCTTCGCAAATGCAAGGTCCTGAGTTGGATCCCTGGTACAAAAAAAAAAAAATCATGATAAAGTGCTTTGCACAGTGATGTATGCCATGAATCCCAGACACTCCAGAGGCTGAGGTGGAAGGATCACTTGAGCCCAGAGTCAAGGTCAGTCTGGGAAATACAAGATCCAGCTCAATAAGGAAAAAATGGGGCAACACAGTACGTTTTCAGAGAAGCTGCACCTGTTATAATTTGTTTGTACATCAGTAAATTTGTTGAATACTCTGTCACAATAAAGAGGTTTAAGATTTTTTCCATTAAGTTTATTGGTACATTTAAAGCAAACAATACAGTTACAATTTATCATTGGGATCTTGTACCTTTACATCATATATCTTGGTTCTTATTTTTCCCCATACCCTTGCCCTCCCTTCACCCTTCCCTATTTACAAAGACGTTGTTTCCATTTTTTTCCTTTTTTCATATTTTTTCTTTTCCCTTATTTCCTTTCCCTTCCAAAGATTTTTTTTTTCTTGATTAGAACTGGTGGCCAATTGTTAAGGCTTCTTTATCTAGATGTCCCTCAGAGCCTCATGAGCTCATAGGTAGGGCTTTTGGGAGGTGGTTGGATCTTGGGTATGTGATTCTGGATTAGAGTGTGTGATACTGGGATTAAGGGTGTGTGATAACTCAATTGGTTTAGTATTGTTCTGGGTGTGGATAATGGAAGCCCTGCCCTGCATGTGGGTGGAACCAATCAATAGGTTTATATCCTGGTTGGAATATAAAGGGAGAGAGGGAAGGAAGGCTGCTTGTTGCCTGTCTGTTTTGCTGTGGAACATACCTTCTCTGTGATGCCCCTGTGCCATGCTACCCTGCCTTAGAGCCACCCAACTATGGACTGAAACCTCTATGAACTGTGAACCAAATAAATCTTTCCTCCTTTAACTTTGGGTGTCGGGTATTTTGTCTCAGCAACAAAAATAACTAAGACAGTAGTACATTAAATATTGATATTAAAATAAATGAAAAAGAACTAGAAATAGGTTCAGAGTCATGAAAACATTTTACAACAATAAAACAGGCTTTAAAGGAAACTAAAACAGAACCATGACAAATTTGTTATAGTAATAAAATTTCTATAGAGATTATATACCCCAGTGAAGAAAAATAAATGATGCCAATGACATTAATTTTGTTTTCTTCTGTGATACTCAAGGATGTTTTTATTTTCCTAGGGTGCAGAAATTGCACTAAAAAGATTCATTAATATACTTTATTAGTACATTTTGTAGTAATGCAGTTTATAATCATCTTGTGTACATGTACATAATACTATACAGCTTTTTTCTTTTAAATCTCCTTCCCCTCCTACCCTCCTCTAATTCCCCTTTCCCCATTTTCATTCTTGTTGATATTAGTAAATTTAGCTCATGTTTCTGGCATATAATGTTTACATTTATTGGGGTTATTAGGATCCTGTACATGACATATCCTGTACATGGGGATTATTCTACTTATACTCCTACACCATCCTTAGTCTCTTGGACCTATTTTTAATTTCTTTCTACAATATTTTCTATTTAGTTTGTGGGCTGCTGGGGTTATAATATTTAACTGACTTCTAAAAACGGTGATTTAAACCAGGTGCCAGAGCATACACCAGTAATCCCAGCTCAGAGGAGGGAGGCTGAAGCAGGAAGATCTGAAGTTTGAGTCCAGCCTGGGAACCTTGTCATACAGTAAATTATTAGATTAGATCATTGAATTTTAATGTTGATCTGTTACTTTTTTAAAAAGTAAAAATTTTAGTGAAAATGTTTATTTGACATTTTAGCTAAATGTGTCAGCCAAAGAAGTGCATCTATTATTTCATAGTACTACGCTGTATTTCTTCCCTTAATTCCATTTAGGTTAAGTTAGTATTCTTCTGGTTTTATTTTTCTCTGATTCCTTTTTAAAAAAAGTTTTTTGAGACAGTGTCTTGCTGTGTAGTATGGGCTGGTCTTGAACTCACTATGTAGTGCAGGATGGCCTCGAAGTCGTGGCAATTTTCCTGCCTCATCCTCCTGAGTGCTGGGTTTTCTCTGATCTTTAATAATGCAAAATCATCTATCAATTAAAAGTTAATTTTTAAAATCTTACTGAAAGAAAATTTCATGACATTTCCCAATATGTAAAGCAATGTATTCGCAAAAATATATTGTCTTTTCTATTTATTTGTAAGATTAAATTCAATGGCATTATTTTCTTTATCAAAGATGTGAGCAACTTCTTATGCTTAAGAATGTTTCTAAAAGCTCCACCATTAAAGGCATTTATGGAATTAAATGTACATAAAATGTCTCATATCCTATTCAAGTTAATTAACAGCAAGTGTACACAGATGATTTAGAATGAGGCTGTTAAAGAATTCATAAACTATATTCCCCCAAATTTAAAATAAAACAAATACTACATAAAAAATTCTTTTTTGGTGCCAGGGATGGCACCTATGCCTTGCCCTTGCGCATGCTAGGCAAATGCTCTGCCATGCCACTCAGCCACACTCCTAGACACTAGGTATCCAATTCGTTTTTTTTAAAGGATGAAAATGTGAGAACCCCTGAAAATGTGGGCGTTTGTCTTTCCCTGCCATACAATGCACATGTGAAAATGACTTGCGCTTTTTAGTTCAAACATTCATTAAATGAAATTTTCCTTCTCTAGGGTTAAATTCCAAGTGGCTCAGGCCCTGTACACAAGGGGGCGGGGTCATGCGGTTTAGCAATCAACCCGTCAGCTCAAACCCGACCACCAGACCCCGCCTTGGGCCTGTGAGTAGGAGAACCCTCAAGGGGCTAAAAGCATCCTGTGGCTCCACAGAAATGCTCGTACGCCCACAGACTAGGAATGCCAAGAGAGGTGCTCCTTGGAGGCACTCCCTACATTTGCCAAGCCAGAATATACGCAGTGGTAAAATATAAACAAACAAAGAACAATTCAGCATAATGAAACGCAAGACCCTGGCCGGCTCCACGTCAGCCCGAAGGTTACCCACAGGCAGCCACTACTATGCAAGGTCGCACGCCGGGAAAGGGGAGCCCAAACTGTGTAGGGAAAGGAAAGGCCCCGGCACTAGAAAAGATTGCCCC
This sequence comes from Fukomys damarensis, assembly GCF_012274545.1. NCBI lineage: Eukaryota > Metazoa > Chordata > Mammalia > Rodentia > Bathyergidae > Fukomys > Fukomys damarensis. The sequence continues at coordinate 92,764,244 of NW_022900951.1, forward strand.
CGCCTCAGCACCAGGCCCGCGACCTCCCGCGTCAGGGAAACAAACGGGGGAAAGGAAGGCACAGGAGACTAACCTGGCAAAGGCCGAACGCCAGCAGAAAAGATTCTACCTGATTGAGATCAATTGGATCTGCGCAGTGATCAGCTGGATCCTCACTGCGCCCGCTGTTGTAAAGCAAAGCTCTCTGGGCCTGGGGAAGGGCGCCTTCCCCCCACCAACCGGTGTCTGTAGTTTCCCCAGGGCTTGAAGGCAAGCTGTTAGGGGAAGTGTCCGGAATCCGCAAGTTCCAAAGTCTCAGCCCCGCCCAGGGGAGGTGCAGGACACTCTAAGAGCAGCTCAAACGCTCGAAGGGGTTGGGGCGAGGTGGGTTTGGGAAAATCTGTCTTTTCCAATTGCTCTGGAGAACTAATTTGTCTCCCTTCTGTAAGGCTCCTGCTGGGAAGGGGGCAAAAGCCGACTGAAGGAAAAGCAAAATGGAAAGTTTACCCTTCAACTTTGGCAAAAATATTTAGAGGAAAAAGAAACCTTTCAAATGACGCTGTTCAAAGCTCACCATTGGTATGCCTTGAAGTTATTAAACCTTAACTGCTCCCTCCCCAAGGGAGAAGCAGGTTCCCATTCTTTGCCTTGGAGGCGCTGGGGGCCAGCCTCTCTTCAGCAGCCGCCCAGGGGCTGGTCTAGCAGAGCGACAGGGACTCTCAACTCTCAGGTGTCATTCCTCTGGCCTGTACCCTCATGTATTTCTTCCTTACTTTAGAAAAAAGGAGTGCAGTAGCTCCTTGCGACTTATTGTCTCGAGCCGCAAAGTCAGGATCCTGCCAGCAGGTCCCAAACCCGAGGGAAGGACAACAGGAGAGAAAACATTCTCACGGACTTGGTTCCAGGTTCATGCTCTCTTCGTAGCAAGGCCCCGTTTATTTTTCAGGGTGGAGTATATATAGGCTAAAACCGAAACCAAAAGTGTGAATAGGGTGTAACTGACTGCAAAGGTCACAATGCTCTACAAAACAACTATTATGGGTTACATTTGCTAGGCAACAGGTCAGACCACCAGTTGAACTAGCCTGTTGTTATGGGCGACGGCACGTCCACACTGCTCGGGTGAATCACAGGTCAGTATGGCTGTGCTCATGTCGTGTTCCTTCACAGTGCTCTCCATAACTTATAATGAAGACACCTGTAGGGGATCCCAGGAAAACGAAGAAAACTCAGAGAAAAGGAGCGCTAAGATGGGGTGCATACCCATCTAGCACCTTGTTTTCTAAGGGAGCCTGGGGTGTAAATAAACACCTTTTAAATCATTATTTACTGGGCTCCCCAGGCTCTGTGTAACCCATTGGTTACTCAACAATTGACATCGAAGTTTTTGTCATATTTTATTTCCATTGACAATGTGGTTTCAATTTTTAAGAAATATATGTTGGTAGGGCAAGGTGGCACACGCCTGTAATGCCAACTACTCCTGACCTTGAGACAGGAGGATTGTGAATTCGTAATCAGCCTGGGCAACTCAGCAACTCCATGTCCCCAAACAACAAGAACGATGATAGTAATAATAAGGGGCTGGGGATGTAAGGCAGTGTGGAGTCCTGGATTCAATCCCCAGTACCACCAAGCAAAAGAAAGAAAAATAACCCAACAACAACTTCACATGTTTCCAGTGAGAAATGAAGTCACCTTGCCCAGATCCACTATCCTGTGTAAACTCCCTTGAAATAAACTCATTCAAAAGAAATCCTGCACCTCCAGGCAGCACAACTGGGTACCCTCTGCCTCTCTCTCCTCCTGCTTTCCTGTCTCCACCCTCCTTTCACCTCCCCTGCTGGCCTTCACCACCTCAGCTGCTCCAGGACCACCTGCTGCCCGCTACCCCAACCTGGCTTTCTCACTTCCTCCCTGTCTCTTTGGGCAGAGGTGGATGGGGATTATCAGGGAAGACACGGGGGAATGAATAGGTTCACCTGATGCTTTCTCCCAGCCTGGCTGCTCCCCTTTTGCCTTTCAGGTTCAAACACACCCCAGCTGCCTCCTCCTGATGAAAGGCTCTTTAGGGGAGCACTGAGCGCTCCCAATGAATTCACCTGGCAGGAAGTGGGACACAGACAAGGAGCCTCCAGCTCCTCCCAGGCTGAATTATCTCACAAAGGCCTGGGCTCTGGACCCCAGCTGCCCCTCTCTGGATTCCTCCCTGCTTTGGTCCTCATTCCTTGTACAGAGTAGAGGCCATTCTCCCATGCAGGGAATCAAGGCAAAGTGGGTTTTCTGTCTCAATTCCTAGACAGACACAGACAGACAGTAAAGACTCATTGTGCCAGGAAACCAGGGAGGCTAAATGGCTTTTCCAAGGGGAGTTGTTTTAGATTGATATGTGCAGGTATTCCGGGCTGCAAAACCATAGCTCTTTCTGCACAGGAAAAACTACTCGACATCACTCGAGGAATAAATCAGAGACATTTATAGAAAATGGATACAACTTGAAAAAAATTTAAGTGAAGTAAATCAAACGCAGAAGCTTAAATACCATGTTTTGTCTCATATGAGAAACCAAAGTACAAATAAAGAGCAAAATAATTGATTGCCAAAAGGGAACAGGGTGATAGATGTTTTGAAAATGGGGTGGGGGCCAAGAGACAGGGTGGGGGAAGCAGGAAGGGGAAAAATACGTAAAATGATTTAAAATGTGTCATGTACATGTACCAAGAACCCAAAACGAATGTAGTCATTACATGTCCCAAACATGAACTAAAAATAATTATAATAATAATGAATGAAAACTGGGGAAGGGAATCTAGAGATTGAGGGAGGGAGAAGGATGGGGAGGACAAGGGGAATAAAAGAATCAAGATATATTAAGTACCTACTCCCAAAGATAAATGTAAACATCATGTACTGTAAACATACACTAATACAAGCACTTAAAAATAAAATCATTTGTGGTAATGGATTCAAAATTTTGTGAATGTGACAAAAACAGTGATTTATATGTTTTATATGGTATGTGAGTTGCATATCAATATAAAAATAGCAACTAGCCCATGAATTTAAAAAATTTGTGTTAAATATTGATAAGAAATTTCACAATGTGGGCAAATCAGGGTCTGACTATAACTCACAGATCCATCTTTACATATATGTGTAAAAAACACATTTGTGATTTCTGATATAATACAGAGGACAGAACATCAAGTATGAATGTTCTTGCCAAAAAGTATTCCTGAATTTAAGTAGATCCAGGGATCAGAGTAGAAGATATTCTGTTGACTAAGGAACATGTTTTGCACAAGGATGCATATGGTGTAATGTAGAATGTGAATATTTCTAGGACAAATATTAGTCCATTCTCTCATCAAAGGAATGATGGTGAACATAAGGGGGAGTTTGATGGATTAACAAAAGAATAGGAGATATGAAAATCAATGCTCTGTATACATTTTAGCTCCTAATGCAGAACTTTAATACCTGCATTATATTTAGTTTGAACAGGGGAACTGGGCATGTCTGCTTTCACGTCGCGTTAGAGAATAACTAAATTTTTGTAGGCACTGTGATGGTATTATGGCTGTGTTTCCTATATTCATTAGTTAGTGTATGCTACAGTAGACTTTATGTGTTGTATAGCTTGTTAGATTTCATGCATAAAGTCATATGATACTTGAACTATACTTTGAAATACGCCAATTAAGAATTTCAAATGGTTCTGTAGCACCATGCCTGCCTAAGAAGTGCAATGCCATGAGTTCAAGTCTGTGTACAAAAAAAAATTGAATGTACTGATAAATATAAAAATAAAGTAACACATAATTCAAGCTGGGCATGCTGATTCAC
>NW_022900951.1:92768090-92769840 GCF_012274545.1 Fukomys damarensis
ACAGGAACCTAATAACTTCAATGAATGTAAACATTCTATGCCAAAAACATGAGCTAAGATGACTCATATCAATAGAAATGGAAATGGGGAGACAATTAGAGGAGTGAAGAGATGTGGGGAAGAGGATTTTAAAAAGGCAGCAAGTTGTGCTGCATAAATGTACCCACTGCCCAAGATGATTGTAAAATTCATGTACTACAAACATGTACCAATAATATAAAATAAAATAATTATGCAAAGCAAATAAGGGCCTCACCACTGATGTTGAACCTCTGGAGTACGTGCTCTAGTGGGCTCTTTGTATATTAAAAGTTGTAAAAGGTTCACCATCATTGGCTTGGGGTATGGCTTAGTGGCTGAAGGTTTGCCTAACATGTTCAGCGACCCAGGTTCAATCCCAGCAGCACCACCAAAACTAAACAAACAAAAATAAATAAAAACAAAACAAAGAAAAACCCAAATGAACCGGACAACCCCTCCCACACATATAAAAAACAATTGGTGATTTATGAAGTATTGTTGAAGCTGGTTGGTGGTGACATAGAATTTTCCATATACTGTTCTGTTTTATTAGAATGAGTACAATTATTTTATAATCTAAGAACATTACAGAAAATTATGAGTGACAATACTAATGCTAAAAGAGTTGACTATAGTCACATTTAGAGCTGTAGCTAGTTGTGTGTTCATGCCGGACTGGGGATACTTTTGGTTTTAAGTGCTATAGAAATATTTAACACATTACTTGAGAGGGAAGTTATTCATTTTTATTGGAGACCTATATTAGAGTGTAAATATGTAGAAGGAAATTCTGAAAAAAGCACACTGTACCACAAATAATGTCATAGCTGGGAATGTCATACCCAGTTGGTTTTGGGCCAAAGGTGACCTTCATTAGTTCCCTCAACAAACGTTTGCTGAACACCTACTATCTGTGAGATATGGTCTTAATGTCAGAAAAAGGCAAAAAAGGTAAAACAAAACAAAACCAAAAAAGCCAACAAAACCTCCCTGCATACATAGAGCTCTCATTCATGGTAGGGGAACAGAAAATAGAATTGATAAGATAAATTTAATAAAAGATAAGTAAGATACCAACATCCTGATGGATATCTCTGCTATGCAGTAGACAAAACAGGGGAAGGGAACTATGTGGGGTGAGTGCAGGATTTTCATCTTCTGATAGTTTTGCCCAGAGTCCTGGCTGAAAAGGCCACAATAGAAGAACAACCTGAGGGCCTTGAGGGGACAGCCCTGTTGAGACCTGGGGATGCACAGTGCAGCAAGCCCTGTGCTCTGCTTCCTACTGATTCCCCCACATATATAAATTCATTCATCACTGACAAATCCCTGAGATTTTGATGCAAGACGTGCTGTGATGTTTGGTGGTGGTGTTGCTGCAGAGCAGAGCAGCTCATTACTACAGCCAAGTGTTACAGCTCAGTGTCAAAGCTAAGCACCACAGCTCTGAGGCACAGCTGAGTGTCACAACTCATTGTAGCAGTCTGCCACAGCTCTGAGGCCCAGCTGAGCTTTACAGCTCAGTGTGACAGTTCTGGAACACAGCTCTTATAATTTCAAGATAAGAATTGGATGGTCAGTAGAGGAGTTGGAGAAAAAAACCTTTATTATATGGGTGAGCTCTGGCAGGCTCATAGGAGTCTGAGGTCTCTACCAGAAATGCGAGCCTCCTTATATAGGTATCCACAGGGTAGGCGAGGATTCCCAATGAAGCAGGGTCGCGGAGTGT
>NW_022900951.1:92770366-92773459 GCF_012274545.1 Fukomys damarensis
CCTCTGACACTTTGAAAAACTGAGGCTGGAGCCCTGCACAGTAGGTATGCATACTTCTAAAATGGGAATCTTTTTGGACTGTGTGTATAAGCAGCCTCTCACTTCAGTGGCTCAGTCTAGTGTGGTAAGACGCTTATAGCTGCTCTTATTTATCCATGGAGCTACATCCCCAGCCCCTTGTTTATAGCTGCAGGAGTAACTGTGCTGTGTAAAATCTAAACCGTTGATTGACACCTGGTGCCAGGATCAATTCGCTACAAGGGAGAGGACTCCCTGTATTTGTGGATGTAGGGCCAACAGGTTGTTTATCTCTAACTTTGGGACACTGGCTCATCTGAGCAGAGAAGGCTGATCAGTGCCTCTGATCACAAGCCTGAAGGCCAGCAGAGCACACTGTGACATCACTAAAGGACCCATGTCACAATGGGCTCTGCACTAGGAAGGCCAGGCCATCTCTGGGCTGAGCTTATTTCTCCTGAGGGTCTGTAGTGGCCACAAGGGCTTTGTTGTTGTTTAAAATAGTTAAAATGACTGGGTTTTTTCTTTTTTATGCTGAATTCTTGAGAATATTGGCTTGTATCTGTGGCAAAGGTTTTCAATAGTACTTTCTTTCTTTTTCAGGTCACAGTATTCCAAGCAATCAAACACCCTGTCCAGCGTGGGTACAGACTCATGCACAGACAGCTTTGGGGCACTGATTTTGTACACCAGACGGGTATGTAACATGATTCTCAGTTGTGTTTATAAAACCCTTCTGTCCAGTAGGCTCTCTTTCAATGTTCATTCTCTCAGGGAATTCCTGGGTTCCTATCTGGGTGGGTGCTGGGTCCACTTATACTCGCCAGTTCTCCCTGCTGATTGTGGCATTTTGGAAATCCTCCCAGTGTGGATGGAAAGACCAAACTGTTTGATAATCCCCACCACCCCTGAGCTCAGTGCAGACTCAAAGCCAATATTTAAGTAGAGCTGAATGCCTTGCTCTTTAGAGGTATGCCCCTCTGAAATGCCTTTGTCCAGCTACTCCTGCCATGTGGAGGTTTGGTAGAAATCTTGTGTCCAGCAGGAGTCCAATCAGTATCATAACTCTATCCTTTAGCACTCAACAGTGAGCTGAGACCTTTCAATGCTATCAGAGTGGCCTTAGTGCTGAGGACAAATTTGTGGTGATCCTGTGTCCTCTGTATTGCTGAGGAAAGTCTCTTCTCTCATCCTAACTGGGCTCTCTTATGGATGATGTGACACTTCCTTGCGATATGCATTCTGCTGTGTGGCCTTCTAGTTAGGCAGTTTCATTGACACCTAACTGAAATCAATACTGTGAAGGATCAGTTCATGATCCTTCATGAACTCATCTGTCATGTCTTTAGGGGAAGAAAATGGCAGCTGTCCCATTTCAATTGGGTATTCCTTTCCCATAGCACCCTCACACTGGCTCAGTGACAGTGTAAGCAAGGAGCTACTTTCAGTTCTTTGTTTTGGCCTATACTCCTAAGGTTCACAGAGTTGGCCCCCACATACCATGATGCTGACATGGCTAGCTGGTTTAGGGTTCAGCCATCGCTAGTTTAATGTTCTGTGTGGCATGTGTTTATGATTACTCTCAAAAACACCTGGGTAGGGAGAGGTAAGGGGCCAAGCATCATAAATCCATCATCACCTCATCAACTTGTCACCTCTGTCTTTGAGCCAATTATTTTACTTTTTGAGTTATGTATTGTATAACAAATAACTCAAATTTATAACTCTTTATGATTGAATAGTACTCAATTTTATATACATACTACATTTTCTGTATTTATGTATCTGTTGATTAGCTTACAGACCCCTTCCAAAAAACTGAGGAAAAAAAAAAGATTTAGTACAATGAGTTGTGCTGGTATAAACAGGAATATGTTTGTATTACTGTTAATGTGATTTCTTTAAATTCTTTGGGGACATGTACAAAAGAGGTTTGCCTGGGTCAAATGTAATCTCTATTCTTACATTTTTGAGGACTCTCTATTACTGATTTTCAAAGTAGTTGTAGTAGCTTACATTCTGCCCAACAAAATGGAAGGGTTCTTTTCCCCACTATCTATCTCACCAGTATTTGCTGTTTTGGGAATCCTTGATGATAGCCATTCTTTCTGGAGTAAGGTGGAATCTGGGAATTGTTTTGATTTGCATTTCCATAATGGCCAAAGATGCTAAAGTAAGTAGTTGTAGTAGCTTACATTCTGCCCAACAAAATGGAAGGGTTCTTTTCCCCACTATCTCTCTCACCAGTATTTGCTGTTTTGGGAATCCTTGATGATAGCCATTCTTTCTGGAGTAAGGTGGAATCTGGGAATTGTTTTGATTTGCATTTCCCTAATGGCCAACGATGCTAAAGTACTTTTCATGTACCTATGGGGCATTTGCACTTCTGGTTTTGAGAAGATTTATTCATTTATATTCAGTTGTGGGCATATTTCTTCACTAGTACACAAGCACTTAACCCCACAACCACATGGGCATTCACTTTTTATGAAAATATACATGATTTGGAATTTACAGTATAAAATTTTAAAATTTCATATTCACTCTTATTCAGAGGTTTCTTGAAACTGTATTATTAAAGGTACAATTCTGTTGCAGGTAAATGGAGAATTCAAAGTCCAAGCATCATAGACGTAAAAAAAGGAAAAAAGAGTCAAACAACTTGAAACATGATTCTAGCAATGTTCTGAGCAGGTAATGATACTACCTATACTTTGTGTGGTGTCGTATTTTGAGTGCTGTAGTACAAATTTATCTTTTCAGAAAGAGAAAATGTGGACTCAAGGCAGACTTTTTGGTAAATTTGCATAGATTTTTATTTTCCAAGACAATAAACCCCTTTCATGTGTGAAAAAGATATAGGCAGTAATATCTTAAATTGTACCAAATGTTTCGTGACAATATATCACACAAACAAAACTGCTTTTGATATATATGTATATATATATATAATACACACACACACACACACACACACACACACACACACATTGCTTGGTACTCGGGATTAAACCCAAGATCTCTGCACTGAATTATATCTGTGGCTCTTTTTTTTTTTTTTTTGGTTTGTTTTTT
>NW_022900951.1:92774181-92802688 GCF_012274545.1 Fukomys damarensis
CAGCCACCAAGAATGCTGTCCTTATAGGCATATGCCACCATGCCTACCTCCTATGTTGATGGTTCAACATGGGTTCAATGGCAAAACTTTGGTTGTGGTATCTGCTGGCCTTTGGTGGTCATTAAAGTATGAAAACTGTGTACATATGTAAGTATCATTCAATGGTAGAGAATGTGACTATTCATTTAAGTTTTCTTTGCTTGCTACTTTATGCTTCTCTTTTGGTACAATATTTCAGTAATGGGAAAGTCCATTAAAATATGAAATTCATGTAAAAGGCAAAGACAAATCAAGAAAGTGCTGTGAGGTGGGGCCTGGTAGCATATGCCTGTAGTCCCAGCACTGGGGAGGCTGAGTCAGGAGGACTGTCATGAGTTCAAGGCCAGCCTGGGCTACATAGTGAGTTCAAGGGCAGCCTGAACTGCATAGCGAGACCCTGCCTCTAAATAAAAACAAGCAAACAAACATACAAACAAACAAAAACCCAACAACAAAAAAGAAAGTGTTGTGAGTATAATTATATTAGTTTCTAGGGCTTCCATAACAAATTTCTACCAACTAGGTGGATCTAAACAATGAAAACTTATCTTTCAGCTTGGTATGGTTATATGCTCTTGTAATCCCAGCACTCTGGGGGACTGAGGCAGGAGGATCACAAGCTCTAACCCCGTCTGGGGAACTTAGCAATTTAACAAACCTATGTCTCAAATGAAAAATGCAAAATAAAAATAAAAAATATGGATTGGAATATAGCAATGGTAAGGCTCTGGGTTTAATCACCAGCAATGAATCTATCTATCTATCTATCTATCTATCTATCTATCTATCTATCTATCTATCTATCTATCACAATTTTGGAGTCCTGGTGTCATGTGTTGACGTAACCAAAGTTTTTCTCTGGAGTTTCTAAAACAGAACCTGGCCCCCTTTTTGGCACTACCAGGGATTTAATGATGTGTGTATGGGTTTACTAACATAGAGCTACATCCCCACCCCCCCTTTTTTAGCATTAATTGAGTTTTTTGGTACATTTTAGGGATACAGTACAGTTACATTCATTGTTGGGAATTTGTACCTCTACATGACATGTCTTGGTTCTCATTTTTTCCCCTTGTCCCTGCCCTCCCCCCAACCATTTTTGTTTGTTTTTTGAGACATGGTCTTGCTAAATTGTCCAGGTTGAACTTGAATTTGTTCTGTCTGCCTCAGACTCCCTCAACAGTAGAGAAGAGTTTCTTTTTCCCTGCAGCACTGCCAGCCTTTATTATTGGTTGGTTTATTGATGACAGCCATTCTTTCTGGAATCTCAGTCTTGTTTTCATTGGCATCTGTTTACCAGTGATGTTGAAGATTTTCTTATAAGAATATATGTAATTGCATTAAGGGTCTACCCATATAATACAGGGCACATTCCTCCTCTGAAAATCTTTAACATACCCAGCTGTGGTATAGCTCAGTGGCAGAGTGCTCACCTAGTGTGTGCAAGGCCCTAGGTTCTGTCCCTTCTACTGAAAAAAAAAAACTTAGTAGTCTCATCTTTGGCCTTGTAAGTTAATATTCACAGGCTCTAAAGATTAACATCACAGACATATCTTTTTGGTGCACACTATTCATTCCAGCATAATATTAGAGGAAATGCATTGTCACACTGAAATCAATTCTGATTATTAAACATCATTAAGTACTGTAACATTCTTTTTAAAAATTAATTTTATTGGTATGTTTTAAATATACATAATTATAACATTTATCATATGGTTTTGTTACCTGCACATTATGTAGCTTCATTTTTCTTTTTTTTTGTCCCCTTGCTCTCCCCTCCCTTCAACCCTTCTTCCCATCCTTATTTAGGAATGCTTTGTTTCCATTTTTCCTTCTATTCTCTTTCTTTTCCCTTCCTTTCTTCACTGGTCCCCCCACCGTAGTTCCCCTTGCCTTTTGAACATTTTTTTATGGTTTTTTGAATCAGGTTCTCACTATGTAATTTAGACTGACCTGGAACTCACTATGTAGCCCAGGCTGGTCTCGAACTCACAGCAATCATCCTGCCTCAGCCTCCCGAGTGCTGGGATTACAGGAGTGCACCACCACACCTGGCTCATTTGAACATTTTCTATTTCACAATATCTATTATACATTTTGGTACTAATTTACACTTTTGGTTTCTCACATCAGAGGAACCATGTGATATTTGAACACATATGTCTGATTTATTTCACTTAAGAGTGTGGTGTCAGGATGTATCCATTTGCCTAGAAATGTCTCACATTTATCTGTCTTTATGGCAGAGTAATCCTCTGTTTTATTAAAAAACACCCCACATTTTCTTCCTTCATTCATTGGTTGATACCATTTGTCCTATTCCCAAGATTTAGCTACTGTAAACACTGGTACTGTAAACATGGGTGTGCATATATTGCTGTAGTTTGATGCTTTTACTTCTTTGGGGAAGGTACCAAGAGCAAGAATAGCTGAGTCCAAAGGAATACCTAGTTTTAGTTTTTTGAGGCATCTGTATACTGATTTCAACCACCCTCACCAACAGTAGAGAAGAGTTCCTTTTTCCCTACAGCACTGCCAGCATGTATTATTGGTTGGTTTATTGATGTTAGCCATTCTTTCTGGAATAAAATGGAATCTCATTGTTGGTTTCATTCACATTTCTTTACCAGTGATGTTAAACTTTTTCATATATTAATTTGCCTTTCTACTTCATCTAAGAAGTGTGTCTTCGTTTCAGATGCTCATTTTCTCAATGGGTCTTTAAATTGGGGGTATCTAAACTTTTTGAGTTCTTTATATTTTTAGATATTAGCCCTTTGTCTGAGGAACAGGTGGCAAAATTTTTCTCACAATGTAGGTTTTTTCCTCACTTTGTTGGTGGTTTCTTTTGCTGAACAAAGCTACTTAATAAGACAAGGTTCCACTTGTTGATTCTTTGTGATATTTCCTGTTCAATTGGGGTTTTAGTCACAAAGTCTTTGCCTACACCTATGTCTTCAAGAGTTCTACTAGAAAAAAGAATCCAAAAATTCATTTGGAACTGTAAAAGACCTAGAATAGCAAAAGCCATCCTAGGCAACAGACATGGGAGCAGGTATAAAAATTCCCAATTTGAAACTATACTACAAAGCCACTATGATAAAAACAGCATGGTCCTGGCAAAGAAACAGACCTGAGGATCAGTGGAACAGACTGGAAGACAAAAACAAATCCAGATGTACTCAGCTAACTCATCTTTGACAAAGGTACTGAGCATCCCCACTAGAGGAAAGATAGTCTCTTGAATAAATGGTGTTGGAAAAACTGGATCTCAGCCTGCCAAAGATTAAAACTAGACCCTTATCTCTCACCATGCACTAAATTTAAATCCAAGTGGATGAAAGATCTAAATATTAAAACAGAAACACTAAACTTGCTTAAAGATAAGTTAGGCAGAACTCTTCAAGACATTGGCATAGGAAAAGATTTTATGAACAAATCCTCAGTAACACAGGAATTAGCAGAAAGAATCAACAACTGGGATCTCATCTTATTAAAAAGCTCCTGCATTGCAAAAGAAACCATCAACAGAACTAAGAGACAACCTACAATGTAGGAAAAAATTTTTACCAGCTGCTCCTCAGACAAAGGACTACTATCGAGAATATATAAAGAACTCAAAATAATCAGCCATCCCAAATACAAAGACCCGATTCAAAAATGGGCATCTGAAATGAACAGACATTTCTCAGACAAAGAAGTAAAAGCAGCAAGTAAGTATATGAAAAAATGTTCCACATCACTGGTCATTCGAGAGATGCAGATGAAAACAACACTGAGATTCCACCTCACCCCACAAAGAATGGCTGCTATCAAAAAATCACACAATAACAAATGTTGGTGGGGTTGCGGGGAGAAAGGAACCCTGCTCCATTGTTGGTGGGAGTGCAGACTGGTGCAACTACTATGGAAATCAATATGGAGATATCTCAAAGAGCTGGGACTAGCGGTTCCATTTGACCCAGCCATCCCTCTGCTGGGGATCTTTCCAAAAGAATTAAAAGAATCCTACCACAGTGACATATGTGCAACTATGTTTATAGCAGCACAGTTTGTAATAGCTAAAACTATAATAGTACACAAGATCCTAATGAGATAATTGACAATATGAAATAGGGAGAAAAGGGCTAATCGTGTAGGGAAAGTGGGAAGGGTAGGCAAAAGGGAATAAGGGAAAGAAAAAAATGGAAATAAAATGTTTGTAAATGGGGAGGGGAGGAGGGAATGAAGGGAGGGCAGAGACAAGGGGAAAAAATGAGAACCAAGACCTGTCATGTAAAGGCACAATATCCCAATAATGAATGTAACTGTACTGTATACCTAAAATGTACCAATAAACTCAATAAAAAGGGGGGAAAAGGAGTTTTATCTGTCTATTTTATATTCCACAGATTTAGTGTTTCTGTTTTTATTTTTAGTTTAGTTTAGTGCATGGTGAGAGACATGGGTCTAGTTTAGTCTTTGGAAGGTGGAAAGACAGCACCATTTCTTAGAGGTTTCTTTCTTCCACTGAAGGCTTTTGCCTCCTTTATCAATGATAAGATAGCTGAGGTTTTTGGAGTTTTTTCTGCATCTTCTAATGTATTCCATTGATCCTCAGGTCTGCTTTTTTATTGCCCGTACTATTTTCTCTTCACTATAGGTTAGTACTATAGTTTCAAGTCAGCAATTTTAATGCCCCCTGCTTTGCCTTTGTTGCCCTGAATTAAATTTGCTATTCTAAGTCTCTTCTGGTGCCAAATCAATTTTAGGATTGCTTTCTCTAATTCTGTTAGGTATACTATTGGTATTTTGATCAGGATTGCATTATGTCTGTATGACAAGTTTGGGAGCATGGCCATTTTTCCTATATTGGCTCTTGCTTATCAAGAACAAAGGATATCTTTCCAGTTTTTGATGTCTTATTTCAGTGTACTGTAGTTTTCAACGTATACGTCCTTTACTTCCTTCATAAAATTGATTCCTAAGTTATTTCATTTTGGGGGGATGCTATTTGAAAAATGTGGTTTCCCTAATTTGTCTCTCAATGTGTTTGTTATTTATGTGCAAGAATCCATCAGGACTTGGGCTTTTCTCTGTTGAAAGGTTTGTAATTACATGTTCAATTTAATTGACCAATATGGAATTATTTAGAATCTTTATATCTTCTTGATTCAGCTTTGGTAATTCATATGCATGTAGGAATCTCTCCATTTCTTCTGTGTTTTCCATCTTGTTCAAATACAGGTTCTTAAAGTAGTTGTTGATGGTCTTCTTGATTTTTGCAAGATCTGTTGTGATTTTACCCTTTTCATTCCTAATTTCATGGATTTGAGCCTTTTCTTTCCTATTTTTGATAAGGTTGTGTTAGATTTCCCTCACCTTAAAATGGTCCCTACATAAATAGAATAACCTTTCCCTTCCCATACTGCCCTTCTTCTTACCTAAAAATATGGCTTCTCCCACTAAAGGACAGCCTTCTTCCCATCATGCCTCTTTTCCTGTGAGAGAGTAACCTGATACTTGCTGCCTCCTGGAGGGTAGTGATGACACAAGCCCCTCTAAGTGATGTCACAAGCTCCCCCCCATCCCTATTCACTGCATCAGTCATTTCCACCCCAGCTCATATAAGCCCCACCCCTGTCCTATAAGAATCACTCCCTGTTTCAGCCTTATCACTCTCTGTCCTTTGTTGAGAGACAGGCAGGCAGATTGTTCCCACCATAAAGGCTTGGAGTGGTTCTGGTCTCATCTTGGTTTTTGGCTTTTTTGCCTGGTAATTGGCTAAGATTTGTCAATTTTATTTAATCTTTCAAAGAACCAACTCTTTGATTCATTGATTCTTTTTTCATTGGTTCCTTATACTGTTATTTTAGTCTATTTCTTTATTTTTTGCTCTAATATTTATAACATCTTCCCTTTTATGAAGGAGCTCGACTTGATGTTCTTCTTCTAGAAGCTTGATATTTAACATTAGCTTATTTATTTGCTCTTGTTTTGTTTTTCTGATATTGGAATTTACTGTTATAATTTTAAGTTATAGGAGTACTTTCAGTGCATCCCCTAAGTTCTGCTGTTATATTGGCATTATCATTTAATTGTAAAATTTGTCGAGGTTTTCTTTAATTTCATTTGTGACCCTTTGGTCCTTCAGGAGGTTATTTGATTTTCATGTGTTTATGAAGTTTTTGTGATTTCTTTTGCCATTAATTTCTTATTTCATTGCAGTATGGTCTAATAATATGCATGGGATAATTTCAATTCCTTTGTATTTACTTTAGTATGTTCTTTGAGCTAGTATGTGGTCTCTTTTGGATAACATCCCATGTGCAGCTGAGAAGAACGTGTATTCTGATGTTGTTGGGTGGCATATGCTGTAAACATCTACTAAGTTCATTTGTTCAAAATTATATTTCAGTTCTTACCGAGGGCTGATCAGACCTTCAGCTACCTTGGGTTGGAGTTAGGGTTAAGGTTGGAATAGGAACTACAGAGAATGGGTGGAGAAGAATTAAATTAATGAGAAATAGATATTTCTGTACATCCAAATGCTTCCATATTGAAACTCACTTTCACAACAGATGCTGTCTTGCCTCAAGAGTACCAGGTTATTAACATCCCGTCCATAGACAGGGGGAATTTGGCCCTCTGCATCCTTCCCTGTTCCAGAGGCAAGATAACACTGACCTAGAAACTGTGAGGTCTGAGTTAGGTAGCCTAGTCCCCAACACGTCCTCTGTTTTGTTTTTGTAATTGCAGCAGTTGAAACAGTGGGCTTTGAGGTTGAAAAACATCCAAGCATTGTCTGTTTTCACTTTCTGTGTGGCAATTATAAGTAAAAATATGAGACAGAAGCACATTAATATAATCAAGCTGATGTAATGTCCAAAATAGGCTTTAAGCAAGTTCCGTGGATTAAGCTGATGGCTGATGAAGAGTATCAGCATATTTATCGCAATAATGAATTTGCTTATCAAAATTTTGAGTCTGCTGAGACATGATAATACTTCTTTCTGCAATGTCTCTAAATCAGTAGTTAAAATTACTATGCATAGCATTCTGTATGTGCCTTTTTATATACTCCCAAGGATGAGTAGAAGGGTTATACATGAATGAAATTATACAATAGTGAGTAATATTAAATGACTCCAAAGACCCTGTTGTAATTGTAGACTTTTTTTTTTTTGTACTGGGGATCGAACTCAGGAACTTGTGCTTGCAAAGGAGGTGCGGTGCCACTGAGCTAAGTTCCTGGTCCCTATAGGCTTTCTATTTGATCTCCCATCCACATAGTAGTGATCACTAAAACACTGATTTGTGACTATAATTTTCCATCCATATTACAAGCCTTTTTGACAGTTCTTATTATCTACAAAATGAGCAGTCTGTATAGAGTGACTGAAAGATACAG
Source organism: Fukomys damarensis (assembly GCF_012274545.1). Lineage (NCBI taxonomy): Eukaryota > Metazoa > Chordata > Mammalia > Rodentia > Bathyergidae > Fukomys > Fukomys damarensis. The sequence goes on from NW_022900951.1 coordinate 92,781,614, forward strand.
ATGATACAGCAATGCTAGAAATCAATGATACCAAAGAAATAATTCCAGCAATAGCTAATCCTAACATCCTCTTTGCTCACTGCACAAGGTGGATCGGTCAATGATTACAATAGGTAAATAGCAGGAGTACTGGCCCATTGCTTTGTGAGAGTTATCAGCACCCAAACTCCTGGTATGTGCCTAAACCAGCAGAGTTTTATTAACTTGGGCTCCAGTTGATGCACGGTGGCTCAATATACACTCTCTGCACATTAACAAGGTTTGATTATGTTCAATAGTCTCCTACATAAAGACATAAGGGTTATAAGTATATATGGAAAACCATTTGGTCTTATTTTTCCAAATTAAAATGTTTGAGGCATTTGTAGTAACTTTAGCCATATTCTCTTTCCACAGCTGATGATCATAACAAGGGCCAGTTTCCAAAATGTCTCCTGAAGGGGTCCTGGTCTGCCATTGATAATGACTTGCAGTAATGGTGGGCTAAGACCAAACTCATGCCATTAAAGTTGTCCTTCAGTACCAGAATAGGAGTCTAGAACAAGTGAGAAAGGGGCTGGGCAAATAGAGGTGGTGTTGGAGGAAGTTCTATAAGAAACAAAAGGAAATGCAGAAACAGCTCACATGTGGGAGGAGTGGGCACCCCTGGATCAACCTAGTGCTCCAGCAACCCCTGCCTCTGGGCTCCTGGTTATGTTGGTACATGGATCCATACCACGGAGGCACAGGGTGTCATAAAGGCCATTGTCCTGAGCTCCAGAAGATATAGCAGACGTGAACAACAGAAAGACAGCCTCTTAGGCTCTTTGATGAAAACTGAAGCCCAGTGGAGAAGTGAAGAGAATCTCTTTAATAAAAGCCCTCTAGTGCACCAAGGTTGGTAAGTTGGAGGGATCACCACCTCCAATTAGAATTTGGACTATATACTTGGCTGGAACCTGCAGTAGAACCTTGCAGAGTTAAACTCTGCAGTAGGTCAGGGAGCTCAAGCAAGACCTTGCAGCCAAAAATCAGCCTGAATCTCAGGGGTCCGCTGCTGGCTTGCTGAGACTAATTGACTTAGATCTACACACTGCTGCCCACATTGTCTATTGTAACAGTAGAGACATACCCTGAAGGGGGCCGTACATTTTTAGTTTTATTTTTAAAATTGTTTTTTCCCTCTTATTGTCATTTTTAATTTTTGCTACTCTTTTCAAATTTTCATCTTTTTTTCTTTCTTCTTCTTTTTCCCCTTTTCTTTCTCTCTGTCACTTTTGCACATTGTTCTTCATCTCCCTTTCTGTTCCTGCTTCTACCTTGATTCAGATTTTTTCTTTGTTTTTCTTTTCTTCTCTCTTTTTCATTTTCTTGACTGTCATTAGTTTTAAAGGAAAGTGAGTACAGGTTCTAGCTTCCTTATTACTGTTAGGTTATTCTATTCTTGTCTTTGTTCTTTCATTCTGTCTTTCCCTCTTGACTTCAACAGTTTCCTACAAGTTGTGTGATCTTCCTGTGTCCTGTAGCCAGAGTTCTAACCTTCCCCTATCCTTCTACCTCTCTCTGTCCCTCACTGCCCAACTCTTTCTAAGTTCTATTCTGGGAGGGTAAAGTTGCTATATCGTAGAGTTTATACAGTATAAACATATTTTTGATAGATTTTGATTTTGATTTAATTCACACAGTTAAATGTGATAGATTATTAACTACCACAAATTCTCAATTTCTAAACTGTGCTTGATGCTATTGTGTTGCTGACTTTATCACTTGGGCTAAGGTGTTGTGATCGATCTAATCAGTTATCACTCCTGGTATTATGGAAATGAGAGTGTCTCTGAGTCATTAGAGACGCAAAACCTAAAGAGCCGCTATATCAGGAAGATGTAATAATTAACCAAGGAATTAAGCCAAGGACAGTACCAACAACAAAAATAGAATTGAGGAATCATTTAAGCAAAGCACAAACAGAGACTTCCAGCTCATCAAAGGCAGATTTTGGGGAAAATGAGGTGGAAAAATCTGATAATAAACCACCAGGATACACCCTGAAGTGATAGCACATGAAGTATCAAAGCAAATCAATCAGAAAAATTCAAAATAGGAACAATTACCCAGATAAACATGGTAAGCAGAAAGAAAGACATGATTAGATATTCTAGAACAGAAACAGATAAAAAAAAAAACACATGACCTCAGCATCACGATAGAAAGCCATGAATGCCCACCGTAGGAAAGAAAAGGAAATCATAAATGCCCAACAAAGGAAAGAAATGGAATCCAGGAAACAGATTCAAATAGATATCCAGGAGATAAAAAACTCTATTGAAAGTATACAAAACAGACTGATACAGCCCCTTTGACCTGGTACCACAGAGGAGCCCAGCCACCTCTCGCCACCCACCCGTAGGCCTGCCCCTTTAACCCAGTGCAGCAGAGAAGCCCGGCCACTGCTTTCAACCCTGCAGTAGGCAGGCCCATTCTTCCTGGTGCCACAGAGGAGGTTGGCTGTGGCTCTCAAACCTCCAGTAGTCATGAACATTTGACCTAGTGCCACACAGGAGCCCAGCCGCCACTCTTGACCCTCTGGTAGGCATGCCCCTTGGACTTGGTGCCACAGAGGAACCCAGCTACCACTCTTCACCCTCTGGTAGGCATACTCTTTCAACTTGATGCCAAAGAGGAACACAGTAGCGGTGGCCAAAACAGTAGTGTTAGTGCCCTCCTCAGGAACAATAGAAAGAAGAAAGCCTGCCTGAGGCTCCTAGATGAAAGTTGAAGCCCACTGGAAAAGTGAAGAAAATCTGCCATAAAGTTGGTAAACCACCATAGTTGGTAAGTCAGAGGGAATAGCACCTCACATCAGAACCTGGTCTAACTTCATGGGAAAGACAGCTGGAACCTGTGGTAGAAACTTGCACAGTTCAACCCAGCAGGAGGACAGAGATCTCAACTTGGGCCTTGCAGCCAAAAATCAGCCTGAACCTCAGGGAACAGCTGCTGGCTTGCTGAGATTAATTAGCTTAGAACTGCATACTCCTGCCCATGCTTTCTATTGTGTCAACAGAGGCACACCCTGAAGGAGGCCCTCTATTTCTATTTGTATTTTTTAATTTCAAAGTAATACTTTTCACTTATCTGTAATCATTTAAAATATTTTCTTTTTTTCAAAATGTTTTCCTTTTTTAATCTTCATTTTCTTATTTTCATTTCTTTCTCTCTCTCTCTCCCACCTTGATCTCCATTACTCTCCCTTTCTGTTCCTGTTACTATGCTAATATGAATTTATTTTTTTCTTTTCCCTTTCTTCTCTTTTTCCTTCTCTCAATTGCCATTAGTTTTAAAAGAAATTGATTACAGTGTCTAGCCTCCTTATTACTGTTAGTTTGCTCTGTTCTTGGGAATATTTTGTTCTGTCTTCTCTTCTCTTGAACAGTTCCCTAGTTTGTGTGAACTTCCTGTGTACTCTGACCTCACTTGTAACCTTTCTCTAGCCTATCATTCCCTCCCTCACCAACTCTTTCTAAATTCCCAACCTGAAGAGTAAAGTTGCTATATTGAAGAGCTTACTCACTATAAACATATTTGGGACTGGTCCTCAATTTTCATTTCATTCACATGCTTAAAAGGGATAGATTAATAACTACCACAAATTGGCATTTTCTCAGCTGTGCTTGATGCCATTGTGTTGCTTATTGTATCATATGGGCTAAGGTGTTGTGATTGATCTAATCAGTTGTCCTCCCTGGTATAATGAAAATCAGTTTGCCTCAGAGACATTAGTCTCAAAATCTAAAGACCAGCTCTATCTGGAAGGTTGAACTATTAAGCCAGGAATTAAAACAAGGAGAGTACCAATGACAAATTTATATGAAAAGACATTTAAACAAGACGCAAACACAGACCTTCACCACATCAAAGATAAACTCTGGAGGAAATGACGTGGAAAAGTCTGACAGTTAGCCATCTGGTCACCATGAGCCCATATCATAGGAAGTAAAAAACCGCAGATGAATGAGACTTTAGAAAAATTCAAAACAGAAATAATTTCCCTGATAAGCACAGAGATGGTGAGAAGAGTGAAAGACATGCTTAGAGACTCAAGAACAGAAACAGATAAAAAAATAGATGAGCTCAGGACTATGACGGAAACCATGAATGCCCAGCATAGGAAAGAAATGGAAACCTTGAATGCCCAACATAAGAAATAAATGGAATACATGAAACAGATTCAAATCAATATCCAAGAGATTAAAAACTGTATAGAAAGCATTCACAGCATGATGAATGAATGGGAAAATAGAATTTCAAATATAGATGATAGGATTGCATTCAGTGACCATGAAAACAGAGATCTCTTAAAAAGAGTAAGGGACAATGAGAAATCAATCCTACAAACCATACATGATAAAAAGAAAAATAAAATAAGCTTGACAGGAATACATGAAGTAGCAGTGGAAAGTACAGTTGACACACACACACACACACACACACACACAGAGACACACACAAAAGTTCATAGAATTAATGACAGAAAACTTCCCAAATAGAGGGGAAGAAGAATTTGACATTCAGATAAGTGTGGCATATAGGACTCCAACTAGCCATGACAAAAAAAAAATCCACACCTAGATATATAATAATCAAGATCCCAGAAGCCCAAAAGAAGAACAAAATACTACAAGCAGTTAGAGAAAATACATAAATCATATGCAAAAGAAAGCCCATCAGAATCATAGCAGAGATTTCAACACAAACCCTCAAGTCAAAGAGAGTCTGGAGTGGGGTATTTCAATAAACAACATCCATCCTACACTGATATATCCTATAAAACTACCTTTCAAAATTGATGGGGAAATAAGATACTTCCATGACAATGAACACCCCAGAAACTTCTTGAATACCAAACCAGCACTCCAAGGAATTCTAAACAATATTCTAGAAAAAGACAATGAAGGCCACAACTCCCTGTGGCCCAACAGAGCATAGCCATTAGGAAAAAAATTAAAGGGAGAGATTGGAAAAATTAAAAAGGTCCAACACCAGGACAATAACATGACACTGATAAGTCAATACACAGCAGTTATAATCATCACTGTTATGGCCTCAATTCAGAAATCAAAAGAAGTAGATTGGCAGAATGGATTAAGAAGCAAAATCAATCTAATAATATACTGCATACAAGAAATGTACCTCATTCAAAAATAAACTCATATACTGGAAATGATAGGCTGGAAAACAATTCTCCATATGCAAGGAACTTGGGAAAAACCAGGGGTAGCTATCTTATTTGCAGACAACGTAAATTTGAAACCAAAGCTAATTAAGAGAGACCAAGAAGTTTACTACATCCGTTTGAAGGGAAGAATCCAAGAGGAAGAGATGACAATGATAAATATATATGCACCAAATACCCATGCCCCCAGTTATACAAAAAACAAATATTTATGGAAATGAAAAACTAAATAAGAACTAATACAAGTGTAGTGGGTGAGGTCAATACCCCACTGTCACTAACTGACAGGTCATACAGAGGAAAAAAAAAATCAACAATGAAATACTGGAACTGAATCAAGCTTTTGAATAAAGGGACTTAATAGATGTCTACAGAGTTTACACCCAACAAAATCAGAATATAAATTCTTTTTGGCTGCACACAGATCATTCTCCATAATAGACAACATGCTAGCTCATAGAACATGTTTAAGTAAATGCAAAGGAATCGAAGTTGTCTCATGTATATTATCAGAACATAGTGCAATTAAACTGGAGATCAGTAGCATAAGAAACCACAAGAACTTCACAAACACATAGAAAGTGAACAACACTCCTGAATTAACAATGGGTTGCAGTGGAAATTAAAGAAGAAATTAGACAGTTTTTACAACTAAATGATAATGCCAATACAACATACAGAAATCCATAGGACACAGTGAAAGCAGTTCTATGAGGAAAATTCATAGCAACCAGGAAAACAGAGTGAGCTCAAATAAACTTCTCAAATAAAGTCATGTTTCCAGGGAGAACTGAAGTCACCTTGCCCAGATCCACTATCCTGTGTAAACTCCCTTGAAAGAAACACATTCAAAAGAAATCCTGCACCTAAAGGCAGCACAACTGGGCACCCTCCGCCTCTCTCTCCTCCTGCTTTCCTGTCTCCACCCTCCTTCCTTGTCCCCCACTGGTCTTCACCATCTCAGCCTCTCAAGGACCAGCTGCTGCCCTCTACCCCAGCCTGGCTTTCTCACTTCCTCCCTCTCTCTTTGGGCAGAGGTGGATGGGGATTATCAGGGAAGACACGGGGGAATGAATAGGTTCACGTGATGTTTTCTCCCAGACTGGCTACTTCCCTTTTGCCTTTCAGGTCCAAACACACCCCAGCTGCCTTCTCCTGATGAAAGGCTCTTTAGGGGAGGGCTGAGCGCTCCCAATGAATTCACCTGGCAGGAAGTGGGACACAGACAAGGAGCCTCCAGCTCCTCCCAGGCTGAATTATCTCACAAAGGCCTGGGCCCTGGACCCCAGCTGCCCCTCTCTAGATTCCTCCCTGCTTTGGTCCTCATTCCCTGTACAGAGTAGAGGCCATTCTCCCATGCAGGGAATCAAGGCAAAGTGGGTTTTCTGTCTCAATTCCTAGACAGACACAGACAGACAGTAAGGACTCATTGTGCCATGAAATCAGGGAGGCTAAATGGCTTTGCAAGGAGAGGTGGCTTAGATTGATATGTACAGGTATCCCGGGCTGCAAAACTATTGCTTTTTCCACACAGGAAAAAGTACTCATCACTAGGAATTGGAGAAGTACATATAAGTCAAAACACAAGGGGACACCAATTCACAACTCCTGGGATGGCTGGAAGAAAAACAAAATGGAAAATTGCAAATGGTGGGAGGTCGTGGAGTTATTCTGGAATTCTCATACACCACACATGGAAAATAAAAATGAGACAGTGTGCAAAGCAGTTGAGACTTTCATTGAAAGGGAAACAGCTTTTCCACTTCATTCAGCATTGCTGTTTCTAGACATATAGTCAAGAAAATTGAAAGCAGATTATTAAAACAAAAACTTGCAACACAAATATTAATGGCAGCATTATTCAGAAGGCCAAAGGGGAAAACAACACAAGTGTCCCTCAACTGTTGAATATTTCAACAAAATATGAATTATTATTTAGCCATAACAGAATGAAGTAGAGATACATGATACACCAAGATTAATCATGAAAGTCTTATAATATGTTAAGGACACTGGACATAAAAGAATGCACACTGCATGATCTAATTCACATGAAATGTCCACAGTAAGAAAGTCTATACAGGGAAAAAGCAGATTAGTAGTTGTCAGTCACTTTGATAGGCAGAATGAAGAACAAATGTTAGTGTGGGTATGGACTTTCTGTTGGATGTGATAAAAATATTCTAAAACTTTTGGTGCCTCAGATACATTCACGTATCTGATCTTTGACAAAGGGACCAAAAACATGGTGGAAGAAAGCCTTTTTAGCAAAAATGTTAGGAAAACTTGATATCTGCATGAAGACTGAATCTAGACCCATATCTTTTACTATGCACTAAAATAAAATCAAAATGTATGTAAGGGCTGGGAATTTAGCTCAGTGGTGCTGCCACCTGCCTTGCAAGTACAAGCCCAAGTTCAATCCCCAGTATCACAGAAAAAAAAAAAGATGTAAAGTCTAATTTATTTTTTGTACCAGGGATCAAACTTAGAACCTTGAGCTTGCTCAGCAGGCATGGCAACACTAAGTAAATCTCCAGCCCAAAAATCTTAAATATTAAAACAGAAACACTTACTGGAAGAAAAAAAAATAGGTAAAACAATAGGCAATAGACAAAACCTATTGAAGTCATAGGTATAGACCTGGACTTTCTGAACAGAACTGCTATTACATAAGAAATAACAGAAAAAAAAATCAAATGGGATCATATCAAATTAGAAAGCTCCTGCACATCAAGGGAAACAACTATCAGTTAAGAGACAATGTACAGAATGGGAAAGCTATGTGCCAGCTACAACTTAGAAGGAAGACTAATATCTAGAATATATAAAGTGCTTAAACTGTTAGACCTTCCCCTCAAAAGAAAAGACCTAATTTAAAAAATGGGCAATGGGGAATGAATAGACATTTCCCAGAAGAAGAAATACAGAAGAACAATAAATAAATGAAAAAAAGTTTAACTTCACTGGGCATTAGAGAAATGCAAATGAAAATAACCCTGAGGTATCATTTTGCTCCAGAAAGACTGGCAATCATGAAGAAATCAAAGACAGCCATAACAACTGCTGGTGTGGCTGCAGCAAAAAAAAAGGAACCCTCTTACACTGCTGTTGGCAATGTAAACTAGTACAAGCATTGTGGAAATCAGCATGGAAATTTCTCAAGAAACTGAAAACAGAAATTTCATTGACTCAGCTATTCCCTTTCTCAGTATCTTCCCAAAAGAGTTAGACATCTCATTACAGTGCTGCATGTACTCTATTATGGCTTATGTCTAGATGTCCCCCAAGCCTCATGTGGTCATAGGTGTGGCTGGATGTAGGGTGTGTGCTGCTGGGATCAAGGATGTGATTCTGGGATGATTCACAGCATGATGCCAAGATTAAGGGGGTGTGTTCTACCCACCCCAAGGGGCAGAAAGAAGGCTGCCATTGTCATTGCTGGTTGCTTCGCTTGCTGTTTGCTGCTTTCCACCTGCTATGAACTGTTGCTCCTCTGTTGCTCCCTCTGCCATGCCACCTTGCCTTGGAGCTGGCAGGTAACAGAGTGAAACCTCTGCAAACTGTGAGCTAGATAAATCTTTCCTCCTTTAACTTTGAGTGTCAGGTATTCTGTCTCAGCAATGAGTGTGGTGAGCCATTATGGTGAGCCTTGACACAGGCCTAGCCATGATTGAACTTTGAGTCACTTCGCTGGCACGGACCTGCTCTCGCCCATAGCCACGGGCGAGTTCAGCTGGTAGCAGATGTAACACATAATGGTTGTTATTGTTTCCCTCTGGAATGTGTGGGCGGTACTCTCGCTCCCGTGCAGCCCTCGCTCCCTCGCTCCCGTGCAGCCCTCGCTCCCTCGCTCCCGTGCAGCCTTCGCTCCCATGCAGCTGGAGAGTATAAAAGGAAGAGGTTCTGTTATAAAAGCAAGCAAGCAAGCAAGGAACATGAGAAGAAAGGTGCCTCCCATCTCTCTGTCCTCGTCCTTTCAGGTTTAGGACCTGCTGGCAGGATCCTGACGTCGCGGCTCGCGACAAATGAGAAAAGTAACTAAGACAGATACCAAAGTTTATATCAGCACAATTCCAAATAGCTAAACTTGGAAGTGGCCTCTATGTCCATCAATAGGTGAATAGATAAAGAAAATGTGGTTTCATTGGCATAGGAAAAGACTTCATGAACAAATCCTCAGTAGCATGGGAACTAGCACAAAGAATCAACAACTGGGATCTCATAAAAAAGCTTCTGTGCTGCAAGAGAAATGAGCAACAGAGCTAAGAGATAACCTACACTGTGAGGAAAACATCTTTATCAGCTGTTCCTCAGACAAAGGACTACTATCTAGATTATATAAACAAATTAAAAAAATGAGAGTCTCCAAATAGATCCAATTTAAAAATGGGCATCTGAAATAAGCAGACATTTCTCAGCCAAAGAAGGAAAAACAGAAAAATAAATATATGAAAAAATGTTCAACATCACTGATCATTTGAGAGATTCAGGAAACAACACTGAGATTCCACCTCACCCCAGAAATAATGGCTGCTATCAAGAAATCAACTGATAACAAATGCTGGTGGGGTTGTAGGGAGAAAGGAACCCTGCTCCACTGTTGGTGGGCATGCAACCTGGAGCAACCACTGCAGAAATCAATATGGAGATACTTTAAACAACTAGGATTAGAGGTTCCATTTGACTCAGAGATTCCCCTGCTGTGTATCTTCCCCAAAGAAATAAAAGAATCATACCACAGTGATATATATGCACCCATGTTTATAGCAGCACAATTTGTAATAGCTAAAACTTGGAAACTGCCCCATTGCCCATCAACTGAAGACTGGATAAAGAAGATGTGGGTTTTTAAAAAAATAAAATGGAGTACTACTCAGCCATAAAGAATGAGAAACTAGAGGCATTTATAGCTAAATGGATTCACAACGAGGCCATACTCTTAAGTGGACTAAATAGGACACACTTGTAAATACAGAATAGTTTCTCTGGTGTGAGAAACTGAAAGTGTAAATAAGGATAACAATGTATAATTGATATTGTGAAATAGGAAGAAAAGTTCTAAAGGAGTAGGGGAAATGGGAAAGGTAGGGCAAAGGAAAGAAGGGAAAAGAAAAAATATGAGTAAAGGAAAAAATGGAAACAAAGTCTTTGTAAATAGGGAAGGTTGGGGGGTGGTGAAGGGCAGGCATGGGTATGGGGAAAAATGCAAAACAAGATCTGCCATGTAAAGGTTCAAGATCCCAATGATGAATGTGACTGTACTGTATACCTAAAAAGTACCAATAAACTCAACGAAAAAAAAAAAAGGAAAATGTGTTCCCTAAATATAGTGGAATATTATTCAGCTATAAATAAAGATAAATTAGAGACATTTATAGAAAATGGATATACGTTGAAAACAAAATGTTAAATGAAGTAAATAAGACACACAAGATTCAATATCATAGTACAGGGATAAGTAAAACAGGATATTTACCAGAGACCCCTGCAGTCAGTCCTGGTCTCTTCTGAGCCAGTACAATATCCATGAGACAGGAAAGAGGGAAATAATGACACAGATACAGAGAAGCTGTTCTGGGCAGCAAAGACAAAGCACTGCCAGGACATCCAGTGTTTATTCATTGCAAGTGTGGGATGGAGGGGAGCTGGGAAGGCCTTGGGACAACTGTTAATAACAAGTATCAAGCAGGCAGGACTGTAGAATGAGGGCACTAGCATATCTTGCTGAAGAGAACAAACCATTAATTTAGAGGGGAAGTTTTGTTTTGGAATCAGTTGACGTCGGCTGGAAAAGAACTCGGCCAAGCCCTGATACTTCACAGTCTAGGACTTAAATTTCTGTAGCAGCCATTAGTAAAGGAGCAATACTAGCTCAATTCTGCTATCTTATATGCCCATTTGAGTCATTTAAAGCTTCAGTCAGCTTCCTAAGATAACACACAGCCAAATCAGAGGGGCAAGAAGCTTGTGCCACAATAACCTCCTAAAATTGGGCAGAGGCACCTGCTACACCATATTGTTTCTCTCATATGAGAAACCCAAAGTTCAAATAAAGAGCAAAATAATCGATCACCAAAAGGGAACAGGATGATAGTTGTTTCTCATATAGGGTGGGAAACAAAAGACTGAGGGTGGGGGAAGTCCAGAGGGGGAGAGCATGTAAAAAGATTGAAGATGTGTCATGTACATGAACCAAGTACTTACAATGTAGTCATTATGATCTAAAATAATTATAATAATAATAAAAATTGGGGAAAGGGATCTAGAGACTGAGGGAGAAAGAAGGATCAGGAGGAAAAGGGAAAAGAATCAAGATATATTAAGTACATGTGCCTACTCCCAAAGATGAATGTAAACATCATGTACTGTAAAAATATACTATTAATATAAGCACTTAAAAATAAACAACAAAATCACTTGTGGTAATGGATTCACAGTTTTGTGAATATGATAAATAGAGTGATTTATGTGATCTATATAGTATGTGAGTTGCATATCAATATTTTTTATTTTTATTTTTTCATTAAATTTATTGGTACATTTTCGGTACACAATACAGTTACATTCATCACTGGGATCTTGTAAGTTTACATGAAATACCTTGGTTCTTATTTTTTCCCCATTCCCCTGCTCCCCCTTTACCCCCTACCCTTCTTCAATGCTGCAATGAACGTGGGAAAGCATATAGTCACTCAGATGTACTGATATTTTTTTCTGATTTCATTTCTTTAGGATATCTATACACAGAAGTGAAATTACTGGATCTTATGGTAGTTTTATTTTTTTTTTATTTTTGAAATTGAAGGTTGAATCTAGGCATTGTGAATAGTAGACAATCATTCAATCACTGAGCTACAACCCTAGCCATATAAAATTTTTTATTTTGAGATAGATTCTCACTAAGTTGCCTAGGCTGGTCATGAACTTGTGATCTTTTTGCTTTAGTTTCTCAAGTAGCTATTCTTTTACCAATACTTATTTGTTTTTGATTTCCATTCTAATGATATGAGGTGATATCTCATTGTGTTTTTAATTTCCATTTGGTAATTTGTGACATTGATGAATGATTTACCTACCTTTTATTTATTTGTAGGAGTGGGGTTGGATCCTGATCCTGGATAGAGATCATCCTGGCATCAGGGCTGGCCTGGAGTCTGGAGCTACAAGGGCTGTCCTGATACTGGATTTCATGTGGGGTGGTGGTGGAAGTGGTGCTGGGGGTCCAACACAAAGTGAAATGCTATTATGATTTCAATCTTCAGTGTCTGCAAAGGTTCATGTGTGAAAGGCTTGATCCCCAACTGATGTCACTATTGGGAGGTGGAACATTTAAAAAGTGGAGCCTATTGAAAGCACGTTAGATCATTGAGGGTGTGATCTTGAAAGAGATATTGGGACCCTGGCCTCTTCCTCCCTCTAATGGTTGGCCACTATGGAGTGAGCAGTTTTGCTCCACCATGTGCTTCCCACAATGATGTTTTGACTCACCACAGGCTCAAAGACATGGAGCCAGTGGACCCTGGGCTGAAATTATGAGCCCAAACAAATCCTTCCTCCTTATAAGCTGATTACATCAAGTACTTTGACTAACATAAGTGCTCATTTCATTATCCTTCCCCTACTACATGAACATAGTTCCCTGTGTGACACTATCCAGGCTTGGGAGAGGAGCAATAGAGACAATGTGATACTGCTTCTCCTCTCTCCAAAGTGTCTTTTCTCTTTTTCTATGCTATCCTCAGGTGATGCAATCACCTACCCAGATTCTTTAGCTCTATTGAAGTTATTTTTGTGCATTGACAGTTGTTCAAATTGCTATTTCTGTGAGAAGATGTGCACTTAAGAGCTCTATTTCTGCCATCTTGCTGATGTCACCCCTGACTTGAGGCTTTAAAATCAGCAGGGAAAGCAACATGCATGCCCTTGTGAAATGAGCTTCCTTAATTTTGGGTATATAGGCAAGCATTGTCTCTTTTGAAAGTCAAGTTGATTTTGTACTAACATGGAAACTCAGTATGAATTTAGATAGAAGACCGTAGTGTCAAAAGAGGGGTTCTTTTGGAATAGAGGGCTATTTCAGTTTTATAAAAGGCAAGGTTGTAAAATTTTGAGATAGATTTAAAAGTTCCATGATAATCTAATCAAATGCTACCCTCTAGTGGGGATGTTTAATAAAGTCAAATATAGCTGGTATAAAAAAATAAATTAAATGTCATTCCATTCTGGCTACTGTAACAAAATACCTTAGACTGGGTAATTTATAAACAGAAATTGATGATAGTTCTGGAGGTAGGGAAGTCCAGACTCAAGGCACCCACAGATTTGGTGACCCATGAAGGCTTGTTCCCTTCTTCAAATATAGCACCTTCTTGCTGATTCCTCACGTTGTGGAAAAAACAAAGTTGTTTTATAAGGGTATAAAGCTTGTTCTATGAGGGTAATATTCTCACCTATGAGAGCATAGTCCTCACAATCCAATCACCTTCTAAAGGCTCTGACCTCTTAATACTATATCAATGGCATTTAGTCTCACTTTGGGGGCACAAAAATATGCACACCATAATATTATTAAAGAAAATGTAATCATGATAGGAAAGTTTTGTGCTTTAGTTGAAAAGTATGATTTGTTCAGAGGCACAACTTGGATAATTTATTCTGATTTAATGGATTGTATTAGGGTTCTCAAGAGAAACAGATTCAACAGGAGATCTATATCAATCTGTAATATAGTTGTTATAAGGAATTGACACATGATTATTAACTCACATACTTGAGTGCTGCTACTGGGCATCTGTCATCCTGGGATCAAATTGCTCTCACTGCATTCAGATCTCCCAACTTAATGATTGCCCCCTGTACTGTCTAGATGACAGAGAGGAGTGTTAATTGAGTTCTTCAGGAATATTGGGACTCAGGTATATTTTCTGGACCTTCTGAGACTGGGTGAGAAGGTCTCAAATGACAAACCCACTCTAAAATTCCAATTGCCCTGAGCTTCCAAATCCCTTCTATAATAAACAAAGGCAAGTATGGCATTTCTAACTTGTTTACTGTGGGCTAACTCTTGGTCCATGTTTTTGCTAGCCAGTGAGCCAGACTGTTAAAATACTTTTAAATTGCAAAGCTACAGCATTAAAAGCAGATTCTCTGCTTAGCGAGTCCATATCAAATACTTCCGACTGATTCAACTTCACATTCCTATTGCCATTATCTCACAAATTTAGTATCCATTGCTATACATGGTTCCTCAGATTTCTGTTTGTGTATATTAAAAAGTCAATTAGTTCTTTTAGAATACAATATACTCCATTATGGGTAATATCTTGTATGTCATCTGTAGAAAATTACTAGGACTTGAATCTAGTTATAAGATTAGAAGCAATGAGAAGTCATGGGGTTTGGTCCTGAAGAGAATCAACACTGATTTGCAAAGCCACTGCCTTAGGGGAGGCCATTAACAATTCTCTCAAGCAATTCAGGGTTAATCTACTGAGACAAGGGGTAAAGAAGCCATGCCCATTAGGGTAGAGAGACTGTTTCCACTGGCAAAGAAGACTCATCAAAATTTAGGGGCTCATTGCCCCCAGATTCATCATGGTTTTCCTATACATTATAATTCCAACTTTCAGCATTCCATTTATTCCTATTCAGTATGCTCACTTTAACAACAAATATTCTATGAGGCTGGCAGTTTAATTTACAATGTAATTCAGCTGGTCACAGGATGATATTTTTTTTTTTTCAACAGTCTCAGCTCTGGGGCCATAGGAGTCAAGGGTCTCCATCAGGGTCATATTAAGTACTTGAGCCAAAAATTAAATACTTTAGCTCATCCTATTCTTTCTGTACTTTTCCCAACTGACATTAGGAAAGAACTTCCATTTTTAATGTATTCATTAGTTTGATAAAAATGGCAGTAGTAGCATATGCGTGGTCACCCAGATTCCTCTTTCTTATAAGTGTTTGATTAGGATATTTTATATACTCTAGGGTACCGTAGTTTTTGTTGCAGAGGTCTTTCATTTCCTGGTTAATTTCTAAGTATTCAATTTTTCTTGATGCTATTGTGAATGCTATTGTGTTCCTAATTTATTTCTTAGTGGGTTCACTACTGTACAGGAATGCTACTGATTTTTGTGTGTTTCTTTTCATCCTGCTATGTTGCTTAACTTATTAGTTCTAGGACTGTTTTGCTGGAGTGCCTTGGGTTTTCTGTATAAAGGATCATGTCACCCACCTGTGAATAAGGATAGTTTTTTTTTTTATTGAGTTTATTGGTACATTTAGGGATACAGTACAGTTACATTCATTGTTGGGATCATGTACCTTTACATGGCAAGTCTTGATTCTCATTTTTTTCCCCTTACCTCTGCCCTCCCTTCAACCCCTCCTCCCCTCCCCATCTACGAACACTTTATTTTCATCTTTTCATTCTCTCACATTTTTTTCTTTTCCCTTTTTGTTCTTCCCCTACGTATCACACCTTCCCTACACCTTTAGCTCCTTTCCTCCCATTTCTAAATGTCAGTAATCTTATTAGAATCTTATGCATTGTTGCAGAATATTCACACCAGGGAAACTATTTGGTATTTACACATGTGGGACTTATTTATTTCACTTAGGAGTATATCTTCAATATGTATCCATTTTCCTATGAATGAATCTATTCTCTCGCTCTTTATGGCTGAGTAATATTCCATTTTATAGAAAAACCACAACTTCTTTATCCAGTTTCCAACGGATGGGCAAATAGGTTGTTTCCAAGATTTAGCTATTACAAACTGTGCCGCTATAAACATGGGTGCACATACTTCTCTGTGATATGATTCTTTTAGTTCTCTTGGAAAGATACCCAACAGAGGGATGGCTGGGTCAAATGGAACCTCCAGTCCAAGCTCTTTGAGGTATCTCCATATTGATTTCCATAGTGGTTGCACTAGTCTGCACTCCCACCAACAATGGAGGAGGGTTCCTTTCTCCCCACAACCCCGCCAACATTTGTTATTGTGTGATTTCTTGATAGCAGCCATTCTTTGTGGGGTGAGGTGGAATCTCAGTGTTGTTTTCATCTGCATCTCTCGAATGACCAGTGAATAAGGATAGTTTTACTTCTTCCTTTCCTATACATATACCCTTATTTTTTTCTTTTGCCTGTTTGCCCTGGCTAAGATTTGGAGTGATACATTGAACAAGAATGGTGAGTGAACATCCTTGTCTTTTTCTTGATTTTAGGGGAAAATCTTTTAGTGTTTTCAAATTTAATATGCTGTTGTCAGTAGTTTTGTCATATATAGCTTTTATCAAATTGAGACAAGGTCTTTCTATACGTATTTTCTTCAGTTTTTTTTTAATCACAAATGGATGTTGGATTTTGTCAAAGGCTTTTTCTGTGTCTATTGAGGTGATGCAATTTCTGTCCTATGTGGCACATTGTATTTATTAATTTGTGAATATTGAACCATTTTTCCATTAAGTTTATTGGTACATTTTAGGTATACAATATGATGACATTCATCATTGGGAGTTTGAAATTTTACATGATATATCTTGGTTCTTAGATTTTTTTCCCATTTCCTTTCCCTCTCTCCAACCTCTCCATCCATCCCTATTTATGAAGACTTGTTTTCATTTTTTCCTTTTCTCATATTTATTCCTTTCCCTTCTTTCCTTTCCCCTGCACCTCCCATTCCGTTTTGAACCTTTTATTCCTATTTCACATTATCTATTATACATTTTGATCCTTATTTACACTTTCAGTTTCTCACACCAGACAAACTATTCCATATTTATATATGTGTGTCCCATTTATTTTACTTGAGTATGGTCTCAATGTGTATCCATTTAGCTATAAATGTCTCTAATTTCTCATTCTTTATGGCTGAATAGCACTCCATTTTATTAAAAAAACCACACATCTTTATTCAGTCTCCAGTCGATAGGCAATGGGGCTGCTTCCAAGCTTTAGCTATTACAAATTGTGCCAGTATAAACATAGGTGCACATATATCACTGTGGTATGATTCTTTTAATTCTTTGGGGGAAGATACCCAGCAGGGGAATAGCTGGGTCAAATAGGCCTTCCAGTCCTAGTTCTTTGAGGTATCTCCATACTTATTTCCACATTGGCTGCATCAGTCTACACTCCTAACAACAGTAGAGAAGCATTCCCTTTTCCCCACAGTATTGTTATTAGTTGATTTCTTGATAGCAGACATTCTTTCTGGAGTGAGGGTGAATCTCAGTGTGGTTTTCATTTGCATCTGTTGAATGACCAGCAACATTGAAAATTTTTTCATGTTTGTTTGCTATTTCAGCTTCTTTGTCTGAGAAATATCTGTTTATTTATGATGCCCATTTTTGGATTGGGTCTTTAAATTTGGGAGGTCTTATTTTTTAAAGTCCTTTATATATTCTAGACAGTAGTCTTTTGTCTGAGGAACAGCTGGTAAAACGTTTTTTCCACATTGTAGGTTGTCTCTTAGCTCTGTTGGTGGTTTCTCTTGCTGTGCAGAAACTTTTTAATAAGATGAGATCCCCTTTGTTGATGCTTTGTGCTAATTCATAGGCAACTAAGATTTTGCTCATGAAATGTTTTCCTACACCAATGTCTGCAAGACTTCTACCTAGCCTCTCTTCCAGCCAGTTTAGTGTTTCTGTTTTAATATTTATTTTTTTTAGCTTTAATTGAGTTTATTGGTACATTTTAGGGATACAGTACAGTTACATTCACTGTTGGGATCTTGTACCTCTACATGACAAGTCTTGATTCTCATTTTTTCCCCTTACCCCGGCCCTCCCTTCACCCCCTCCTCCCCTCCCCATCTACAAACACTTTATTTTCATTTTTTCATTATCTCACATATTTTTCTCTTCCCTTATTACCCTTCCCCTACCCATCCCACCTTCCCTACACCTTTAGCTCCTTTCTTTCCATTTCTAAATGTCAGTAATCTTATTAGGTCTTATGTATTATTGAAGATTATTCACACCAGGGAAACTATTTGCTATTTACACATGTGTGACTTATTTATTTCACTTAGGAGTATATCATCAATATGTATCCATTTTCCTATGAATGAATCTATTTTCTCATTCTTTATGGCTGAGTAATATTCCATTTAGATTTTGATTATAGTTTAGTGCATGGTGAGAGATATAGGTCTAGTTTTAATCTTTAGCAAGTTGAAATCTAGTTTTTCCAACACCATTTATTAAAGATGCTATCTTTTCTCCAGTGGGGTTGTTTGGCTCCTTTGTCAAAGATGAGATGGCTGAGTATGTCTGGAGTTGTTTCTAGATCATTGAAAGTGTTCCATTGATCCTTGGATCTTTTCTTTGCCAGTACTATTCTTTTCTGTTTGTTCATTTGTTTTTTTTTTTTTTTTTTAATCACAGTAGCTTTCTTGATCTTTAATACAGATCTTTTGGTCTCTGTCATTGGCTTTGGAGGTTTTCTTGTGTATCTGATTGTCCTTGGAATTTGTTCATATTTAAAAGCAAATAACAATGACCTTTGCCTATTTGCACATATTAAAGTGTAAATAAAGTTCCTTTAGTTTAAGCTTCATGCCAGGAATATTATGCCATTCTTGTATTAGTCAGTATGCTATGATAATATCACAAAGTATTATTCTTTAAAGATCATTAGCCTCCTATTGTCATTCTGGCAGCATAATAAGGAAGGAGGGATTTACAAAGGTGGTTTCAACATTCGTTTTTAAGAAAATCTTTCATTTAGTTCTTCAGTTTTCAGTTCCTCTGCCTTCAAATATGCCTGGAAACTATTCCCTATTCCCAGTGTAGAACTTTTATTTTACCTTCTTTGGAGGATCAACCTCTAGCTTTTTGCTTTAATTTGAGAGAGTAAATTACTTGGCTGATTGGTGTTTGAAAGGGGATCTTGTGGTCTTATTCTTAGATATATTCTGCCAAATCCTTCTGTTTTTAGCTCTAACTTCATTCCTACTTCCAGTGATGTCTGGAACCAGAAATTGCCACTGTTGAGGTAGATCTCACCTTTCTCAGGTAGGCTGTCTGTCATTTTTTTGCTGTCATATCTTCCAAGTATTATTGATACTGTATTATTTCTAGTTATACCTGATTGTTAAAGGAATAGTTAATGGATAATTATTTTTGTTTTCCCTACTCATCTGTTTCTTTTGATAATATATAAAAATATTGAAATATGGAGTTAGAATCATTATTATACAGCAATCCAGAATATGAGACTCAATTTTTTTTTTTTTTTTTTTGTACCGGGGATCGAACTCGGGTCCTTGCGCTTGCAAGGCAGGCCACCGAACCACTGAGCTAAATCCCCAGCCTTGAGACTCAATTTTTAATGTGTATTTCATTGTATGAATGTGTCATACTTTTATCCAATTAAATGTTTTTGGAAATAGGTTTTTAAATTATAAGTAATGATATTATGCACATTTCTGTGTTTGCTCATTGGAGTTTTTTATGTATTTTCTTTCTTTAATTGCTAGGTCAAGTGGTACTATACAGTATTGTCAAATATCCATCACAATGGCTTCGTGAATTTATATGCTGATGAACAGTATATAATAAATACCCTCATATTATGAGGAAATTATGAACTTAAAAGTTTTCAATAAAAGGAGAAGAAGGTGATCATTTTCATTTTATTTGATATTTCTTCGGTTTTGAGAAATATGGGAGATTGTTCATTTAATTATAACATATTTAAATTTATTCTTTTATAATCTTTATATCATTTTCCTATTTCTTTCTATTTGTTTTTAAAGGTTTATATGCTATTGTTTTCTTTTAATTTATTATATGTTCTCTTGCCTTTGCTTCATGTCTTTGGCTATGTGTATTTCTTTTTTTTTTTCAGCTTTAATTGAGTTTATTGCTACATTTTAGGGATACAGTACAGTTACATTCATTGTTGGAATCTTGTACCTCTACATGACAGGTCTTGGTTCTCATTTTTTCCCCTTGTCCCTGCCCTCACTTCACCCCCTCGTCCCCTCTCCATCTACAATCACTTTATTTCCATCTTTTCTTTATCTCACATTTTTTTTCTTTTCCCTTATTACCCTTCCCCTATCCATCCCACCTTCCCTACACCTTTAGCCCCTTTCTTCCCATTTCACCATGTCAGTAATCTTATTAGGATCTTATGTATTATTGCAGTTTATTCATACCAGAGAAACTAGTCGATATTTTGGCTATGTGTATTTCTAATATTTCTGATCAAGCTTTCCATTTTTCCCTCTTGATATCTACTGGGTTTTAAATGTTACCTTGAAAATTTTCATTGCATCAAGTTTACTAAAAAGACTTCTATTATTTTTATCATCTAATATTCTAACTAAACTTTTAAGCATTTTGCAAGAAATAAATAGCACACTGAAATTAGAATAAATTTTAAAATATACTAAAGGAACTAATAACTCACCTGAGGGCAGAGTGTAGAGAAATAACAAAACATAATGCCTTACCTTGGGGCAGGTAGCATTGCAGGGAGAGGATCCAGGATCACTTCTAGGCCTTTATCCATGAAGAGAGAAAACTATATGTAGGGCAACTTGAGGGTCACTGTAATGTGGTCAATGGATGTAGTCAGTGGAAATACATAGGGAAGGTATCAGAGGAAGAAAGTAAATAAATAATGGTAAATTTCCTATAAAATAATATTCTTCCTTCTATAAAATAATATTCTTCCTTCTAATTCTGGGCCAGAAAAACCAGAGAACAAAGGAGTCTGTTGAATTCATTCATACAAACTACCCTCCCAAGCAAGGTGTGCAGTTAGTTTTCAATCAGAGAAACAGAACTAATAGGAAAACAAAATCTATTTGTGTGTGTGTGTGTGTGTGTGTGTATACATA
>NW_022900951.1:92802713-92826959 GCF_012274545.1 Fukomys damarensis
ATATATCCTATGGGCCAGGGTTGTAGCCAGCCTGGTAAGTTCAAAGTCCTGAGTTCAATTCCCAGTACCCCACCCCCTCAGATTCCTTTTTCTATATGTGTACACATATATATGATAGGGCTTATTACAGGAATTTTCTTACCCAATTAATTAATTGTGAGGCTGGCTAGAAAGCTGAAAGTCCAAGGGCACAAGTTAAGAAAGGATGATAACAAGAAGGTGGAATCACTTGGTGTTAGTTACTTTTCTCTTATGGCTGAGTCACAATACCTGACACCCAAAGTTAGAGGGGAAAGGCCTTATTTTGCTGACAGTTTGTAGAGGGTTCAGTCCATAACCAGCTGGCTCCAAGGTGGAATGGCACATGGCAGAGGAATGTTGCAGAGAAGAAACAGTTCATGGTGACCATAGTAGCAAAAGCAACAAGGAACCTTAACAGTGTCTTTCTGCCGCTTGTATCCAGACTACTGGGATGAGGGTGGTGCCAAACCAGTCAGTGGACATATTTAGTAACCACACACTCTTAATCTCAGCATCAAACATGCTAGATTGAGTCACCTCTGCAAAACCCCTATGACCACATGAGGCTTTGGGGGGACATCTAGACCCAAACCATAGCACTCTCAAACGTGAGCTGAAGAAATGTCCAGGGAAAAGGTAGAATAGTTGCAGGCTAGGCTACTACAACTACATTCCAACCAAATGAGCCAGCAAATGGGCAATAAATAATGAGTGTGAAGATCCCCAAATGTTGAAATGTTTAGGTTCTCTTCCTTTCTTCTGCTTGGAGTTTCTGTTCTCAGAGAGAATTTAAGCCTTTTAAAGGGCTTCCATATGATTAGGCCAATCCCATCTGCAATTATCTTCCTTCAGATTTATTCAACAGTAACTGATTAGAGACTTTAATTTCACTTGTAGAATACCTTCACACCAGCATCTAGATTGGCCCTTGATTGACTAATTGGAAGAAGGTGTATTTGCTATTAAATAATGTAATGATGCCCTCTCTTTTCTACAATTCTCATGAGGGAATTTTCCTTGTATCTTACAGCAGAAATTCTTGGAATTACAGACAGCCTAGCCAAACAGACACTTTAAATAAACTATCTTGTGGGTCACAAAGTAGGAATGTAGAAAGATGAAAAGTCATCTGTTTATTATTTTTAGTTCAAGATGTATATATATTTATGGTATACAAAATGTTTTGAAATACAGACTTGTTATGGAATCAAAGTTAAATATCAGCTAGACAATATCATATAAGAGTACACTTGTATTCCTAGTTACGAGCTTATATTTTGTTGTTTTTGAAGACAAATAGTATTTATTTATTAGCAATTCCATGCTTTTTCCCTAATAAGATACAACCATTGCTTTATTCAGGTATTTATACAATCCAGCCAGCTAGAATGGGGGAAGGGAAAGACTGGCACAACTAAAGACAAATATATGTTGGAGAGGGGAATGTACTATAGATTTTTTTTTGATTAAATGCAACTCTACATTCTATACCCCATTTGTAGGTAAAATGGGACAGAATAAACGAATGACTTTAATCCGGTATTTATGATATATTTTCATTTCGTATGTACAGTTTATTTGGGTAATACCAAATTCCACTGGCTGAATATTTCAAATTACAAACAAATATCAGGAAAGAAAAAGTCCTAACAACAGAAAGCTCAGGAAGGCTTTGGTGTGCGGGAGCCTCTCTCATCAGTAGAAGCAGACGGTGTGCAGGAAGGCCTTGCCAGTCTTCTCTTCGAACTCCTGCAGCAGCTCGTCCATTTCATTGTCTATATCTTCCGTGTGCTGGATACACTGGCAGAGCTCACAGATGAGGAATGCTCCAAGCGTGGCCTCTTCCTGGTTGTCCTGGATGTCCACATTGACCACATGCACAGGCTGGCAGGTCTCCTGTTCTCTGGAATTCAGATCTTCCACCACTTGGTCATAGACTCGCTCTTCACAAGTGAGGATAAGATCAAACAGATCTTTGCAGTTCTGGAACCTCTCTGGCCGGGGCTTGATTCTCTTATTTCTATCCAACATATGTAAAATGCCATTTTGTGTATAGAGTTCTTTGTCTTTCCTAACAAGATCATTGTACATCTCATCATATGTAGTTTTGAAATCGTAAACATTTGGCTTGTCGGGTGCTGGTCCTGGAAGCTTCACGTGAGTTCCTGTTCCAAAGGACCGGACCTTGAATCCTCGTTTGCTGAGGATGGCATGCGCCTCCATGCTCCGGTTCTGGTTGCTGAAGCACACCACCGCCACCTGTAGCGGCGAATCAGGCATGGCGGCAGCCGCACAGTCCGGAAAGCTGTCCCTGCGGTGCTTCCACCTAGCTGTCGCACTTCCGCGCGAGCAAAACGTCAAGCATCGATAGGAAGAGATGCAGAAGCTGCGCAGACGAGCTGCAGAGCGTGAGCACAGGGCTAGTGGTCTGCTCGGCGGGCGGGGTGGAGGGGCGGGCCTGCCTTTCCAGCTGCCTGCCGGGCTTCCCTTCCCAAAGGCCTGCCGCAATTGGCCCGGGCAGGCGACTCTCCTGCGCTCCCAGCTATTCTCGCCAGCACTCCTGGCCCGCAGCTGCAGGGCACCACTGGCAAAGAGATCTTTTGGTTTTAAAAAATCAGTTACATATGCAAAAATTTGATTGTTTAAAAAATGTATTTTGCCGGGGATTTAGCTCAGTGGCGCTGCGCCTGCTTTGCAAATGCAAGGTCCTGAGTTCGATCCCCGGTACTGAAAAAAAAAAGTATTTTAATTAATTTATTTGTGCATGGCTTATTTTATGTCTTCCAGGTTAATCCATGTCGACTTAGTTGATAGGATTTTTTTCTTTAAGGCTGAAGAATATTCCATTGCTTGTATAAGCTACATTTTCTTTATCCATTCATCTGCTGATGTGCATATAGGCTGATTCTATATCATGGCTATTATGAATAATGCTGCAAGAAACGTGGAGTACACATGTCTCCATATAAATTATTGATTTCATTTCATTTGAATATATTCCTGGTAGTGGGGTTTCTCGGTCATGTGGTGGTTCTATTTTTGTTTTTATTTATTTATTTTTCTATTTTTAATTATCGGGGAACCTTCCTATTGTTTCCGTAATGCCTATACTAATTTACACTCACACCAATAATTTACAACAGCCTCTCTGTCTCTGTCTATCTCTCTCAGTGGCACTGATTGACCCTGGGGTCTTTACCCTGAGCTATATCTCCAGACCTTTTCAAATTTTGAGACAAAGTCTTGCTAAATTGTCAGGCTGGGCTCAAAATTACGGTTTATAAATATGTTCTCCCATTCTGCAAATTATCTCTTTACTCTGTTGATTATGTCATTTGTCGTGAAGAGGCTTTTTAGTTTGATGTGATCCCATTTGTGTACTTTTGCTTTTGGAGTTCTATAAAAAAAATCATTGCCAATATCGTGTAATTGAGGATTTCCCCTATATTTTCTTCTAGTAGTTTTATAGTCTCAGGTGTTACATATAAGTCTTTAATCCTTTTTTTTACAGTACTGGGGATGGAATCCAGGGCCTTTACACTGAGCTACATCTCCAGACCTTTTAGAAATGTTTTTTTCTAACATTTATTTTATTTTATTATTTATTTATTTGTTTGTTTGTTGGTTTGTTTGTTTATTTATTTATTGGTACCGGGGATCGAACTCGGGTCTTTGCTCTTGCAAGGCAGGTGGCAGAACCACTGAGCTAAATCCCCGGCCCAACATTTATTTTATTTTGAGGCAGGGTCTTGCTAAGTTGCTAAATTGCCCAGCTGGGCTGGAACTTGTATTCCTCTTGCCTCTTCCTCCCAGACTGCTGGGTTTATAAGCAACAGTCCAAATTTGTAGTCCATTTTGAGTTGTTTATTTTTATAGGATATCAGATAAGAGCCTATTTCATTCTTCTGTGTGGAGATAGTTTTTCTAACATTATTTATTTTTAAACTTTTATTAATTTTATTAGTATGTTTAATGTATACAATATAATGACATTCATTGTTGGAAATTTGCACCTTTACATAATTAGCCTTGGTTCTTATTTTTTCCCTATTCCCGTGCCCTCCCTTCAAGCCCTCCCTCCCTCCCAATCTGCAAAGACTTTGTTTCCATTATTTTTCCTTTTCTCATATTGATTCCATCCCTTCTTTCCTTTCCACTACCCCTCCCATTTCCCCTTCCTCTTTGTCTCTTTTCTTCCTATTTCACATCATCTATTATAACTTTTAGTTCTATTTACACTTTCAGTTTCTCACACTAGAGAAATTATTTGGTATTTACACATGTGTCCTATTTATATCACTTAATAGTGTCGCCTCAATGTGCACCCTTTAGCTATAAATGTCTCTAATTTATAATTTTTATTTAACATTATTCATTGAAGAGACTGTCTTTTCTCAATTGTGTATATTTGGTACCTTTGTTGATGATCAATTAACCATAATCTGAATGTTTTAAAAAATGCATTAAAACATGTATTGTAGAACAAAAATATAGAGTTGAGAATACTTTCATTCCTCATTGATTAAAAGAAAAATTAATGCATAGATCAAAAATTCTTTCAAGTCCTCTTATTTTCATTCAAAAGATTAAGGAAGACTGAATGAAACAGTTCTATTTGGTAGTCTGAAGGGCACAGTGGAAGAACTTTAATCCAAGGGGAATAAAGTACTTCCTTTAACTTTCAATATATACACAGTCACTTTCTTTTAAATATAACTACAATTTATATTATATATTTGTTCTTGAACTCTTCAGAAAGTCTACAATTTAAAACTTTGAACTATAAATGCTGGAGTTTGTAAGCTTATTGTTTAAATTTACTATAGGAACTACATTTAAAATATTTATTATAGAAATATATTTGTAATTACTAAAATTAAAAATTATAGGTTATTATAGATTTGTTATAGTAAGTTAAATTTGCTAACCAAACATATGCAGTGTACCTTACCAGTCTATCTGCATTGTGAAGATTAGATCCAAATAAAAAATGATGTCACTTGTTCCTTACTGTGAAATGCCATACCCAGTCCTATTCACTACCTACACTGCCATAAAGCATTTTCTATGGCCTCACTAACATTACAATTTGCTTCACTGAAACATAAAGCATGTAAATTCTCTTACTAGTTAGGAAAATGTGTAGACTTTAAAATTGAGGTATTTATCTCCTTGTGGGTTGTTCAAATAAAATAAATACAGAAATTTTTTTTTAAAAGAAAAATGGAAAACAACTACTTTTTCATATAACTCAAGGTCAACAGCAAAGTACATAATTTAAAAGTTGAACATTTGTCCTAGCTATTCCTTGACCTGCCACTGTGAAGTATTCATTGGTTCCTGTTATATTTCAAGTTCTGACATACTAACCTTACATATTGAGTTCCATTTCACTCTGACATTTTTTTCTTCTCAACTCCCTTGCTCTCACATCCAAAATATCTTGATATTACCTTACGAAATGGACAACTTATAATTATAGACCTTAACCTATATTGAATATTGTCAGATATACACACATACCTGATGTGTATATTTTGATGGGTATATGTTTACACCCATTTTGATGGGGGAATGAGAATCTCACTTTTTTTTTTTTTTTTGGTACCGGGAATTGAATTTGGGTCCCTGCACTTGCAAATCATGCTCCGGAACCACTAAATTAAATCCCTGTCCTATCTCACTTTTTTATTGTGGTAAATTACATAACATAATTATGATCTCAACCATTTGTAAGTGTATAATTTAGTGGTATAAAACTTATGAATAATATTGTATAATTATTATCACTATCTATCTTAGTCCTTCTGGGATGCTATAACATGTTACCTTAGACTGAGTAATTTATAAAGAACAGAAATGTGTTTTTAGTTCTGGAGGCTGGGAAGTCCAAGATCAAGGCACCAGCAAATTTGATGCCTGGTAAGAGCCTGTTCTACATGGATGGCACCTTCTATGTCCTTACCTGGTGGAAGGGACAAGGCAGGTCACTTATATACCTCCCTTTTTATCACAATAGCAACTTTTAGGGCTGGGAATTTACCTCAGTGGTGCTGTCACCTGCCTCACAAGCACAAGGTCTGAGTTAGATCCTTGGTACAAAACCAAAACCAAAACACAACCATTGATGCTATTATATTTTACATTAATATAGGTTTCATTTATTTTCATTACAATTAAGGCATAATAATTTTGAACATTAATAGGTTTCATTGTGACATTTAGGCACATGGGTATATAGTGCTTTAAGCATGTACACTCTCCCTTCTACATAAGGGCATTAATCCCATTCAAGAGAGTAGAGTTCTTATGATGCAATTAATCCCCCAAAGCCCCACCTCTTAATATTGTCATCTTGGTGGTTAAGTTTTTTTTTTTTCATTGAGTTTACTGGTACTTTTTAAGTATGCAGTACAGTTACATTCATCATTGGGATCTTGTACCTTTACATGACAGGTCTTGGTTCTCATTTTTTCCCCTTACCCCTGCCCTCCCTTTACCCCCTCCCTACTATCCTATTTACAAAGACTTCATTTCCATTTTTTCCTTTTCTCATATTTTTTCTTTTCCCTTATTTCCTTTCCCCTACCCTTCCCACTTCCTTTACTCCTTTAGACTGTTATTCCTATTTCACATTATCAGTTATACAATGCATCTTATTCATACTTTTAGTTTTTCACACCAGAAAACTATTCAGTATTTACACATGTGTGTCTTACTTATTTTACTTAAAAGTATGGCATTGATATAGATCCATTTTTCTATGAATGACTGTAGTTTCTCATTCTTTATGGTTGAGTAGTACTCCATTTTTTTGTCATTGAGTTTTTGGTACTTTTTAAGTATACAGTCCAGTCACACTTATCATTGGTATCTTGTTACCCTTACATGAAAGATCTTGGTCTCTTTTTTCCCCATACCCCTGCTCTCCCTTCACCCCTCCCCACTCCCCTATTTACAAAGATTTTGTTTCCATTTTTTCCCTTTTCTTATATTTTTTCTTTACCCTTATTTCCTTTCCCCTAACCATTCAACATCTCTCACACCCTCACCCCTTTTCTTCCAATTCACGTTGTCAATTATACAATTTGGATCTTATTTACACTTTTATTTTTTGCACCAGAGAAACTATTCAGTATTTACACATGTGTCTTATTTATTTCACTTAAGAGTTTGGCCTTGCTGGGCATGGTGGCGCATGCTTGTAATCTCAGCACTTGGGAGGTTGAGGCAGGAGGATTGCTGTGAATTCGAGACCAGCCTGGGCTATATAGTGAGTACCAGGTCAGTCTCAACTACATAGTGAGACCCTGTCTGAAAAAATATATGGCTTCAATATGCATCCATTTTCCTATGAATGACTCTAGTTTCTCATTCTTTATGGCTGAGTAGTACTCCATTTTATAGAAAAACCACATCTTCATTATCCAGTCTCCAACTGATGGGAAATTAGGCTGTTTCCAAGTTTGAGCTATTGCAAACTGTGCTGCTATAAACATGGATGTGCATATATTATTGTGATTCTTTTAATTATTTTGGAAAGCTATGCAGCAGAGGGATAGCTGGGTCAAATGGAACCTCTAGTCTTATTTCTTTGAAGCATCTCAATATTTTTTTACTCATTGAATTTATTGATTTCCACAGTGGTTGCACCAGTGTGAATTCCCACCAACAATGGAGAAGGGTTCCTTTCTCCCCACAGTCCCATTAACATTTGCTCTTGGTTGATTTCTTTTGTTGTTGTTGTTTTTTTCAGCTTTAATTGAGTTTATTGGTACAGTTTAGGGATACAGTACAGTTACATTCATTGTTGGGATCTTGTACCTCTACATGACAAGTCTTGATTCTCATTTTTTCCCCTTACCCCTGCCCTCCCTTCACCCCCTCCTCCCCTCCCCATCTACAAACACTTTATTTTCATCTTTTCATTATCTCACATTTCTTGGTTGATTTCTTGATAGCAGCCATTATATTTGGGGTGAGGTGGAATCTCAGTGTTGTTTTTATCTGTGTCTCTCAAATGACCAGTGATGTTGAACATTTTTTCATATATTTACTTGATGCTTTTCCTTCTTTGTCTGAGAAATGTCTGTTCATTTCAGATTCCCATTTTTGAACTGGGTCTTCATATTTGAGGAATCTGATTTTTTTGAGTTCTTTATATATTCTAGATAATAGTGCTTGTCTGAGGAGCAGCTGGTAAATATTTTTTTCCCACACTGTAGGTTGTTGCTTAGTTCTGTTGATGGTTTCTTTTGCAGTGCAGAAGCTTTTTAATAAGATGAGAACCCAGTTGTTGATTCTTTGTGCTAGTTCCCGTGCAACTGAAGATTTGATCATAAAGTCTTTTCCTATGCCAGTGTCTTAGAGAGTTCTGCCTAACTTATCTTCCATCAAGTTTAGTGTTTCTTTTTTAATATTTAGATCTTGAATCCACTTGGATTTTAATTTAGTGTATGGTGAAAGATAAGGGTCTAGCTTTAATCTTTGGCAGGTTGAAATCCAGTTTTTTCAACACCATTCATTAAAGAGTGATTTTTTCCTCCACTGAGGATGGTTGGATCCTTTGTCAAAGATGAGGTAGCTGAGTATATCTGGAGTTGTTTCTATATTTTCCAATCTATTCCATTGATCCTCAGGTTTTTTTCTTTTCCAATACTGTGCTGTTTTTATCACAGTGGCTTTGTAGTATAGTTTCAAGTTGGAGATTGTGATAGCCCATGTCATGTCTGTGTTGCCTAGAATTGCTTTTGCTATTCTAGGTCTCTTCTATTTCCAAATGAATTTTTTGATTATTTTCTCTTCTTCTGTGAAACATACTGTTGGAATTTCATTTGGGATTGCATTGAATCTTTATAGTAGTTTTGATAGTATGGCCAAATTCACTGTGTTGATTCTTCCTACCCAGGAGCAGGGTAAATCTTTCCATTTTCTTATATCCTCTTCAATCTCTATTTTCAGAGTGCTTTAAGTTCAGTGTAGAGGTCTTTTGTTTCCTTCATTAGAATGAATTCTAGATACTTCATTTTTTAGGATTCTATTATGAAAGGAATTGTTTCCTTAATTTCTCTCTCAGTGATTCTGTTATTTGTGTATAAGAAGGCTATTGATTTTTGAGTGTAGACCTTGTATCTAGCTACTCTACAGAAAGGGTCAGTTAAGTCGAGAAGCCTTTGGCAGAATTTTTTGGATCTTCCATATCAAGTATCACATCATCAGCAAAAAATGACAGTTTAACTTCTTCCTTTCCAATTTTTATTGTTTTAATGTCTTTCTAATGTCTGATTTTTGTGGCTAATGTTTCCAGAACTATATTAAGTAGGAGTGGTGATAGTCAATATCCTTGTCTTGTTCCAGCTTTTAGCATGATGGTTTTCAGTTTTGAACATTTAAAATGATATTGGCTATTGATTTTTTCATAGATAGCATTTATCAAGTTGTGATAAAGACCATCTATTCCAATTTTCTGCAGGGTTTAATTTTATCATGAATGGATGTTGACTTTTGTCAAATGCTTTTTCTGCGTATATTGAAATTATCCTATGGTTTTCATCCTTGACTCTATTAATGTGGTGTATTACATTTATTGATTTATGTATGTTGGACCATCCTTGCATCCCTGGAATAAATCCAATTTGGTCAGAGTATATGATCTTCTTGATGACCCTCTGTGTTCTGTTTGGCTGTATCTTATTAAGGATTTCTGCATCTATGTTCATTAAGGAGATTGGCTTGTAGTTCTCTTTTTTGGTTGGGTCTGTCCCAGGTTTTGGAATCAAAGTTTAATACCTACTTCCAGAATTAATTTGGAACTATTGCTTCCCTTTCAATTTCATTGAAAAGTTTAGAGTAGTGGCAGTAGTTCTTTGCTAAATGTCTTGTAGAATTCAGCAGTGAAACCATCAGGACCTGCAGGTTTCTTAGTTGGTAAACTTTTAATTATGTTTTCAATTTCACTGATTGTAATTGGGGTGTTTAGAATTCTTTTATCTTCTTCACTCAACTTTGGTAATTCATAAGTGTCAAAAAATCTGTCCATTTCTTCTGTGTTTTCGATTTTATTAGAGTACAGGTTCTCAAAGCAGGCATTGATGATCCTCTTTATTTCTGCTGGATCTTTTGTGACTTCACCTTTTTTGTTCCCAATTGCATGAATCTCAGCTGTTTCTTTCCTTTTTTTGACAAGGATGGCTAAGGGTTAATAGATTTTATTTTATTTATTGTTTTTGGTAGCAGGGATCGAACTTGTGTGCTTGTGTTTGCAAGGCAGGTGGCGGAACCAGTGGGCTAAATCTCTGGCCCACTTTTCTTTTTCTTTTGGTAGATTTTATTAATTTTTTTGAAAAACCAACTCTTGCACTCGTTGACTTTTTAAATGGTTCTCTTATTCTCCATTGCATTGATTTCTGCTCTGATGTTTATAATTTCCTCTCTTGTATGAGTTTTGGGTTTTTCTTGCTCTTCTTTTTCAGCATTAGGTTGCTTATTTGAACTCATTTTGTTTTCCTAGTGTGGGAATTCACTGCTATGAATTTTTCACATAGAACTGCTTTCATTTTGTCCCATGTATTCCTGTATGTTGTACTGGCTTTTTAATTTATTTGAAAAAACTGAGTCGTTTCCTTTTAATTTCTTTTGTGACCCATTGACTGTTCAGGAGAGTGTTGTTCAGTTTCCATGTATTTGTGAAGTTCTTTTGATTTGTTATGCTATTGATCTCCAGCTTAATTGCACTCTGGTCTGATAATATATGTGGGGTAACTTCAATTCCTTTGCATTTATTTAAACCTATTCTACGAGTTAGTATGTGTTCTATTTTGGAGAATGAACTATGTGCAGCTGAAAAGAATGTACATTCTGATTTTGTGGGGTGGAACTCTCTGTAGAAGTCTATTAAGTCCATTTGTTCAAAAGTTTGGTTCAATTGTAGTATTTTGTTGTTGACTTTTTGTCTAGATGGTCTGTCGATTTGTGATAGTGGGGCATTAAGGTCCCCCACTATAAATGTATTATTGCTTATGTGGCTTTTCTTGCCCCTTAATATTTCTTTTATATAGTTGGGGACATTAATACTTGGTGCATTTATATTTGATTGTCATTTCTTCCTCTTGGATTTTTCCCTTTACAAGGATGTAGTGGCCTTCTTTGTGTCTCTTAATCAGTTTTCGTTTGAAATTTACTTTGTCTGCAAATAAGATAGCTACCCCTGCTTTTGTCTGGGCTCTTGTCACATGGATAACTGTTTTCCATGCTTACACTTTCAGTCTATGAGTTTCTTTTTGGAAGGCAGCTATGCTCACCACTAAACCACCAATGGAGACCATGAGTTTCTTTTTGAACTAGGTGTGTTTCTTGTGTAGAGCATATCATTGGATTTTGCCTTTTAATCCATTCTGCCAGTCTATTTCTTTTGTTTGGTGATTTGTGTCCATTGAAATTGATGGTTATAACTGATATATATTGACTTATCATTATCATGTTATTGTCCTGTTGTTAGCACTTTTTAGTTTTCCCCTCTCTTCCTTTAGTTTCTTACTTTGCCATTTGATTTGCTCTGCTGGGCCTCGTCGTGTTGTGACCTTCATTGTCTTTTTCTAGGATATTGTTTAGAATTGTTTGTAGTGCTAGTTTGGTGTTCATGAAGATTTTCTTGTGTTCTTTGTCGTGGAAGTATCTTTTTTCCTCATTCATTTTAAAAGAGGTTTGCAGGATGCCTCATTCTAGGTTAGAGGTTGCTTTCTCTTAGGACTTGAAATACTTCACTCCAGTCTCTTGTTGACCTGCAGGTTTGTGTTGAAAATCTGCTGTGATTCTGATGGGCTTTCTTTTGCATGTTATTAGTTTCTTTTGTCTAACTGCTTGTAGTATTTTATTCTTCTGTTGGGCTTCTGGGGTCTTAACTATTATATGTCTAGTGTAGATTTTTTTTTTTGATCATGGCTACTTGTAGTCTTATATGCCTCACTTATCTGTATGTCAAATTCTTCCTCTCTGTTTGGGAAGTTTCTGTGATTAATTCTGTGAAGAGCTTTTTTCAGTCATTTATATTTCCTCTTGCTACTTTATGGATTCCTTTCAGTCTTATACTATTCTTTGCATTATCTAGGAATTGTTGGACCAATTTCTCATGATCCCTTACTGTTTATAAGAGATCTCTCTTTTCACGGTCACTGACTACAATTGTATCTTCTCTATGTGAAATTATTTTTTCACATTTGTTCATTTTCTGTGAAATCTTTCAATAGAGTTTATAATCTCCTGGATATATGTTTTGATCTATTTCATGGTTTCCACTTCTTTCCTATGCTGTGCATTCAAGACATCTACATTGGCCCTGAGCTCATCTATTTTTTTTCTGTTTGTGTTCTAGAGTCTCTAATCATGTCTTTCATTGTGCTCACCATATCTGTAGTTACCTGGAAAATTATTTCTGTTTTGAATTATTCTAGAGCCTGATTGATCGGTTTTGTTAGTTCATATACTATGATTTCAGGGTGGCTCTGTGGTTGATTGTCAGACTTTTCCACTTCACTTCCCCTAGAATTTGCTGTTGGTGAATTGGCCGTCTGTATTTGTGCCTTACTTAAGTGTTTTCTCATTTTTATTTTGTTGTTGGTGCTCTCCTTGGTTTAATTCCTGGGTTAGTACTTTGATCTTCCTGATATAGCTGTTCTTTAGGTTTTGAGTCTTTAATACTCATGGACTCTCTCATTTTCATGATATCAGAAAGGACAATATTAAATCAATCACAACCCTTTAGCCCAATTGCTACAATCAGCAACACAATAGAATCAATCACAACATAGAAATCAAAAATTTGTGGTAGTTATTAATCTATCACTTTAAACCATGTGAATTAAATGAAAATCTAGGACTAACCCAAAATATGTTTATAGTGAATAAACTCTTCAATACAGCAACTTTGCCCTTCAGGATGGGGACTTAGAAGGAGTTGTGAGGAGAGGAAAAGATAGGTAGAAGGATAAGCAAAAGTTTCAAGTGAAGCCATATGACACATGATGATCACATAACCACTTGGAAACTGTAGAAGACAAGAGGGAAAGACAGAATTCAAGAACAAAGACAAGAATAGAACATGCTAACATTAATAGCAAAGCTATAAATTGTAGTCACTTTCCTTTGAAATTAATCATAACAAAGGAAAATGAGAGAAGAAAAGAAAAAGAAAGAAGGAACCTGAATTAGGACAGGAACAGGAACAAAAAGGGAGATGAAGAACAATGTTGGGGAGCAAGAGATTGTGTGGGGGCCAGGCGTGGTGGTGCATGCCTGTAATCCCAGCACTTGGGAGGCTGAGGCAGGAGGATTGCTGTGAGTTTGAGACCAGCCTGGGCTACATAGCGAGTTCCAGGTCAGTCTCAATAGTGAGAACCTGTCTCAAAAATCCAAAAAAAAAAAAAAAAAAGTAAAAAAGGAATAATTTTCAGA
The DNA here is from genome assembly GCF_012274545.1 of Fukomys damarensis. Classification (NCBI taxonomy): domain Eukaryota; kingdom Metazoa; phylum Chordata; class Mammalia; order Rodentia; family Bathyergidae; genus Fukomys; species Fukomys damarensis. Next base: position 92,816,184 of record NW_022900951.1, read on the forward strand.
ATGGGAAGCAAATAAAACTTTAAAAATAAGAGGAAAATAAAGAAAAAAATTGGAGAGCTTCTTTCAGGGTATCTTTCTTCTGTCACAATAGACAATGTGGGTAGCAATGTGCAGAACAGAGTCAGTTAGTCTCAACTAGCCAACAGTAGACCCCTGAAATTCAGGATGAATTTTGGCTGTAAGGCCCACATTGAGCTCCCTGACCTACAGGGTTGAATTCTGCAAGGTACTACTGAAGGTTCCAGATGCCTTTCCCCTGAAGATAGTCCAAATTCTAATGAAAGATGGTGATCCCTGCAATTTACCATTTATGGAGGTCTGATGTGCTTTTATTGCAGTTGTTCTCTTCCATTCTATCTTCTGGAGCTCAGTAAACTAGCCTTTATGACAACCTGTGCTGCTGCGGTATGGATACAGGTACTGGAACAACCAGAATGCCAGGAAGCATGGTGGGTTGGGGGAGGAATGCTGCAGAGGCATCTGTGTGGCTGGGCAGTCCTCCCGGGTCTGTTCAAATGAAGACCCGGTGTGCTGGAGGTGAGGGCACAGAGAACTCCCCATGCAGATGGGCAGTTTTCACTAGTCTACTCCGAAGAAGGGCCCCTTGATGTTTAAATTTTAATTTATGAATTTAAAGTGGGAAGCATAATCATTCAGACCATATCCATATCTATATCCAAAACATTAAAAATTATTCTCAACTAAAACTCTGCATCCAATAAAATAATACTCCCCTTTCTCTCCTCTTTCCAGTCCATGGTAACATCTTTTGTACCCTCTATCTCCAAAAATTTGCTTATTTTAGGTATCTTATACAAATAGAATAATACAATGCTTGAGCTATGGTTTCTGGCTAAGCATACAATTGTCAAGATCCATGCATGTTGCAGCATATGTCAAAATTTCACTTTTTCATGGTAGATTGATATTCCACTATGTATGTACCATATTTTATTTATCCACTTACCTGTTGATTTAACAATTGGATTGTTTTTATCTTTTGTTTATTTTGAAAAATGCTGCTACAGACATTGGTTCACAGCAAGTATCTGCCCAAATTATGCTTTCAATTCTTTTAGATACAGAATCTTGTTCATATGTTAATTTTATGCTTAATTCTTTGAGAATCCATGGAATTTTTTTCTAAATGTCTGTGCCATGTCCCCACTAGCAATGCCTATTGAAAAAACAAAATTTCCAATGTCTATATGTTTTCCTCAACACATGTTACTTTTTTTTTTACTCTTTTCCCCCCTAGGATTAGAAGTCTCTATTGACCCAGGAGTTCCCCTGCTGGGTATCTTCCCAAACTTATTAAGATAATCATATCACAGTGGTATATGTGCACCCACATTCATAGCAGCACAGTTTGTAATAATGAAAATTTGGAAATAGCCCTATTGCCCATCAACTGGAGACTGGATAAAGAAAATGTATTAAAAAGGAGTACTACTCAGCCATAAAGAATGAGAGATTAGAGACATTTATAGCTAAATAGATGCACATTGAGCCAATATTCTTTAGTGAAATAAGTAGGACATGTGTAAACATGGAATAGTTTCTCTGGTGTGAAACTGAAAGTGTAAATAACAGATAATGTGAAACAGGAAGAAAAGGTGCAAAGGGGAAGGGGAAGTGGGAAGGATGAGGGAAAGAAAAGCAGGGAAAGGAAAATTTTGTCTTGAGACAGAGTCTTACTTTATAGTTCAGGCTGGCCTCAAACTAATGCTGATCTCCTGTCTCAGCTTTCCAAGTGTTCAGATTACAGGCATACACCACCATACCTGGCTTACTTTCTTTCCTTTTTTCAAAAAAATGATAATCATTCTAGCAAGTATGAAGTAGTTTGTTTTGCATTTCCCTCTCTAATGATTAGCTACATTCAACAACTTTTCATCTTCTTATTGGATATTTATCTTTTTTTGTGGAAGAATTATCTACTGAGTTTCTTTATCCAATTTTGAATTGAATTATTTGGTTTTGTTGTTTAGTTTTAGGAGTTCTCCATATATTCTGAATATTAATATTAATCCCTTATCAGATATATAATTTGTGAATATATTATCCCATTCAATAGATTGACTTTTCACTTTCTGTTAGTGTACATTTACAATACATAATAGTTACATTCAATTTGGTGAATTAATACATGTATCTATCATATCTAGCCCAATTTTGAAGCCGTTACCCACCTCTCCCTTCTCTAATTCCCCTTCTCATCTCCAAAATGTCTACCTCTCTGTTTCTATCATCTATTCTTTATTTTATTCTTTAGTTCATTATATTTTGGGCTTATTATATAAGAGAAACCATGTGATATTTAACTTTATGTGTTTGACTTATTTCACTTAACATTATGGTTTCAAGATCTATCTATTTTCCTTTCGTTATTACTTATGGCAGAATAATATTCTGATGTATACATATGTACACCACATTTTCTTTATCCATTTATCTGTTGATGGGTGTCCAGGCTGTTTCCAGAGTTTAGCTATCATGAATTGTGCTGCTATAACCATGGGTGTGCATATGGCACTATAATATAATATTAACTTTTCCAGGAGTAGACACGGGAGTGACATAGCTGGGTTAAATGGAGTTTCTATTCTTAGTTTTTTGAGGGCTCACCATCCTGAATTCAGTAGTGGTTGAACTAGTTTGCATTCCCACCCACAATGTAGAAGGGTTCTTTTTTCCCCACATCCTCACTACCATTTGTTGCTCTTTGTATTCATGATGATAGACATTCTACCAGGGGTGAGATTTGTCCTTTAACCTTTTATAGTGTCTTTTATAGATGCACAAAAATTCTTAAGAAATCAGTGGAAGAGGCTGGGGTTTTAGCTCACTAGTGCCATGTCTGCCTAAATTCCAATCCCTGTTGAAAAAAAGAAAATTAGGAGGACTGAGCTCAGTGGTTCTGCTGCCTGCCTCACAGGCACAATGTACTGAGTTCGATCCCGGGTACAAAAAAGAAATCAGTGGAACCACTTAAAATATTTACTTCCTGTGTAGGAAAGTAGAATGTGTTTTACAGTGGATACAGAAGACTTACAAATAAAATTTTACAAGACGATTTGCTTGCAAACCAAGGGCCAGCTACATATTCCCTTTTTAGGTACCCTATTAGGAAGTTTTTTTTTTCACCCTCTATGACTTGTTGCTATTCTCTATTATTTATAATTTGTTTTGCTGCCCTTCAACCATTGCAGCCAACTCTGCCTTAGATAGGCTGGAGGGGTGTCTTTTATGTCCTGATCTTTAGTCAGGTATTTGGGTTTTGAGGGCTAGTCAGTAGTATAGAGTGGATTCCAGCAGTGGAATGTGTATCAGCTTTTTCTCCTGGAGTGGGGAGCTCAGAGTTTATTGTCAACATGTCATCATTCTTTTGGACCTTAATGCTTTGAAATTCAATTGGAAATATTTTTAACTCTGCATAAAGCATTAATTATTGTTGCTAGTTTTATCTCAGTCTCGACAAGCACCCCTCCCCTCAACCACAGTACTGGTTGTTGAACCTAGGGCTCTTGCACTAAACTACATTTCCAGTCCTTTGAATTTGAGACAAGATCTTGCTAAGTTCACCAGGCTGGGCTCAGAATTGCACTCCTTCTGCATCTGGCCCTTAGAGTGCTAGAATTACAGGCCTGTGCCACCATGCCCAGCTTTTAGCTCTTTCCTTGGGAATGCACTTAGCCATTTATTGAATGGAGGAGAGCTGGTGGTGGAGCCAGATGAATCCTGAGGCTGTTTTTTTTTTTTGTGTGTGACTGCAGAAAATTGTTATGGGTAGCACTACAGTACAGGCGCAGGAAGTGGTATTGAGCAGGGAAAGACTCCAGACCATAATACAGATCTAACACTCTTTCTTTCTCTTTGTTTTTTGCCACAGGGTCTCACTATGTAGTCCAGGCTGGCTTTGAACTCATGGCGATATTCCTGCCTCAGCCTCCCAAGTGCTGGGATTACAGGTTGCATCACCACACCTGGCTCGAATACCATTTCTTTCTTTTTAAAAAATTAATTTTATTGGTAAATTTTAGGTATACACTATAATGACATTCATCACTGGAAATTTGTACATTTATATAATTTATCTTGGCCATTATTTTTTCCCCATTGCCCTACCCTCCCATAAACCCTTCCACGCTCCCTGTTTACAAAGACTTTGTTTCTATTTTTTCATTTCCTCATATTAATTCCATGCCCTTCTTTCCTTTCTCCTACTCCTCCAACTTCCCCTTTGACCCTTTTCTTTCTTTTTCACATTATCTGTTATACCTTTTAGTCCTTATTCACACTTCCAGTTTCTCACATCAGAGAAACTATTTGGTATTTACATGTGTGTATCGTGTTTATTTCACTTAAGAGCATGGACTCAATGTGCACCCATTTAGTTATAAATGTCTTTAATTTCTCATTCTCTTTTGCTGAGTAGGACTCCATTTTTAAAAAAAGCATATGTTCTTTTTCCAGTCTCTAGTTGATGGGCACTTGGCCTGTATCCAAGTGTTAGCTATTACAAACTGTGCTGCTATGAGTACGGGTGCACATATATTGATGTGGTATGATTCTTTTAATTCTTTGGGGAAGATACCCAGCAGGGGCATAGCTGGGCAGAATGGTACCTGTAATCCTAGTTTTTTGAGGTATCTCTATACTGATTTGTATAGTGGTTGCACCAGTTTACACTCCCACCAACAGTGGAGAAGGGTTGGCTTTTCCCCACTGCATTTGTTATGGTTGATTTCTTTTTCTTTCTCTCATTGAGTTTATTGATACATTTTAGGTATACAGTACAGTTACATTCATCATTGGTTGATTTCTTGATATAAACCATTCTTTCTGGAGAGGGGAGGAATCTCAGCATTATTTTCATGTGCATCTGTCAAATGACCAATGATGTTGAATATTTTTTCATTTAATTACTACTTTTACTTCTTTGTCTGAGAAATGTCTGTTTATTTCTGATGCCATTTTTGGATTGGGGCTTTAAGTTTGGGAAATCTGATTTTTTTAAAGTTCTTTATATATTCTAGATAGTAAACCTTTGTCTGAGGAACAGCTGATGAAAATTTTTTCCACATTGTGCATTGTCTCTTCACTCTGTTGGTAGTTTTTCTTGCAGTGTAGAAGCTTTTTAATAAGATGAGATCCTGTTTGTTGGTTCTTTGTGCTAATTCATGGACAACTGAGGTTTTGTTTTATGAAATATTTTCCTACACCAGTGTCTTTGATCATTCTACCTAACCTCTCTTCCAGCCAGTTTAGTGTTTCTGTTTTAATATTTAGATCTTTAATCCATTTTGATTTTAGTTTAATGCATGGTGAGTGTTATGGGCCTAATTTTACTCTTTGCAAAGTTGAAACTCAGTTTTTGCAGCACTATTTATTAAAGAGGCTATCTTTCCTCCAGTGAGGATGTTTGGCTCCTTTTTCAAAGATGATGTGGCTGAGTGTGTCTGGAGTTGTTTCTGCATCATCTAAGCTGTTCCACTGGTCCTCAGATATGTTTCTTTGTCAGTACCATGCTGTTTTTATGACAGTAGCTTTGTATTGTAGTTTAACATTGGGGATTGTGATACCCCCTACATTGTCTTTGTTGACTAGAATGGCTTTTGCTAATCTATGTCTCTTCTGGTTCCAAATGAAATTTTGTATTGTTTTCTCTAGTTCAGTGAAATATACTGTTGGGATTTCAATTAGGATTGATTGAATCTGTATAGAAGTTTTGGAAGTATTGGCATTTTCACTATATTGATTCTTCCTACCCAAGAACAAGGGACATCTTTCCATTTTCTTCTATCCTCTTTGATTTTTTTTTTCAGAGTGCTGTAGTTTTCAGTGTAGAGGTCTCCTGCTTCCTTCATTAGACTGATTCCTAGATACTTCATTTTATAAATGCTATAATGAAAGGATTTTTTCCCCTAATTTATGTCTCAGTGAGTCTGTTATTTGTGTACAAGAAGGCTATTGATTTTTAGTGTTGACCTTGTATCTAGCTACTCTGCTGAGAATGAAAATTAAGCCTAGAAGTCTTTTTGGCGGAGTTTTCTGGGTCTTTTATGTAGAGTTCCACATCATCAGCAAATAATGACAGTTTAACTTCTTCCTTTACTATCTGTATTGCTTTAAATTCTTTCTCCTTTCTAATTGCTGTGGCTAATGTTTCCAAAACTATATTGAACCAGGAGTGGTGATAATGGACATCATTGTCTTGTTCTTCATTTTGGTGTGAAGGTTTTAAGTTTTTGGCCATTTAATATGATGTTGGATGTTGGTTTTTCATAGATAGTCTTTATCAATTTGAGATAAATACCATATATTCCAATTTTCTGCAAGTTTTTTTTTATTATGAGTGGGTGTTTAATTTTGTTGAATGCTTTTTCTGCATCTATTGAGATGATCATATGCTTTTCATCCTTGACTGTATTAATATAGTGTGTTACATTTTTTGATTTATGTATGTTGAACCATACTTAGATCCCTGGAATAAATCTGACTTGGTCTTGGTGCATGATCTTCTTGATGACCATCTGTATTCTGTTTGTCAGTATCTTATTGAGGATTTTTGCACCTATGTTCATTATGCAGGTTGGCCTGTAGTCCTATTTTTTGGTTGGGTCTTTCCCTGGTTTTGAAATCAAAATAACACTTGCTTCTAGGAATGAATTTGGAAGTATTACTTCCCTTTTAATTTCACTGAGTAATTTAAAGGGTAGTTGCCATAGTTCTTCTCTAAATGTTTTGTAGATTTCAGCAGTGAATCCATCAGGACCTGGGCTTTTTTGTTGTTGTTGTTGGTAATGTTTCAATTACATTTTCAATTTCACTGATTATAATTGGGATGTTTAGAATTTTTATGTCTTCTTTCAAATTTGGTAATTCATATATATCTAGAAATCTGTCCATTTCTTTTGCATTTTCCATTTTATTAGAGTACAGGTTCTTGAAGTAGGTATTGATGATCCTCTGGATTTCTGCTGGATCTGTTGTGACTTCACTTTTTTCACTTCTAATTGCATGGATTTGAGCCTTTTCTTTCCTTTTTTTGATAAGGTTGGCTAAGGGTTTATCAATTTTATTTATTCTTTCAAAAAAACCAACCCTTTGATTTGTTTATTTTTTTGTATTATTCTCTTATTCTCCATTGAATTGATTTCTGCTCTAATCTTTATAATTTCCTCCATTGTATGAGCTTTGGTTTTGTCTTTCTCTTCTTTTCTAGAAGCTTAATATTCAGCATTAGGTAGCTTATCTGAGCTTGCTCTGTTTTCCTAGTGTGGGATTCATTGCTATAAATTTCCCTGCTTTCATTGTTTTCCATAGATTCCTATATCTTGTATTGACATTATCTTTTATTTGTAAAGACTGTCTAATTTCTTCTTTAATTTCCTCTGTGACTCATTGGTTTTTCAGGTGAGTGTTATTCAATTTCCATGTGTTTTGTAAGTTCTTGCAGTTTCTTTTGCTATGGATCTGTAGTTTAATTGTACTATTGCCTGATAATATACATGTGATAGCTTCAACTCCTTTGCATTTACTTAAATATGTTCTATGAGGGAGTAAGTGGTCTGTTTTGAAGAATGACCCATGTACACCCAAGTATAATGGATATTCTGATTTTGTGTGTGGAGGGAACATTCTGTAAATGTCTATTAAGTTCATTTATTCAAAAGCTTTATTCATTTCTAGTATTTCATTATTGATTTTTTGTCTAGTTGATCTGTCTATTTATGAGAGTGGAGTATTGAGATCACCCACTACAATTGTATTAGTGCTTTTTCGTGTCCCTTAATATTTGTTTTGTATAGTTGGAGGCATTAGCATTTGGTGCATGTATATGTATGATTGTCATCTCTTCCTCTTGGATTGTTTCCTTTAGAAGGATGTAGTGACTTTCTTTGTGTCTCTTAATCAGTTTTGGTTTGAAGTTTACTTTGTCTGTGAATAAGATAGCTTGCTCCCCCTGCTTTTTTTCTGGATCCTGTCGCATGGAGTACTGTTTTGCATCCTTTCACTTTCAATTGTTGGATTTTGCTTCTTAATCCATTCTGCCAGACTATTACTTTTGATTGGTGAATTGAGGCCATTCACATTGATGGTTATAACTGATATGTATTGACTTATGATCATTATGTTATTTTCTTTTTGTTGGCTGTTTTTAATTTTTCCCCTCTGCCTTTAATTTCTTGCCTTGCCTGATGGATTTGCTTTGTTGGTCTTCATGGAGTTGTGACTGTCATTGTCTTTTTCAAGTATATTATTTAGAATAGTCTGAAGTGCTGCTTTTGTATTAATTAATTTTCTTAGGTGTTCTTTGTCATGGCAGTATCTTATTTTCCCATCATTTTTGAAAGATAATGTTGCAGGATACATCAGTCTAGGTTGGAAGTTGTTTTCTTTTAGGGTTTGCAATATTTCACTTTAGGCTCTCCTTGACTTGAGGGTTTGTGTTGAAAAGTGTGCTGTGATTCTGAAGGGCTTTGCCTGTGTTTGTTTCTTTTCTGTAACTGCTTGTAGTATTTTGTTCTTGTGTTGGGTTTCTGGGATCTTGATTATTATATGTCTAGGTGTAGGGTTTTTGTGATTGGCTACTTGGAGTCCTGTAAACCTCAGTTCTCTGTATGTCAAATTCTTTTGCTCTGTTGGGAAGTTTTCTCTCATCAATTCTTTGAACAGTTTTTTTTTTTTTTTTTGGTCATTTGTGCATTCTCCTGCTACTTCATGGATTTCTATCAGTCTTATATTATTCTTTTTTACATCATCTAGGAGTTGTTGGATTTATTTCTCATGTTCCCTTACTATTTTTAGGAGATCCTTCTTTTCATAGTCACTGACTGCCATCTTCTCTTCTATATCTGACATTCTGTCTTCAGATTGGCTCAGTCTGTTATGTATACTTTCAATAGAATTTTTAAAATCCTGGGTATCTGTTTGAATCAGTTTCATGGAATTTACTTCTTTCCTATTTTGGGCTTTTATGGTTTCCATTTCTTTCCTATGCTGGGCATTCATGGCTTCTATCATGGTCTTGAAGTCTCTAATTATATTTTTCATTCTGCTCACCATCTCTAGTCTTCTGGGAAATTATTTCTGTTTTGAATTTTTTTAGAGTCTCATTCATCTGTTTTGTTACTTTCTGTGCTATCAGTTCAGGGTGTCCAGGTGGTTGAGTATCAGACTTTTCCACCTCATTTACCCCAAAATTTGCCTTTGATGAACTGGTAGGCTGTGTTTGTGTTTATGACTTGCTTGAATGTCTTCTCATTTTTATTTTTCTTGTTGGTACTGTCCTTGGTTTAATTCTGGGGTTAATATATTGATCTTCCTATTATAGTCTTCCTATTATAGTTTGAGTTTCTAATGATTCTGAGACCCTCTTATTTTCATACCAGGAAGGACACTGACTAGGTCAATCACAATACCTTAGCCCAAGTGATACAATCAGCAGCACAGTAGTATCAAGCAAAGCTCAGAAAATGCCAATTTGTGGTAATTATTAATGTATCACTTTTAACCATGGGAATGAAACAAAAATCAAGGGCGGAGCTCAGAACAATGGCCTTTCTTATCCCCTGTACCTCTGTGGTGTGAATCCAGGTACCAGCCCAGCCAGGAGGCCAGGGACAGGCGGGGATGGGAGGGGCTGTAGGCATGTGTGCAGCTGCACCTCTCACTTTTCCTCTGCAGAAACCCAGGGAGTGGGCTGGGGTCTCCAAGTGGCTGTACTTCTCACTGTTCCTCTGCTGAGGCCTGGGGATGTGGTGGGCCTGGCATAGCCTGCAAGGTCCAAGCCTCTATACCTCTCAGTTTTCCTCTGCCAAGGCTTGGGGGCCTAGAGCTCTGATCTTCACAGATCTGTACCTCTCACCATTCCTTTGCTGAGCCCCAGTTTGGTGTCTTTAGAGGGACTCAATTTGAAGCTGCCTTTTCTTCATTTCTTGAATCATTTGCTTGTATTCCTTCTTTCTTTAGTAGTCAATGTAAGATCATACTGAGGCACAATTGAAACCACTAAGCCTAGCAAAGTTCAAGCAACTGGCAAGGAGTTTATTGCCATCTGAGTGCAGATGGGCCAAGGGCGAAAAGGCAATCATCACTGAGTCAATAGTGTGTGTGGTGTTATAGGGGAGTTGAGGTGGGGGAGAGAGCACTGATCACAAGGGTAGAAAATTTTGTCCTGGAGTCAAGCAAATCTTTTGTTCTGAGGTGGAGGAAGTCTGGTGTTGTCCAGGGGTATCTGGAACTGCTGCTGCTGCTGCATGGTGATGGCTGCTTATCTTAAACCTAGGTTTTAGCTTCCTGTTATTTGTGCTTCAAAGGATGTGTAACTGCATTGTCTGGGAAGTTCTCCTACTGCCTGGGCTGGGGTCTGACAGTTAGTTTATTTTTTCCTCAATCAAGATTTTATTTTTAACTCTCCTAGTTATGGACCCTTTGGATACAAGAAATGTTCAAGCTAAACTGAAAGAAGAAAGTCATCATAGAGCATAGGTTCTTTTGTGGAACCCAGGATATGTAGTACAGTTGATTTCTACATGGTGCTAGGAATGTAAAATTTTGCACTTAGTTTTCCTTCTGCTGCATTTTCTGTTTGCATATATGACATCCATGTAGGCACCCAAGCCCTCATGTTCACATAACCTTCTATCTCTAGGATTCATCATCCATAGATTCCCACTTCCTCTTAGTTCATATTTTAAAGAATGCATAAACGCATCCCACACATTAATCAGAGGGCCTAGACCTCTTGGCCTCTCGGGGGGGGGGGGG